>NC_092812.1:10678223-11344398 GCF_040954645.1 Diabrotica undecimpunctata
CTAGATTTCTGAAGAGTTGTATACTAAGATTAGGGTTGGTACAATTTTTTTAAAATTGTAATAGACTTCAATTGACCGCTAGAATTTTTATAACCCAAGGTAAAGGTGAAGATGAAGATATATCATTGTATTAATATAAGAGTTGAAATTGCTTTCAGTTAAGTAGGTTTATTGCATGATAGATTTTGCGGGAATATGGAAAATTGAAATTTGAAGAGTCTTTAGCCATGGATATATTTAAAATGTTAATTTATTGAAATTCTGTTATATAGAGTTATGGTAGAAGTGTAATCAAGCGTTAATAGCTGCCTACAAAGCTCTGTAGTAGGTTTGCCTATTTCAGCTTGTATTGTATTTACTGAGGTTGTTCTGTAACGTATCCAAAGGTTTTAACACTGTTGTGTTGGCAAATGCAAAATCAGCACGTCCGTAATCAATTTTGTAACGAATTCCGAAACAAAATATGTTCCATGTCTTTTTAAAAATATTATTATTTTGTTTTATTAGAGCAAAACCTGAAACCGGTACCAAGAGAATAACTTAATAGTTGTTTGGGATGTACTCTGGATTTTTAAACATAAACTACTTTATCATGTTTATACAACTAATTAGATTACACATAAAAAAAACTTAAAATATCATTAAATATGTTGAGAGTCTGAAAATGCATTGTCGATGTGCATTGGATGGAAGTTTGTCTCTCACTCGTCATTTGGTGGTGGATATAGTTGGGACGAAGTCTTAACAATAGTTTATTTAAGTGTTCTTGTAATATTGATGCAGATCCTTGTGAGATTCCGTTCTGTTGTACTCTAAGATAGGATATAGCACCATTTGTTCGGACTTTTGGACTGTTTTAGGATAATTAATATATTATATTTTCACACTGTATCAAATGCTTTAGTTATATCATACATTTTTGCCATACATTTTTGATTATTTTTAAAAGCTTCGTGAATAGCGTTTGTTGGTGAACAAACTCTGATAAAAGAACATGTTGATAATATAGGACAATATGATTTTGGTTGTAGTTTAGCTTTATTTAATAATAGAAAGAACAATGGCATTTTTCCAGATTTTTAAAAATGACTTTTGTGACCAAATACTAATAAAAATTTGTAATACAAACTTTTGAGCTTCTATGAGAAGTTTTTTAACAAATTGTATTGTTATGTCGTCTGGACAGGGTGAAGTATCTCTCATGCTATTAAGTGCTTCTTGAAACTTTCCATTACTAAGAGATGTATTGAAATGGGTAAATTCATCTGGAGTTATTAAGTACTGCTTCCTGTTGTTTGTAAGTTAAGAACTCTTTACTGTAATTTTGGCTAAATTAGAATTTTGATAGGTATCAGCTAGTTAATTTACTATATCCTATGATCAGTTAGTAACGTACCTTCTTTTTCTAGACTTACGATTTGTTGGTAAGTATGCTGTCCTGATATTTTTTTAGCTTGAAACATTTGGAGAAAAACTTTGAAACATTTGAAGAAGCAAGCAGTAACTTGGAAAATGTACCAGAAGTCCTTCCGGAAAAATATATATTACAATGACAAAAACGAAAAACGGTAAATCAGCTGAAGTAGATGGAATTACAGTAAAACTGCTTAAATACATTGGCACAAAAAAACTTAAAAATCTTAGCGCGTATATCTCATAACCGTCACAAATCAAGATACATATCAGACCTCTGGAATACAGAAAATAATAATTCTCATAGGAAGCAAAGAGGATACCAAAAACATCAGCTCCATAAGTCTACTATTAATTTTATTCAAGACGTTCACAAAAATCATCACCAACAGATTGACAAATGTATTAGATACTGCATAGTCAAGATGGCTGGCTTTAAAAGTAGATTCAGTAGTCTGTAAATTCCATACGCTACAAGAACTAATGAGTAGAGCTGAAGAATATGAAATATCGCTTGCCCTAACCTTTTAAGACTTAAAGAAGACTTTCAGTTCTATACATCACAGGAAAGTAATAAAAACTTTCACCAAATAAGGCACTAAAAATCTATACATAGAAATTATAGCAAAAATAGACTACAGAAAAGCAAAAGTTTAAGTAAAAATTTATGAAAACACTCCTTTTCCCACTACACAATGCGTCCGTTAAGGAAACGCAATATCCTTAAAGCTTTTCACCGCAACCCTAGAATATATACTTAGAAAAACGAGCTGGCGTAACAATGGCCTGTCCATTCTTATATACTTCTGTCATTTGCAATTTACTGACAATATCGTTTTACTTGCTAATACTTTTGCAGAACTACAAGAATTTATAATCGATATAATCAACCGAAATGCAGCTAAAAATGAAGTTGGCCTAAAAATGAACTTTACTTAGATTATTTTTTGGTTAAAATGCTGTAATATTTAAATTTAGAATGCTACTCCACCTAAAGAAAAGAGTAGTTGATCAGTGTATATTACTAATCCTATTCATACTAATGACATACGGCTGCAAAACTTGTACACTAAAGTACTCAAAGATAAATGAAGAGATGTGTGTTAGGAATAACAAACAGAGATTGTAAAAGAAAATACTGAATCAGGCGGAAAACCCAAATCACTAATATAATTAACGGAATTAAATCTTTTAAATGACAGGGGGTCGATCAAACTGACAATAGATGGTCCACGAAAATTACATTGTAATATTCAAGAAACATCAAGAAACCAAGACGACGTTCAAACTTAAGATGGGACTATGATATAAAGCAACAAACATGTATAACATGGTACAGAGAAGAGAATATTAGACAATAGTAGGAAGAAATGAAATCTAGATGAGATCATACATTTCAAACAAACCTACGACTCAATTAATAGGAACAAGTTATATCAAATATTGCAGAGCTTTAATATCCCCCAAAAATACATCCGACTGGTAAAAACAACAATGGATTCGTCAATAGCAACTGTCAGAGTCCAAAATGAGCTCACTGAAAACTTTACGATAGCCCAAGGATTAAAGCAAGGAGACGGGCTGGCACCGACACTATTCAACCTGACCTTGGAATATGTGATAAGACAGCTGAATATAGGAAGAGGTAATCTGCTAACAAATAAATCAATACAGATTGCTATGCCGATGATATCAGCATCATGTCTCGCAGAACAGAAGAGGCGGCAGAAATATATTCACAATTAAAATCAAAGGCAAAAGAGACCGGACTGGAAATAAATATTCAAAAGACAAAAAAGTTAACACAGGCAAGCGCTAGGGGAAACAGACGCACAGTTAAATTAGAGGACGATATTGAAAAGGTAGAAAGTTTCACATATTTAGGAGTTACATTAAACACGGATGGAACAGAAGAACCAGAAATCCAAAGAAGAATAGTAAAGGGAAACAAAGCTTATTTTTCACTCGATCATGTGTTTCGCTCCAAAAACATACACTGGAGATCAAAAATCAGGGTCTACAAAACTATTATCAGACCAATAGTATGATATTGATGCGAGACATGGGTGGTGACAGAAGAGACAAAAATAAAACTGGAAGTCTTCGAAAGAAAAGTCCTAAGAAAGATATTTGGACCTATTAACGAAAACGGAATATGGAGATCCAGGTATAACCATGAACTCTACCAACTGTTCAAAGAGACACCGATCTCAGAATTCGTTAAACTTCAGAGACTTCGCTGGGCTGGTCATGTAGTAAGAATGGAGACAGAAAGATTGCCGAAAAGAGCCCTTGATAGTAAAATGCAGGGCGCAAGACCAAAAGGAAGGCCACGGAAAAGATGGGAGGATAAAGTGGCAGCGGACGCGCAAAATTTGCTAGACGTGAGAACTTAGAGAAGATCGGCGCGGGACCGACAAGGTTGGAGGCATAGTTTGGAGGAGGCCAAGGCCCGACTTTGGTTGTAGCGCCATTGGAGAGAGAGAGAGAGAGAGGAAGAAATGAAGAATGCCAATGTAAGATAGGCTGTACCTTAATCTGTAGCATATGCTACAGATTAAGGGAGTTTAAGGTAAGTTTTTAAGGGAGAATAATAATCATTATATAAGTAGACTTGGGGGACAAAGAAGTAGGATGCGAAAATATGGAGTTAATTCCAGTTTACTCGACTTAGCCCCTTCTACTCAAATCCGACTCTCACCTTCCCCTGGTGACCCCTGTTAAACCGAGCAACTCAACTGGAGATCAGGTAGATAACCCGGGTGAAAGGTTGGTTCGGTAACTGACAAAAGCGGGTGAACTGGTCCTCCAGGTTGGGGGTTGGGCAAAGTGATAACACCCCTCCCGCTGTAAAAATTCTTTTGTTACGTTGTTTTGTTTTGTTTTGTTGTAAAAAACAATCAGCCGGACGGATTTTTTGTCGACGACTTGGCAAACGAAATAAGGTTAATGATAAGGTTAATGATATTGGTTTATTTACTTGGAATGTGCGTACGATGTAGTGCAGGTAAACTAAGAAGTCTGACCAATACACTTAATGAATATTTAGCAGACATTATAGCACTTCAAGAAATCATATGGACAGGAAGTGCTAGCCTAGAAAAAAAAAGACTACACTTTCTTCTACAGCGAAGATAAAAATAATCATACTTCTGGCGTGGGATTCATACTGAATAAACGATTGGAATCAGAAGTCATAGCTTTTAATCCAATAAGTCCAAGAATATGTAGAATCCGAATTAAAGGCAGGTTCTTTAATTACAGCATTATCAATATCCATGCTACCACTGATGATAAAAAAGACGAGGAGAAGGACATATTTACCGAGAAACTGGAAAGCACTTGGAGACAATGTCAGAACAATGACATAAAAATTATTATTGGTAATTTTAACGGTTAAGTCGGCCAAGAGACTATTTACCGACCCACGATCGGCAAGCATAGTCTTCATGCTGTAAGCAACCAAAATAATTTACGCCTGATTGAACTCGCAGCATCATTGGAAATGGTGGTAGTAAGTACATGTTTTTCTCACAAAAATATCCACAAAGCCACATGGTAATTACCATACGGTCAAACAAAAAACCAAATTGACCATGTACTAATTGATAGTCGACATTTCTCAGACGTACTAGATGTAAGAGCATGTAGAGGTTCTAATATTGACTCTGACCACTACCTTGTAGGAACACAACTCAGGGTTCGTATATCAAACGCTAAGAAGGGCCAGAGCAAAAAATCTACGAAATATGTATAATACTGATCTGATAAAATCTAAAGACGCTAGGTATAACAACATGCAAATTTCAAATAAAGAGTTGACAAGAACCGAAAACAATCGACGAGAAGAAAAAAGGACGTTTAGAAAAAAAAAGACGATACGAAAACGCTCTAAACGAGATTGTTAACCACCACAATAGAAAAGACTCGCAAAAATTCTACCAGAAGATAAACAGCTGCAGAAAAGAATTCAAACCCAGAATAAAAGCATGTAAAGACAGAGATGGTTCCATTATGAGTGACAAAGAAGAGATACTTAACAGGTGGGCGAATCATTTTGAAGAACTGCTTAGCGACAGTCATGAAGAAGAATAACAAAGCCCTTGGTTTGGACAATCTTCCTGTCCAACTCTTTAAAAATGGTGGTTACACCCTTTTTAAACACATGCATAAATTAGTAACCAAAATATGGCAACGAAAGGAAACGCCCGTAGATTGGAAATTAGGTGTAATGCACCCTCATCACAAAAAGGGAGATATGATGGTGTGTGATAATTATAGAGGCATCACCCTACTTAACATGGCATATAAAGTATTGTCCAACGTATTGTACAGAAGATTATGGGAACTACCAGTGCGGTTTCCGACTCAATAAATCAACAACGGATCAAATCTTGACAGTCAGGCAGATTCTTGAGAAAACGCTTGAGTTCGAAGTCAACACCCATCACATATTCGTGTATTTCAAAGGCGCGTACGACTCAGTCAACAGACAAAAACTTCTACAGGCTATGGTGAAATTTCAAATGCTGCTTCATCTTGTTCAACTAACGGAACTTACACTCACAGGCGTCGAGAGTGTAGTCAGAATCCAAAACGACTTTTCAATACCCTTCCAGTGTAAAAATGAACTGAGACAGGGAGATGGACTGTCGTGTCTTTTATTTAACCTTGCACTAGAAGTCGAGAGTAAAATATTAATAAAAATGGCACCATCTTTAATAAATCTGTAGAAGAGGTATAGACATTATTGCTAGATCAACAGAATGTCTAATCAAAGCAATTCGATCATTAAGGGCGTCTGCACTGAGAATGGGATTAAAAATAAACGCAAAGAAAACCAAGTATATGTATTGTACTAGATCAAGCAACTAGATACTTAGACTAATAATTGATGATCTGGAACTGGAAGGTGTGGACACTTTCGTCTACCTGGGCTCGCTGCTGACCAAAGAGAACAATGTCAGCGAAGAAATTTAAAGAAAAATTGTGCTTGTCGAAACAGATGGCCCCAAAAGTACCCATAAAAATGAAAATTACCATATATAAAACACTAATACGGCCAGTGATAACATACGGGTCAGAAACGGGGTCACTTACACAAAACGACCAAGAATTGCTTAAACAGTTCGAGAGAAAAATCTAAGGAAAATATATGGAGGAGTCCAAGAACAGGGTTTGTAGGCGCTACAACTTTGAGTTATATAGAAGTTTTGGCGAACCGGACGTTGTAAAATGTATTAAATTAGTCCACCATCGATGGATAGGACGTGTAATTAGGCGAGATGAAGATGCAACGATCAGAAAAATTTTCGACCGAAGAGGACCAGTGGGAAGACGAGCCAGAGGAAGACCAAAAAAAATAGGTATCACGATAAGATACAGGATGATCTAAAATACATCAGTGTTAAAGCATGGAGATGAGTTATCAGAGACAGGAGCGAATGGAAGATTATTCTGAAGAAGGCTCTGGCTCATAACGAGCTGTAATGCCACTGATGATGATGATGATATAAGTAGACTTAGTCTAATTTTTACTACTAAGTCAAATTTTCAAACTGTAGAATTAGTCAAGATAAGATGACTTATTATGTAGATTTAATATCAGTAAAACATCAAATTTTCTGTAATATCTTAAATGTTCATTAAGTTATAATAAGTGCTTCACCTTATCGCCTATGGAAATCAAAGCCAACAAATATAGAAATGTAGTGGGGAGTATTAACACTAACAAAAAACGTAATAAGTCAAGTGGTCCTTGTTGTTAAGTGGTTGGCTTCTTTTTGTATATAAAGCCAAACTGACGATGCACATTATTGTAAAATACAATTCTCAAACATGAAGACTACATTAGTTTTGACTCTCTTGTTCTGCGTCGGTAAGCAATAAATATTTTTTATATTTATTCAGTATAACCGTTTTATTATTCTTAATTGGTAATATTTGAATATTGTATACTACTTATTATTTATTTTTATCTGTGTCAAAAGTACACAGATAAAAATAAATAATAACCTAAATGGTTCTTAATTCCGCTTGTGTTACAAACTGGATGTACTAAGTATCTCAGGGTCAGAAACCAAGGAGGCAATTTTAAGAGGCGAAAGAAATAACAAAACTGTTAAAGCCACAAATATACAGTAGAAACGCTGATGATTATTATTATAAGCAGCTGATATTGTTAGCAATTTGGCAATATGTCAGGCCTCACTACACGCGTAGATAGTGCATCCTAGGGCTTCTGTTAGAACTTACGACTTGCAAACAAAGGTTAATACAAGCCTATATATTGACTTAATTTTCTTATTCTTTTTGATCCTAATTTTCACATATTAGTATAACTCTTGTATTACGAAATGCTTTAATCTTAAATTTCTATAACGCACATGCATCTTTTTCACTTTCACGTTAAATTTTTTAATTATCTCATTCCATGTATAGAATAAATTTCGTTGGACTTGTCTCCTTGTCTCAGACCCTTAATTGTAGTTATTGGTTTTTGATGTTCTTTTTAAACTGATATCATAATTTAAGTGCTGTTATATATTTTTTTTTCCTTATCAATACCCCCAACATTTTGTTATTAAAATCTTTCTTCCCTATATCTTTTCATAATTTTTGTCTTGGTATTGAGCCAAAAGCCTTTTTAAGGTCTATATTCAACAAATACATTTTTTTTCTGTTTGCCGATATTTTTCTATTATTTGTTTGATGTAAATATATAATCATGGGGCCCTTTTTAAATGTGCTTTGTGATTCCTCAATAAATCTGCCAAATGATGATTCCATAATACTAGTGTATAGGTGATAAATCAATCCTTACAATATTAGGTAAGTTTTTTTATGGTAGTAGAATTTGTAGGTTACCGCTTTCGAGGCTTACAATATATGAACTATCATCAGGCCACAGTACATAGGTCTTTGTTTAAACAAAAACTAAATGATGAAAAACAACAACATGAAATAAATAATGAACACCTAATACAAAAAATTAAAATAAAAATGGTAACAATCAACTAAACAACTACAACAGGTTATTTCCTTCTTGATAGCATTGAGTTTATAGTATTTCTTGAAAATATTCTTTCCATTTGTTAATTATTTTATTTTCATCTGTGAGAATTTCGTTTTACTCTTCATTTTTGTGCCTCGCTTTTTTAATTTTTTCATTAATTTTAAAACTCAGATCAAACAGATTCTAATTGTTTTTATTACTAGTTTTTATCTTTTTTTTTTAATTTTGTACTTTTGTCCCTTTTTGCTTTGGTAACAAATTCTTTTACTAATCTCCTGCATTTTTTAAATTCTTAATATTTTTCTGCTGTTTTATTTTGTAAGTATATTTATATGCATTTTTCGTTCTTTTTTCTTTTTTAACATTATTTAAAAAATTCATGATATATCTTTAAATATCTTTTATTACACAAAACAAAAACAAACTGATTGTAATTTTTTTTATTTGTATTTATCTGCGTATCTGGCTACCGATTGCTGGATCTATTTGTAGAGTACCAAATTTTATTAAATTTAAAAATACAAAAACTTTAAGATAATAGTTATTTTATTTTAAAAATTCCTAATAATAAAAGCCATTGTTTACTTTTAGTTCTGACCGTATTGGCCCAAAGAACCCGTGAGCCTGAACCTGAGCCTACCGATGATCCTGAGCCTGAGTAAGTAAAAATCGTACAAATAAAAGGCAACTTGCTAATAAAATATTTGCCAATCTGGCCAGTTTTATTAAAAATAAATTTTATTGTTAAAATTTCTTTGCCTCAATAATATATTTTTAAAGATTTAGTCCGCCCGATTGAAAATTTACTTTTTAATACTATACTAGAACCCCAAAAAATTAGATTGTATCAAAAATGAGACTTGAACAAAGAAAAATATGTTATTTCGGAGGATGCTAAATTGATTTCGTTTGAAACAAATCTTATTGCATAGCAACCTGGGGCTAGTTTCTTATTTAACAAATCGATATGAAGGGATAACTTAAGGTTATATAAATGTCTATAAAAATATTAAGAAATTTTACAGAATCAACGATACTGATCTGGCTGTTATTAAGAAGCAAGGGCTGAAGAGCTCCTTCTTAGGATGATGCTTCTGCTTTATCCATGTTAACAGAGAGTAAATTAGAGTCGGATCCGGTTCTTATTTCTAATATTAGAGTTTCTCCAGATGATACTGGTATCATCAATAAAAAGAAAAATTTTTCTGTCAATTTTCAAGTTGGTAATGTCATTTATAAAAATAACAAAAAGTAGAGGACCCAATACTAAACCTTGTGGTACTCTACTTAAATGCATTTGTGACTAGAGTGAGTATTATTTGCTCTAACTAGTTGTTGCCTATTTTACAAGTATGATTGAAGTCAATTTAAAGAAGTACTTCGAATTCCGTGGAAATTTAGTTTTTTTATTAAAATGTCGTGATTTATATAATCAAAAGCTTTGGCAGTCACAAAAAACAGTGTCAGTTTAACGATTATTGTTCAGTTCTTGATAGACCACCTCAGGCAGTACAAAAACATATCATCACTGGTACATTTATTAGATAAAAAGCAGAACTGCCTTTGTAATAAAATGTTGTTTTCAACGAGAAAGGATATAGTCGAAATGATATAGAAAGTCGGGCTCTTAATAATTTTGGTTACTAGCAGTAATGAATCAATAGGTCTGTAGTTGCAGGCATTGATTTTCATCCCCTATATAAAGAGGAATATTAATGGCTGTCTTTAGGCACTCTGGAAGTATACCTTTTTTAAAGTAATTATTACTTAGTGAAACCAGGACTTCCTTATATTTTTTTTGGGAGATTTAGGGAAATTTTTATTATTAATCCATCAGTACTACAGACAAATTTGCTCTTGATACTATTGATTATTTAGGTTAGTTTAGAATTATCGACTGGTCTTAAAAATACCGAATTCGAGACATTTTTTGAATTCTGGAGATAGGGGGTGTGATCTTGTTGTGGCAAAATAGTAGACGTTATATTTTTACGAACAGTAAAAAAGTATTCATTTAGCTTTTTAGGGTTTGGAAGAAAAAATGTTTGAGCCGGGTTAGTTTTATTTCGAAGATTGTTTATTGTGGACTGAGTTTCTTTTGCAACATTTTTAGACCTCAATAATAATAACCTCAATAAACTTAATATTTTAAAATATAAAGTCTACGAAATTGAGTTAATTGAATTAATAGAAAAAGTCGTTTCTTTTTACAGATTTGATTGCGACAACTGTATATTATTTACCACTGTTATCAAGGATTTAGTAGAAGACGAAGTACCCTTGGTAAGTTTTATAAGTAACACTATAGTCATCAAATGTGTGTCTATAAGTGAAAATTTTTTTAGTTTGAAAAGTTAGTTACTAGTCATAAGTAAAAATTTTGTTTTACATACATTTTGTATGAATTGGCATTAAAATAATAAACTTTATTACTAATAATTAAAAAATATTTAAAACATACAATATTATGTGCATATTTTGAATAAAACAAAATCTGTGTGTAAGAAGTTACAAATATATAAAAATAAAACGCTGAAAACTTGGTTTTCAAAACTTCCACAAAATTTATTATATTATGTTATGACTATGTTGTGCCTTTCTCAATTTTTGGTATGTGTTTACACTTTATATTCTTTAACTAAATAGGTTGAGAAGAGGAGAAATGTTTGACTCAAATTTGTCATTCAGAATTAAATCTGTATTTTTTAATTTGTTAATTTTCATTGATTCTATCTAATAAAGATAGCTTAAGGTATTTATTTTGCATGTGAAGAATTTAAAATAAGTCTAAATTAAAATTTAAATAGTCTAAATATCTAAAGTTAATCTTTTAATTTAAATTAACGTTTTTATGTTATTATAGGACGAAGTTGAAAGAGACGCAGACAGATTATGCGGTGTTTTACCAGGTGACTTGAGAGAATATTGTGAACATAATTTGCTCCCGAAAGTTGACAGAATCTATGGCCAGCTTCACGAACATACTCCTGAGGAAGTATGCGAAAATTTGGACTTGTGTTGAAATTCATTAAGAATTTTTTTAAAAATATGTAAATTTGAAAACGTCTAAAATAAATATTTAAATACAATAATTTTGTTTTGTATTAAAATCATATTTTTTTTGTCAATATTTCCTGCTTTATACGTACAATATTTACCTTCTTTAGGAATTAAATGTAAGTGAGTATAGACCAGAAGTCGAAAACTAACTGTAATTTTGAAGTTATACTTCTATACGCGCGCTCGATGTTGGAAATTTGCACGGGAGTGAATCGGTGAGATTGTAAGAATTGTAAGAAGAGAGAATGTAAGATATGAGTAAGAGAGAAACAGAAGATATATTTCCTCTCATCAAAATGATGTTCATAATTATTTTATTATTAGATTTCAAAATAATAATTACAATAAATCACTGTATGACTGAGAACTGTCAATTTTGAAATACGTGAGTGTCCTGTCTATAATATAACATACATTTATATCCACTACATTTTGATTCCACAAGATATTTGAATTTTTTGTATGTGACTATCTTAAAGCTTCACTTGAAAAACAGCTATAATATTATAGTTATATACAACAGCTAGTTATAATTGGCAAATTTTTTACTTGTTCGCTTCATACGCTAGTATATGTGAGTTCGAATACCAATATGAAAATGAAAATTTACAACATAATCCGAGATGATGGTTTTTTATTTTTATTTTCCACATACATTTTTTGAAGTTATACTTCTATATGCGCGTTCGACGTTGGAAATTTGTACGGGAGTGAATCGGCAAATTCATTATATGTACGATATAGGTAAGAGAGAGACAGAAGATATATTTTCTCTCTCTTTCTCTCTCGGGAATAAAAATATGCCTTTTGTAAATATATTTAATATTTATTATTATTATTATTATTTGATTAATATTATTATCATGGTAAATTAAACATATCCGAAAGTAAGTTATGTATATGGTCATTTGTAAATACTTATGAATATTGCATTTTAATTTGTATTGTATTATTAAATTGAATTATGTTGCAGTGTATTGTATTGTATTTTTATATTAATAACTCTGCATTCAACTCCTTTTATACATATATGGAAATAAAAATATATGTTTTCATTAAAATATTGATCAATCCTTCATTTACTATCACATTTTCTATACTCCTATACCTAATTCTTTTTCTCTTTCTGCTCTCTCTTACCTATAGCATTACATATGTAATGATTGTGCAGATTGGCTCCCATATAAATTTGTAACGTCGAACGCGTGTATAGAACTATAACTTCTACTGGCAGTCCCTATGGACTGTCACACCCGTTTTTTAAATCAACATCTTCATCAAAATCATTTTTAAGGATGAGGTACATTTTTGGATGAATCGATTCGTCACCAAATAATATTATGTAATTTACAACCATACCAATTCGAAGCAGATCAAAAAACGTCAAATGCATCCCAAAAAAATGTCTGGTTAGTGTGGATCACTTGTAGCAAATTATAAGTATGATATATGGTAAAGAAATGATGACCAATGCATGGAGGGCGCCGTAATGGTATCTATACAGTAAACGGCTAAATTATGGAATATTATCATTATTTTGAGAACCGTCGAGTTTTGAGGGAAATCCCGAAACAGGTCGACTTTTGTTATAAAATACCCATGTTTTAACGTACATGGAGTAGGGATAATGTCACCGGTGTAGGTGTAGTGACGTAATCGCTAATTTTTTTAAATAGAAATCGGTATAATGCGACCCCTCATTTAAACGAGAATTTAAATCTCTATTTAACGACATTACATCTTTAACTAAAATATTTTTTTTAGGGTACATTTTTTTTTAAATTTAAATTCAACTAAATTACAACTAATGATTTAATTAATAATGTACTTTAGAGTAACCAAATTATGCATAATAATTATTTTAAATTAAATGTTTGAAATATCATCCATCGGTTTCTTGACAAAATATGCGAATCTACGGACACATATCAAGTACATTGCGAATGACTTCTGGAGTAATTAAACTCATTTCATGCCTAATTCTATCTTTCAAGTCCTGTAAGTTTTTTGGTCTATTGACATAACCTTTTGATTTTATGTATCCCCACAGGAAAAAGTCTAGAGGTGTTAGATGGCAGCTGGCCACTCTATAAAACCTCGGCTTTCGATCCACCTCCTGGGAAAGCAATGATTTAAAAATTAACGTACTTTACGTGAGTAATGCGAAGGGGCTCCATCTTATTGAAATCAGATATTTTCACTAGATAAATTTGGATTATTGGCATTTGGATACATGTTAGCAAGGACAGGTATAAGTTGATTTCTCAAAAAAGTTAAATAACGTTCTCCTGTTAGATTTTCTTCAAAGAAAAAAGGGCCAATGATTCTGTCATTAATGATCCCTGTCCATACATTTACTTTCTGAGGATATTGCGTGTGTGATTTAGTCATCCAATGTGGCCTTTCTTGACTCCAATTTTGACAATTTTGACGATTTACGGTACCATGTATAAAAAATGTGGCTTCATCAGAAAAAAGGATTTGATTAATGAAATGTGTATTGCGGATACATAAATCCTGCATAATTTCTGCAAATGAAGCCGTCGTTTAATTCCTGATGTAGTTGAATTTGGCAGGGACGATATTTTTCTTTTTTTAAAATACGTAATACCGATCGCTGGGAAACTCCAGCATATTTAACTATTTGTGTTGAACTACTCTGAGGATTGTCATGTACATTTAATAAAATCAAGTGTCACATTGTCTTTAATTTCAGGAGGCCCAGCGTTTGGAATATGTTTAACGTGCCCAGTTTCTTCAAATTTTCGGACTATTTTACTTACTGTTGATTGGCTGATGGGTCTAACTATACCACTATCACTTGCTTGAATTAACATTTGACAAAATTGAGTCAGCATATAGAACCAAAAAAAATAATTTTTGCATTCCGTATATTAAACGGTAGAATATGCATATATCTATCATCTAAAAACCTAGTCGATAAATTTATAGCAGAAGCAAAGAAGATAATAGTAAATGAAAATATACTAGAAGCGAGAAGATTAATAACTCCATCAGTCCGCTTAATTCTGTACAATACAAGTAAAAGCATACCTTCTAACTTAATAATGGACGAATTAATAAAATTAGGTTTAAATCCCCTCTTTGACATATCATACCTACAGATAGGAGCAAGCAATCTTGTAATCAGTCATATTCTAAGCTGCGGAAGACAAATTATTTTTTACCTTTTCCAGACAACTTTTTACTACCTGAATATTTTATCATCGAATTGGAACAAACATCATACCGCATATTTATAGCCCAAAACGAAACATGTTTCAAATGCAAATTAACTGGAAACCAGACAGCTAATTGTCCAAATATTTCACCTTCTAACCATTCTTACAATGATAGTGCAATGCAAACAGAAATGAGACAAAATTCATCAATAAATCATACTCAACAAGAAAATCTACAAAATACTCCCACAATCTTAAATACCACTCCCTCCAAACTTACTACGTCTTTTCAAACCGCATTATAAACAGTAGCAATTCCAAATTTATCAATAAACCAAACCCAACAATGCTTACTACAAAATACATCTATACGTTTGACGACTTCTTTACTTAACACTATAATCTCAACACCTGCATCGTCTGAGTCATCCTCTATTACCCAAAAACATAAATCAACCTTACCCGAAACAAGTCAACACTTACCTCCAAGTAAAAATACACATATGAATTCTCACGAACCCCAGATAACTTCGAATAATGCAACCGGAAAAAGAACACTAAAAGATGCAATCACGCCACCTGCCGAAGAAAACTTAAGAGATGAGATATCAATTTTCCAAACAATACTAGAACCAGTCAACAAACAGAATATGTAGAAAACGAAAAGCAATTGTTAAGCTTCGATTAAGCAGTGGATCTGTTCGAAAATATACAAGAACCAAAAGACATAATCAGCGTAACAAATCTGTACTTAGAAGACTCTTATGCACTTATAAAGTTTCTAACGGAATTACATCTATACTACATTGACAAAAGAATTAAAACCAAAAGCACCAAATTAATACGAAAACTAGGCAAACACATAGGTATACTCTCTGCAGTGAAAACTTAATTGTCGGAAGAAGATTCTGACTCATCGGTAAATAATTCCTCTAAAAATAATAGGATCACTGTTGACTTCATGTTTGTTCTATCGCATTCAAGTTTATAAGGAAATGAAGAAGCAGATGAACTAGCCCACTTAGTATCCTTTAGCTAGGACTCCATTCTTATTAATGGAGTTTCTTCTGGTAAATTCAAGTCAGAAATAAAATATAAAGTGTTAAGTGCGTGGCGAAATAAGCGGAGTGCATGGCAAGGTAAACTCAAGGTAATCGAACAATTAGTGAAACCGTGGCTCCAACTCACAGAGAATAGACACGACCAAGTCAGAATATCGCGTTTGTGACTGAGACACAGAGATTTGACACATAAACGCCTCTTTGCGCAGACTGTGCCGCCAATGTGTGAGAATTATCAAGTAAAACTCTCCGTAGAGCATATAATAACTCGGTGCAAAACATATGTAGCCCAGTCTGGTTATACAAAAATCATCGATTTCACGGCAAAATGTTTCTCAGATATCTGAAGCTTTTAAGACATAGGTGGGGATTACTATATGACGTATAGATAAAAAGATACTCCTAGTTTTACCTTGCGTTTTTTTTAAACAATAATTTATGGTCAGAATTTGATTTTTTATCTATAAGTTTTTCCCTTATAATTTAAATAAACAATATTTATACCATTTTTTTATATCAAGAATATCTTTATTTTCCCGTTTTTTCAATTAAAATTGATAAATAATTTACGGAGATATTTGCAAAAAAGCATTTTTTTTGCACTAATTTATAAATTTAATTAATTTTTTTGTTAACAAAATAAAATGTTATTAATACATTTCAACATTGAGCAATTACCGTCCTTTAAATTTGTGCGAAATTTCCCCCCGATCGGTCAAATAGTTTAAAAGTTATTCAATTTGTTTATCCCTGGGACTAATTATTTAAACCATTGAACTTGCCCTATGAATGATGCTAGACACAGTTAACAAATTTCATAGGATTCTTTAAGACTCATACTATCTCAGAAGTTAAATGAATATTGAGTTTTCATCAAAATTATTTACAAAATAAACGTTTGAAAAAGGGGTATGTTTTTTACTTATAAACAATTGTAATAACTTCTACATTTTTCAAGCTACAGACTTGTACGTACAACCATTAGATAGCTTTTAAAAAAACTCACATTTAACAAAAAAAATAAACCTTCTATAAACAATAGGAACGAAGTTAGCGACAATTTTTTTGTTAATTACATCTCCATTCTTTATAAACATTAAGAAGTAAAATTTGCACAAATTTTGAATGAAAATCTAAACTTTATATTGAATTTTATAGCTATAAAATTCATCCAATTTTTCGAAACTTAAAACCTTTCGAAACGAAGTTACTTTCGAAAGATCGACATAGGAAAGTGGAGGGGAAACTGTTTTAGCTCCTCGCTGCAAAATTTAATATTATGGTTACGGATTTATCATTCAAAAGCTTCAACAGTTCTGTAGGAATTTCATCAGGTCCATTTGCTTTTCCATTTTTAGCGTTTCTTATTGCGTATTCTACTTCTTCTTTCATTATGTCTGGCCCAGTTGCATTGATTATCTGAGTTAAGTTGTTTCTATCGTCTTCAAATAGTTCATTCAGGTATTCGGTCCATCTTTTTATTTTATTCTCTAGATCTACAATAAGATTTCCATCTTTGTCTTTAAGTTTACCTATTTGGCATTTCTTTATGCTTCCTGTTATCTCTTTTACTTTTTTGTGCATATTGAACGCATCGTACTTTTTCTCATAGGTTTCCATTTCTTCACATTGTTCTTTAATCCACTCCTCTTAGGCTTCTTTTATTCTCTTTTTTATGTGTTTATTTATTTCTTTGTATTTGTCTGGGTAATTCTTCATCTTTCTTCTTTGTTCCATCAAGTCTAGTATATCTTGTGTCATCCACCCCTTATTCTTTGTTGTTGTTATTGTAAGATATTTCTTTCCTGCTGTTTGTATAGCTGTATTTATGTACTTTAATTTTTAAATAACGTTGTTTGTATCGTTAATTTGTTGCTGCACTGAAAGGAGGTTTTCATTTATTTCTTCTCCTGTTTCTTGTCGTATATTTTTGTTTCTAAGTTTATTTAAATCTAGTGCCTTTCTGTGTGGTCTTCTAATCTTTTTTGGTGTCGCCTCTATCACAGTAACTACCGGGTTATGATTTGAGCCTATATCAGCTCCTGGGTACGTTTTAGTACATTTAACAGCATTATGATACCTCCTTGCTATCATAATGTAGTCTATTTGATTTCTCACTATTTTTTCTTTGGTATGTTGTGGAGATGTCCATGTATATGACCGTCGAGGAGGTAATTTGAAAAAGCTATTTGTTATTACGAAGTCTTCACTTTGGCAAAATTGAATCAATCGATCTCCTCTGTCATTTCTGTTTCCAAGCCCATATTTTCCTACTTGTTCTCCTACCTTACCTTGACCCACCTTGGCATTAAGATCGCCCATTAATATGTTAATGTATGAAAAGACTGACTTAATAAGTGAAGACAAACAACCTGCAACAAAGAGGTTCAGACCTGACAGTGAAGTCGAATAAATAAACCAAATTTTAACTTTTAAACCAATGTATGTAAAGAAAATAAAAAAGTAAAGTTCAATAAACATTGCAAAATTTAATAAGGCAAGTAAATCGACTTATTTTATCAAAGCAGTAAGGCAGATTAGATTTGTATATCATATTTGTAAGAAAAATAGAATAAAAATCAATATTGTTAATTATAAAAATACAAAAAATTATAATTAATATAAGAAATATAATAATATAATGTGTAAAAAATTACCTGAAATTTAATTTATAAAATATATAAGTATTATTACATCATTGATATAAAATGAAAAAACATATGTTGATTTTCCGGGATTTTCCGAGATTTATGGGGAGTGAAAATTATGTCATCATTATTAATACTGCGACAGACTATTTGAGCAAATTAAAAAAAAGTAAGTATTTAGAGTGAATTTTAAATGGACTCAATTTTTCCGAGTTTTCCCATATTTTCCGGCCAGTGAAAACTTTGTAGTTATTCATATTTCGACGAGCTACCCCAGAATTAAAAAAAGAGGCTTGCAGCTGCAAAGGAAGCTGAGATAAAAAAAACGGAGCTGAAACAGATATCCTCTCCACTTTCCTATGTCGATCTTTCGAAAGTACTGTCGTTTCGAAAAATTACATAAATTTTATAGCTATAAGTTTTAATATAAAGTTTAGATTTTCATTCAAAAGTTGTGCAAGTTTTACTTCTTAATGTTTTTAAACAATGGAGATATGATTTTTTTAAAAATAGTCACTAACTTCGTTCCTATTGGTCATAGAAGGTTTTTTATTTTTTAATGTGAGCTGTTTTACCAGCTATCCAATGGTTGTACGTACAAGTCTGTAGCTTGAAAAATATAGAAGTTATTACAATTGTTTATAAGTAAAAAACATCAGTTCGATTGTAGCAGCGGAAGCGAATAGTTCTCTGTGGTATCGAAGTGCTAATTAATAGAGTTGTTGTTGTTTTTACCAAAAAATGGAATTAAATTCAGATGGCAGAGGAAATCCACCTGACAGAGGAAGGATTGACGATGTTGCTAGTAATATGGATTATGAAGTTAATGAAAAACAAAAGCAGTTTGAGGAAATTATAAATATTGATATTAATACACAATCAAAACAGGTACCGATAACAAATTCAAAAAACTTTTTACCAGATTATCAGGTAAGCAATAAAACAAATATTAATATAGGCCAGTCCATAATGTCAGAGGTGAAAAATAAATATAGTCAAGGTGACCAAGGTCCTTATTTTGTTTTTATGCAGAATAAGGAAGGTAACATTGGCCGATTGCATCGCATAGCGACAGCACGATTAATTTTAGGTGCAGTACCTGCAATTAAAGATAATATTGTTAATATTAATATTATAGGAAAAAATAAAATTAAAATTGAATGTAACACATATAAAAGCGCTAATATTTTAGTGGAATGTAAAAAATTAATAGAAAGAAATTACGATTTATATATTCCAAATTTTTTTACTCAAAAGAGTGGGGTAATTAAAGGGGTAGACAAAAATATTTCAGAAAACGAATTAAAAGATATTATTGTTCCAAGATACGGCAATTTTAAAGTAATAAACGTTAAAAGAATAAAGCGAAAAGAAAATGATCAACTGGTAGAGACGGGTACGATAGTGGTGTCTTTCAGAGGCCAAATGATTCCAAAACAAGTAATCATTGAACGAATGATATACCAAGTGGAACCTTACGTTCCGAGAGTAATACAATGCCTTAATTGCATTAGATACGGACACGTTACGTCACAATGTCGAGGTAAGAAAAGATGCAGCAAGTGCGGACAGGAACATGATTCAGATGTATGCGATTTAACAGATCCCACTTGTATATTATGTTTCGGAAACCATTCAGCATTAGATCGAAACAAGTGCGCTGAGTTTGAAAAACAAAAGGGCATTAAATATATAATGGCAAATGAAAATTTACCTTTTGAAGAAGCAAAATTAAAATACAGCAGTAGCTATAGGACAGTCCTGAATTCAACAAACACAGGAAATAGGTACACAGTGACAACCAAAAGAAAATGGAGCGAAGGAGCTCAAAATAAATCAGTTTATCCTTATTCAAAAGAACACGAAAATATACTGGGCACTGCAAGCGCCTCTGCTTACCCGTCGTTACCAATTATAAACAACCCATTATATCAAAATCAAACAAAAATAGTCCAACAAAACTCACTAACTAGTAAACAAATTACTGATAATATAGTAACAATATTTAAAAATTTCTTAGACAAAAACTTAATTCCAATAGCAAACAAACAAATTTTAGACGACATTAAAAGTAATATAGAAAAAGTTTTAAATGGCCCTAGTAAATAATAAGATTTTACAATGGAATTCACGATCAATAGTGAACAATAAAGGCCATTTTGAACAGTACATTTTCGAAAATAAATTCTTAGCTATTCTTTTAAGTGAAACTTGGTTAAAACCGAATTCAAAGATAAGCTTTTCCCAATATAACATCTTCCGTGAAGATAGATCAGATGGTTATGCAGGAGTAGCGATATTATTAAGAAAAAATATCAATTTTCAGAACAATTTAAATTTTTATAAAATAAATAATGTCATGTGCGTTGCAGTACAGATTAAAATAAATAATAAAATCTTAAATTTATATTCCATTTATGCAAAACCCAAGTTATGTGTGTCAAAAAACGAATGGGTTAAATTTTTTATTAGTTTACAAAAACCTTTTTTAATAGGGGGAGATTTCAACTGCCATAATAAAATGTGGGGCTGTGATGTCACCGATCAAGAAGGTCTTTATCTTTTTGAGGCTATGGAGGAATGTGGACTTAATTTCCTAAATGATGGGTCAGAAACATTAATTCGTAGACCTATGAATTTAAATAGATCTGCTATAGACTTAACAATTTGCTCTAGGGATATTTATTACAAATTTAATTGGCACACAGAAACTTTGAGTCTGGGTTCTGATCACTACCCAATAGTAATAGAATTTAACCATAATACTGATAATAACGTTACTAATAGTAATGATGTCATTGAAACTAATGATATATCTAGATCTAGAATTACATGGGATATTAAAAAGGCAGACTGGGCTTTCTTTACCTATCTCTTAAACAATGAAAAGAATAATAATATATCAGATGGTTCAGAGCAAGAATATTCCACATTTTGTGACTCAATCAATTTAGCTAGTAAATGCTCTATTCCAGAGAGGAAAAGGGGGCCCAATGCGAAATTTAATAAACCATGGTGGAATGATGATTGTAGGAATGCTATAAGACAACAAAAAGAAGCTTTTTTGCAGTTTAAAAGACTATCTAATTACGATAATTATTTAAAATACCAACAAGCAGAAGCTTATAAAAAAAGAATTATTTTAGGCAGCAAAAGAGCTTCTTGGAAAAACTTTTGTAATAGTTTAAATAAAAATACACCCATTAGCAAAATATGGAAGGAAATAAGAAAATTAAAAAACGTTTATAACCCTCCCAATAATCCGATAGTTGTAAATGAGTGGACAGATATATTTTTTAATAAAATTGCTAGACCTTGGGTTATAGAAGGAGAAATTAATCACAGGAACCTTACGGATAATAGACATGAAAATGACGAAGCAAACACAGACAACATATTTCTCACACAAGCATTTAGTCTGGAAGAATTAAAGAATTGCCTAAAAAGACATAATAATTCAGCTCCAGGATTAGATGGTATACACTATAGTATGTTGTATAATTTACCCATACATAAGAAAGTTCAACTACTAAATGTAATAAACAATATCTGGATGAGTATGGATATACCACGTGCATGGAAAGAGTACATTATAGTTCCAATTCTTAAGCCACACAAATCACCAAACTGTCCGGATTCGTATAGAGGCATTTCTCTATCATCATGTGTGTTAAAAACAATGGAAAGAATGATTAAATGTACACTAGAATTCTGGTTAGAAAAAAATTCTAAAATACCTGCAACACAATTCGGCTTTAGAAAATCATGTTCTACGATGGAAAATTTAACGCACTTAATATTGGATATATATAACTCATTTTCCGTCAACAAGTCGGTATTTGCTACATTCATAGACATAGAAAATGCATATGACAATGTGAACCTACAACTTCTATACCACAAAATGAAAGAAATCGGACTGCCAGATATACTCGCTGGAAACTTCATCAACTTTACATCAATAGAACTCTTTATCTTCAAATTAATAACAAACTAATAGGACCGAGAGTTTCAAACATCGGGTTACCTCAAGGGAGCATCTTAAGTCCAATATTATACACTATTTACACAGCTCATATAGGTCAAAGCATAATTACTAGCAAACAAGGTAAAATATTACAATTCGCAGATGATATATGCATATATGTAGATCAATTGGAAATAGAACAAGGCAGTAGTAAAATAAATACAGTATTTAAACATCTACAAGAAGACCTAGATCAAATAGCATTAAACATATCTACCAAAAAAACACAAGCTTGCATATTCTCCCGAAAACGAAACATTCCAGAAGTAGTGGAGTTGCAAAATGTCTCGTTTAAAGTTCAACCTAAAGTTAAATATTTGGGTATTATACTGGATAGGAAAATGATTTGGAAAGATCATATTAAGTACATCGTAGCAAGAGCTGACAAAGGGTACAATGCGTTACGAGCAGTAAACTATACAACCTGGGGAGCAGATCCCAACATAGCATTACTAATGTATAGATCATACATAAGATCAATATTAGATTACGGATGTTACTTTTACAATCAAGCCGCCAAAACCCATCTTCAAAAAATAGACATCCTTTCAAATAAATGCCTCAGATTATGTATAGGAGCTTTGATGAGTACTCCAATATCAAACCTAAGCGTAGAATGTAATGAACCACCACTATGGTTAAGAAGGAAAACTATGTGTGAAAAATTTATAACTAAAATGATAACTAAAGAGAGCATAATATGTAACAACTGCCACAAACTTTATATAAATGACCTAACCACTGAATACTGGAGGAAAAAGCCAACATTACTTCTTGCCGAAAGTTACAATAGAATAAGACAATTTAAAAATAAGCTATACACATCAACTCTGCCATCCATGTTTCAGATAAATCTAAAGAATATACCAAACATACAACCAACCTACATGAGAGATTACTCGAAATTTCCAGTTTACTTAAGGAATGCCATGTTTAATGTGGATATAGAAACTTTATTTCCGGAACATTACCAAATTTATACCGATGCCTCAAAAATGAATTCGAGAGTGGCCGCTGCCGTGTGGGACCCTAGGACAAGGTATAAAGAGGGTATACGACTTAATGAAAATTTTACAACATTTTCAGCAGAACTTATTGCAATACTGAGAGCAATGCAGTATATAAGCAGTATAAACAATAACGAAGAGAAATTTCTAATCCTTACAGACAGCAAAAGTGCTTTACTTAAACTGGAAAGTTTGAAGGACATATCAAACTACATATATATTGACATTATTAAAGCATATATCGCACTTAGGGCTAAGGGCAAACAAATATCATTTTGTTGGGTAAAAGCTCACTCTAATCTTAAACACAATGAAATAGTAGATACTCTAGCTAAGAAGGCCACCGAACAAGAAAATGAAAGTAAATATAAATTAACATTAAATGATGTTTACGCTAATATTACCAGCAATAAAACCAAAACCTGGCAACAATGGTATAACAACTCAACTAAAGGGCTATTCTACAAAAACATACAATTAAAAATATTCCAGCTAAATCATGGTTTAATCATTACCACAGCGAAAAAATCGTTGTTTCATACATATGCAGACTTAGATTTGGACACTGCCTAGTTCCAGAACACAAATTTAAAATAGGTCTTAGTGATAGTAATCTTTGTGAATGTGGTGAGTTAGGATCTGCAGAACACATGATACTAAACTGTAGACTAAAGATAATAGAAATAAATCAATTCATGAATCAAGTATATAGAGAAACCAATATTACAAGACCTTTTAATCTAAAAACAATATTATCTAGTTTAGACAAACGTGTATATGAGATCCTAATTAAACACATACTTAATATAAAATTAAAATTGTGAACTATTAATACCTGTGTTTATCCCATTTGTTTACCTATCTTTCCGTGGTCTAGTCTTGTGTTTGTGCATTGCTCTGAAAGACCCCTGAGCAGAAGTACTCCTTGTTGACATTCCTTATAATGTAATTAAAAAAAAAAAAAAAAAAAAAAAAAAAAAAAAAATGAATAAATAAATAAATAAAATAAAAAAAATTCAAATAAAAAAAAAAGAAAATAAAAAAAAAATAAAAATTAAAAAAAAAAAAAAGAAAATAATAAAAAACACACAATAAAGAATAATGTTGAATAATACTAGAATATATTTTATGATATAGATATATCTATATAAATGTGTAATATTGTATGATTGTAGCTGAAGATTAAATTATCCATTTATTGTTATAGAATCTAGGTATATCTTTAAAATACAAAATCTTATTTTAATAGTAATATGTGACATAAATATCTGTAGAGCAAAAATAAGTTCGGCTAATGGATTAAGTCCACAGTCAGGAAATTCGATGACACACACACACACAAGTAAAAAACATACCCCTATTTCAAACGTTTATTTTGTAAATAATTTCGATGAAAACTCAATATGCATTTAACTTCTGAGATAGTCTTAAACAATCCTATGAAATTTGCTGAATGTGTCTAGCATCATGCGTAGGGCAAGCTCAATAGTTTAAATAATTAGCCTCAGGGATAAACAAATTAAATAACTTATAAAATATTTGACTGATCGTGGGGAAATTTCGCACAAATCTAAAAGATGGTAATTCCTTGATGTTTAAATGTATTAATACTATTTTATTTTATTAATAAAAAAATTAATAAAATTTATAAATTAGTGCAAAAAAACTGCTTTTTTGCAAATATCTCTGTAAATTATTTATCAATTTTAATTAAAAAAACGGGAAAAGAAAGATATTGACATAAAAAAATGACATAAATATTGTTTATTTAAAATATAAGCGAAAAAATTTATAGACAAAAAATCAAATTGTGACCATAAATTATTGCTTTAAAAAAACGCAAGGTAAAACTAGGAGTATCTTTTCATCTATTCATCATCTAGTATCCCCCACCTATGTCTTAAAAGCTTCAGATATCTGCGAAACATTTTTTCACCTTTTTTTTAACCAGACTGGGCTAATGAAGCAGCAAGAGGGAAGCGCTTAACGTTGTTTGTATCGTTAATTTGTTACTGCACTGAAACGAGGTTTTCATTTATTTCTTCTCCTGTTTCTTGTCGTATATTTTTATTTCTAAGTTTATTTAAATCTAGTGCCTTTCTGTGTGGTCTTCTAATCTTTTTTGGTGTCGCCTCTATCACAGTAACTACCGGGTTATGATCTGAGCCTATATCAGCTCCTGGGTACGTTTTAGTACATTTAACAGCATTATGATACCTCCTTGCTATCATAATGTAGTCTATTTGATTTCTCACTATTTTTTCTTTGGTATGTTGTGGAGATGTCCATGTATATAACCGTCGAGGAGGTAATTTGAAAAAGGTATTTGTTATTACGAAGTCTTCACTTTGGCAAAATTGAATCAATCGATCTCCTCTGTCATTTCTGTTTCCAAGCCCATATTTTCCTACTTGTTCTCCTACCTTACCTTGACCCACCTTGGCATTAAGATCGCCCATTAATATGTTAATGTATGAAAAGACTGACTTAATAAGTGAAGACAAACAACCTGCAACAAAGAGGTTCAGACCTGACAGTGAAGAAGAATAAATAAACCAAATTTTAACTTTTAAACCAATGTATGTAAAGAAAATAAAAAAAGTAAAGTTCAATAAACATTGCAAAATTTAATAAGGCAAGTAAATCGACTTATTTTATCAAAGCAGTAAGGCAGATTAGATTTGTATATCATATTTGTAAGAAAAATAGAATAAAAATCAATATTGTTAATTATAAAAATACAAAAAATTATAATTAATATAAGGAATATAATAATATAATGTGTAAAAAATTACCTGAAATTTAATTTATAAAATATATAAGTATTATTACATCATTGATATAAAATGAAAAAACATATGTTGATTTTCCGGGATTTTCCGAGATTTATGGGGAGTGAAAATTATGTCATCATTATTAATACTGCGACAGACTATTTGAGCAAATTAAAAAAAAGTAAGTATTTAGAGTGAATTTTAAATGGACTCAATTTTTCCGAGTTTTCCCATATTTTCCGGCCAGTGAAAACTTTGTAGTTATTCATATTTCGACGAGCTACCCCAGAATTAAAAAAAGAGGCTTGCAGCTGCAAAGGAAGCTGAGATAAAAAAAAACGGAGCTGAAACAGATATCCTCTCCACTTTCCTGTGTCGATCTTTCGAAAGTACCGTCGTTTCGAAAAATTACATAAATTTTATAGCTATAAGTTTTAATATAAAGTTTAGATTTTCATTCAAAAGTTGTGCAAGTTTTACTTCTTAATGTTTATAAACAATGGAGATATGATTTTTTTAAAAATAGTCACTAACTTCGTTCCTATTGGTCATAGAAGGTTTTTTATTTTTTAATGTGAGCTTTTTTACCAGCTATCCAATGGTTGTACGTACAAGTCTGTAGCTTGAAAAATATAGAAGTTATTACAATTGTTTATAAGTAAAAAACATACCCCTATTTCAAACGTTTATTTTGTAAATTATTTCGATGAAAACTCAATATGCATTTAACTTCTGAGATAGTCTTAAACAATCCTATGAAATTTGCTGAATGTGTCTAGCATCATGCGTAGGGCAAGCTCAATAGTTTAAATAATTAGCCTCGGGGATAAACAAATTAAATAACTTATAAAATATTTGACTGATCGTGGGGAAATTTCGCACAAATCTAAAAGATGGTAATTCCTTGATGTTTAAATGTATTAATACTATTTTATTTTGTTAATAAAAAAATTAATAAAATTTATAAATTAGTGCAAAAAACTGCTTTTTTGCAAATATCTCTGTAAATTATTTATCAATTTTAATTAAAAAAACGGGAAAATAAAGATATTGACATAAAAAAATGACATAAATATTGTTTATTTAAAATATAAGCGAAAAAATTTATAGACAAAAAATCAAATTGTGACCATAAATTATTGCTTTAAAAAAACGCAAGGTAAAACTAGGAGTATCTTTTCATCTATTCATCATCTAGTATCCCCCACCTATGTCTTAAAAGCTTCAGATATCTGCGAAACATTTTTTCACCTTTTTTTTAACCAGACTGGGCTAATGAAGCAGCAAGAGGGAAGCGCACTATCCCAAATCATATAAAGGAAGCCTTAGGAAAAAACATGAACATTAAAAACACAATAAGTTATCTTATAGACTGAAGACGGTATCAATTATTGTAATTTTTTCTAACTTTACCTGTATTATATTTTTTAGGTCGCTAATAACCCTTGTGGGTAAAGCGTGAATAAATAAAAAAAATTGTTAATAGTTGACAAATAATATTTAGGAAGTCTCTAGAAAATACAATTAAAGACTAGTAGAAAATGCAATCCAAAACAAGAAAAGCATTAATTATTAAGAGGAAGCAAATAATTGCTCTAACAAAAGAAAACACCATTGCAAATAAACCAAAAAAATACAACTCGTGACTAAATTTTTTAACGAAGTATACAAAGCCCTGAAACATTTAAAGAACCAACCAGTAACCAAGAATATGCACTAGAAGTCATATCCTTTTTTCATAGGTTTTCATCGCAAATCTAGAAAATATACTCAAAAAAATGAGCTAACGAGAAAAAAGGATTATCCATTAATAAATATTCTAGTTATCTGAGATTCGCAGATAACATTGTTCTGCTCGCTAATTCTTCTTAGGGTTTCTGTTGGTACCGTTGGTTCCGAACGTTGGCGATCATTCTGGCTATGATGACTTTGTTGGTTGCTATTCGAAATAGCTGTTTTGAGGTCTTTTTATTCCATGCTCGTTAATACTTTTGCAGAATTACAAGAATTTATAATCGACCGAAATGGAGCTAACAATGAAGTTGGCCTAAAAACGAACTTGGCAAAACCAAAAATTTAATACAATGTAGTGAATGTTGTAGTAGTGTATGTAGTAAAATCTTACCAAGATTTAATGGTAAATAATACTGTATTTAAGACAGTAGACGAATATGTATGCATGTGTCAATTAATACGTAAATATATCTTCTTACTACCAGAAATCAATAGGAAACGAAATTTGCTTGGATTATTTTTTGGTAAAAATGCTATAATATTCAACTCCAGAATATCACCCAATATAATACCTAAAGAAAAGAGCATTTGATCAGTGTATATTACTAATCGTACTCATACTAATGACATACTGCTGCAATACTTGTACACTGACGTACTCAAAGGTAAATGGGGAGATATGTGTTATGAATAACAAAGAGAGATCGCAAAATAATATAATGGATCCGGCGGAAAACCCAAATCACTAATGCAATCAACAGAATTAAATTTTTAAAATGACAGTAGATGGAAAGAACTAACAATAGATGGTACACCAAACTTACATTGTAATATTCAAGAAACATCAAGAGATCAAGACGACGTCCAAACTTAAGATGGGACTATGACATGCAACAAACAGGTAGAACATGGTACCATACCTCGGGGTGAATCCGGACAGTAGGGGAGAATTCGTACAAAGTAGCCTCTATCTACTTCTACGTCACTGTTACCAATGTGCGAACTCACAAATCAAATATATGTACTGAATTTTGTCGGGTCTAAGGTCTAAGTTAGTAGTCGAGATATACCGGTGTACGTGACATCGTATCGTTTTGTTGACTCATAGATACGTATTTTATAACCTTTAAATTTCAGGCTTTTTTTTTAATCTTATAAAGAAACTGCTGTACAAGAAAAACAATTATATGTAATAGGGAGTGACAAAAAACTGTTTAGTGGTTTGTTGACAATCTATGTATAAAATATTATAGTTGTATTCAGCCTAGTTTATTTTAGAAATTAATTTGCAAAAATATGTCTTCAGGTGGGTCGAATCTGGACACCATGATGCGACAGTACAAAAAAAAGTAGGTGTAAACTTCATGAATTACAATTTAGAAAATATGGAGAGAGCTATTTCTGATGCTAGGAATAAAATGCATGATAGACTCAAAGGCAAATCGACATTTCAACAAGGTGGACAAAATGCTCCTAGTGCACAAGAGAAAAGAATGATAGCAAAATGTATCATAAAATTTTATGAATGGGGGTTTCCCATGATCCGTTCCGATATAAAAGTCTTAATAAAAAGCTATCTGGACAGAAAAGGACAAACTATTAAGGTTTTTAAGAACAATATACCCGGTATCGACTGGTTTTATAATTTCCTTAATAGAAATAATGTTCGAACAGATCGTATGGTCCAAAACATAAAGCGGTGCAAGGTAAATGTTACACGAGAAACAGTTTTATACTACTTTAAGAAATTCAAAAACAGACTTATAGGCGTTCTCCCATTTCACATGGTCAATTACGATGAACCTAATTTAACTGACAACCCGGGTAGAATTAAAATGTTGTGACGCCGCAGATCAAAAAGGGTCGAAAGAATAATGGATTCGAGCAAAGCCAGCACAAAGTTATGATGACTATCAGCGGATCAGGTATATTTTTATCCCCATATATGGTGTACAAATCGATACACTTATATCCATCATGGGTAGAGTGAGGGCCAGAAGGGTGTGTCTACAATAGAACAAAGTCAGGCTGGTTCGACTCTCCAACATTCAAAGACTGGTTCGATGAAATTCTTCTCCCATATCTTAAAAAATTGCCAGAGAAAAAAGTAATCATAGGCGATAACTTCTCTAGCCATATGTATATACATGTTGTCGAAAACTACGAAAAGTATGACATTCAGTTTGTGATGCTGCCTCCAAATGCAACGCATTTGTTACAGCCGCTAGACGTCGCTTTTTTTTGCTCCATTTAAACTCGTAGCAAAATACCCTTACAGAATGGAAAACCAAAAATAGAGGATGAATTTTCAAGTCTAAGTTTCCTGGGCTATTTAAAAAAGCCATTGAAGCCATTGTTCATATCAAAGATAATATTACAACTGGTTTTAAATCTTGTGGAATTATTCCATTAAAGTCAGACGACGTCATCAAAAAGTTATCAGCTAGTGAACCTTCAGAAACTAAAAACCAAGACCACTGGACCTACACTCTTCAAAACTTTCTTCATGAAACTAGACAGGGCGCAACCCAAAAACGTTTAAAAACACGTTGCAAAAAGTTACAGGTGCCTGCAGGTAAAATGGTAAGCGCAGGAGATTTAGAACAACCATTAATCGGAGAAGAAAGGAAACTAAAGAATATAGAACAAATGAAATCGTAGGCTTCCACGGCCAGAGTCAGAATTATAGTTTATTCGTCTTCCGGGTTTGGACCGTGTCATTTGTGAGTGACCCAAAAGTGGGTTCATCTCGACGTTTCGCTACAATTGTATGTAGCTTCTTCAGGAGAACAAAAAGAAAAAGAAAACAAAAGACAGGAAGATGGGTAGTTAGCAACGGTAACTCAGTTACTCAACGCAACCAGAGGCGAATACTAACTACCAAGATGGGCATTTGGTCACAGTAACTCAACTACTTAACGCAGCCAGAGGTGAAAACCAAATGCCAGGACAGGGTTTCACGTCCAACAGCTCAGAACACTAACGCGTCGATAGGCGGGGAGTGAATCCACTCCCCGAGGCTTACAATATATGAAAATACATAGGTCTTTGTTTTAACAAAATTTAAAAGCTAAAGGTTTTATTTTGTAAGTATATTTTTTTAGCCTTTTCTTGTTTTTTGGTTTTTAAACATTATTTAAAAAGTTCATGATATATCTTCAAATATCTTTTATTCCATAAAAAAATTTAATTGATTGTTATTTTGTTTATTTTGTTTATCTGCGTTTTGTTTTGTTTATTTGGATTTATCTGCGTATCTGGCTACCGATTACTGGATCCATCTGTAGCGTACCACATTTTATTAAATTTAAAAATACAAAAACTTTAAGATAAAAGTTATTTCATTTTAAAAATTTCTAACAATAAAAAGCTGACTTGTGTATTAGAGCCATTGTTTACTTTTAGGTCTGACCGTGTTTGCTCAAAGAACCCTTGAGCCTGAACCCGAGTCTATTGACAATCCTGAGCCTGAGTAAGTAAAAATCGTACAAATAAAAGGCAAATTGCTAATAAAATATTTGCCAATCTGGCCTGTTTTATCAAAAATAAATTTTATTGTTAAAATTTCTTAGCCTCAATAATACATGTTTAAAGATTTAGTCCGCCCGATTGAAAATTTAGTTTCTAATACTGTACTAGAACCCCAAAAAATGAGATCATATCAAAAATGAGACTGGAAAAAAAAAGATGTTATTTTGGAAGATAATTAATTTTAGTTTCCTACTTAACAAATCGATATAAATGGATAATTTACGGTTACTGTCTATAAAAATGCCAAAAAATGTTTCCAGAATAAACGATACTGATCTGTAACGTCATTTATGAAAATAACAAAAAGTAGAGCACTCGATACTGAATCTTGTGATACTCTACGTAAATGCTTTTGTGACTAGAGTGAGTATAATTTGCTCTTACTGGTTGTTTCCTATTTTCCAAGTAGGATTGAAGTCAATTTAAAGAAGTACCTAAAATTTCGTAGAAATTTAGTTTTTTATCAAAATGTCGTGATTTATACAATGAGAAGCTTTGGCATAGTCACAAAAAACAGTGTCAGCGTAACGATTATTGTTCAGTGCTTGATAGACTTCAGGTAGTATAAAAATAATATCATCACTGGTACATTTATTAGATAAAAAGCAGAACTGCCTTTGTAATAAAATGTTGTTTTCAACGAGAGAGGATACAGTCGAAATTGTATAGAAAGCCGGGCTTTTATAAGTCTTTTAATAATTTTCGATAGTACCGGTAGTCAAACAATAGGTCTGTAGTTACATGCATTGATTTATTTTCATCACCTTTATAAAGAGGAGTAATAATGGCTGTCTTTAGGCACTCTGGAAGTATATCTTTTTTAAAGTAATCATTAATTAGTGAAACCAGGACTTCTTCATATTTTTTTGGGAAATTTAGGAAAATTTTTATGGATAATCGATCGTTACTACAGAAAAATTTGCTCTTGATACTATTGATTGTTTGGATTAGTTCAGAATTATCAACTGGTCTTAAAAAGACCGAATTCGAGACCTTTTTTGAATTCTGGAGATAGAAAGTATGATCTTGTTGTGGCAAAATAGTAGACGTTATATTTTTACAAACATTAAAAAAGTATTCATTTAGCTTTTTAGGGTTTGGAAGAAAAAATGGTTGAACCGGGTTAGTTTAATTTCTAAGATTGTTTATTATGACTGAGATTCTTTTGCAACATTTTTAGACCTCAATAATAATAACCTCAATAAACTTAATATTTTAAAAAATAAAGTCTATGAAATTGAGTTAATTGAATTAATAGAAAAAGTCGTTTCTTTCTACAGATTTGATTGCGACAACTGTATATTATTTACCACTGTTATCAAGGATTTAGTCGAAGATGGAGAAACCTTGGTAAGTTTTACAAGTAACACTATAGTCATCAAATGTGTGTTCTTAACTGAAAATTTTGTTTTACATGTTTTACAAACTTTTGTATTACTGGCATTAAATTAATCGATTTCATTACCAATAATTAAAAAATATTTAAAACATGCAATATTACGTGCATATTTTGAATAAAACAAAATCTGTATGTGAGAAGCTACAAATATATAACAATAAAACACTAAAAACTTGGTTTTCAAAACTTCCACAAAATTTATTATATTATGACTACAGTTGTTCCCGTAGAGTGCCTTTCTAAATTTTTGGTATGTGTTTATACTTTATAGTCTTTAACTAAATAGGTTGAGGAAAGGAGAATTGTTTGACTCAAATTTGTCATTCAGAATTAAATCTGTATCTTTTAATTTGTTCATTTTCATTGATTCTATCTAATAAAGATAGCTTAATGTCTTTATGTTGCATGTGAAGAATTTAAAATCCGTCATTAAAAGAATGATTATGATCTAGAAGGTGAAGTGCGTATGTAGAATCTGTTTTTCTATTATTGAAAGCCCTTTTATGTCCCGCTATTCGTTTATTAAAAGTTCTACAAGTGTAACCGATGTAAGTCCATTACTTAAGGTACAAATATATTTTTTCTTCATTTTCATACCGCTTCCGAGATAAGTGATCTATGCGATTGTCAGTATTCTTGCAATTTATTATATTTTATTAAAATTATAAGTCAGAAGTCATAATTGATGGACCATTTTTAAAGAATGCTTTGATATATATTCATTTTCGTTTCTGTCTATATTGTAACTTTGTTTTGTACATTTGAAAATCTTGCCATCTGTAAGTTTTGTATGAGATTTATCTCACTATTTTTATGTTTAATTTTCACATTTATATTTGGATGTTTCTTATTTAACTAACCTTTCTCTCTATTATTTTACAAATATAATATCACTTTTTATTCATTCATCAATATCGTATTGATATTACTCATAATCTTAACTCCTAATTTTTAGATACTCTAAATTTATAAATTTAAACTTTAAACTAAAATAACCGTTTTTCTGTTATTATAGGACGAAGTTGAAAGAGACGCAGACAGATTATGTGGTGTTTTACCAGGTGACTTGAGAGAATATTGTGAAGATAATTTGCTCCCAAAAGTTGATAGAATCTATGGCCAGTTACAGAAACATACACCCCAGGAAGTATGTGAAAATTTGGACTTGTGTTAGAGATTCATTAAGGATTTTTTTTAAATATGTAAATTTGAAAACGTCTAAAATAAATATTTAAATACAATAATTTTGTTCCGTATTAAAATCATATTTTTTTTGTCATAATTTATGCTTTCTTGTATAAAATAGCGAAATTTGAACCACTACTTGGGCGTGTACCTATACGTACAAAATTTAACTCCTTCAGGAATTAAATGTAAGGAAGCATAGACCAAAAGTCGGAAAAAGACTGTAATTTTTAAATCGTCATCTTCATCAAAATTCTCTTCAAGAATGAGGTAAATTTTTGGATGAATGGATGAGTCGGCAAATAATATTGTGCAATTTACAACCATACCAATTCAAAGCAGATCAAAAAACGTCAAATGCATCCTAAAAATTGTCTGGTTAGTGTGTATCACTTGTGGCAAATGATACACACTAACCAGATAAGGATAGACAGAGTATGATATATTAGGAAGAAATGATGCCCAATGCATGGAGGGACAGCGTAATGGTATCTATATATAAAAATGACTTTTGGAACTCTCAAGAACTATAAAGGTATGTAGGTAATGTCATAATATAGAGAATCGATGTTTGGCCAACAAGCGGGAAAGACGTGTTTTAGACACTCATTAATCATGCTAGTTAAATAGTAATTAATGAAGTAAATTTAAAAGTAATTAAGTAAAAAGCTAAGTGAAAGTGATTTGTATACTGACTATTGGAACCGTGAGTAGATAAAATATACTTTTTTTATCTATTTGGATTTAGATATTTAAGTAAATCACTACAACTAGTTATAATTATTATCCAATTTCCATGAACTGGTATCACAGCGAAAACTCTAAAACAACACCGGTTTTCGTCGGTTTAGTTTAGGTTTTTTGAAAGTTGAAAATAATGAAGATATTTAAACACACGAATGTTTATTCGGAATCAGATCAATCTGATTTAATGGTAATATTAGAAACCTCTGCATCGTTATCATCTTCGACTGTATTGTCGTACAAACTGTTTGAATTCGGTGTTGCTGCAATTAAAATTGCCTTTGCTTCATCGGAAAATGGCAAGATTTTCTGCTTATTTTTTGACCGACTACAATTGATGAGAGGATCAGATGCCAGAAGTAATTTATTAAAAACATCTCTGTTGCAATTAATTCTTAAACATTTTCGTGAAAAGTCAACCCGATATTTTCGAAAATGATTATGTGCTTCAGCGACCTCCTCGAACAATTGCCCTATTGGCAGAATTGTCTTTTCGATCACCTGCGCTCCATGCATTTTAAAATTGTCACTAGTCACACTTTAGTCTCTATCAGATATTTTGCCAGCTTTTGGATGTATTTTATTTCTTCTTTAGTGACATCTTTCCTTTCGTGGACAAATTAAGCTCTGATAGGTCTGCAAAATCTCACCGAAGGAGGAGAAGGATTTTGCCAAATGATTTTTATTGCTTTTCCATTGACAGAAACAACAAAGTTCACTAGAATAATCGAGCTCATAAATATATTTGAATCATTATCTGCGACTTTTTTAAATTTTTGCTTAAATTGAGTTTGGTGAGATCCATCACATCCCATTTTAATATTAAAAGTAGGTTGCTTTTTAGTGTCATTTAATGTATCTAAGACTTTTTTTAAATAATGTATAAGGCGTAAAGCCGTATGATCCAGCAAAGTTTGTAGTTCAACATTAAAACTGGTCTCCGTAACAGTTATTTTGTCATCATCTTGGTAGCACTCTTTTTTTGCCTTTTGCAGCAAAGAGTAATAAGGTTAGATGTACTTCCGTCCGAGTTGTAATAAGGTCCACTGGCTTCGTGTAAAGTTACCGTCTACAAATGACGATAAAGCTTCCTGTGGGGTATATGGTATATTTCATATCCACGTGGTCTTTTTTAGACGAAATTATCGTTCTGCTCTACTTGGCATTCGTCGGAGTAAAAGTTATTTTAATTATCTGTGAAACATGTTTATTCCCGGAAGTATCCTGACTTACACGCGCAGCAAACGTCAACTCCTCGACAGGTACGCAAGCCCGTATTTCTTCAGTTCTCCGCCGCTTGCTCCTTTCACTTAACTCGTGTAACTGTTTAACTGGACGACCGAGCTTAAGTGATAACCTCGAAGGAAGTTCTAATGATGTTTTAAGCCATTCTTCATTATGTTTTAGAAATCGTTCATCAGTATTACGGGCTGCCGCTTATTTCTGCTTAAAAATTGCCTTGAAATCCTTCAGAGAACGAGACAAAATACTCCTATCCTCCCTTGGACATGACGTCATCTGAGCAAGTCTATCTTCCAATAGGGTAAATTTTTGGTCAATTTTCTTTCCTTTGAATTCCATTAGGATACAATGTAGTTCCCGTCTGGTGATAGTTTTCACCTTTTTCACCAAGTATCTGCAAAAAAAATTATAAACATTTATTATAAAAACATATTTTTTTTAATTGCACCTACAAACTGTAAAAATAAAATGAAAATATAGGCTGCATTGGGGTGAGATTTTAATACTGTTTCGGTTAGGCAAAGATTCAAACTTTATTACCTTAACTTAAATGTAGTGCGACATAGCGCGACACATAAACAAAAGCACTAATGTTTTAAAATTTTAGTCAAAATACAACATTATTTAAATGTAAATTGGAAACACAAGTTTAAACGCTGAAACTTAAGGAGAAATTAAGTGTAATCTATTATAAAACAAAGTTCATACCTTCAACTTCCATATTCAGTAAGAAATTTTCTGATAATCCACCACACGACGACATACTAACAAAGAGAAATGCTGTCAACAATGACATGCGTTACAAACAAGTGCTGGGTTTTGACTAATTTCTAAGCGCGTGCGATGATAAAATTGGGTAGTGGGGTGCGCCCTGTATGAAGCGGTTAATGTACTTTACAAAAAGTTCGTTGCTTGTCTCATTTGGTAAATTTTATAAAAACTACTTATGATCGGTTTTTAGGGTCAAATACCCCTTAGTATAAAACTTAAATATCATTTTCGTAAATATCGGGTGGACTTTTTACGAAAATTTTCAAGAATTGATTGTAACACAGATGTTGGAAATAGATTACTTCTGGCATCTGATCCTCTCATCAATTGTAGTCGGTCAAAGAATAAGCAGAAAATCTTGCCATTTTCCGATGAAGCAAAGGAAATTTTAATTGCAGCAATACCGAATCCAAACAGTTTGGATGACAATACAGTCGAAGATGATGACGATGAAGAGGATTCTAAAATTATCAATGAATCAGATTGCACTGATTCTGAATAAACATTTATGTGTTTCAATATCTTAATTATTTTTAACGTAAAAAAAGGACTTATTTTTGTAAAATTGTACTTATTATTGTAAAAATAATAAAATAGTTATTTTTTATGTAATTTTTATAAAAATTGCAAAATGTCAACGAAATATTGTTTTTAATTATATTTTTTTATATGATAAGCCCCTAAATAATTATGACCGGTTTTTTATTTCAAATACACCTTAGTGGGCAGCCGTATTCGACCGGCGACATATTTTTTCAAAAATTGCGACTGATAAATGAAATTGGTGAAATATTAGTAATAAAAGTATTTCAGTTGGTTGCCAAATGCACTTTTTTCAACTTGGCATCATGGACTTTTTTAAACATTTTTTGTGGCAGTCAACCTGTTTAAAGACAGAAGTAAAACCAGTAAAGAAAAAGTGGTTAAAAAGAAGAGGGGGTTGTTAAACAAAGGTGAGAAAGACAAGAAACGAGACTCTGATCGGATAGGATAGGTGGCATGCTCATCGTGCTAAGGTTAGACACATAATGGTGCAGATGTATATAGCGAGAATAATGCATCAGTTTTCATTGGTGAATTATGGGTAAATTCAAAATTATGTTAGGGGTAATAGTAATAAATGTAGATGGTATCCCACTAATTATATTTTATATTCATACTTTTTTTATTCTACTCCGTATATGGGGCAGAATGGAAAAAATTAACAACTATGCATATCAAATACAAATGTCAACTATTGATTTTTGTATTTATTATTTTATACAATATTTTATTAGGCAATTTCTGCAGTTTGTTTTCCTTTTCAAAAAAAAATTAACTAAAGAAAAAGAAGAAATGCAGAGTGTAGTGATGCACGTATATTATCAGTGACGTAAATAAGTCATTCATAAATAAAATAATAATAAAAGTCTTGAAGATATATTACGAATAAACACAAATTTAAATACAATACAAAAAGATAAAAAAAATTTCAATGAGCTTGTTGACATATTATATTAAAAGTTATTTCCGAGTTGTAATACCGCTTTTAAAACTTTATTGACATAACAATTAAAAATAAGTTCGCAATTATATAGCACTGATTATATTTTAATTTGACCACTTGAAAACTGCCTAAAATGATAATTCGACACCTTATATTTGCACCTATCATTTTTTCATGGTCACTTCTCTTATTTATTTCCTATTTCTTTTTTCAGGTGCTCAATTAAAACGATAGGAATTAATTCCGTAATTCCGTTATAATTTGTAGAGCCGCTGTAGATATTGTCCATAAACCACAGGCCCTAATACCATTATTTTTTTTTGAGCGCTCTCGAGTTTATTGGTAGGATAACTTTCTTATCGCAGGCTTCGGACGGAGCGGTAAAACGCACAGATACTGATAAAAGAGGACAAACGACTGAAACGACTGTAACGACTGATCGTGCGAATCACAGATTGTATACCTATGTATACACACATTATAATATATACTGCGCTCTTTTATGGGTATATAGAGTTGCACACTTTTCTTCCACTTATTATTTTTCATTCCACACACACTACGTGGAGTAGTAAACGCAGTCCCATGCATGTGTAATTTATAACATAAGTTTCGTTCGCAGTATGAGTAATAGACGCTTTCAGAATCAGTTCAAAATCCTTATAGTAATCAGGTTATACCCCTTGACCACCTCGAGCACCAAACGAATTTCCAACTACCTTCAATTCAGTCGTTAGTGCCTGGTTTGTTTTATTTAACAGCCTAGCCTGATTTGTAAATAATATTTTAATTTTTGGATAGATTTATGTCCTATGAAATGGGTAAGTTCCAGCTTGGTACCTAAAGATCTTTCTCTATCCTATAAATATTATTGTTTTAGAGATTTGAACGAGGTTTTATATTTTCAACCAGAACTATCTACTAGTGACTACGTGGGTAATGGTGAAGATGGCATATTATTTAGATGGAATAACAGAAACAACCGGTAGCAATTTTTAGGACTTGTCAAAACAATGAAAAAATGGATTTTATGTTAATGACCTTTTAGAAACTAAAAAAGTTCCAAAAAACCTTGGAAAATGAAGAAAAACGCGAAAATTGAAATATTACTACAAAAAATGTTATTAAAATATAAAACTGCGTATCTATCTAAATCTATTCGCGACAATCCTGAACGACTCTGTCTTATTCCCAATAAGCCACTGGAACACTGTAATATACTTTAAGGAGTTCAGCCAATTGGTTTGACAGTCTTTGGTTCATCCTAAAATGCTCGACAGCCAGCTCATCGTCGAACTGTGGTACGATGGTTCTAAAGTACCCAACGGTTTGTGAGAACTTAGACAAGTTCCAGTAGGTTATTCAAATAATAATTGCAAGACAGACATCTTGTAGTCTATAACAAAGTTTATTCTGTTAAAAAGATAACCAAAATGATTAATATTTTGTTCATCTTATTTGCATTTGCGAGTAGTATCGCTTGGTAAATTGTATAGAATTCTCCTGTTAATATAGTTGCAGTTCTGGAATTCTATGTTTGAGAATCTCTGTGTTGTTAATTATTGCCACTACGACTCCATTTTCGGTTTTAGACGTGACTGTGTAGTATACTGTGTAATCGGAATGGTAGTTAACTAGATTTCTGAAGAGTTGTATACTAAGATTAGGGTTGGTACAATTTTTTTAAAATTGTAATAGACTTTAATTGACCGCTAGAATTTTTATAACCCAAGGTGAAGGTGAAGATGAAGATATATCATTGTATTAATATAAGGGTGGAAATTGCTTTCAGTTAAGTAGGTTTATTGCATGATAGATTTTGCGGAAATATGGAAAATTGAACTTTGAAGAGTCGTTAGCCATGGATATATCTAAAATGTTATTTATTGAAATTCTGTTATATAGAGTTATGGTAGAAGTGTAATTAAGCGTTAATAGCTGCCTACAAAGCTCTGTAGTAGGTTTACCTATTTCAGCTTGTATGCTATTTATTGGGGTTGTTCAGTACGGTTCAAATATAATCCTTAGGGAGGTGTTATGTAACGTATCCAAAGGTTTTAACATTGTTGTGTTGGCAAATGCAAAATCAGCACGTCCGTAATCTATTTTGGAACGAATTAAGGATATGTTTAACATGAGTAGTGTTTTACCGTCAGAACTCCATGTTTTGTGAGCTAGGTACTTTAACAAGTTAAGGCCATCTCGACATGAAAGAACTAACTGCTGGATATAACATTTCCAATTTAACTCTTGATCAAATATCACTTTTAGAAATTTTATTTCGCTTGTATAGAAAAGATTTTGGTTTTCAAGCATTAGGTTCGGTTTATGTTCGATGTGTCTTTTTAAAAATATTATTTTTTTGTTTTATTAGAGCAAAACCTGAAACCGGTTTTAAGAGACTAACTTTATAGTTGTTTGGGATGTATCCCTGAATTTTTAAACATAAACTACTTTATCATGTAATTCAACTAATTAGATTACACATAAAAAAAAACTTAAAATATCATTAAATGTGATGAGAGTCTGAAAATGAATTGTCGATGTGCATTGGATGGAAGTTTGTCTCTCACTCGTCATTAGGCGGTTATTTCCCTTCCTCGCTCCGGTGGCGCTGCTATCTGTCGCGAAGAATCCACAATCGCGTTCGCAGTTCCGCGGCCTACCCCCGTTTAAAAGTAAAACAAATGAATATAGTTAGGAAGGAGTCTTAACAACAGTTTATTTAAGTGTTCTTGTAATATTGATGCAGATCCTTGTGAGATTCCGTTCTGTTGTACTCTAAGATAGGATATAGCACCATTCGTTCGGACTTGAAATGTTCCTTGATTTAAAAAATTGTTTATGTGGGCCAAAATGTTTTCTTGCTTTCCAAATTTTTTTAGGATAATTAATATATGATATTTTCACACTGTATCAAATGCTTTAATTATGCCATACATTTTTGCCATACTTTTTTGATTATTTTTAAAAGCTTCGTGAATAGCGTTTGTTGGTGAACAAACGCTGACAAAAGAACATGTTGATAATATAGGACAATATGATTTTAGTTATAGTTTAGCTTTATTTAATAATAGAAAGAACAATGGCATTTTTCCAGATTTTTAAAAATGATTTTTGTGACCAAATACTAATAAAAATTTGTAATACAAACTTTTGAGCTTATATGAGAAGTTTTTTAATAAATTGTATTGTTATGTCGTCTGGACCGGGTGAAGTATCTCTCATGCTATTAACTGCTTCTTGAAACTTCCCATTACTAAGAGGTGTATTGAAATGGTTAAATTCGTCTGGATGCCTCTCTGGACTGCCTCCTCCTGTTGTTTGTAAGTTAAGAACTCTTTAATCTAATGTAATATAACTCTTTAACTCTGTAATTTTGGCTGAATTAGAATTTTGATAGGTATCAGCTAGTTAATTTACTATATCCTGTGGATCAGTTAGTAACGTATCTTCTTTTTCTAGGTTTACGATTTGTTGGTAAGTATGCTGTCCTGATATTTTTTTAGCTTGAGACATTTGAAGAAAAACCCTGAAACATTTGAAGAAGCAAGCAGTAACTTGGAAAATGTACCAGAAGTCCTTCCGGAAAAAATATATATTACAATGACAAAAATGAAAAGCGGTAAATCAACTGAAGTAGATGGAATTACAGTAAAACTGCTTAAATACATTGGCACAAAAAAACTTAAAAATCTTAGCGCGTATATCTCATAACCGTCACAAATCAAGATACATATCAGACCTCTGGAATACAGCAAATAATAATTCTCATAGGCAGCAAAGAGGATACCAAAAACATCAGCTCCATAAGTCTACTATTAATTATATTCAAGACGTTCACAAAAATCATCACCAACAGATTGACAAATGTATTAGATACTGCATAGTCAAGATGGCTGGCTTTAAAAGTAGATTCAGTAGTCTGTAAATTCCATAAGCTACAAGAACTAATGAGTAGAGCTAAAGAATATGAAATATCGCTTGCCCTAATCTTTTAAGACTTAAAGAAGACTTTCAGTTCTATACATCACAGGAAAGTAATAAAAACTTTCACCAAATAAGGCACTAAAAATCTATACATAGAAATTATAGCAAAAATATACTACAGAAAAGCAAAAGTTTAAGTAAAAATTTATGAAAACACTCCTTTTCCCACTACACAATGCGTCCGTCAAGGAAACGCAATATCCTTAAAGCTTTTCACCGCAACCCTAGAATATATACTTAGAAAAACGAGCTGGCGTAACAATGGCCTGTCCATTCTTATATTACTTCTGTCATTTGCAATTGGCTGACAATATCGTTTTACTTGCTAATACTTTTGCAGAACTATAAGAATTTATAATCGATATAATCAACCGAAATGCAGCTAAAAATGAAGTTGGCCTAAAAATGAACTTTACTTAGATTATTTTTTGGTTAAAATGCTGTAATATTTAAATTTAGAATGCTACTCCATCTAAAGAAAAGAGTAGTTGATCAGTGTATATTACTAATCCTATTCATACTAATGACATACGGCTGCAAAACTTGTAATATACTACTCGTTTCTAAGTCAAATTTTCAGACTGTAGAATTAATAAAGATAAGATGACTTATTATGGTAAGCGTGGACCCGGTAGAAGGAGAATATCATGGCTGCGGAATTTAAGAACATGGTTTAAGAAAACCTTAACGGAGCTGTTTCGAGCCGCAGCGAGCAAGGTCATGATTGCCAATATGATTTCCAACATCCGAAACGGATAGGAACCAGAAGAAGAAGAAGACTTATTATGTAGATTTAATATCAGTAAAACATCAAATTTTCTGTAATATCTTAAATGTTCATTAAGTTATAATAAGTGCTTCACCTTATCGTCTATGGAAATCAAAGCTAACAAATATAGAAATGTAGTGGGGAGTATTAACACTAACAAAAAACGTAATTAGTCAAGTGGTCCTTTTTGTTAAGTGGTTGGCTTCTTATTGTATATAAAGCCAAACTGACGATGCACATTATTGTGAAATACAATTCTCAAACATGAAGACTACATTGGTTTTGACTCTCTTGTTCTGCGTCGGTAAGCAATAAATATTTTTTATGTTTATTCAGTATAACCGTTTTATTATCCTTAATTGGTAATATTTGAATATTGTATACTACTTATTATTTATTTTTATCTGTGTCAAAAGTACACAGATAAAAATAAATAATAAACTAAATGGTTCTTAATTCCGCTTGTGTTACAAACCGGATGTACTAAGTTTCTCAGGGTCAGAAACCAATTAGGCAATTTTAAGAGGGGAAAAAATAACAAAACTGTTAAAGCCACAAATATACAGTAGAAACGCAGATGATTATTATTACAAGCAGCTGATATTGTTAGCAATTTGGCAATATGTTAGGCCTCACTACACGCTTAGGTTGTGCATCCAACATCTTCTGTTAGAACTTACGACTCGCAACCAAAGGTTAATACAAGCCTATATATTAACTTAATTTTCTCATTCTTTTTGATCCTAATTTTCACCTATTAGTATAACTCTTGTATTATTTTTACTAATTGTCATTCAATACTTTTGTAAGTACTCTATTGCATATTTCTAATTTGATTTGAAGTTATTTTTTATTTTCGGCCAATATGACGAAATGCTTAATCTTAAATTTCTATAACGCACATGCATCTTTTTCACTTTTACGGTACATTTTTTAATTATTTCATACCATGTATAGAATAAATTGCGTTGGACTTGTCTCCTTGTCTCAGACCCTTAATTGTAGTTATTGGTTTTTGATATTCTTTTTAAACTTATATCATAATTCAAGTGCTGTTATAATTTTTTTCCTTAACAATACCCCTAACATTTTGGTATTAAAACCTTTCTTCTCTATATTTTTTCATAATTTTGTTCTTGGTATTGCGTCAAAAGCCTTTTTAAGGTCTATATTCAACAAATACATTTTTTTCAGTTTGCCGATATTTTTCTATTATTTGTTTGATGTAAATATATAATCATGGGGCTCTTTTCAAATGTGCTTTGTGATTCCTCAATAAAGCTGTCAAATGATGAGTCCATAATACTAGTGTATAGGTGATAAATCAATCCTTACAATATTAGGTAGTTTTTTTATGGTAGTAGAATTTGTAGGCTACCGGTTTCGAGGCTTACAATATATGAACTATCATCAGGCCAAATTACATAGTTCTTTGTTTAAACAAAGACTAAATGATAAAAAACAACAACATGAAATAAAGAATGAATACCTAATACAAAAAATAAAAATAAAAATGGAAACAATCAACCAAACAACTGCAACAGGTTATTTTCTTCTTGATAGCAGTGAGTTTATAATATTTCTTGAAAATATTCTTTCCATTTGTTAATTATTTTATTTTCATCTGTGAGAATTTCGTTTTACTCTTCATTTTTGTGCCTCGCTTTTTTAATGTTTTCGTTAATTTTAAAACTTATATCAAACAGATTCTAATTGTCTTTACTATTAGTTTTTATCTTTTTTTTTTAATTTTGTACTTTTGTCCCTTTTTGGTTTGGTAACAAATTCTTTTACTAATCTCATGCATTTTTTAAATTCTTCAAATTTTTCTGCTGCTTCTTAAAATATCTTTTATTACACAAAACAAAAACAAATTGATTGTAATTTTTTTATTTGTATTTATCTGCGTATCTGGCTACCAATTACTGGATCTATTTGTAGAGTACCAAATTTTATTTTAAATTTAAAAATTCAAAAACTTTAAGATAAGAGTTATTTTATTTTAAAAATTCTTAACAATAAAAGCCATTGTTTACTTTTAGTTCTGACCGTATTCGCCAAAAGAACCCGTGAGCTTGAACCTGAGCCTACCGATGATCCTGAGCCTGAGTAAGTAAAAATCGTACAAATAAAAGGCAACTTGCTAATAAAATATTTTAGTTTTATTAAAAATAAATTTTATTGTTAAAATTTTTATGCCTCAATAATATATTTTTAAAGATTTAGTCCGCCCGATTGAAAATTTACTTTTTAATAGTATACTAGAACCCCAAAAAATTAGATTGTATCAAAAATGAGACTTGAACAAAGAAAAATATGTTATTCGGAGGATGCTAAATTGATTTCGTTCGAAACAAATCTTATTGCATAGCAACCTGGGGCTAGTTTCTTATTTAACAAATCGATATGAAAGGATAACTTAAGGTTACTGTCTATAAAAATATTAAGAAATTTTACAGAATACACGATACTGATCTGGCTGTTATTGAGAAGCAAGGTCTGAAGAGCTCCTTCTTAGGATGATGCTTCTGCTTTATCTATGTTAACAGAGAGTAAATCGGATCCGGTTCTTATTTAAAGTAGATCATAAGTTATAATTGCATAAGGAGTTGCAATATTAAAGTTTCTCCAGATGATACTGGTATCATCAGTAAAAAGAAAAAAATTTCCGTCAATTTTCAAGTTGGTAATGTCATTTATACAAATAACAAAAAGTAGAGGACCCGATACTGAACCTTGTGGTACTCTACTTAAATGCATTTGTGACTAGAGTGAGTATCATTTGCTCTAACTAGTTGTTTCCTATTTTACAAGTATAATTGAAGTCAATTTAAAGAAGTACCTCGAATTCCGTGGAAATTAGTTATTCTATTAAAATGTGATTTATACAATCAAAAGCTTTGGCAGTCACAAAAAAACAGTGTCAATTTAACGATTATTGTTCAGTGCTTGATAGACCTCAGGTAGTACAAAAAATATATAATCACTGGTACATTTATTAGATAAAAAGCAGAACTGCCTTTTTAATAAAATGTTGCTTTCAACGAGAAAGGATACAGTCGAAATGATATAGAAAGTCGGGCTTTTATAAGTCTTTTAATAATTTTGTGTACTACTAGGAATGAATCAATAGGTCTGTATTTGCATGCATTGATTTTCATCCCCTTTATAAAGAGGAATAATATTGACTGTCTTTAGTCACTCTGGAAGTATACCTTTTTTAAAGTAATCATTACTTAGTGAAACCAGGACTTCCTTATATTTTTTGGGAGATTTAGGGAAATTTTTGTTATTAATCCATGAGTACTACAGACAAATTTGCTCTTGATACTATTGATTATTTAGGTTAGTTTAGAATTATCAACTGGTCTTAAAAATACCGAATTCGAGACATTTTTTAAATTCTGGAGATAGAGGGTATGATCTTGTTGTGGCAAAATAGTAGACGTTATATTTTTACGAAAATTAAAAAAGTATTCATTTACCTTTTTAGGGTTTGAAAGAAAAAATGTTTGAGCCGGGTTAGTTTTATTTCGAAGATTTTTTATTGTGGACTGAGTTTCTTTTGCAACATTTTTAGACCTCAATAATAATAAACTTAATAAGCTTAATATTTTAAAAAATAAAGTCGACTAACGAAAATTAAGTTAACGAAAGACTAACGAAATTAAGTTAGTTGAATTAATAGAAAAAGTCGTTTCTTTCTACAGATTTGATTGCGACAACTGTATATTATTTACCACTGTTATCAAGGATTTAGTAGAAGACGGAGTACCCTTGGTAAGTTTTATAAGTAACACTATAATCATCAAATGTGTGTCTATAAGTGAAAATTTTGTTAGTTTGAAAAGTTAGTTAGTAGTCATAAGTAAAAATTTTGTTTTAAATACATTTTGTATGAATTAATCAATTTTATTACTAATAATTAAAATATATTTAAAACATGCAATATTACTTACTATTTAACTGGGAATAAGCCACAATTAAAGGTTAAAATACGTTTATTGACGTTTCAATTTCCACTTCGGAAATCGTTCTCAAAATACAAAACCTTTTGTTTTGTATTTTGAGAACGATTTCCGAAGTGGAAATTGAAACGTCAATAAACGTATTTTAACCTTTAATTGTGGCTTATTCCCAGTTAAATAGTAATTAATTTAAAATGCCACAAGAAAATAGCTTCAGAACAATGCAATATTACGTGCATATTTTGAATAAAACAAAATCTGTGTGTAAGAAGTTACAAATATATAACAATAAAACGCTGAAAACTTGTTTTTCAAAACTTCCACAAATTTATTATATTATTTTATGACCATAGTTGTTCCCGCATAGTGCCTTTCTCAATGTTTGGTATGTGTTTACACTTTAGAGTCTTTAATTAAATAGGTTGAGTAGGGGAGAATTGTTTGACGCAAATTTGTCATTCAGAATTAAATCTGTATTTTTTTGTTAATTTTCATTGATTCTATCTAATAAAGATAACTTAAGGTTTTTATTTTGCATGTGAAGAATTTAAAATAAGTCTTTTAATTTAAAATAAATTAAAATTTAAATAGTCTAAATTTATAAAGTTAAACTTTAAATTAAAATTGCCGTTTTTATGTTATTATAGGACGAAGTTGAAAGAGACGCAGACACATTATGCGGTGTTTTACCAGGTGACTTGAGAGAATATTGTGAACATAATTTGCTCCCAAAAGTTGATAGAATCTATGGCCAGCTCCACGAACATACTCCTGAGGAAGTATGCGAAAATTTGGACTTGTGTTGAGATTCATTAAGAATTTTTTTAAAAATATGTAAATTTGAAAACGTCTAAAATAAATATTTAAATACAATAATTTTATTCTGTATTAAAATCATATTTTTTTGTCAATATTTCCTGCTTTCTTGTATAAAGTATTTAGCGAATTTTGAGTCACTACTTGGGCCTGTATACGTACAATATTTAACTTCTTTAGGAATTAAATGTGAGTATAGACCAGAAGTCGAAAACTAACCATAATTTTGAAGTTATACTTCTATACGCGCGCTCGACGTTGGAAATTTGCACGGGAGTGAAGCGGTGAAATCATTATATATGTAAGATATGAGTAAGAGAGAGACAGAAGATAGGTTACCTTGTGAAATAAAAAGAGATGAAACTCGTAGAGGTGGGAAATAATCAATACAAATCTATAATTTACATTACATTACATTACCGCTATCGATAGTCTCACACCTTTAGACGTTAGCTTCGAGCTAAATCACCTCGGTCATAATTATTATGTGTAACGTCGTATGTGTGACGTATTTTCATTTTTTAATTTCGCATAAAGTAAAAACTGATTGACCACAATAAAGCAAAAATGTGAATAAAATAATTTAATTAATAGTGATTATTTAATCTAAAGTTTTAAATTATTAACCAAGAATAATTTCTACTATGATTTGAGGAGTTTCATACACTCTTGTCACGGAATAATTATTAATCCTTCGTGGATTAGTGGTAAGAATTCGACACTGCGACACAAACGTAGCAGACGATTAGAGTTCAAAACTCACATGTGGTTTTCTTTTTTTTTTTAATAATTTCATAATAATTGTCAGTCGTTACTAGTATTAGAAAAGTTAGTTAAACATAAATATCTTATTAAAAAAAAAACAGTATCGTCGTACTTTCGAAAATAAAGTAAAAATTCTTCAAAATTAAAAAAACGTTGAAAGAATGTTTAAATAAGTAAAAATTCTACAAGAATAAAAGAAATATTTTCTATTATTTTTTGATTGAGTAAAACAAAAATTTTATCCTTGGTGTGAATTGAACTCCAATCTTCTTGTCAATAGACCACGTCTCTAACTATTACACCAATTCCACATACAATAATTGTTTCCGGACAGAACATACCTACCTTTAGATTAGTCAAATATTTCAGTTGAGTTATTTTTATTATTAAATAAACTTAAAGATTTATAATTTAAAATCGCTACTAATTAATGTTTTTTACTATAATATATCTTAATTTATTCAATCATTTATTCTAACATCAGAAATTATTAAAATAAAGTATTTTCGAGGTCATCCGTATAATTATGACTGAAGTCAAACAGAATCGTCTAAGAACTAGCTTTATCTCGTACTATCTCACTTAATCTATCCTTTCCGCTATTTTGCCGGGTTGTAAGACACTCATCACTGTATATATATATATATATATATATATATATATATACATACATACATACATATATGCGTACAAATATATTTTAAAACACTCACAGAATTTAAAAGATTTCGCAAATAAAAACTGACATTGAAGTATTTGAAATATTGAATGTCAAGATTAAATTGTCTTAAGCACGTTCGTTACAGCTATACGATAAAAAATTAAAATTATTTCAAATGTAAAAATAAAAATAACAATAAAAGAATATTTATAAATTTTGTTCAATATGTTACAATATATGTTACTTAAGTGTCCAGTGTCCGTTTTATAATTTAAAGTGTTTTTATTTTTGTTAATGTAATACATTTCAAGAAATAATCTACTTTTGTAGATATCAGTCTGTGCCAAAATGTGAGCTTTGTTATAGTCTAGCATATGACCAGTGTTTTCATAGTGCTCAACCACTGCGCAAGTATTTTTTCTCAAGCGGCAATCAGTTTTATGTTGTGTGATGCGTATATGTGCAGTTCCATCTTATCACATCAATACCACACTAAACATTGTTAATTCATTTAATAAACATCTTCAGTTTAAAATTGAAACTGAGACAGATTTTAGTATACCATTTTTAGACACAAGAGTAATAAGAACAAATGACAATATTTTGACATTGGATTGGTACCAAAAGCCGACAGTATCAGGCAGGTATATAAATTACTATTCAAACCATACCACCCGTCAAAAATATAATACCGTACTAGGTATGAAAAACAGGATAATGTCCATTATTGATAACAACTTTTTACAAAAAAAATCTGAACATAATATACAAAAATTTTCGTAACAAGGGATATCCTAAACAAATTTTAAAAAAACTGATTTACAGCACTAATTTCTATGACGGTCCCGTCCATGATTCTAATAACAAATCAATCAAATATAAAAAACTTCCCTTTATTAATGGTCTAACTCATTCTGTCATATCCATATTCAAAAATGTTCCTAATATTAGTATAGCTAAATATAATACCATGAACAGCAAACAACTATTTTCAAAAATCAAAGACCCAGTACCAACCTTATATAAAAGTAATGTCGTTTATGAAATACCGTGTTTAGGATTTCAAAATAGCTATATTGGTCAAACATCACAATGGCTAAAACAACGCATCACACAACATAAAAGTGATTGCTGCTTGAGAAAAAATACTTGCGCAGTGGTTGAGCACTATGAAAACTCTGGTCATATGCTAGACTATAACAAAGCTCACATTTTGGCACAGACTGATAACTACAAAAGTAGATTATTTCTTGAAATGTATTACATTAACAAAAATAAAAACACTTTAAATTATAAAACGGACACTTTACAGTTAAGTATCATATATTGTAACATTGAACAAAATGTATAAATATTCAAAATAGCCAACATTCATCTTAATAACAACTAACCTTAATAGTTCATCAAAGAAATATTATTCTTCTAACTTTTCTTTTATTGTTATTTTTATTTTTACATTTGAAATAATTTTAATTTTTTATCATATAGCTGTAACGAACGTGCTTAAGACAATTTAATCTTGACATTCAATATTTCAAATACTTCAATGTCAGTTTTTATTTGCGAAATCTTTTAAATTCTGTGAGTGTTTTAAAATGTATTTTACGCCATTTTTTGTAATGTTCAAATTGTTTTAGTTTACTCCTGAGGAAGCTTTTAAATAAATGGCGAAATATTGAGTAATTTAGAAAAAAGAAAGATTTTTATTACAGACCACTTTACCCGATAATTTGAACGTATTTATATATATATATATATATATATATATATATATATATATATATATATTATTTATGTTACATTACAATTACAATAAATCACCGAGAACTGTCAATTTTGAAATACGTTAGTGTCATGTCTAATTGACAAATTTTTTACGTGTTTGGTTCATACGCTGGTATATGTGAGTTCGAATCCCAATATGAATTTCCTTTTTTATTTTTGAAATATTGAAACCTCACGTTAATCTTATTAAATATATGTAATATACGCAAAAATATTAAATTTTAAAATAAAATGAAAATTTACAACACAATCGAAGTTGTTGGTATTTTATTTTTATCTTCCACAAACATTTTTTGAAGTTATATTCTAAACGCGCGTTCGACGTTGGAAATTTGTACGGGAGTGAATCGGCAAAATCAATATATGTAAGATATAGGTAAGAGAGAGACAGAAGATATATTTTCTCTCTCTTTCTCTCTCGAGAATAAAAATCCTTCCTTTTGTAAATATATTTCTTATTTATTAATATTATTATTTTTTTATTAATTTTATTATCATGGTAAATTAAAAATATGCGTAAGTAAATTATGTATATTGTCGTTTGTAAATAATTATGAATATTGCATTTTAATTGGTATTGTATTATTATATTGAATTATGTTGCAGTGTATTGTATTGTTTTTTGTATTAATAACAAAAATGTGTATGTGTATGTATGTGTAAAAAAATTTTTTTGCATTCAACTCCGTTTATACATATATGAAAATAAAAATATACATTTTCAATAAAATATTGATTCAATCCTTCATTTACTATCACCTTTTCAATACTCCCATACCTAATTCTTTTTCTCTTTCTGCCCTCTCTTACCTATAGCATTACATATGTAATGATTGTGCAGACTGACTCCCATATAAATTTGTAACGGCGAACGGGTGTATAGAAGTATAACTTCTACTGACAGTCCCACTGGACTGCCACACCCGTTCTTTAAATCATCATCTTCATCAAAATTATTTTCAAGGATGGGGTACATTTTTGGATGAATGGATTCGTCGGCAAATAATATTGTGCAACTAACAACCATACCAATTCAAAGCAGATCAAAAAACGTCAAATGCAACCCAAAAAAATGTCTTGATAGTGTGGATCACTTGAGGCAAATTATAAGTATGATATATGATGAAGAAATGATGACCAATGCAAGGAGGGCACCGTAATGGTATCTATACAGTAAACGGCTAAATTATGGAATATTATCATTATTTTGAGAACCGTCGAGTTTTGAGGGAAATCCCGAAATAGGTCGATTTTTGTTATAAAATACCCATGTTATAACGTACATGGAGTTGGGATGATGTCACCGGTGTAGGTGTAGTGACGTAATAGTTAATTTTTTTAAATAGAAATCGGTGTAATGCGACACCTCATTTAAACGAGAATTTAAATCTCTATTTAACGACATTACATCTTTAACTAAAATATTTTTTTAGGGTACAATTTTTTTTTAAATTTTATTCAACTAAATTACAACTAATGATTTAATTAATAATGTACTTTAGAGTAACCAAATTATGCATAATAATTATTTTAAATTAAATGTTTGAAATGCCATCCATCGGTTTCTTGACAATATGCGAATCTACGGACACATTTATCAAGTACATTGCGGATGACTTCGGGAGAAATTAGACTCATTTCATGCCTAATTTTATCTTTCAAGTCCTGTAGGTTTTTTGGTCTATTGACATAAACTTTTGATTTTATGTAACCCCACAGGAAAAAGTCTAGAGGTGTTAGATCTGGCGACCTTGCTGGCCACTCTATAAAACCTCGGCTTCCGATCCACCTCGAAAGATTAACGTACTTCACGTGCGTAATGCGAAGGGGGTCCATCTTATTGAAACCAGATATTTTCACTAGATAAATTTGGATTATTGGCATTTGGATACATGTTAGCAAGGAGAGGTATAAGTTGATTTCTTAAAAAAGTTAAATAACGTTCTCCTGTCATCCAATGTGGGTTTTCTTGACTCCAATATCTGCAATTTTGACGATTCACGGTACCATGTATAAAAAATGTGGCTTCATCGGAAAAAACGATTTGATTAATGAAATGTGGATTGCGGACTATTTTAGTTACTGTTGATTGGCTGATGGGTCTAACTATGCCACTATCACTTGCTTGAATTAACATTTGACAAAATTGAGTCAGCATAAAAAACCAAAGAAAATAATTTTTGCATTCCGTATATCAAACGGTAGAATATGCATATATCTATCATCTAAAAACCTAGTAGATAAATTTATAGCAGAAACAAAGAAGATAATAGTAAATGAAAATATACTACAAGCGAGAAGATTAATAACTCCATCAGTCCGCTTAATTCTGTACAATACAAGTAAAAGCATACCTTCTAACTTAATAATAGATGAATTAATAAAATTAGTTTAAATCCTCTCTTTGACCTATCATACCTACAGATAGGAACAACCAATCTTGCAGTCAGTCATATTCTAAGCTGCGGAAGACAATTTTTTTACCTTTTCCAGACAACTTTTTCCTACCTGAATATTTTATCATCAAATTGGAACAAACATCTTACCGCATATTTATAGCCCAAAACGAAACATATTTCAAATGCAAATTAACTGGAAACCAGACAGCTAATTGCCCAAATATTTCACCTTCTAACCGTTCTCACAATGATAGTGCAATGCAAACAGAAATGAGATAAAATTCATCAATAAATCCTAGTCAACAAGATAATCTACAAAATACTCCCACAATCTTAAATACCACTCCCTCCAAACTTACTACGTCTTTTCAAATCGCATTATAAAGAGTAGCAATTCCAAATTTATCAGTAAACCAAACCCAACAATGCTTACTACAAAATACATCTATACGTTTGACGACTTCTTTACTTAACACTACAATCTCAACACCTACATCGTCTGAGTCATCCTCTATTACCCAAAAACATAAATCAACCTTACCCGAAACAAGTCAACACTTACCTCCAAGTAAAAATACACATATGAATTCTCATGAATACCAGATAACTTGGAATAAGGCAACCGGAAAAAGAACCCTAGAAGATGCAATCACGCCACAGGCCGAAGAAAACTTTGAAAAACCTAAGCTTCAATTAAAGAAAAAACCAAAACTGATGACAAAAACTTAGAGATGAGATACCAAATTTCCAAACATTACTAGAACCAATAAGAGAATATGTAGAAAAGGAAAAGCAATTGTTAAGCTTCGATTAAGCAGTGGATCTATTCGAAAATATACAAAAACCAAAAGACATAATCAGCGTAACAAATCTGTACTCAAAAGACTCTTATGCATTATAAAGTTTCTAACGGAATTACATCTATACTACATTGACAAAAGAATAAAAACCAAAAGCATCAAATTTTTAAAGAAAAAACTATGCACGATGGCACGTAGCCGCGTATGAACTACTGCATCGTAAGTGAACTTTCTGTTGTTCACTCTACTTTTTTTACGTTTTCTTGTTTTTTTTTATGGGCATTCGTCCTCCTTCCGCAGCTTCTTTGCGTATTTTTAAAATAGTACTAAAACTTACTCCCGTCATCGCACTTACTTTATAGGTGAAACTTCTAACACTTTCACCACTTCTTAAATTTAGATGATAATTAAATACATTTAAAACAATTTGTTTTGCACGGATATCCGATATTCCCTTGGCTTAATTTTTGAATTCCCATTTTCAATTAACATTTAACTGTAAAGTCAGAATAACAACTGAAGAACCACAAAGCCTTATTATCATTATGTAGTCTCAGAGAACGACATACAATCGCTGACATACGCGATTTAACTAAGCAATATTTTCTACTGATTTCTATGATTCATGGTATATGGTATTCTTACCGAAAAACAAATAAACTGTCGTTACTATAATTAAAATAAGATAAAATAAAATTATCAATACTATTTATTTAATTAAAATCGTTTCCCCTACTTTTCATGTCTTGTTTCGAATGGGCACTTTTGGTCAATTACGTTAAAAAACATTAATTTAATTCATGTCTGTGGAAACGAAAATACAAATTACACAACCCTGAATCGTGCTTGTGTTCATTGTGGCATCGCCGCGCTTCTACCGTCCATAAGAAATACATGGCCCTATCTCCGCAATGTTATTTTCTTAACGTGGAACGCTCTATAACGGAATTACATCTATACTACATTGACAAAAGAATAAAAACCAAAAGCACCAAATTAATACGAAAACTAGGCAAACACATAGGTATACTCTCTGCAGTGAAAACTTAAATGTCGGAAGAAGATTCTGCCTCATCGGTAAATAATTCCTCTAAAAATAATAGGATCACTGTTGACTTCATGTTTCTTCTATCACATTCAAGTTTACAAGGAAATGAAGAAGCAGATGAACTAGCCCGCTTAGTATCCTTTAGCTAGGACTCCATTCTTATTAATGGAGTTTCTTGTGGTAAATTCAAGTCAGAAATAAAATATAAAGTGTTGAGTGCGTGGCGAAATAAGCGGAGTGCATGGCAAGGTAAACTAAAGGTAATCGAACAATTAGTGAAACCGTGGCTCCAACTCACAGAGAATAGACACGACTAAGTGAGAATAGCGCGTTTGTGACTGGGACACATAGATTTGACACATAAACGCCTATTTGCGCAGACTGTGCCGCCAATATGTGAGAATTATCAAGTAACACTCTCCGTGGAGCATATAATAACTTGGTGCAAAACATATGAAGCAGCAAGAGGGAAGCGCACTATCCCAAATAATATAAAGGAATCCTTAGAAAAAAACATGAACATTAAAAACACAATAAGTTATCTTAAGACTCAGGACTGTATCAATTATTGTAATTTTTTCTAACTTTACCTGTATTATATTTTTTAGGTCACTAATAACCCTTGTGGTTAAATCGTAAATAAATAAAAAAAAATTGTTAATAAGTAGTTGACAAACAATATTAAGGAAGTCTCTAGAAAATACAATTAAAGACTAGTAGAAAATGCAATCCAAAACAAGAAAAGCATTAATTATTAAGAGGAAGCAAATAATTGGTCTAACAAAAGAAAACACCATTGCAGATAAACCAAAAAAATACAACTCGTGACTAAATTTTTTAACGAAGTATACAAAGCCCTGAAACATTTAAAGAAGCAACCTGTAACCAAGAATATGCACTAGAAGTCATATCCTTAAAGCTTTTTATCGCAAATCTAGAAAATATACTTAAAAAAATGAGCTTTGTAATGTAGAAAATGTAGTAAATAGAAAAAATGAGAATAAGAAAAAAGGATTATCCATTAATAAATATTCTAGTTATCTGAGATTCGCAGATAAAATCGTTCTGCTCGCTAATACTTCTTAGGGTGCCGGTTCGTTCCGAACGTTGGCGATCATTCTGGCTATGATGACTTTGTTGGTTGCTATTCGAAATAGCTGTTTTGAGGTCTCTTTATTCCATGCTCACTAATACTTCTGCAGAATTACAAGAATTTATAATCGACCAAAATGAAACTAACAATGAAATAGGCCTAAAAACGAACTTGGCAAAAACAAAAATTTAACACAATGTAGTGAATGTTGTAGTAGTGTATAGTAGTTGTAATATTCAAGAAACGTTAACAGATCAAGACGACGTCCAAACTTAAGATGGGACTATGACATGCAACAAACAGGTAGAACATGGTACCATACCTCGGAATGAATCCGGATAGTAGGGGAGAATTCGTACAAAGCCGCCTTTCTCTACTTCTATGTGCGAACTCACAAATCAACTATATGTACTGAATTTTGTCGGGTCTAAGTTAGAAGTCGAGATGTAACGGTGTACACATCGTATCGTTTTTTTAATCTTAAAAAAAAAAGCTGTACAAGAAAAGAAATTATATGTAATAGGGAGTGGCAACAAACTGTTTAGTGGTTTGTTGACAATATATGTATAAAATATTATAGTTGTATTTAGCCTAGTTTTTTTTTAGAAATTATTTGCAAAAATTTGTCTTCAGGTAGGTCGAATCTGGACACCATGGTGCGACAGTACAAGAAAAAAAGTAGGTATAAACTTCATGAATTACAATTTAGAAAATATGGAGAGAGCTATTTCTAATGCTAGAAATAAATTGCATGATAGACTCAAAGGCAAATCGACATTTCAACAAGGTGGACAAAATGCTCGTAGTGCACAAAAAAAAAAGAATGATAGCACAAGGTATCACAAAATTTTATGAATGGGGATTTCCCATGATCCATTCCGATATAAAAGTCTTAATAAAAAGCTATCTGGACAGAAAAAGACAAACTATTAAAGTTTTTAAAAACAATCTACCCGGGATCGACTGGTTTATACATTCCTTAAGCGAAATAATGTTCGAACAGATCGTATGGTCCAAAATATAAAGCGGTGCAAGGTAAATGTTACACGAGAAACAGTTTTATACTATTTTAAGAATTTCAAAAACAGACTTATAGGCGTTCTCCCATCTCACATTGTCAATTACGACGAAACTAATTTAACTGACTACCCGGGTAGAATTAAAATGTTGTGACGCCGTAGATCAAAAAGGGTCGAAAGAATAATGGATTCGAGCAAAGCCAGCACAAAGTTATGATGACTATCAGCGGATCAGGTATACTTTTATCCCCATGTATGGTGTACAAATCGATACACTTATATCCATCATGGGTAGAGTGAGGGCCAGAAGGGTGTGTCTACAATAGAACAAAGTCAGGCTGGTTCGACTCTCCAACATTCAAAGACTGGTTCGATGCAATTCTTCTCCCATATCTTAAAAAATTGCCAGGGAAAAAAGTAATCAAAGGCGATAACTTAGCTAGCCATATGTCTATACATGTTGTCGAAAACTGCGAAAAGTATGACATTCAGTTTGTAATGCTGCTTCCAAATGCAACACAATGCAAAGTCGTGGCAAAATACCCTTACAGAATGGAAAACCAAAAATAGAGGATGAATTTTCAAGTCTAAGTTTTCTGGGATATTTAAAAAAGCCATTGAAGCCATTGTTCATATCAAAGATAATATTACAACTGGTTTTAAATCTTGCGGAATTATTCCATTAAAGTCAGACGAGGTCATCAAAAAGTTATCAGCTAGTGAACCTTCAGAAACTAAAAACCAAGACCACTGGACCTACACTCTTCAAAACTTTCTTCATTAAACTAGACAGGGCGCAACCCAAAAACGTTTAAAAACACGGGGCAAAAGGTTACAGGTGCCTGCAGGTAAAATGGTAAGCGTAGGAGATTTAGAACAACCATTAATCGGAGAAGAAAAATGAAACTAAAGAATATAGAACAAGTAGTGAGGATGACCAAAGTGGAACAGAGCTGCAGACTAAAGAAGAGGCTGAGGGGGAAAGTGAACAAATTGAAATGGATGAGACCAAATGTTTTATAGACATTAATACTTTCGTACTTGTTTAATTAATTTCACCAAAGAATGTAGATAAATATTATGTTGGGAATATTACAAAGGTAATTGATAAGAAAAATTTTTTTCTTTATCTTGTCAATTTTCTTAAAAATCAAACATCAGATAAAATGGAGATCTATTTTTCGTATCCCCAAATAAAAGATGAAAGTGTACTTGAGGGGAGTCTAATTTCAAAATTCTTGAAAATGTGACGGATATGAGACGTCAGAGATACCAATTTCCTATTATATTACGAATGGAAAATATTTGAATCAAATAATTTTTTTCCAGTTTTTAGTTTAAATGAGGAATTTAATTTTTTTTTTGTTAGTCTTATTTTATAGAATGTGTTTAGAATTAAGGAGCCCTGTTTTACTATATATTCATGCTGCTTTGTCGAAATAATTTTTTTTCAAGTTTAAAATCTTTTTTTTATCTTATTTTTTTTCTGTCCAAATGTTTTTTGTCTTTTTTTGTCCGAATTAGCCCCTCTTCACGACCGAATAAGTTGTATAATACAAAATAATGCTATGTCCGGTTTTACCCCAAAAATAGGGGCAAATTCGGACATTAAATAACCCAAAAAATTAAAGTATGGCAGTAAATTTTTTTAACTTTTATCAGAATCCCTTATGCCGAGGGTATTAAAGTAGTTAAATTATTTTGTTAGAATTTTTAGAACTACTTCAAACGATTTATAGTCAAAAAACCGCGAAAATCGTCCAGATTTACCCCGAGTGACGGTGCAGAGAAGGAAATATTAGACAGTAGTAGGAAGGAATCTAGAATGGCAATGTAATATAGGCTGCAGCATAATCTGTAGCAGATGCTGAGAATGATCATCAATATATATAAGTAGACTTTGTAACTTTCACATTTACGAAAAAGCGACTGAAAAATAATTTAAGTTATCGAATATACTACACATAGAGGTTAAACATTTTAACTTCTGACAATGTCAAATCTTCAGACTGTAGAATTAATCAAGATGACCTATTAACATTGACTGATATTATGTAGATTTATTATCAGTAAAGCATCAAATTTTCTGTATTACACAAAAGAAGTTTTTTTAAAATCTTAAATGTTCATTATGTTATAATAAGTACTTCACCTTATCGTCTATGGAAATCAAAGTTAACAAATATAGAAATGTAGTGGGGAGTATTAACAATAACAAAAAACTTAATAAGTCAAGTAATCCTTTTTGTAAGTGGTTGACTTCTTATTGTATATAAAGCTAAACTGACTATGCACATTATTGTGAAATACAATTCTCAAACATGAAGACTACATTGGTTTTGACTCTCTTGTTCTGCGTCGGTAAGTAGTAAATTTTCTTTATATTTATTAAGTATAACCATTTTATTATTCTTAACTGTTCATATTTGAATATTATACACTACTTATTATACAATGCTTTATTTATATCTGTGTACTTTTGATGTACACTGAGTACTGAGTATCTCAGGGTCAGAAACCAAGGAGGCAATTTTAGGAGGCGAAAAAAATAACAAAACTGTTACAGCCACAAATATACAGTAGAAACGCTGATGATTATTATTATTAGCAGCTTATATTATTAGCAATTTGGCAATATGTTAAGTCTAACTACACACTGAGGTTAATTCAAGCTTATATATTAACTTAATTTCCGTATTCTTCTTATTCTTAATTTTCAACTTATCATTTTGTTATTAAAATCTCTCTTCTCTATATTTTTTCACAAAATTTTTGTCTTGGTACTAAACAAAGTGTTAAAAGCTTTTTTAAGGTATATGTTCAACAAATACATTTTTTTCTGTTTGCTAGTATTTATCTATTATTTTGATGTAAATAAATGGTCCTGGGGCCCTTTCTAAATCTGCTTTGTTATTACTCAATTATGCTGCCAAATGATAAAAAAGCTACCAATGTGAATCCAAAATACTAGTGTATAGTATTGTATTGTAGTAGAATATCTAGGCTACCGGTTTCGAGGCTTACAATATTATGAACCATCGTCAGGCCACAGTACATAGGTCTTTGTTTTAACAAAAACTAAAGGCTAAAAAACAACATCATGAAATAAAAAATGAACACCTAATACAAATAACTAAAATCAAAATGGAAACAATCAACCAAATAACTTCAACAGATTGTTTTCTTCTTGATAGCAGTAAGTTTATAGTATCTCTTAACAATATTCTCTTCATCTGTTAATTATTTTATTTTCTTTTGTAAGGATTTCGTTTTACTCTTCATTTTTGTGCCTCAATGTTTAGATTATTTCATGGATTTTAGAACTCCATCAAACAACTTTAACGTTACTGTTTGTTTTCATCTTTTTCCAAATTTTTTTGTCCCTTTTTACTTTTGTAACAAATTCTTTTACTAATCTTCTGCATTTTTTAAATTCTTCATAGTTTTCTGCTGTTTTATTTTGTAAGTATATTTTTGAAGCTTTTTCTTGTTTTTTTGTTTTTAAACATTATTTAAAAAGTTCATGATATATCTTCAAATATCTTTTATTCCATAAAAAAATTTAATTGATTGTTATTTTGTTTATTTGTATTTACCTGCGTATCTGGCTACCGAATACTGGATCCATCGGTAGCATCCAACAAAAACTTTAAGATAAAAGTTATTTCATTTTAAAAATTTCTAACATTAAAAAGCTGACTTGTGTCTTAGAGCTATTGTTTACTTTTAGGTCTGACCGTATTCGCTCAAAGAACCCGTGAGCCTGAACCCGAGCCTGCCGACGATCCTGAGCCTGAGTAAGTAAAAATCGTACAAATAAAAGGCAACTTGTTAATAAAATATTTGCCAATCTAGCCTGTTTTATTAAAAACAAATTTTATTTTCTTAGCCTCAATAATATATGTTTAAGGATTTAGTCGCCTCAATAATATATGTTTAAGGATTTAGTCCGCCCGATTAAAAATTTATTTTTTAATACTGTACTAGAACCCCAAAAAATAAGATAATATCAAAAATGAGACTGGAAAAAAGAAAAAGATGGTATTTTAGAAGATAATTAATTGATTTTGTTTAAAACAGATCTTATTGCATAGAAAGCTGAAGCAAGTTTCCTACTTACCAAATCGATATAAAGGAATAATTTAAGGTTACTGTCTATAAAAATGCCAAGAAATTTATCCAGAATTAACGATACTGATCTGTAATCATTTATGAAAATAACAAAAAGTAGAGGACTCGATACTGAACCTTGTGATACTCTACGTAAATGCTTTTGTGACTAGAGTGAGTATAATTTGCTCTTACTGGTTGTATCTTATTTTTCAAGTAGGATTGAAGTCAATTTAAAGAAGTACCTAGAATTTCGTAGAAATTTAGTTTTTTTATCAAAATGTCGTGATTTATACAATGAAAAGCTTTGGCATAGTCACAAAAAACAGTGTCAGCGTAACGATTATTGTTTAGTGCTTGATAGACTTTAGGTAGTATAAAAACATATTATTACTGGTACATTTATTAGATAAAAAGCAGAACTGCCTTTGTAATAAAATGTTGTTTTCAACGAGAAAGGATATAGTCGAAATGATATAGAAAGTCGGGTTTTTATAAGTCTTTTAATAATTTTGGGTAGTACCGGTAGTGAAACAATAGGTCTGTAGTTGCATGCATTGATTTTCATCCCCTTTATAACGAGGAGTAATAATGGCTGTCTTGAGGCACTCTGGAAGTATATCTATATCTTTTTTAAAGTAATCATTAATTAGTGAAACCAGGACTTCTTCATATTTTTTTGGGAAATTTAGAAAAAATTTTATGGATAATTTATCAGTACTACAGAAAAATTTACTCTTGATACTATTGATTGTTTAGATTAGTTCAGAATTATCAACTGGTCTTAAAAATACCGAATTCGAGACATTTTTTAAATTCTGGAGATAGAGGGTATGATCTTGTTGTGGCAAAATAGTAGGCGTTATATTTTTACGCACATTAAAAAAGTATTCATTTAGCTTTTTAGATTTGGAAGATTTGAGACGGGTTAGTTTAATTTCTAAGATTGTTTATTATGACTGAGTTTCTTTTGCAACATTTTTGGACCTCAATAATAATAACCTCAATAAACTTAATATTTTAAAAAATAAAGTCTATGAAATTGAGTGAATTGAATTAATAGAAAAAGTCGTTTCTTTCTACAGATTTGACTGCGACAACTGTATATTATTTACCACTGTTATCAAGGATTTAGTCGAAGATGGAGAAACCTTGGTAAGTTTTATAAGTAACACTACAGTCATCAAATGTGTGTTCTTAACTGAAAATTTTGTTTTACATACTTTACACGTTTTACAAACTTTTGTATGACTGGCATTAAATTAATCGATTTCATTACTAATAATTAAAAAATATTTAAAAGATGCAATATTACGTGCATATTTTGAATAAAACAAAATCTGTATGTGAGGAGCTACAAATATACCTATAACAATAAAACGCTGAAAACTTGGTTTTCAAAACTTCCACAAAATTTATTATATTATGTTATGACTATAGTTGTTCCCGCAAAAGTGCCTTTCTCAATTTTTGGTATGTGATTACACTTTATAGTCTTTAACTAAATAGGTTGAGGAAAGGAGAATTGTTTGACTCAAATTTGTCATTCAGAATTAAATCTGTATTTTTTAGTTTGTTAATTTTCATTGATTCTATCTACTAAAGATAGCTTAAGGTATTTATGTTGCATGTGAAGAATTTAAAATCCGTCATTAAAAGAATGATTATGATCTAAAAGGTGAAGTGCGTATGTAGAATCTGCGGAATTTTATACCGCTGCCGAGATAAGTGATCTATGCGATTGTCAGTATTCTTGCAATTTATTATATTTTATTAAAATTACGCATCAGAAGTCATAATTATGGACCCTTTTTAAATAATGCTTTGATATATTTATATTCATTTGCGTTTCTGTCTATATTGTAACTTTCTTTTTCACATTTGAAAATCTTGCCATCTGTAAGTAGGTTTGTATGAGAATTATTACATAAAATAACATATCTTATAAGTATATAGTTTGTTCTATTTTTTATTTATCTCACTATCTATATTTGGATGTTTCTTATTTAACTAACCTTGCTCTTTATTATTTTACAAATATAATATCACTTTTTATTCATTCATCAATATCGTATTGATATTACTCATAATCTTAATTCTTAATTTTTAGATACTCTAAATTTATAAATTTAAACTTTAAACTAAAATAACCGTTTTTCTCTTATTATAGGACGAAGTTGAAAGAGACGCAGACAGATTATGTGGTGTTTTACCAGGTGACTTGAGAGAATATTGTGAACATAATTTGCTCCCAAAAGTTGATAGAATCTATGGCCAGTTACAGAAACATACTCCCCAGGAAGTATGCGAAAATTTGAACTTGTGTTAGAGATTCATTAGGGCTTTTTAAAAATATGTAAATTTGAAAACGTCTAAAATAAATATTTAAATACAATAATTTTGTTCCGTATTAAAATCATATTTTTTTGTCATAATTTCATCCTTTCTTGTATAAAATAATTAGTGAAATTTGAACCACTACTTGGGCCTGTACCTATACGTACAAAATTTAACTCCTTCAGGAATTAAATGTAAGTAAGCATAGACAAAAGTCGGAAACGGTCTGTAATTTTTAAATCGTCATCTTCATCAAAATTATCTTCAAGGATGATGTAAATTTTTGGATGAATGAATGCGTCGGCAAATAATATTGTGCAATTTACAACCATACCAATTCAAAGCAGATCAAAAAACGTCAAATGCATCCTAAAAATTGTCTGGTTAGTGTGGATCACTTGTGGCAAATGATAAGTATGATATATGAGGAAGAAATGATGCCCAATGCATGGAGAGACAGCGTAATGGTATCTATATATAAAAATGACTTTTAGAACTCTAAAGAACTATAAAGGAATGAAGTTAATGTCATATATAGAGAATAGACGTTTGGCGAGCAAGCGGGAAAAACGTGTTTTAGACACTCATTAATCATGCTAGTTAAATAGTAATTATTGAAGTAAATTTAAAAGTAATTAAGTAAAAAGTTAAGTGAAAGTGATTTTTATACTGGATATTGGAACCGTGAGTAGATCAAATATACTTTTCTATTTGGATTTAGATATTTAAGTAAATCACTGCAATTAGTTATAATTATTATCCAATTTCCATGAACTGGTATCACAACTGTAAAACAGCACCGGATTTCGTCGGTTTAGTTTAGGTTTTTTGAAAGTTGAAAATAATGAAGATATACACACGAATGTTTATTTGGAACCAGATCAATCTGATTTAATGATAATATCAGAATCCTCTTCATCGTCGTCATCTTCGACTGTATTGTCGTACAAACTGTTTGGATTCGGTGTTGCTACAATTAAAATTGCCTTTGCTTCATCGGAAAATGGCAAGATTTTCTGCTTATTCTTTGACCGACTACAATTAATGAGAGGATTAGATGCCAGAAGTAATTTATTTAAAACAACTTCGTGAAAAGTCAAACCGATATTTGCGAAAATGATTATGTGCTTTAGCGGCCTTCTCGGACAATTGCCCTATTGGCAGAATTGTCTTTTCGATCACCTGCGCTCCATGCATTTTAAAATTGTCACCTGCGCTCCATACAATGTGACATATGGTTTGTGACAGTTTGTTTTCTTAATAATTTTTTTGTCTTCTGGTGTACGGGCCTGTCACTTTTTATGGGTTCTTTATATGCTAAATGCAATAACGATTCGAAAAAGCGTATTCTGTCATGGAGTACTGAGAGCCCAAACTTTAAAGATTCTTTTTTAGTGGCACATTTTTCTAATTTATTAAAATCTTTTGATGTCTGACCACATATAACATCGCATAGTTGATGGATGCAGTGTCCGTTACGAGGTTGGAAACTTTTCCGTCTACCATTGTCAGCAAAATATTGTGACTGATTTTCGCTGATGTTGAACTGTCTTTAGTCTCTATCAGATATTTTGCCTGCTTTTGGATGTATTTTATTTCTTCTTTAGTGACATCTTTCGTTTCGTGGACAAATCAAGCTCTGATAGGTCTGCAAAATCTCACAGAAGAAGGAGTAGGATTTTGCCAAATGATTTTTATTGCTTTGCCATCGACAGAAACAACCAATTTCACTGGAATAATCGAGCTCATAAATAAATTTGAATCATTACCTGCGACTTTTTCAAATTTTTGCTTAAATTGAATTTGGTGAGATCCATCACATCCCATTTTATTATTAAAAGTATGTTGCTTTTTAGTGTCATTTAATGTATCTAAGACTTTTTTTAAATATTGTATAAGGCGCAAAGCCGTATGATCCAGCAAAGTTTGTAGTTCAACAGTAAAACTGGTTTTGTCATCGAATGGGATAGTCTGTGGACTAGTACGCATTTCGATGCGCATCGCCAGGCCTCGAATTTTCCCATTGGCTCTTGACCTAGAAATCCCTATTTATCGCTCGAACAGCGCATATAAATATTGGCGATTTTCAGGTCAGCCAGGTCAGTCCCTCACGGGCTCTCCGAGAGCTTATTGCTCTCGGGGCTCTGCTTCCTGCATTTATTTTCCATACTCTGTGGATGAGAATTGTTTTAACTTAACTTGGTGTACTTTATTTCGACGAAAAAATTGTCATGTAAGAAATATCTTACCTTTTTCAAGGCAAGACACCGAAGATAAATATTTTCCAAGTCCATAACCCGAAAATGGACTTAAGTAGAGGAGCTCTCGACAGTATATTCGAAGCCCTCTACATAGCACCCGGGGATATCAGAAGGTGGTTAGACCCTTAATTGTTCCCCGAGGTGACAGTCTCCGTAACAGTTATTTTGTCATCATCTGGGTAGCACTCTTTTTTTTGTCTTTTGCAGCAAAGAGTAACAAGGGTAGATGTACTTCCGTCCGACTTGTAATAAGGTCCTTTGGCTTCGTGTAAAGTTACCGTCTACAAATAACGATAAAGCTTCCTGTGGGGTATATGGTATATTTCATATCCACGTGGTCTTTTTTAGACGAAATTATCGTTCTGATCTTCTTGGCATTCGCCGGAGTTAAAGTTATTTGTTTAATCATCTGTGAAACATGTTTATTCTCGGAAGTATCCTGACTTACACGTGCAGCAAACGTCAACTCCTCGACAGGTACGCAAGCCCGTATTTCTTCAGTTCTCCGCCGCTTGCTCCCTTCACTTAAGTCGTGTAACGTTTAACTGGACGACCGAGCTTAAGTGATAACCACGAAGGAAGTTCTAATGATGTTTTAAGCCATTCTTCATTATTTTTTAGAAATCGTTTATCAGTATTACGAGCTGCCGCCCATTTCTGCTTAAAAATTGCCTTGAAATCCTTCAGAGAACGAGACAATATACTAATATCCTCCCTTGGACATGACGTCATTAGAGCAAGTCTATCTTCCAATAGGGTAAATTTTTCGTCAATTTTCTTTCCTTTGAATTCCATTAGGATACAATATAGTTCCCGTCTGGTGATAGTTTTCACCTTTTCCGAAGTATCTGCAAAAAAATTTATAAACATTTATTATAAAAACATATTTTTTTAATTGCACCTACAAACTGTAAAATAAAATAAAAATATGGGGTGCTTTGGGGTGAGATTTTAATACTGTTTCGATTAGGCAAAGATTCAAACTTTATTACCATAACTTAAATGTAGTGCGACATAGCTCGACACATAAACAAAAACACTAATGTTTCAAAATTTTAGTCAAAATACAACATTATTTAAATGTAAATTGGAAACATAAGTTTAAATGCTGAAACTTAAGGAGAAATTAAGTGTAATATATTATAAAACAAAGTACATACCTTCAACTTCCATATTCAGTAAGAAATTTTCTGATAATCCACCACAAGACGACATACTAACAAAGAGAAATATATAAAATAATTAAAAGTGCTGTCAACAATGACATGCGTTACAGACGAGTGCTGTGTTTTGACTAATTTCTAGGCGCGTGCGATGATAAAATGGGGAAAGTGGGGTGCGCCCTGTATCAAGCGGTTAATGTACTTTACAAAAAGTTCGTTGCTTGTCTCATTTGGTGAATTTTATAAAAACTACTTATGACCGGTTTTTAGGGTCAAATACCCCTTAGTATAAAACTTAAATATTATTTTCGTAAATATTGGGTGGACTTTTCACGAAAATTTTCAAGAATTGATTGTAACAGTGATGTTGGAAATAGATTACTTCTGGCATCTGATCCTCTCATCAATTGTAGTCGGTCAAAGAATCAGCAGAAAATCTTACCATTTTCCGATGAAGCAAAGGCAATTTTAATTGCAGCAATACCGAATCTAAACAGTTTGGACGACAATACAGTCGAAGATGATGACGATGAAGAGGATTCTAAAACTATCATTGAATCAGATTGCACTGATTGCGAATATGTGTTTCAATATCTTCATTATTGTTAACGTAAAAAAAGGGACTTATTTATGTAAAATTGTACTTATTATTGTAAAAATACTAAAATAGTTATTTTTTTATGTATTTTTTATAAAAATTGCAAAATGTCAACGAAATATTGTTTTTAATTATATTTTTTGATAAGATAGGCCCTAAATAATTATGACCGGTTTTTTATTTCAAATACACCTTAGTGGGCAGTCGTACTCGACCGGTGACATATTTTTTCAAAAATTGCGACTGATAAATGAAATTGGTGAAATATTAGTAATAAGTATTTCAGTTGGTTGCCAAATGCACTTTTTTCAACTTGGCATCATGGACTTTTTTAAACATTTTTTGTGGCAGTCAGCCTGTTTAAAGACAGAAATAAAACCAGTTAAGAAAAAGTGGTTAAAAAGAGGAGGGTGTTGTTAAATAAAGGTGTGAAAGACAAAACGAGACTCTGATCGGATCGGATAGGTATCATGCTCATCGTGCTAAGGTTAGACACATAATGGTGGAGATGTAGATAGCCAGAATAATGAATCAGTTTTCATTGGTGAATTATGGGTAGATTTAAAATTGGGTTAGGGGTAATATTAATAAATGTAGATGGTATCCCACTATTTATATTTTTTATTCATGCTTTTTTTTATTCTACTCCGTATATGGGGCAGAATAGAAAAAATTAACAACTATGCATATCAAGTACAAATCTCAACTACTGATTTTTGTATTTATTATTTTATACAATATTTTATTAGGCAATTTCTGCAGTTTGTCTTCATTTCCAAAAAAAATTAAGAAATGCAGAGTGTAGTGATGCACGTATATTATCAGTGACGTAAATAAATCATTCATAAATAAAATATTAATAAAAGTCTTGAAGCTATAGGACGAATAAACAAAAATTTAAATACAATACAAAAAGATAAAAAAAATCTCAATGAGTTTGTTGACATATTATATTAAGTTATTCCGAGTATTGAGTTATTTCCGAGTTATAATACCGCTTTTAAAACTTTATTGACATAACAATTAAAAATAAGTTCGCAATTATATAGCACTGATTATATTCTAATTTGACCGCTTGAAAACTGCCTAAAATGATAATTCGACACCTTATATTTGCACCTATCATTTTTTCATGGTCACTTCTCTTGTTTATTTACTATTTTTTTTAGGTGCTCAATTAAAATGATGGGAATTAATTTCATAATTCCGTTATAATTTGTAGAGTCGCTGTAGATATTGTCCATAAACCACTGGCCCCAATACCATTATTTTTTGAGCGCTCTCGAGTTTATTGCTAGGATAACTTTCTTATCGCAGATTACGGACGAAGCGTTAAAACGCACAGAGTATGATAAATGAGGACAAACGACTGAAACGACTGTAACGACTGATCGTGCGAATCGCAGATTTTATACCTATGTGTACACACATTATATATACTGCGCTCTTTTAAGGGTATATAGAGTTGCACACTCTTCTTTCACTTACTATTTTTCATTCCGCACACACTACGTGGAGTAGTAAACGCAGTCCCATGCGTGTGTCATTTATAACATAAGTATCGTTCGCAGTATGAGTAATAGACGCTTTCAGAATCAGTTCAAAATCCGTATAGTAATCGAGTTGTACCCCTTGACCACCTCGACCACCGAACGAATTTCGAACAACCTTCAATTTAGTCGTTAGTGCCTGGTTTGTTTTATTTAACAGCCTAGCCTGATTTGTCTAAGAGCTTATTTGTAAATAATATTTTAATTTTTGGATAGATTTATGTCCTATGAAATGTCCAGTTTTTATATTTTCAACCAAAACTATCTACTAGTGACTACGTGGGTAATGGTGAAGATGCCATATTATTTAGATGGAATAACAAAAACAACCGGTAACAATTTTTAGGACTTGTCAAAACAATGAAAAAATAGATTTTATATTAATGACCTTTTAGAAACTAAAAAAGTTCCAAAATTGGAAAATGAAGAAAAACTCGCGAAAATTGAAATATTACTATAAAAAATGTTATTAAAATATAAATAAAATCTGCTTATAAAATCTTATGAAATGTATATAAATAAATATAAAAAAAATATTTATGCTGTAAAAAAATTAATAAGTCCGGGCGATGAGTTACTTAAGAAGTAAGATACTCTTCTTACAATTTAAATGCAGAGGGTAAATCTATCAGCGACAATCCTGAACGACTCTGTCTTATTCCCAATAAGCCACTGGAACACTGTAATATACTTTAAGGAGTTCAGCCAATTGGTTTGACAGTCTTTGGCTCATCCTAAAATGCTCGACATCCAGCTCATCGTCGAACCGTGGTACGATGGTTTTAAAGTATCCAACGGTTTGTGAGAACTTAGACAAGTTCCAGTAGGTTATTCAAATAATAATTGCTAGAACTGAAATAGTCAGGCATCTTGTATTCTATAACAAAGTTTATTCTGTTAAAAAGATAACCAAAAACGATTAATATTTTGTTCATCTTATTTGCATTTGCGTGTAGTATCGCTTGGTAAATTGTATAGAGTTCTCTTGTTAATATAGTTGCAGTTCTGAAATTCTATGTTTGAGAATCTCTGTGTTGTTAATTATTGCCACTACGACTCCATTTTCAGTTTTAGACGTGACTGTGTAGTATACTGTGTAATCGGAATGGGAGTTAACTAGATTTCTGAAGAGTTGTATACTAAGATTAAGGTTGATACAATTTTTTTAAAATTATCATAGACTACAATTGACCGCTAGAATTTTTATAACCCAAGGTGAAGGTGAAGTTGAAGATATATCATTGTATTAATATAAGGGTGGAAATTGCTTTCAGTTAATCAGGTTTATTGCATGATAGATTTTGCGGGAATATGGAAAATTGAAATTTGAAGAGTCGTTAGCCATGGATATATCTAAAATGTTAGTTATAGAAATTCTGGTATATAGAGTTATGGTAGAAGTGTAATTAAGCGTTAATAGCTGCCTACAAAGCTCTGTAGTAGGTTTACCTATTTCAGCTTGTATGCTATTTACTGAGGTTGTTCTGTAACGTATCCAAAGGTTTTAACATTGTTGTGTTGGCAAATGCAAAATCAGCACGTCCGTAATCAATTTTGGAACGAATTCCGAAACGAAATATGTTCCATGTCTTTTTAAAAATATTACTATTTTGTTTTATTAGAGCAAAACCTGAAACCGGTACCAAGAGAATAACTTAATAGTTGTTTGGGATGTACCCTGGATTTTTAAACATAAACTACTTTATCATGTTTATTCAACTAATTAGATTACACATAAAAAAAACTTAAAATAACATTAAATGTGTTGAGAGTCTGAAAATGAATTGTGGATGTGCATTGGATGGAAGTTTGTCTCTCACTCGTCATTTGGTGGTGGATATAGTTGGGACGGAGTCTTAACAATAGTTTATTTAAGTGTTCTTGTAATATTGATGCAGATCCTTGTGAGGTTCCGTTCTGTTGTACTCTAAGATAGGATATAGCACCATTTGTTCGGACTTTCGGACTGTTTTAGGATAATTAATATATGATATTTTCACACTGTATCAAATGCTTTAGTTATATCATACATTTTTGCCATACATTTTTGATTATTTTTAAAAGCTTCGTGAATAGCGTTTGTTGGTGAACAAACTCTGATAAAAGAACATGTTGATAATATAGGACAATATGATTTTGGTTTAGGTAGCTTTATTTAATAATAGAAAGAACAATGGCATTTTTCCAGATATTTAAAACTGATTTTTGTGACCAAATACTAATAAAAATTTGTAATACAAACTTTTGAGCTTCTATGAGAAGTTTTTTTAACAAATTGTATTGTTATGTCGTCTGGACAGGGTGAAGTATCACTCATGCTATTAAGTGCTTCTTGAAACTTCCCATTACTAAGAGATGTATTGAAATGGTTAAATTCGTCTGGATTTATTAAGTATTGCCTCCTCCTGTTGTTTGTAAGTTGAGAACTCTTTACTGTAATTTTGGCTAAATTAGAATTTTGATAGGTATCAGCTAGTTAATTTACTATATCCTATGATCAGATAGTAACGTACCTTCTTTTTCTAGACTTACGATTTGTTGGTAAGTATGCTGTCCTGATATTTTTTTAGCTTGAAATATTTGGAGATAAACTTTGAAACATTTGAAGAAGCAAGCAGTAACTTGGAAAATGTACCAGAAGTCCTTTCGGAAAAAATATATATTACAATGACAAAAACGAAAAGCGGTAAATCAGCTCAAGTAGATGGAATTACAGTAAAACTGGTTAAATACATTGGCATACAAAAACTTAAAAATCTTAGCGTGTATATCCCATAACCGTCACAAATCAAGATATATATCAGACCTCTGGAATACAGCAAATAATAATTCTCATAGGCAGCAAAGAGAATACCAAAAACATCAGCCCTATAAGCCTACTATTAATTATATTCAAGACGTTCACAAAAATCATCACCAACAGATTGACAAATGTATTAGATACTGCATAGTCTAGATGGCTGGCTTTAAAAGTAGATTCCAGTATCGATCGTTCCTTTGACCGAGTCAGTCGTTAATTTCGTTAAAGGCCGAGCCGGTTCCTAATTACTTGGTATTTGGATTTAACTTTTTACATATAAGACAATAATTAAAAAGTGTAAACTGATAATTAATACGAAATAATATCGGTCCCCGATGGGGGACAGAAATAAATAAGGGACGTTTTTTATGACGACAGATACTGACATGAATAACAGTGATTTAAGTGTTAATAATATTAATAATAAATCTAGTGAAGATAGTGATGTCCAGAAAACAGCGAAGCAGTTGGAACCGAAAACATTCAATCTCCTCTCAGATAAGTACAACGTGCAAAATATTTGGGTATATATAGAAAGTACCGACAATAACAATTTAGGTAGATTGCATCCAATGACTGTTGGTCATATTCTTTTTAAAAAATTTAATCTTAAAGGCATTCTTGAAATTAAAAGTATAGGCCGAAACCGGATTAAAGTGTTATTAAAATCACTTCTAGAGGCAAATAATTTAGTAAAACATTCACTACTGAAATCAGAAAATTTAAGATCATTTATACCGAACCATTTACTAGAAATTAAAGGGTTAATAAGAGACGTGGATACTCGTTATGATATCAACTATCTCATGGAAAATATCGAATCAGACTCACGCGTTACTAACATATATAGGTTAAATAGAAAAGTCCAAAAAGAAGACAAAACAGTCGAATTTGTACCTAAAAAATCTATTGTCGTTACTTTTGAGGGGAATATTTTACCAAATCGCATAGCTTTTAATCGAGTTTTTTTTTCGGTTGAACAATTTGTAGGTAGAATAACCCAGTGTTACAAATGTTTGAGATATGGGCATGTATCTAAACAATGTAACAGTACTCAGGAAAGGTGTATAAATTGCTGTGAGATTAAAGATGATAAACACAATTGTGATAAAAATTTGATTTTTTGTATACACTGTAAAAGCAGAGATCACGTATCTATCTCAAAAAAGTGTCCCTCTTATGACAATCAAAAAAAAATTAAAAATATAATGATAGAGCAAAAAACCTCATTTAAGGAAGCCAAAGAAATATCTGAGAATTCCTTATCCAGTTTAGTAAGTCACAATTCCTTTTCACCGCTAACAAATTATGACAAACATTTTCCAGAACTTCCTAACAACGATCGTATATCGTTATCTCATCCAAATCGTAATCAAATCTCTACAAATTTCAATGGCAATCAAAATAATTCCTTTTCCCAACAAACTCATGCGAGGGATAGACCTCCAACGAAAAAAAAGAGAAAATCAAACTCTCCCACTATCCAATCACCTGTTCAAAAACCATTATTTCCATTCACCTTTGGACCTTCACAACCTTTGACAATAAATTCAAATAAACCAAACTACTCTAGTTTGGAAATCAAAAAAAGCAGTTTAGCTAGCAATTTATCAATTTTTATCATGGACTTTATTAATAAAATAATTTCAAGTAACAACAGACAACCTGTTGATATTAACGTAATTACAAGTAGTATAGAACAAGTATTGGAGGATACTTTGAAAAACCAATAAAATTTAATCCTAAAACACGCAATTTAAATATAATGCAATGGAATGCACGTTCTGCTATAGCTAACAAAAATAGTCTGGTACAATTTCTTTTTGATAAAAATATCGACATTGCGCTTATAAGCGAAACTTGGTTTAAAAAAAATCAACAATATAGTTTTAGTGGTTACAATATAATACGCAATGACAGAAACGATGGCTATGCTGGTGTGGCAATTTTAGTACATAAATCTCTTCAATTTGTGGAACATAAGATCAATATAAATTACAATGAAAATATTTTAGTGTGTGCTGTACAAGTTAAATATGGAACTTTATCTTTAAATTTTGTATCTATTTATAAACCTCCAAAAATACAAACAATATATGAAGATTGGGTAAAAATTTTTGAACAGTTTGATGGGCCTTTAATTATAGGTGGTGATTTTAATGCACACCACTCTATATGGGGCTGTCATAATAATGATACCACAGGATCACAACTAATAAATGTCGCAGATGATTTAAATTTAACTGTTTTAAACAATGGAGAACCTACGATTTTAAGACGTCCTGATCAACGGGATTCAGCTATTGATGTAACCTTTTGTTCACCTGAACTAGTTAACAAAACATCTTGGAATGTCATCTCTGATACCCTAGGATCAAATCACTATGTCATTTCTATAGAATTAATTTTTGCAATTAATGAAAATGAAATATCTTCTAAAAATAAATGGAATATTAAAAAAGCCAATTGGGCGTTATATACCTCGACGATTCAGATTTTGCACGATACGAACAACAGTCACTCGGATAATCTAACTGAACAGTACTCATCCTTCATTAATAATATAAATACGGCCGCAGAAGCAGCTATACCCCAATATAAACCTTATAAATGTAAACGACACCCACCCCCTTGGTGGAATATTGATTGTGAAAATATTATCAAACAACGAAAATTGGCTTTAATAAATTACAAAAAAAACACTAATTTTGAAAATTACGTTCAATACCAGGAGATCTCGGCTAGAACCAAAAAAACATTAAAAAATATAGCAAAGAAACATTGGATTGAATGGGTCTCTTCCCTGAATAAAAATACACCAGCTACAACTCTTTGGAATCAAGCTAGAAAAATTTACAGAAAACCAATATCAAAAATAAAATCTTTCGATCAAAAATGGATGGATGACTTTCTTATTAAAGTTGCACCACCAACTGCGAACCCTCAAAAATCCAGCTACATAGATTCAACCCCATCTGAAAAAAATCATTTTCTACTAAAACCTTTCACTTACAATGAACTAATTTTCGCTATAAATGATCGTAAAGATAATTGTCCAGGATACGATCATATCAAATACTCCATGCTTATTAACCTCCCAGAAGTAGCAAAACATTTTCTATTAGACTTTTTAAATCGAATCATTCAAGACAATTCTGAGGTAGATTTTTTTAAAGACATCATTGTTATTCCGATTCTAAAGCCTGCAAAAGATCCAAATTCAGCAGAATCTTATCGACCCATTTCTCTCTTTTCTTGTGTATTTAAAACTTTGGAACGAATGTTAAAACATAGACTAGAATGGTGGGTCCATACCAAAAAATTACTACCAAATAATCAGTTTGGATACAAACGAGGATGTGGAACTTTAGATGCACTAGCTACACTTGTAACGGACATACAGAGTAACTTTTCTAGAAATAACTATTTGCCTACTTTATCTCTAGATATAGAAGGTGCTTATGACAGTGTGTGTTTACCTCGATTAAAAGACAAAATGATCAATCAATTTCAAATACCCACAAATCTGGCACAAACCATAATTAATTTCTACACTAATAGACGCTTATACGTTAGAAACTATAAAAATGAATTTCTTGGACCACGTTATAATAGTTGGGGATTACCTCAGGGATCAGTCTTAAGCCCTTTTCTTTTTAATCTGTATACTGCCGATTTTCATAGTCTTAATATACCAAGTATCACTTACAAAACAATCCAATATGCTGATGACTTCCTAGTCTATACAGAAAGGAGTAAATATGAACCTTCCCTTACAATTTTAAGAAAATTACATGAACATTTCTCAAACTGGTTTTGTGAAAATGGTTTTAATTTATCCACTAATAAATCAAATGTGTGCATTTTTTCACGACATAATATTCCAAACATAAATACTATTTTATTAAATGGCCAAAGTTTAAACGTATGTTTCTAGATCAAAAGTTAACATGGAAAGTACACATCGAGTATATGCTTGACAAAAGTAATAAAGGTCTCAATTTTTTAAAATCAATTTCTAAAACTTGGTGGGGTGCTGACGTAGAAACAGCTTTGCTTTTTTACAAATCTTATATCAGATCCATTCTGGACTATGGATGTATACTTTATGGATCAGCAAGTAAACAAATTTTAAATAAAATTGATGTATTTCAACGGACTGTTCTACGTACTTGTATGGGAGCAATGAAGTCTACTCCAATAGCTCCATTGCATGTTGAAGCTTTAGAACCTCCTTTAAATTTTAGACGGGATTATCTTAGTGAAAAATTTGTATTGAAAAGTTCATATATCAACAATTCTTTATATTCTGGCATAAGCGCGCTAAATACCGAGGATCTAACAAACAGTTACTGGATTCATAAAAATTCACCAACCCTTTGCACGGCCTTTAGAGCCATGTGTAACAATAAGTATACCAACAGTATTAGCAACCTTGAGATTAACGACTATTTCGCATTTTTTAATGAAGCTGATATACACATACCAACATATTATAGTATTCCATCATTAGATTCATGCATCTTAAATTCTTACATAAAAAAATGGCCCATGGCAACTGTAATCTATACAGATGCATCCAAAACATCGGAAGGGACCGGATGTGCTTTCTACATTCCATCCAAGTCAATAGAAAAAATGTTCAAACTACCTCTCAATTGCTCAATTTTTAGTGCTGAAGCTCTTGCAATTCTTGAAGCCTTGAAATATTTCGACAGTTTAAACAATAATGCAGTTTTAATAATATCCGATTCATTATCAGTCTTATTATCTCTCAAAAATACAAAGTTACCCAATTATAATTCTAATCCTTTTATTTACCAAATTAAGAACATACTTGTTAACCTTAAAAATAAAAATAAAACTACGAATTTTATTTGGGTAAAGGCTCATGTTGGTATAAAACATAATGAGCATGTTGATTACATTGCAAAAGCTGCAATAACCTCGGCAGCTGAAATTTTACCAGATGAGAGAATTTGTGTTCCTGATGCTTTTCTCATCTCTAAAAGAAATCAAACAGATCGTTGGAATACCGCCTGGCAAACTTTTTGCGACCACTCAACAACACAATACGTGCATATACAACCACACATCCCCAATTCCAGATGGTTTAAGAATTTCAATACCGCTCGTAAATATACAACAACTTTAATAAGATTGAGATTTTTCCACGCTTGTTATCCTGTTCATCTTGCTCAAATCAAAATATATAATTCAGACTTATGCGAAACTTGTCAAGAACAAGGAGATCTTAACCACATCTTTTTTAAGTGTTCCAAATATCTTCAGCATTCAGGAACTCTTTTAAACAACTTGCAAACTCTGAAAATATTTCCTCCATATCAAATAAATAACCTGTTGGCTACTAATAATAAAAAAGTTTATGATTGTTTGATTAAATTTATACATAGTGCAAATGTGTGTCTGTAGTCAATCTCAGCTAAGCTCGTTAACCTTTGTTCTAACCCAATTGTTTATTTACCTTTCTTTCCGTGACCTATTGCTAGTAATGTCTTAAACAAATGTCCTGATGGGTCCCTGGACGAGAAGTGAGTATCCCTGTTGTTCCTTATATTTGTTTTTTCTTGATATAATTTTCTCTTTTTGTTTGATTAGTTATAGGGATTTTATGAGGTTTTTTGACTCGAATAGATACACTTTTTGCACTAGCAATTAATAGTATAGATTATACACTTATGTATGTATACACTGTATAATGTACACTTATGTATGCACTTATGTGTATATGCATACACTTTTTTTTCTTTAGTATTAATTATATCAGAATATTGATATTAGTAATTTTTCTTTTATTATATCTCAATATGTAATTGGCTAAATAGCTAAGTGCTAAACCCCCAAAAAAAAAAAAAAAAAAAAAAAAGTAGATTCAGTAGACTGTAAATTCCATACGCTACAAAATGAGTAGAGCTGAAGAATATGAAATATCGCTTGCCCTAACCTTTTAAGACTTAAAGAAGACTTTCAGTTCTATACATCACAGGAAAGTAATAAAAACTTTCACCAAATAAGGCACTAAAAATCTATACATAGAAATTATAGCAAAAATATACTACAGAAAAGCAAAAGTTTAAGTAAAAATTTATGAAAACACTCCTTTTCCCACTACACAATGCGTCCGTCAAGGAAACGCAATATCCTTAAAGCTTTTCACCGCAACCCTAGAATATATACTTAGAAAAACGAGCTGGCGTAACAATGGCCTGTCCATTCTTATATTACTTCTCTCATTTGCAATTGGCTGACAATATCGGTTTACTTGCTAATACTATTGCAGAACTATAAGAATTTATAATCGATATAATCAACCGAAATGCAGCTAAAAATGAAGTTGGCCTAAAAATGAACTTTACTTAGATTATTTTTTGGTTAAAATGCTGTAATATTTAAATTTAGAATGCTACTCCACCTAAAGAAAAGAGTAGTTGATCAGTGTATATTACTAATCCTATTTATACTAATGACATGCATAACGGCTGCAAAACTTGTACACTAAAGTACTCAAAGATAAATGGAGAGATGTGTGTTAGGAATAACAAAGAGAGATCGCAAAAAAATATACTGAATCAGGCAGAAAACCCAAATCACTAATGTAATCAACAGAATTAAATCTTTTAAATGACAGTGGGTGGATGGAAACTGACAATAGATGGTCCACGAAAATTACATTGTAATATTCAAGAAACATCAAGAGACCAAGAAGACGTTCAAACTTAAGATGGGACTATGATATAAAGCAACAAACATGTAGAACATGGTACAGAGAAGAGAATATTGGACAATAGTAGGAAGAAATGAAATCTAGATGAGATCATACATTTCAAACAAGTCTACGACTCAATTAATAGGAACAAGTTATATCAAATATTGCAGAGCTTTAATATCCCCCAAAAATACATCCGACTGGTAAAAACAACAATGGATTCGTCAATAGCAACTGTCAGAGTCCAAAATGAGCTCACTGAAAACTTTACGATAGCCCAAGGATTAAAGCAAGGAGACGGGCTGGCACCGACACTATTCAACCTGACCTTGGAATATGTGATAAGACAGCTGAATATAGGAAGAGGTAATCTGCTAACAAATAAATCAATACAGATTGCTATGCCGATGATATCAGCATCATGTCTCGCAGAACAGAAGAGGCGGCAGAAATATATTCACAATTAAAATCAAAGGCAAAAGAGACCGGACTAGAAATAAATATTTAAAAGACAAAAAAGTATACACAGGCAAGCGCTAGGGGAAACAGACGCACAGTTGAATTAGAGGACGATATTGAAACGGTAGAAAGTTTCACATATTTAGGAGTTACATTAAACACGGATGGAACAGAAGAACCAGAAATCCAAAGAAGAATAGCAAAGGGAAACAAAGCTTATTTTTCACTCGATCATGTGTTTCGCTCCAAAAACATACACTGGAGATCAAAAATCAGGGTCTACAAAACTATTATCAGACCAATAGTATGTTATTGATGCGAGACATGGGTGATGACAGAAGAGACAAAAAGAAAACTGGAAGTCTTCGAAAGAAAAGTCCTAAGAAAGATATTTGGACCTATTAACGAAAACGGAATATGGAGATCCAGGTATAACCATGAACTCTACCAACTGTTCAAAGAGACACCGATCTCAGAATTCGTTAAACTTCAGAGACTTCGCTGGGCTGGTCATGTAGTAAGAATGGAGACAGAAAGATTGCCGAAAAGAGCCCTTGATAGTAAAATGCAGGGCGCAAGACCAAAAGGAAGGCCACGGAAAAGATGGGAGGATAAAGTGGCAGCGGACGCGCAAAATTTGCTAGACGTGAGAACTTGGAGAAGATCGGCGCGGGACCGACAAGGTTGGAGGCATAGTTTGGAGGAGGCCAAGGCCCGACTTTGATTGTAGCGCCATTGGAGAGAGAGAGAGAGGAAGAAATGAAGAATGACAATGTAAGATAGGCTGTACCTTAATCTGTAGCATATGCTACAGATTAAGGGAGTTTAAGGTAAGTTTTTAAGGGAGAATAATAATCATTATATAAGTAGACTTGGGGGACAAAGAAGTAGGATGCAAAAATATGGAGTTAATTCCAGTTTACTCGACTTAGCCCCTTCTACTCAAATCCGACTCTCACCTTCCCCTGGTGTCCCCTATTAAACCGAGCAACTCAACTGGATATCAGGTAGACAACCCGGGTGAAAGGTTGGTTCGGTAACTGACAAAAGCGGGTGAACTGGTCCTCTAGGTTGGGGGTTGAGCAAAGTGATAACACCCCTCCCGCTGTAAAAATTCTTTTATTACGGAAACTTCAAAACAATCAGCCGAACTAATTTTTTGTCGACGACTTGGCAAACGAAATAAGGTTAATGATAAGGTTAATTATATTGGTTTATTTACTTGAAATGTGCGTACGATGTAGTGCAGGTAAACTAAGAAGTCTGACCAATACACTTAATGAATATTTAGCAGACATTATAGCACTTCAAGAAATCATATGGACAGGAAGTGCTAGCCTAGAAAAAAAAGACTACACTTTCTTCTACAGCGAAGATAAAAATAATCATACTTCTGGCTTGGGATTCATACTGAATAAACTATTGGAATCAGAAGTCATAGCTTTTAATCCAATAAGTCCAAGAATATGTAGAATCCGAATTAAAGGCAGGTTCTTTAATTACAGCATTATCAATATCCATGCTACCACTGAAGGTAAAAAAGACGAGGAGAAGGACATATTTACCGAGAAACTGGAAAGCACTTAGAGACAATGTCAGAACAATGACATCAAAATTATTATTGGTAATTTTAACGCTTAAGTCGGCCAAGAGACTATTTACCGACCCACGATCGGCAAGCATAGTCTTCGTGCTGTAAGCAACCAAAATAATTTACGCCTGATTGAACTCGTAGCATCATTGGAAATGGTGGTAGTAAGTACATGTTTTTCTCACAAAAATATCCACAAAGCCACATGGTAATTACCATACGGTAAAACAAAAAACCAAATTGACCATGTACTAATTGATAGTCGACATTTCTCAGACGTACTAGATGTAAGAGCATGTAGAGGTTCTAATATAGACTCTGACCACTACCTTGTAGGAATACAACTCAGGGCTCGTATATCAAAGGCTAAGAAGGGCCAGAGCAAAAAATCTACGATATATGTATAATACTGATGTACTAAAATCTAAAGACGCTAGGTATAACAACATGCAAATTTCAAATAAAGAGCTGACAAGAACAGAAAACAATCGACGAGAAGAAAAAAGGACGTTTAGAAAAAAAAGACGATACGAAAACGCTCTAAACGAGATTGTTAACCACCACAATAGAAAAGACTCGCAAAAATTCTACCAGAAGATAAACAGCTGCAGAAAAGAATTCAAACCCAGAATAAAAGCATGTAAAGACAGAGATGGTTCCATAATTAGTGACAAAGAAGAGATACTTAACAGGTGGGCGAATCATTTTGAAGAACTGCTTAGCGACAGTCATAAAGAAGAATAACAAAGCCCTTGGTTTGGACAATCTTCCTGTCCAACTCTTTAAAAATGGTGGTTACACCCTTTTTAAACACATGCATAAATTAGTAACCAAAATATGGCAACGAAAGGAAACGCCCGTAGATTGGAAATTAGGTGTAATGCACCCTCTTCACAAAAAGGGAGATATGATGGTGTGTAATAATTTTAGAGGCATCACCCTACTTAACATGGCATATAAAGTATTGTCCGACGTATTGTACAGAAGATTATGGGAACTACCAGTGCGGTTTCCGACTCAATAAATCAACAACGGATCAAATCTTGACAGCCAGGCAGATTCTTGAGAAAACGCTTGAGTTCGGAGTCAACACCCATCACATATTCGTGTATTTCAAAGGCGCGTACGACTCAGTCAACAGACAAAAACTTCTACAGGCTATGGCGAAATTTCAAATGCTGCTTCATCTTGTTTAACTAACGGAACTTACACTCACAGGCGTAGAGAGTGTAGTCAGAATCCAAAACGACTTTTCAATACCCTTCCAGTGTAAAAATGAACTGAGACAGGGAGATGGACTGTCGTGTCTCTTATTTAACCTTGCACTAGAAGTGGAGAGTAAAATATTAATAAAAATGGCACCATCTTTAATATATCTGTAGAAGAGGTATAGACATTATTGCTAGATCAACAGAATGTCTGATTAAAGCAATTCGATCATTAAGGGCGTCTGCACTAAGAATGGGATTAAAAATAAACGCACAGAAAACCAAGTATATGTATTGTACTAGATCAGGCAACTAGATACTTAGACTAATATTTGATGATTTGGAACTGGAAGGTGTGGACACTTTCGTCTACCTGGGCTCGCTGCTGACCAAAGACAACAATGTCAGCGAAGAAATTTAAAGAAAGATTGTGCTTGTCGAAACAGGTGGCCCCAAAACTACCCAGAAAAATTAAAATTACCATATATAAAACACTAATACGGCTAGTGATAACATACGGGTCAGAAACGTGGTCACTTACACAAAACGACCAAGAATTGCTTAAACATTTCGAGAGAAAAATCTAAGGAAAATATATGGAGGAGTCCAAGAACAGGGTTTGTAGGCGCTACAACTTTGAGTTATATAGAAGTTTTGGGGAACCTGACGTTGTAAAATGTATTAAATTAGTCCGCCATCGATGGATAGGACGTGTAATTAGGCGAGATGATGATGCAACGATCAGCAAAATTTTCGACCGAAGAGGACCAGTGGGAAGATGAGCCAGAGGAAGACCAAAACATAGGTATCACGATAAGATACAGGATGATCTAAAATACATCAGTGTTATAGCATGGAGATGAGTTATCAGAGACAGGAGCGAATGGAAGAGTATTTTGAAGAAGGCTCTGGCTCATAACGAGCTGTAATGCCACTGATGATGATGATGATATAAGTAGACTTTGTAGTTTTTACATTTACCAAAAAACTACAAAAAAATAATTTAAGTTTTCTAATATACTACTCGTATCTAAGTCAAATTTTCAGACTGTAGAATTAATCAAGATAAGATGACTTATTATGTAGATTTAATATCAGTAAAACATCAAATTTTCTGTAATATCTTAAATGTTCATTAAGTTATAATAAGTGGTTCACCTTATCGCCTATGGAAATCAAAGAAAATAAATATAGAAATGTAGTGGGGAGTATTAACACTAACAAAAAACGTAATAAGTCAAGTGGTCCTTGTTGTTAAGTGGTTGGCTTCTTTTTGTATATAAAGCCAAACTGACGATGCACATTATTGTAAAATACAATTCTCAAACATGAAGACTACATTAGTTTTGACTCTCTTGTTCTGCGTCGGTAAGCAATAAATATTTTTTATATTTATTCAGTATAACCGTTTTATTATTCTTAATTGGTAATATTTGAATATTGTATACTACTTATTATTTATTTTTATCTGTGTCAAAAGTACACAGATAAGAATAAATAATAACCTAAATGGTTCTTAATTCAGCTTGTGTTACAAACTGGATGTACTAAGTATCTCAGGGTCAGAAACCAAGGAGGCAATTTTAAGAGGCGAAAAAAATAACAAAACTGTTAAAGCCACAAATATACAGTAGAAACGCAGATGATTATTATTATAAGCAGCTGATATTGTTAGCAATTTGGCAATATGTCAGCCCTCACTACACGCGTAGGTCGTGCATCCAAGAGCTTCTGTTAGAACTTACGACTCGCAAACAAAGGTTAATACAAGCCTATATATTGACTTAATTTTCTCATTCTTTTTGATCCTAATTTTCACCTATTAGTATAACTCTTGTATTACGAAATGCTTAATCTTAAATTTCTATAACGCACATGCATCTTTTTCACTTTCACGTTAAATTTTTTAATTATCTCATTCCATGTATAGAATAAATTTCGTTGGACTTGTCTCCTTGTCTCAGACCCTTAATTGTAGTTATTGGTTTTTGATGTTCTTTTTAAACTGATATCATAATTTAAGTGCTGTTATATATTTTTTTTCCTTATCAATACCCCTAACATTTTGTTATTAAAACCTTTCTTCCCTATATCTTTTCATAATTTTTGTCTTGGTATTGAGCCAAAAGCCTTTTAAAGGTCTATATTCAACAAATATATTTTTTTTCTGTTTGCGATTTTTTTCTATTATTTGTTTGATGTAAATATATAATCATGGGGCCCTTTTTAAACGTGCTTTGTGATTCCTCAATAAATCTGCCAAATGATGAGTCCATAATACTAGTGTATAGGTGATAAATCAATCCTTACAATATTAGGTTTTTTTTATGGTAGTAGAATTTGTAGGTTACCGCTTTCGAGGCTTACGATATATGAACTATCATCAGGCCACAGTACATAGGTCTTTGTTTAAACAAAAACTAAATGATGAAAAACAACAACATGAAATAAAGAATGAACACCTAATACAAAAAAATAAAATAAAAATGGTAACAATCAACTAAACAACTACAACAGGTTATTTTTTTCTTGATAGCATTGAGTTTATAGTATTTCTTGAAAATATTCTTTCCATTTGTTAATTATTTTATTTTCATCTGTGAGAATTTCGTTTTACTCTTCATTTTTGTGCCTCGCTTTTTTAATTTTTTCATTAATTTTAAAACTCAGATCAAACAGATTCTTATTGTTTTTATTACTAGTTTTTATCTTTTTTTTTTAATTTTGTAGTTTTGTCCCTTTTTGCTTTGGTAACAAATTCTTTTACTAATCTCCTGCATTTTTTAAATTCTTCATATTTTTCTGCTGTTTTATTTTGTAAGTATATTTATATGCATTTTTCGTTCTTTTTTTTAACATTATTTAAAAAATCTATGATATATCTTTAAATATCTTTTATTACACAAAACAAAAACAAACTGATTGTAATTTTTTTTATTTGTATTTATCTGCGTATCTGGCTACCGATTGCTGGATCTATTTGTAGAGTACCAAATTTTATTAAATTTAAAAATACAAAAACTTTAAGATAATAGTTATTTTATTTTAAAAATTCCTAACAATAAAAGCCATTGTTTAATTTTAGTTCTGACCGTATTGGCCCAAAGAACCTGTGAGCCTGAACCTGAGCCTACCGATGATCCTGAGCCTGAGTAAGTAAAAATCGTACAAATAAAAGGCAACTTGCTAATAAAATATTTGCCATTCTGGCCAGTTTTATTAAAAATAAATTTTATTGTTAAAATTTCTTTGCCTCAATAATATATTTTTAAAGATTTAGTCCGCCCGATTGAAAATTTACTTTTTAATACTATACTAGAACCCCAAAAAATTAGATTGTATCAAAAATGAACAAAGAAAAATATGTTATTTCGGAGGATGCTAAATTGATTTCGTTCGAAACAAATCTTATTGCATAGCAACCTGGGGCTAGTTTCTTATTTAACAAATCGATATGAAGGGCTAACTTAAGGTTACTGTCTATAAAAATATTAAGAAATTTTACAGAATCAACGAGACTGATCTGGCTGTTATTAAGAAGCAAGGGCTGAAGCTCCTTCTTAGGATGATACTTCTGCTTTATCCATGTTAACAGAGAGTAAATTAGAGTCGGATCTGGTTCTTATTTTTAATATTAGAGTTTCTCCAGATGATACTGCATCAATAAAAAGAAAAATTTTTCTGTCAATTTTCAAGTTGGTAATGTCATTTATAAAAATAACAAAAAGTAGAGGACCCAATACTAAACCTTGTGGTACTCTACTTAAATGCATTTGTGACTAGAGTGAGTATTATTTGCTCTAACTAGTTGTTTCCTATTTTACAAGTATGATTGAAGTCAATTTAAAGAAGTACTTCGAATTCCGTGAAAATTTAGTTTTTTTATTAAAATGTCGTGGTTTATACAATCAAAAGCTTTGGCAGTCACAAAAAAACAGTGTCAGTTTAACAATAATTGTACAGTTCTCAATAGACCTTAGGTAGTACAAAAAACATAATTATCATCACTCATCACTGGTACATTTATTAGATAAAAAGCAGAACTGCCTTTGTAATAAAATGTTGTTTTCAACGAGAAAGGATATAGTCGAAATGATATAGAAAGTCGGGCTTTTATAAGTCTTTTAATAATTTTGGTTACTAGCAGTAATGAATCAATAGGTCTGTAGTTGCATGCATTGATTTTCATCCCCTATATAAAGAGAAATAATAATGACTGTCTTTCGGCACTCAGGACTTCCTTATATTTTTTTGGGAGATTTAGGGAAATTTTTATTATTAATCCATCAGTACTACAGACAAATTTGCTCTTGATACTATTGATTGTTTATGTTAGTTCAGAATTATCAACTGGTCTTAAAAATACCGAATTCGAGACATTTTTTGAATTCTGGAGATAGGGGGTGTGATCTTGTTGTGGCAAAATAGTAGACGTTATATTTTTACGAACAGTAAAAAAGTATTCATTTAGCTTTTTAGGGTTTGGAAGAAAAAATGTTTGAGCCGGGTTAGTTTTATTTCGAAGATTGTTTATTGTGGACTGAGTTTCTTTTGCAACATTTTTAGACCTCAATAATAATAACCTCAATAAACTTAATATTTTAAAAAATAAAGTCTACGAAATTGAGTTAATTGAATTAATAGAAAAAGTCGTTTCTTTCTACAGATTTGATTGCGACAACTGTATATTATTTACCACTGTTATCAAGGATTTAGTAGAAGACGGAGTACCCTTGGTAAGTTTTATAAGTAACACTATAGTCATCAAATGTGTGTCTATAAGTGAAAATTTTTTTAGTTTGAAAAGTTAGTTACTACAAGTACTTATAAGTACTTAAAAGTAAAAATTTTGTTTTACATACATTTTGTATGAATTGGCATTAAAATAATAAACTTTATTACTAATAATTAAAAAATATTTAAAACATGCAATATTACGTGCATATTTTGAATAAAACAAAATCTGTGTGTAAGAAGTTACAAATATATAAAAATAAAACGCTGAAAACTTGGTTTTCAAAACTTCCACAAAATTTATTATATTACGTTATGACTATAGTTGTTCCCGCAGAGTGCCTTTCTCATTTTTTGGTATGTGTTTACACTTTATAGTCTTTAACTAAATAGGTTGAGAAGAGGAGAAATGTTTGACTCAAATTTGTCATTCAGAATTAAATCTGTATTTTTTAATTTGTTAGTTTTCATTGATTCTATCTAATAAAGATAGCTTAAAGTATTTATTTTGCATGAGAAGAATTTAAAATAAGTCTAAATTAAAATTTAAATAGTCTAAATTTCTAAAGTTAATCTTTAAATTAAAATTAAGGTTTTTATGTTATTATAGGACGAAGTTGAAAGAGACGCAGACAAATTGTGCGATGTTTTACCAGGTGACTTGAGAGAATATTGTGAACATAATTTGCTCCCAAAAGTTGATAGAATCTATGGCCAGCTTCACAAACATACTCCTGAGGAAGTATGCGAAAATTTGGACTTCTGTTGAAATTCATTAAGAATTTTTTTAAAAATATGTAAATTTGAAAACGTCTAAAATAAATATTTATATACAATAATTTTGTTCTGTATTAAAATCATATTTTTTTTGTCAATATTTCCTGCTTTATACGTACAATATTTAACTTCTTTAGGAATTAAATGTAAGTGAGTATAGACCAGAAGTCGAAAACTAACTGTAATTTTGAAGTTATACTTCTATACGCGCGCTCGACGTTGGAAATTTGCACGGGAGTGAATCGGTGAGATTGTAAGAATTGTAAGAAGAGAGAATGTAAGATATGAGTAAAAGAGAGACAGAAGATATATTTTCTGTCATCAAAATGATGTTCATAATTATTTTATTATTAGATTTCAAAATAATAATTACAATAAATCACTTTATGAGCGAGAACTGTCAATTTTGAAATATGTTAGTGTCCTGTCTATAATATAACTTACATTTATATCCACTATATTTACATCCACTATCCATTTATATCCACTTGATTCCACAAGATATTTGAATTTTTTGTATGTGACTATCTTAAAGCTTCACTTGAAAAACAGCTATAATATTATAGTAATATACAACAGCTAGTTATAATTGGCAAATTTTTTACTTGTTCGCTTCATACGCTAGTATAATAATATGTGAGTTCGAATACCAATATGAAAATGAAAATTTACAACATAATCCGAGTTGTTGGTTTTTTATTTTTATTTTTCACATACATTTTTTGAAGATACTTCTATATGCGCGTTCGACGTTGGAAATTTGTACGGGAGTGAATCGGCAAATTCATTATATGTAAGATATAGGTAAGAGAGAGACAGAAGATATATTTTCTCTCTCTTTCTCTCTCGGGAATAAAAATATTCCTTTTGTAAATATATTTAATATTTATTATTATTATTATTATTTGATCAATATTATTATCATGGTAAACTAAACATACGCGAAAGTAAGTTATGTATATGGTCATTTGTATATACTTGCATTGCATTGCATTGCATTTTAATTTGTATTGTATTATTAAAGTGAATTATGTTGCAGTGTATTGTATTGTATTTTTATATTAATAACAAAAATGTGTATGTGTATGTATGTGTAAAAAAATTCTTTTGCATTCAACTTCTTTTATACATATATGGAAATAAAAATATATGTTTTCATTAAAATATTGATCAATCCTTCATTTACTATCACATTTTCTATACTCCTATACCTAATTCTTTTTCTCTTTCTGTTCCCTCTTACCTATAGCATTACATATGTAATGATTGTGCAGATTGGCTCCCATATAAATTTGTAACGTCGAACGCGTGTATAGAACTATAACTTCTACTGGCAGTCCCTATGGACTGCCACACCCGTTTTTTAAATCAACATCTTCATCAAAATCATTTTTAAGGATGAGGTACATTTTTGGATGAATCGATTCGTCATCAAATAATATTATGTAATTTACAACCATACCAATTCGAAGCAGATCAAAAAACGTCAAGTGCATCCCAAAAATATGTCTGGTTAGTGTGGATCACTTGTGGCAAATTATAAGTATGATATATGATAAAGAAATGATGACCAATGCATGGAGGGCACCGTAATGGTATCTATACAGTAAACGGCTAAATTATGGAATATTATCATTATTTTGAGAACCGTCGAGTTTTGAGGGAAATCCCGAAACAGGTCGACTTTTGTTATAAAATACCCATGTTTTAACGTACATGGAGTAGGGATAATGTCACCGGTGTAGGTGTAGTGACGTAATCGCTAATTTTTTTAAATAGAAATCGGTATAATGCGACCCCTCATTTAAACGAGAATTTAAATCTCTATTTAACGACATTACATCTTTAACTAAAATATTTTTTTTAGGGTACAATTTTTTTTAAATTTAAATTCAACTAAATTACAACTAATGATTTAATTAATAATGTACTTTAGAGTAACCAAATTATGCATAATATTTATTTTAAATTAAATGTTTGAAATGTCATCCATCGGTTTCTTGACAAAATATGCGAATCTACGGACACATATCAAGTACATTGCGAATGACTTCTGGAGTAATTAAACTCATTTCATGCCTAATTTTATCTTTCAAGTCCTGTAAGTTTTTTGGTCTATTGACATAACCTTTTGATTTTATGTATCCCCACAGGAAAAAGTCTAGAGGTGTTAGATCTGGCGACCTTGCTGGCCACTCTATAAAACCTCGGCTTTCGATCCACCTCCTGGGAAAGCAATGATTTAAAAATTAACGTACTTCACGTGAGTAATGCGAAGGGGCTCCATCTTATTGAAACCAGATATTTTCACTAGATAAATTTGGATTATTGGCATTTGGATACATGTTAGCAAGGACAGGTATAAGTTGATTTCTCAAAAAAGTTAAATAACGTTCTCCTGTTAGATTTTCTTCAAAGAAAAAAGGGCCAATGATTCTGTCATTAATGATCCCTGTCCATACATTTACTTTGTGAGGATATTGTGTGTGTGACTTAGTCATCCAATGTGGCCTTTCTTGACTCCAATTTTGACAATTTTGACGATTTACCGTACCATGTATAAAAAATGTGGCTTCATCAGAAAAAAGGATTTGATTAATGAAATGTGTATTGCGGATACATAAATCCTGCATAATTTCTGCAAATGAAGCCGTCGTTTAATTCCTGATGTAGTTGAATTTTGCAGGGACGGTATTTTTCTTTTTTTTTAAATACGTAATACCGATCGCTGGGAGACTCCAGCATATTTAACCATTTGTGTTGAACTACTCTGAGGATTGTCATGTACATTTAATAAAATCAAGTGTCACATTGTCTTTAATTTCAGGAGGCCCAACGTTTGGAATATGTTTAACGTGCCCAGTTTCTCCAAATTTTCGGACTTTTTTACTTACTGTTGATTGGCTGATGGGTCTAAATATACCACTATCACTTGCTTGAATTAACATTTGACAAAATTGAGTCAGCATATAAAACCAAAAAAAATAATTTTTGCATTCCGTATATTAAACGGTAGAATATGCATATATCTATCATCTAAAAACCTAGTCGATAAATTTATAGCAGAAGCAAAGAAGATAATAGTAAATGAAAATATACTAGAAGCGAGAAGATTAATAACTCCATCAGTCCGCTTAATTCTGTACAATACAAGTAAAAGCATACCTTCTAACTTAATAATGGACGAATTAATAAAATTAGGTTTAAATCCCCTCTTTGACATATCATACCTACAGATAGGAGCAAGCAATCTTGTAATCAGTCATATTCTAAGCTGCGGAAGACAAATTATTTTTTACCTTTTCCAGACAACTTTTTACTACCTGAATATTTTATCATCGAATTGGAGTAAACATCATACCGCATATTTATAGCCCAAAACGAAACATGTTTCAAATGCAAATTAACTAGAAACCAGACAGCTAATTGTCCAAATATTTCACCTTCTAACCATTCTTACAATGATAGTGCAATGCAAACAGAAATGAGACAAAATTTATCAATAAATCATACTCAACAAGAAAATCTACAAAATACTCCCACAATCTTAAATACCACTTCCTCCAAACTTACTACGTCTTTTCAAACCGCATTATAAACAGTAGCAATTCCATATTTATCAATAAACCAAACCCAACAATGCTTACTACAAAATACATCTATACGTTTGACGACTTCTTTACTTAACACTACAATCTCAACACCTGCATCGTCTGAGTCATCCTCTATTACCCAAAAACATAAATCAACCTTACCCGAAACAAGTCAACACTTATCTCCAAGTAAAAATACACATATGAATTCTCACGAACCCCAGATAACTTCGAATAAGGCAACCGGAAAAAGAACACTAAAAAATGCAATCACGCCACCTGCCGAAGAAAACTTTGAAAAACCTAAGCTTCAATTAAAGAAAAAACCAAAACTGATGACAAAAACTTAAGAGAAGAGATACCAAATTTCCAAACAATACTAGAACCAGTCAACAAACCGAATATGTAGAAAACGAAAAGCAATAATTGTTAAGCTTCGATTAAGCAGTGGATCTGTTCGAAAATATACAAGAACCAAAAGACATAATCAGCGTAACAAATCTGTACTTAGAAGACTCTTATGCACTTATAAAGTTTCTAACGGAATTACATCTATACTACATTGACAAAAGAATTAAAACCAAAAGCACCAAATTAATACGAAAACTAGGCAAACACATAGGTATACTCTCTGCAGTGAAAACTTAATTGTCGGAAGAAGATTCTGACTCATCGGTAAATAATTCCTCTAAAAATAATAGGATCACTGTTGACTTCATGTTTGTTCTATCACATTTAAGTTTATAAGGAAATGAAGAAGCAGATGAACTAGCCCACTTAGAGTTTCTTCTGGTAAATTCAAGTCAGAAATAAAATATAAAGTGTTCAGTGTGTGGCGAAATAAGCGGAGTGCATGGCAAGGTAAACTCAAGGTAATCGAACAATTAGTGAAACCGTGGCTCCAACTCACAGAGAATAGACACGACCAAGTCAGAATATCGCGTTTGTGACTGAGACACAGAGATTTGACACATAAACGCCTCTTTGCGCAGACTGTGCCGCCAATGTGTGAGAATTATCAAGTAAAACTCTCCGTGGAGCATATAATAACTCGGTGCAAAACATATGTAGCCCAGTCTGGTTATACAAAAATCATCGATTTCACGGCAAAATGTTTCTCAGATATCTGAATCTTTTAAGACATAGGTGGGGATTACTAGATGACAAATAGATAAAAAGATACTCCTAGTTTTACTTTGCGTTTTTTTTAAACAATAATTTATGGTCAGAATTTGATTTTTTGTCTATAAGTTTTTTCCCTTATAATTTAAATAAACAATATTTATACCATTTTTTTATATCAAGAATATCTTTATTTTCCCGTTTTTTCAATTAATATTGATAAATAATTTACGGAGATATTTGCAAAAAAGCATATTTTTGCACTAATTTATAAATTTAATTAATTTTTTTGTTAACAAAATAAAATGTTATTAATATATTTCAACATTGAGCAATTACCGTCCTTTAAATTTGTGCGAAATTTCCCCCCGATCGGTCAAATAGTTTAAAAGTTATTCAATTTGTTTATCCCTGGGACTAATTATTTAAACCATTGAACTTGCCCTATGAATGACGCTAGACACAGTTAACAAATTTCATAGGATTCTTTAAGACTCATACTATCTCAGAAGTTAAATGAATATTGAGTTTTTATCAAAATTATTTACAAAATAAACGTTTGAAAAAGGGGTATGTTTTTTACTTATAAACAATTGTAATAACTTCTAAAAAAAATAAACCTTCTATAAACAATAGGAACAAAGTTAGCGACAATTTTTTTGTTAATTATATCTCCATTCTTTATAAACATTAAGAAGTAAAATTTGCACAAATTTTGAATGAAAATCTAAACTTTATATTGAATTTTATAGCTATAAAATTCATCCAATTTTTCGAAACTTAAAACCTTTCGAAACGAAGTTACTTTCGAAAGATCGACATAGGAAAGTGGAGGGGAAACTGTTTTAGCTCCTCGCTGCAAAATTTAATATTATAGTTACGGATTTATCATTCAAAAGCTTCAACAGTTCTGTAGGAATTTCATCAGGTCCATTTGCTTTTCCATTTTAGCGTTTCTTATTGCGTATTCTACTTCTTCTTTCAATATGTCTGGCCCAGTTGCATTGATTATCTGAGTTAAGTTGTTTCTATCGTCTTCAAATAATTCATTTAGGTATTCGGTCCATCTTTTTATTTTATTCTCTAGATCTACAATAAGATTTCCATCTTTGTCTTTAAGTTTACCTATTTGGCATTTCTTTATGCTTCCTGTTATCTCTTTTACTTTTTTGTGCATATTGAACGCATCGTACTTTTTCTCATAGGTTTCCATTTCTTTACATTGTTCTTTAATCCACTCCTCTTTGGCTTCTTTTATTCTCTTTTTTATGTGTTTATTTATTTCTTTGTATTTGTCTGGGTAATTCTTCATCTTTCTTCTTTGTTCCATCAAGTCTAGTATATCTTGTGTCATCCACCCCTTATTCTTTGTTGTTGTTTTTGTAAGATATTTCTTTCCTGCTGTTTGTATAGCTGTATTTATGTACTTCAATTTTTAGTTAACGTTGTTTGTATCGTTAATTTGTTACTGCACTGAAACGAGGTTTTCATTTATTTCTTCTCCTGTTTCTTGTCGTATATTTTTATTTCTAAGTTTATTTAAATCTAGTGCCTTTCTGTGTGGTCTTCTAATCTTTTTTGGTGTCGCCTCTATCACAGTAACTACCGGGTTATGATCTGAGCCTATATCAGCTCCTGGGTACGTTTTAGTACATTTAACAGCATTATGATACCTCCTTGCTATCATAATGTAGTCTATTTGATTTCTCACTATTTTTTCTTTGGTATGTTGTGGAGATGTCCATGTATATAACCGTCGAGGAGGTAATTTGAAAAAGGTATTTGTTATTACGAAGTCTTCACTTTGGCAAAATTGAATCAATCGATCTCCTCTGTCATTTCTGTTTCCAAGCCCATATTTTCCTACTTGTTCTCCTACCTTACCTTGACCCACCTTGGCATTAAGATCGCCCATTAATATGTTAATGTATGAAAAGACTGACTTAATAAGTGAAGACAAACAACCTGCAACAAAGAGGTTCAGACCTGACAGTGAAGTAGAATAAATAAACCAAATTTTAACTTTTAAACCAATGTATGTAAAGAAAATAAAAAAAGTAAAGTTCAATAAACATTGCAAAATTTAATAAGGCAAGTAAATCGACTTATTTTATCAAAGCAGTAAGGCAGATTAGATTTGTATATCATATTTGTAAGAAAAATAGAATAAAAATCAATATTGTTAATTATAAAAATACAAAAAATTATAATTAATATAAGGAATATAATAATATAATGTGTAAAAAATTACCTGAAATTTAATTTATAAAATATATAAGTATTATTACATCATTGATATAAAATGAAAAAACATATGTTGATTTTCCGGGATTTTCCGAGATTTATGGGGAGTGAAAATTATGTCATCATTATTAATACTGCGACAGACTATTTGAGCAAATTAAAAAAAAGTAAGTATTTAGAGTGAATTTTAAATGGACTCAATTTTTCCGAGTTTTCCCATATTTTCCGGCCAGTGAAAACTTTGTAGTTATTCATATTTCGACGAGCTACCCCAGAATTAAAAAAAGAGGCTTGCAGCTGCAAAGGAAGCTGAGATAAAAAAAAACGGAGCTGAAACAGATATCCTCTCCACTTTCCTGTGTCGATCTTTCGAAAGTACCGTCGTTTCGAAAAATTACATAAATTTTATAGCTATAAGTTTTAATATAAAGTTTAGATTTTCATTCAAAAGTTGTGCAAGTTTTACTTCTTAATGTTTATAAACAATGGAGATATGATTTTTTTAAAAATAGTCACTAACTTCGTTCCTATTGGTCATAGAAGGTTTTTTATTTTTTAATGTGAGCTTTTTTACCAGCTATCCAATGGTTGTACGTACAAGTCTGTAGCTTGAAAAATATAGAAGTTATTACAATTGTTTATAAGTAAAAAACATACCCCTATTTCAAACGTTTATTTTGTAAATTATTTCGATGAAAACTCAATATGCATTTAACTTCTGAGATAGTCTTAAACAATCCTATGAAATTTGCTGAATGTGTCTAGCATCATGCGTAGGGCAAGCTCAATAGTTTAAATAATTAGCCTCGGGGATAAACAAATTAAATAACTTATAAAATATTTGACTGATCGTGGGGAAATTTCGCACAAATCTAAAAGATGGTAATTCCTTGATGTTTAAATGTATTAATACTATTTTATTTTGTTAATAAAAAAATTAATAAAATTTATAAATTAGTGCAAAAAACTGCTTTTTTGCAAATATCTCTGTAAATTATTTATCAATTTTAATTAAAAAAACGGGAAAATAAAGATATTGACATAAAAAAATGACATAAATATTGTTTATTTAAAATATAAGCGAAAAAATTTATAGACAAAAAATCAAATTGTGACCATAAATTATTGCTTTAAAAAAACGCAAGGTAAAACTAGGAGTATCTTTTCATCTATTCATCATCTAGTATCCCCCACCTATGTCTTAAAAGCTTCAGATATCTGCGAAACATTTTTCCACCTTTTTTTTTAACCAGACTGGGCTAATGAAGCAGCAAGAGGGAAGCACACTATCCCAAATCATATAAAGGAAGTCTTAGGAAAAAACATGAACATTAAAAACACAATAAGTTATCTTATAGACTCAAGACGGTATCAATTATTGTAATTTTTTCTAACTTTACCTGTATTATATTTTTTAGGTCACTAATAACCCTTGTGGTTAAAGCGTGAATAAATAAAAAAAATTGTTAATAGTTGACAAATAATATTTAGGAAGTCTCTAGAAAATACAATTAAAGACTAGTAGAAAATGCAATCCAAAACAAGAAAAGCATTAATTATTAAGAGGAAGCAAATAATTGCTCTAACAAAAGAAAACACCATTGCAAATAAACCAAAAAAATACAACTCGTGACTAAATTTTTTAACGAAGTATACAAAGCCCTGAAACATTTAAAGAACCAACTAGTAATCAAGAATATGCACTAGAAGTCATCTCCTTTTTTCATAGGTTTTCATCGCAAATCTAGAAAATATACTCAAAAAAATGAGCTAACGAGAAAAAAGGATTATCCATTAATAAATATTCTAGTTATCTGAGATTCGCAGATAACATCGTTCTGCTCGCTAATTCTTCTTAGGGTGCCTGTTCGTTCCGAACGTTGGCGATCATTCTGGCTATGATGACTTTGTTGGTTGCTATTCGAAATAGCTGTTTTGAGTTCTTTCTATTCCATGCTCGTTAATACTTTTGCAGAATTACAAGAATTTATAATCGACCGAAATGGAGCTAACAATGAAGTTGGCCTAAAAACGAACTTGGCAAACCCAAAAATTTAATACAATGTAGTGAATGTTGTAGTAGTGTATGTAGTGAAATCTTACCAAGATTTAATGGTAAATAATACTGTATTTAAGACAGTAGACGAATATGTATGCATGTGTCAATTAATACGTAAATATATCTTCTTACTACCAGAAATCAATAGAAGAACGAAATTTGCTTGGATTATTTTTTTTTAAAAATGCTATAATATTCAACTCCAGAATATCACCCAATATAATACCTAAAGAAAAGAGCATTTGATCAGTGTATATTACTAATCGTACTCATACTAATGACATACTGCTGCAATACTTGTACACTGACGTACTCAAAGTTAAATGGGGAGATATGTGTTATGAATAACAAAGAGAGATCGCAAAATAATATAATGGATTCGGCGGAAAACCCAAATCACTAATGCAATCAACAGAATTAAATTTTTAAAATGACAGTAGATGGAAAGAACTGACAATAGATTGGTACACCAAACTTACATTGTAATATTCAAGAAACATCAAGAGATCAAGACGACGTCCAAACTTAAGATGGGACTATGACATGCAACAAACAGGTAGAACATGGTACCATACCTCGGGGTGAATCCGGACAGTAGGGGAGAATTCGTACAAAGTCGCCTCTATCTACTTCTACGTCACTGTTACCAATGTGCGAACTCACAAATCAAACATATGTACTGAATTTTGTCGGATCTAAGGTCTAAGTTAGTAGTCGAGATATACCGGTTTACGTGACATCGTATCGTTTTGATGACTCATAGATACGTATTTTATAACCTTTAAATTTCAGGCTTTTTTTTTAATCTTATAAAGAAACTGCTGTACAAGAAAAGCAATTATATGTAATAGGGAGTGACAACAAACTGTTTAGTGGTTTGTTGACAATCTATGTATAAAATATTATAGTTGTATTCAGCCTAGTTCTTTTTAGAAATTAATTTGCAAAAATATGTCTTCAGGTATGTCGAATCTGGACACCATGATGCGACAGTACAAAAAAAAGTAGGTGTAAACTTCATGAATTACAATTTAGAAAATATGGAGAGAGCTATTTCTGATGCTAGGAATAAAATGCATGATAGACTCAAAGGCAAATCGACATTTCAACAAGGTGGACAAAATGCTCCTAGTGCACAAGAGAAAAGAATGATAGCAAAATGTATCATAAAATTGTATGAACGGGGGTTTCCCATGATCCGTTCCGATATAAAAGTCTTAATTAAAAGCTATCTGGAGAGAAAAGGACAAACTATTAAGGTTTTTCAGAACAATATACCCGGTATCGACTGGTTTTATAAATTCCTTAAGAGAAATAATGTTCGAACAGATCGTATGGTCCAAAACATAAAGCGGTGCAAGGTAAATGTTACACGAGAAACAGTTTTATACTATTTTAAGAAATCCAAAAACAGACTTATAGGCGTTCTCCCATTTCACATTGTCAATTACGATGAACCTAATTTAACTGACGACCCGGGTAGTATTAAAATGTTGTGACGCCGCAGATCAAAAAGGGTCGAAAGAATAATGGATTCGAGCAAAGTCAGCACAAAGTTATGATGACTATCAGCGGATCAGGTATACTTTTATCCCCATATATGGTGTACAAATCGATAGACTTATATCCATCATGGGTAGAGTGAGGGCCAGAAGGGTGTGTCTACAATAGAACAAAGTCAGGCTGGTTCGACTCTCCAACATTCAAAGACTGGTTCGATGAAATTCTTCTCCCATGTCTTAAAAAATTGCCAGGGAAAAAAGTAATCATAGGCGATAACCTCTCTAGCCATATGTCTATACATGTTGTCGAAAACTACGAAAAGTATGACATTCAGTTTGTGATGCTGCCTCCAAATGCCAACGCATTTGTTACAGCCGCTAGACGTCGCTTTTTTTGCTCCATTTAAACTCGTAGCAAAATACCCTTACAGAATGGAAAACCAAAAATAGAGGATGAATTTTCAAGTCTAAGTTTCCTGGGCTATTTAAAAAAGTCATTGAAGCCATGGTTCATATCAAAGATAATATTACAACTGGTTTTAAATCTTGCGGAATTATTCCATTAAAGTCAGACGACGTCATCAAAAAGCTATCAGCTAGTGAACCTTCAGAAACTAAAAACCAAGACCACTGGACCTACACTATTCAAAACTTTCTTCATGAAACTAGACAGGGCGCAACCCAAAAACGTTTAAAAACACGGGGCAAAAAGTTATAGGTGCCTGCAGGTAAAATGTTAAGCGTAGGAGATTTAAAACAACCATTAATCGGAGAAGAAAGGAAACTAAAGAATATACAACAAGTAGTGACGATGACCAAAGTGGAACAGAGCTGCAGACGGAAGAAGAGGCTAAGGTTAAAAGTGAACAAATTGAAATGGGTGAGACCGATGATTTTATAGACATTAATACTTTTGCACTTGTTAAATTAGTTTCACCAAAGAATGAAGATAAATATTATGTTGGGAATATTACAAAGGTAATTGATAAGAAGAAAAATTTTTCCTTTATCTTGTCAATTTTCTTAGAAATAAAACATCAGAAAAAATGGAGGTCTATTTTACGTATCCCCAAATAAAAGATGAAAGTGTACTCAAGGGGAGTCACATTTTAAAAATTCTTGAAAAAGTGACGGGTATGAGACGTCAGAGATACCAATTTCCCATTATATTACGAATGGAAAATATTTGAATCAAATAATTTTTTTTCAGTTTTTAGTTTAAATGAGGAATTTTAATTTTTTTTGTTAGTCTTATTTTATAGAATGTATTTAGAATTAAGGAGCCCTGTTTTAGTATATATTCATGCTGCTTTGTCGAAATAATTTTTTTTTCAAGTTTAAAATCTTTTTTTTATCTTATTTTTTTTCTGTCCGAAAGTTTTTTATCTTTTTTGTCCGAATTAACACCTTTTCACGACCGAATAAGTTGTATAATACAAAATAATGCTATGTCCGGTTTTACCCCAAAAATAGTGGCGAATTCGGACACTAAATAACCCAAAAAATTAAAGGATGGCAATAAAATTTTAAAACTTTTATCAGAAACCCTTATGCCGAGGTTATTAAAGTAGTTAAATTATTTTGTTAGAATTTTTAGAACTACTTCAAACGATTTATAGTCAAAAAACCGCGAAAATCGTCCAGATTTACCCCGAGTGACGGTGCAGAGAAGGAAATATTAGACAATAGTAGGAAGGAATGTAGAATGGCAATGTAAGATAGGCTGCAGCATAATCTGTAGCAGATGCTGAGAATGATCATCAATATATAAGTAGACTTTGTAACTTTCACATTTACGAAAAAGCGACTGAAAAATAATTTAAGTTTTTTAATATACTACACATATATAGAGGTTAAACATTCTAAACTTCTGACAATGTCAAATCTTCAGACTGTAGAATTAATCAAGATGACTTATTAACATTGACTGATATTATGTAGATTTATTATCAGTAAAGCATCAAATTTTCTGTATTACACAAAAGAAGTTTTTTTAAAATCTTAAATGTTCATTATGTTATAATAAGTACTTCACCTGATCGTCTATGGAAATCAAAGATAACAAATATACATAGGTAGTGGGGAGTATTAACAATAACAAAAAACGTAATAAGTCAAGTGGTCCTCTTTGTAAGTGGTTGACTTCTTATTGTATATAAAGCTAAACTGACGATGCACATTATTGTGAAATACAACTCTCAACATGAAAACTACATTGGTTTTGACTCTCTTGTTCTGCGTCGGTAAGTAGTAAATGTTCTTTATATTTATTAAGTATAACCATTTTATTATTCTTAACTGTTCATATTTGAATATCATACAATACTTTATTTATATCTGTGTACTTTTCACTAAATGATTTTAATTCCGCTTGTGTTCTGGATGTACTGAGTATCTCAGGGTCAGAAACCAAGGAGGCAATTTTAAGAGGCGAAAAAAATAACAAAACTGTTAAAGCCACAAATATACAGTAGAAACGCTAATGATTATTATTATTAGCAGCTTATATTATTAGCAATTTGGCAATATGTTAGGTCTAACTACACGCTTAGGTTAATTCAAGCCTATATATTAACTTAATTTCCGCATTCTTCTTATTCTTAATTTTCAACTTATCATTTTGTTACTAAAATCTCTCTTCTCTATATTTTTTCTCAAAATTTTTGTCTTGGTATTAAACAAAGTGTTAAAAGCTTTTTTAAAGTATATGTTCAACAAATACGATTTTTTCTGATTGCTAATATTTATCTATTATTTGTTTGATGTAAATAAATGGTCCTGGGGTCCTTTCTAAATCTGCTTTGTGATTACTAAATTATGCTGCCAAGTGATAAAAAAAATGTTAATCCATAATACTAGTGTATAGTATTGTATTGTAGTAGAATATCTAGGCTACCGGTTTCGAGGCTTACAATATATGATCCATCGTCATAGGTCTTTGTTTTACCAAACAACATCATGAAATAAAGAATGAACACCAAATACAAATAACTAAAATCAAAATGGAAACAATCAACCAAATAACTTCAACAGATTGTTTTCTTCTTGATAGCAGTAAGTTTATAGTATCTCTTAAAAATATTCTCTTCATCTATTAATTATTTTATTTTCTTCTGTAAGAATTTCGTTTTACTCTTCATTTTTATGCCCCAATTTTTGGATTATTTCATTGATTTTAGAACTACATCAAACAACTTTCTAATTGTCTTTATTATTTATTTTCATCTTTTTCCAAATTTTGTACTTTTTTCCATTTTACTTTTGTAACAAATTCTTTTAATAATCTGCATTTTTTAAATTCTTCATAGTTTTCTGCTGTTTTATTTTGTAAATAAGCCTTTTTCTTGTTTTTTGGTTTTTAAACATTATTTAAAAAGTTCATGATATATCTTCAAATATCTTTTATTCCATAAAAAAATTTAATTAATTGTTATTTTGTTTATTTGTATTTATCTGCGTATCTGGCTACCGATTACTGGATCCATCTGTAGTGTACAACATTTTATTAAATTTAAAAATACAAAAACTTTAAGATAAAAGTTATTTCATTTTAAAAATTTCTAACAATAAAAATCTGACTTGTGTCTTAGAGCCATTGTTTACTTTTAGTTCTGACCGTATTCGCTCAAAGAACCCGTGATCCTGAACCCGAGCGTACCGACGATCCTGAGCCTGAGTAAGTAAAAATTGTACAAATAAAAGGCAACTTGCTAATAAAATATTTGCCAATCTGACCAGTTTAATCAAAAATAAATTTTATTGTTAAAATTTCTTAGCCTCAATAATGTATGTTTAAGGATTTAGTCCGCCCGATTGAAAATTTAGTTTTTAATACTGTACTAGAACCCCAAAAAATGAGATCATCTCAAAAATGAGACTGGAAAAAAAAAGAAAGATGTTATTTTGGAAGATAATTAATTGATTTTGTTTAAAACAGATCTTATTGCATAGAAAGCTGAAGCTAGTTTCCTACTTAATAAATGGATATAAAGGGATAATTTAAGGTTACTGTTTATAAAAACGCCAAGAAATTTTTCCAGAATTAACGATACTGATCTGTAACGTCATTTATGAAAATAACAAAAAGTAGAGGACTCGATACTAAACCTTGTGATACTCTACGTAAATATTTTTGTGACTAAAGTGAGTATAATTTGCTCTTACTGGTTGTTTCCTATTTTCCAAGTAGGATTGAAGTCAATTTAAAGAAGTACCAGTGAAATTTAGTTTTTTATCAAAATGTCGTGATTTATACAATGAAAAGCTTTGGCATAGTCACAAAAACAATGTCAGCGTAACGATTATTGCTCAGTGCTTGATAGACCTCAGGTAGTATAAAAAACATATCATCACTGGTAAATTTATTAGATAAAAAGCAGAACTGCCTTTGTTCTAAAGAGTAAGTCTGTAGTTGCATTGATTTTCATCACCTTTATAAAGAAGAGTAATAATGGCTGTCTTTAGGCACTCTGGAAATATATCTATTTATAGGTAATCATTAATTAGTGAAACCAGGACTTCTTCATATTTTTTTGGGAAATTTAGGAAAATTTTTATGGATAATCCATCAGTACTACAGAAAAGTTTGCTCTTGACACTATTGATTGTTTAGATTAGTTCAGACTTATTAACTAGTCTTAAAAAGACCGAATTCGAGACCTTTTTTGAATTCTGGAGATAGAAAGTATGATCTTGTTGTGGCAAAATAGTAGACGTTATATTTTTACGCACATTAAAAAAGTACATTTAGCTTTTTAGGGTTTGGAAGAAAAAATGTTTGAACCGGGTTAGTTTAATTTCTAAGATTGTTTATTAGGACTGAGTTTCATTTGCAACATTTTTATACCTCAATAATAATAACCTCAATAAATATAATATTTAAAAAAATAAAGTCTATGAAATTGAGATAATTGAATTAATAGAAAAAGTCGTTTTTTTCTACAGATTTGATTGCGACAACTGTATATTATTTACCACTGTTATCAAGGATTTAGTCGAAGACGGAGAAACCTTGGTAAGTTTTATAAGTAACACTATAGTCATCAAATGTGTCTTCTTAACTGAAAATTTTGTTTTCCATGCTTTACATGTTTTACAAACTTTTGTATGACTGGCATTAAATGAATCGATTTCGTCATTAATAATTAAAATATATTTAAAACATGTAATATTACGTACATATTTCGAATATAACAAAATCTGTGTGTAAGATGTTACAAATATATAACAATAAAACGCTGAAATTTTGGTTTTTCAAACTTCCACAAAATTTTATATTATGTTATGACTACAGTTGTTCCCGCAGAGTGCCTTTCTCAATTTTTGATATGTGTTCACACTTTATAGTCTTTAACTAAATAGGTTGGGGAAAGGAGAATTGTTTGCCTTAAATTTGTCATTCAGAATTAAATCTGTGTTTTTTAATATGTTAATTTTCATTGGTTCTATCTAATAAAGATAGCTTAAGGTCTGTATGTTGCATGTAAAGAATTCAAAATTCGTTTAACCGATGTAAGTCCATCACTTAAGGTACAAATATATTTTTTCTTAATTTTCATACCGCTGCCGAGATAAATGATCTATGCGATTGTCAGTATTCTTGCAATTTATTATATTTTATTAAAATTACACTTCAGAAGTCATAATTGATGGACCCTTTTTAAAGAATGCTTTGATATATTCATTTGCGTTTCTATCTATATTGTAACTTTGTTCTGCACATTTGAAAATCTTGCCATCTGTAAGTTTTGTATGAGAATTATTACATAAAATAACATATCTTATCTTATCTCACTAGTTTTATGCTTAATTTTCACATCTATATTTGAATGTTTCTTATTTAACTAACCTTTCTCTCTATTATGAGTAATATCGTATTGATATTACTCATAATCTAAACTATTAATTTTTAGATAGTCTAAATTTATAAATTTAAACTTTAAACTAAAATAATCGTGTTTCTGTTATTATAGGACGAAGTTGAAAGAGACGCAGACAGATTATGTGGTGTTCTACCAGGTGACTTGAGAGAATATTGTGAAGATAACTTGCTCCCAAAAGTTGATAGAATCTATGGCCAGTTACAAAAACATACTCCTCAGGAAGTATGCGAAAATTTGGACTTGTGTTAGAGATTCATTAGGGCTTTTTAAAAATATGTAAATTTGAAAACGTCTAAAATAAATATTTAAATACAATAATTTTGTTCCGTATTAAAATCATATTTTTTTGTCATAATTTCATCCTTTTTGGTATAAAATAATTAGTAAAATTTGAACCACTACTTGGGCCTGTACCTATACGTACAAAATTTAACTCCTTTAGGAATTAAATGTAAGTAAGCATAGACCAAAAGTCGGAAACAGACTGTAATTTTAAAATCGTCGTCTTCATCAAAATTATCTTCAAGGATGAGGTAAATTTTTGGATGAATCGATGCGTCGGCAAATAATATTGTGCAATTTACAACCATACCAATTCAAAGTAGATCAAAAAACGTCAAATGCATCCTAAAAATTGTCTGGTTAGTGTGTATCACTTGTGGCAAATGATAAGTATGATATTTTAGGAAGAAATGATGCCCAATGCATGGAGGGACAGCATAATTGTATCTATATATAAAAATGACTTTTAGAACTCTAAAGAACTATAAAGGAATGAAGTTAATGTCATATATAGAGAAAAGATGTTTGGCGAGCAAGCGGGAAAGACGTGTTTTAGACATTAATCATGCTAGTTAAATCGTAATTATTGAAGTAAATTTAAAAGTAATTAAGTAAAAAGTTAAGTGAAAGTGATTTGTATACTGAATATTGGAACCGTGAGTAGATAAAATATATTTTTTCATCTATTTGGATTTAGATATTTAAGTAAATCACTGCAATTAGTTATAATTATTATCCAATTTCCATGAATTGGTATCACAGCGAAAACTGTAAAACAGCACCGGTTTTCGTCGGTTTAGTTTAGGTTCTTTTAAAGTTGAAAATAATGAAGATATTTAAACACACGAATGTTTATTTGGAATCAAATCAATCTGATTTAATGATAATTTCAGAATCCTCTTCATCGTCATCATCTTCGACTGTATTGTCTTACAAACTGTTTAGATTCGGTGTTGCTGCAATTAAAATTGCCTTTGCTTCATCGGAAAATAGCAAGATTTTCTGCTTATTTTTGACCGACTACAATTGATGAGAGGATCAGATGCTAGAAGTAATTTATTTAAAACATCTCTGTTGCAATTAATTCCTAAACATTTTCGTGAAAAGTCAACCCGATATTTGCGATAATGATTATGTGCTTCAGCGGCCTCCTCGGACAATTGCCCTATTGGCAGAATTGTCTTTTCGATCACCTGCGCTCCATGCATTTTAAAATTGTCACCTGCGCTCCATACAATTTGACATATGGCTTGGCAGTGTATTGGGCATAATTTTTCAATTTTTAATGATCAATCTCATGACCATTTAATATTACCTTAAGAATCACTTTAAACCTGTTAATTAATTCTCCGTTGATGCCTGTAATGCGAGAAAAGCATTCTGTGTTTTGAAAAAACCTCCTAGACGTATTTCCATTATTACTATTTCCATAGCCTGCTTTAGAAATATCAACAATTAGACCCATTTCAGCCCTAAAAATTTCGGAACTTCTCTTTTGTTTTCTTAATAATTTTTTTGTCTTCTGGTGTACGGGCCTGTTACTTTTTATGGGTTCTTTATATGCTAAATGCAATACCGATTCGAAAAAGCGTATTCTGTCATGAAGTACTGAGAGCCCAAACTGTAAAGATTCTTTTTTAGTGGCACATTTTTCTAATTTATTAAAATATTTTGATGTCTGACCATATATAACATCGCATAGTTGATGCAGTGTCCGTTACGAAGTTGGAAACCCTTCCGTCTACCATTGTCAGCAAAATATTGTGACTGATTTTCGCTGATGTTGCACTGTCTTTAGTCTCTATCAGATATTTTGCCAGCTTTTGGATGTATTTTATTTCTTCTTTAGTGACATCTTTCGTTTCGTGGACAAATTAAGCTCTGATAGGTTTGCAAAATCTCACCGAAGAAGGAGTAGGATTTTGCCAAATGATTTCTATTGCTTTGCCATCGACAGAAACAACCAACTTCACTGAAATAATCGAGCTCATAAATATATTTGAATCATTATCTGCGACTTTTTCAAATTTTTGCTTAAATTTAGTTTGGTGATATCCATCACATCCCATTTTAATATTAAAAGTAGGTTCCTTTTTAGTGTCATTTAATGTATCTAAAACTTTTTTTAAATATTGTATAAGGCGCAAAGCCGTATGATCCAGCAAAGTTTGTAGTTCAACATTAAAACTGGTCTCGTAACAGTTATTTTGTCATCATCTGGGTTGCACTCTTTTTTTTGCCTTTTGTAGCAAAGGGTAACAAGGGTAGATGTACTTCCGTCCAACTTGTAATAAGGTCCTTTGGCTTCGTGTAAAGTTACCGTCTACAAATAACGATAAAGCTTCCTGTGGGGTATATGGTATATTTCATATCCACGTAGTTTTTTTAGACGAAATTATCTTTCTAATCTTCTTGGCTTTCATCGGTATTAAAGTTATTTGTTTAATCATCTTTGAAACATGTTTATTCCCGGAAGTAACCTGACTGACACGCGCAGCAAACGTCAACTCCTCGATAGGTACGCAAGCCCGTATTTCTTCAGTTCTCCGCCGCTTGCTCGTTTCACTTAATTCGTGTAACTGTTTAAATGGACGAGCAGGTTTAAGTGATAACCACGAAGGAAGTTCTAATGATGTTTTAAGCCATTCTTCATTATTTTTTAGAAATCGTTCATCAGTATTACGAGCTGCCGCCCATTGCTGCTTAAAAATTGCCTTGAAATACTTCACAGAACGAGACAAAATACTCCAATTCTCCCTTGGACATGACGTCATCTGAGCAAGTCTATCTTCCAATAGGGTAAATTTTTCGTCAATTTTCTTTTCTTTGACTTCCATTAGGATACAATATAGTTCCCGTCTGGTGATAGTTTTCACCTTTTCCGAAGTATCTGCAAAAAAAATTACATTTATTAGAAAAACATATTTTTTTTAAATGCACCTACAAACTGTAAAAATAAAATAAAAATATGGGTGCAGTGGGGTGAGATGTTAATACTGTTTCGGTTAGGCAAAGATTCAAACTTTATTACCATAACTTAAATGTAGTGCGACATAGCGCGACACATAAACAAAAACACTAATGTTTTAAAATTTTAGTCAAAATACAACATTATTTAAATGTAAATTGGAAACATAAGTTTAAATGCTGAAACTTAAGGAGAAATTAAGTGTAATATATTAGAAAACAAAGTACATACCTTCAACTTCCATATTCAGTAAGAAACTTTCTGATAATCCACCACAAGACGACATACTAACAAAGAGAAATATATAAAATAATTAAAAGTGCTGTCAACAATGACATGCGTTACAGACAAGTGCTGTGTTTTGACTAATTTCTAGGCGTGTGCGATGATAAAATGGGGGAAGTGGGGTGCGCCCTGTATGAAGCGGTTAATGTACTTTACAAAAAGTTCGTTGCTTGTCTCATTTGGGAATTTTATAAAAACTACTTATGACCGGTCTTTAGGTTCAAATACCCCTTAGTATAAAACTTAAATATCATTTTCGTAAATATCGGGTGGACTTTTCACGAAAATTTTCAAGAATTGATTGTAACAGAGATGTTGGAAATAGATTACTTCTGGAATCTGATCCTCTCATCAATTGTAGTCGGTCAAAGAATAAGCAGAAAATCTTGCCATTTTCCGATGAAGCAAAGGCAATTTTAATTGCAGCAATACTGCGATACGAATCCAAACAGTTTGGACGACAATACAGTCGAAGATGATGAAGATGAAGACGATTCTAAAATTATCATTGAATCAGATTGCACTGATTGCGAATATGTGTTTCAATATCTTCATTATTGTTAACGTAAAAAAAGGACTTATTTAGTCCTTATAAAATTGTACTTATTATTGTAAAAATAATAAAATAGTTATTTTTTTATGTATTTTTTATAAAAATTGCAAAATGTCAACGAAATATTGTTTGTAATTATATTTTTTGATAATATAGGCCCCTAAATAATTATGACCGGTTTTTTATTTTAAATACACCTTAGTGGGCAGTCCTATTCGACCTCTGATATATTTTTTCAAAAATTTCGACTGATAAATGAAATTGGTGAAATATTAGTAATAAATCAGTTGGTTGCCAAATGCACGTTTTTCAACTTGGCATCATGGATTTTAAAAAAATTTTGTGACAGTTAACCTGTTTAAAGACAGAAGTAAAAGTAAAACCAGTAAAGAAACGGTGGTTAAAAAGAAGAGGGTGTTGTTAAATAAAGGCGAGAAAGACAAAACGAGACCCTGACTCAGTTATCATTGGTGAATTATGGGTAGATTCAAAATTATGTTAGGGATAATATTAATAAATGTAGATAGTATCCCACTAATTATATTTTTTATTCGTGCTTTTTTTATTCTACTCCGTATATGGGGCAGAATGGAAAAAATTAACAACTATGCATATTAAATACAAATCTCAACTATTGATTTTTGTATTAATTATTTTATACATTATTTTATTAGGCAATTTCATTTTTAAAAACAAATTAACTGAAGAAAAACAAGAAATGCAGAGTGTAGTGATGCACGTATATTATCAGTGACGTAAATAAGTCATTCATAAATAAAATAATAATAAAAATCTTGAAGATATATTACGAATAAACACAAATTTAAATACAATACAAAAAGATAAAAAAAATCTCAATGAGTTTGTTGACATATTATATTAAAAGTTATTTCCGAGTTATAATACCGCTTTTAAAACTTTATTGACATAACAATTAAAAATAAGTTCGCAATTATATAGCACTGATTATATTCTAATTTGACCACTTGAAAACTGCCTAAAATGATAATTCGACACCTTATATTTGCACCTATTATTTTTTCATAGTCACTTCTCTTGTTTATTTCCTATTTCTTTTTTCAGGTGCTCAATTAAAAAGATGGAATTAATTCCGTAATTTCGTTATAATTTGTAGAGCCGCTGTAGATATTGTCCATAAACCACTTGCCCTAATACCATTATTTTTGAGCGCTCTCGAGTTTATTGGTAGGATAACTTTCTTATCGCAGTTTCTTATCGCAGGCTTCGGATGGAGCGATAAAACGCACAGAGTATGATAAAAGAGGACAAACGACTGAAACGATTGTAACGACTGATAGTGCGAATCACAGATTTTATACCTATGTGTACACACATTATATATACTGCGCTCGTTTACGGATATATAGAGTTGCACACTCTTCTTCCACTTACTATTTTTCATTCCACACACACTACGTGGAGTAGTAAACGCAGTCCCATGCGTGTGTCATTTATAACATAAGTTTCGTTCGCAGTATGAGTAATAGACGCTTTCAGAATCAGTTCAAAATCCTTATAGTAATCGAGTTGTACCCCTTGACCACCTCGACCACCTTGACCACCGACCGAATTTCTAACAACCTTCAATTCAGTCGATAGTGCCTGGTTTGTTTTATTTAACAGCCTAGCCTGATTTGTCTAAGAGCTTATTTGTAAATAATATTTTAATTTTTGGATAGATTTATGTCCTATGAAATGGGTAAGTTCCAGCTTGGTACGTAAAGGTCTTTCTCTATCCTATAAATAATATTATTTTAGAAATTTGAACGAGTTTTTATATTTTCAACCAGAAATATCTACTAGTGACTACGTGGGTAATGGTGAAGATGCCTTTTTATTTAGATGGAATAACAAAAACAACCGGTAACATATTTTAGGACTTGTCAAAAGAAAGAAAAAATGGATTTTATGTTAATGACTTTTTAGAAACTAAAAAAGTTCCAAAAAACCTTGGAAAACCAAGAAAAACTCGCGAAAATTGAAATATTACTACAAAAAATGTTATTAAAATATAAAACTGCTTATAAAATCTGATGGAATGTATATAAATAAATATAAAAAAAATATTTATGCTTCTTACAATTTTAAATGTAGAGGGTAAATCTATCAGAGACAATCCTGAACGACTCTGTCTTATTCCCAATAAGCCACTGGAACACTGTAATATACTTTAGGGAGTTCAGCCAATTGGTTTGAAGTCTTTGGCTCATCCTAAAATGCTCGACATCCAGCTCATCGTCGAACTGTGGTACGATGGTTTGAAAGTACCCAACGGTTTGTTAGAACTTAGTAACTTAGACAAGTTCCAGTGGGTTATGCAAATAATAATTGCTAGAACTGAAATAGTCAGGCATCTTGTATTCTATAACAAAGTTTATTCTGTTAAAAAGATAACCAAAAACGATTAATATTTTGTTCATCTTATTTGCATTTGCGTGTAGTATCGCTTGGTAAATTGTATATTCTCTTGTTAATATAGTTGCAGTTCTGAAATTCTATGTTTGAGAATCTCTTTGTTGTTAATTATTGCCACTACGACTCCATTTTCAGTTTTAGACGTGACTGTGTAGTATACTGTGTAATCGGAATGGGAGTTAACTAGATTTCTGAAGAGTTGTATACTAAGATTAGGGTTGGTACAATTTTTTTAAAATTGTAATAGACTTCAATTGACCGCTAGAATTTTTATAACCCAAGGTAAAGGTGAAGATGAAGATATATCATTGTATTAATATAAGGGTGGAAATTGCTTTCAGTTAAGTAGGTTTATTGCATGATAGATTTTGCGGGAATATGGAAAATTGAAATTTGAAGAGTCTTTAGCCATGGATATATTTAAAATGTTAATTTATTGAAATTCTGTTATATAGAGTTATGGTAGAAGTGTAATCAAGCGTTAATAGCTGCCTACAAAGCTCTGTAGTAGGTTTGCCTATTTCAGCTTGTATGGTATTTACTGAGGTTGTTCTGTAACGTATCCAAAGGTTTTAACACTGTTGTGTTGGCAAATGCAAAATCAGCACGTCCGTAATCAATTTTGGAACGAATTCCGAAACGAAATATGTTCCATGTCTTTTTAAAAATATTATTATTTTGTTTTATTAGAGCAAAACCTGAAACCGGTACCAAGAGAATAACTTAATAGTTGTTTGGGATGTACCCTGGATTTTTAAACATAAACTACTTTATCATGTTTATACAACTAATTAGATTACACATAAAAAAAAACTTAAAATATCATTAAATATGTTGAGAGTCTGAAAATGCATTGTAGATGTGCATTGGATGGAAGTTTGTCTCTCACTCGTCATTTGGTGGTGGATATAGTTGGGACGGAGTCTTAACAATAGTTTATTTAAGTGTTCTTGTAATATTAATGTAGATCCTTGTGAGATTCCGTTCTGTTGTACTCTAAGATAGGATATAGCACCTTTTGTTCGGACTTTCGGACTGTTTTAGGATAATTAATATATTATATTTTCACACTGTATCAAATGCTTTAGTTATATCATACATTTTTGCCATACAGTTTTGATTATTTTTAAAAGGTTCGTGAATAGCGTTTGTTGGTGAACAAACTCTGATAAAAGAAGATGTTGATAATATAGGACAATATGATTTTGGTTGTAGTTTAGCTTTATTTAATAATAGAAAGAACAATGGCATTTTTCCAGATTTTTAAAAATGACTTTTGTGACCAAATACTAATAAAAATTTGTAATACAAACTTTTGAGCTTCTATGAGAAGTTTTTTAACAAATTGTATTGTTAAGTCGTCTGGACAGGGTGAAGTATCTCTCATGCTATTAAATGCTTCTTGAAACTTCCCATTACTAAGAGATGTATTGAAATGGGTAAATTCATCTGGAGTTATTAAGTACTGCCTCCTGTTGTTTGTAAGTTAAGAACTCTTTACTGTAATTTTGGCTAAATTAGAATTTTGATAGGTATCAGCTAGTTAATTTACTATATCCTATGATCAGTTAGTAACGTACCTTCTTTTTCTAGACTTACGATTTGTTGGTAAGTATGCTGTCCTGATATTTTTTTAGCTTGAAACATTTGGAGAAAAACTTTGAAACATTTGAAGAAGCAATCAGTAACTTGGAAAATGTACCAGAAGTCCTTCCGGAAAAATATATATTACAATGACAAAAACGAAAAACGGTAAATCAGTTGAAGTAGATGGAATTACAGTAAAACTGCTTAAATACATTGGCACAAAAAAACTTAAAAATCTTAGCGCGTATATCTCATAACCGTCACAAATCAAAATACATATCAGACCTCTGGAATACAGCAAATAATAATTCTCATAGGAAGCAAAGAGGATACCAAAAACATCAGCTCCATAAGTCTACTATTAATTATATTCAAGACGTTCACAAAAATCATCACCAACACGACAAATGTATTAGATACTGCATAGTCAAGATGGCTGGCTTTAAAAGTAGATTCAGTAGTCTGTAAATTCCATACGCTACAAGAACTAATGAGTAGAGCTGAAGAATATGAAATATCGCTTGCCCTAACCTTTTAGGACTTAAAGAAGACTTTCAGTTCTATACATCACAGGAAAGTAATAAAAACTTTCACCAAATAAGGCACTAAAAATCTATACATAGAAATTATAGCAAAAATAGACTACAGAAAAGCAAAAGTTTAAGTAAAAATTTATGAAAACACTCCTTTTCCCACTACACAATGCGTCCGTTAAGGAAACGCAATATCCTTAAAGCTTTTCACCGCAACCCTAGAATATATACTTAGAAAAACGAGCTGGCGTAACAATGGCCTGTCCATTCTTATATACTTCTGTCATTTGCAATTTACTGACAATATCGTTTTACTTGCTAATACTTTTGCAGAACTACAAGAATTTATAATCGATATAATCAACCGAAATGCAGCTAAAAATGAAGTTGGCCTAAAAATGAACTTTACTTAGATTGTTTTTTGGTTAAAATGCTGTAATATTTAAATTTAGAATGCTACTCCACCTAAAGAAAAGAGTAGTTGATCAGTGTATATTACTAATCCTATTCATACTAATGACATACGGCTGCAAAACTTGTACACTAAAGTACTCAAAGATAAATGAAGAGATGTGTGTTAGGAATAACAAACAGAGATTGTAAAAGAAAATACTGAATCAGGCGGAAAACCCAAATCACTAATATCATTAACGGAATTAAATCTTTTAAATGACAGTGGGTCGATCAAACTGACAATAGATGGCCACGAAAATTACATTGTAATATTCAAGAAACATCAAGAAACCAAGACGACGTTCAAACTTAAGATGGGACTATGATATAAAGCAACAAACATGTATAACATGGTACAGAGAAGAGTATATTAGACAATAGTAGAAAGAAATGAAATCTAGATGAGATCATACATTTCAAACAAACCTACGACTCAATTAATAGGAACAAGTTATATCAAATATTGCAGAGCTTTAATATACCCCAAAAATACATCCGACTGGTAAAAACAACAATGGATTCGTCAGTAGCAACTGTCAGAGTCCAAAATGAGCTCACTGAAAACTTTACGATAGCCCAAGGATTAAAGCAAGGAGACGGGCTGGCACCGACACTATTCAACCTGACCTTGGAATATGTGATAAGACAGCTGAATATAGGAAGAGGTAATCTGCTAACAAATAAATCAATACAGATTGCTATGCCGATGATATCAGCATCATGTCTCGCAGAACAGAAGAGGCGGCAGAAATATATTCACAATTAAAATCAAAGGCAAAAGAGACCGGACTGGAAATAAATATTCAAAAGACAAAAAAGTTAACACAGGCAAGCGCTAGGGGAAACAGACGCACAGTTAAATTAGAGGACGATATTGAAAAGGTAGAAAGTTTCACATATTTAGGAGTTACATTAAACACGGATGGAACAGAAGAACCAGAAATCCAAAGAAGAATAGTAAAGGGAAACAAAGCTTATTTTTCACTCGATCATGTGTTTCGCTCCAAAAACATACACTGGAGATCAAAAATCAGGGTCTACAAAACTATTATCAGACCAATAGTATGATATTGATGCGAGACATGGGTGATGACAGAAGAGACAAAAATAAAACTGGAAGTCTTCGAAAGAAAAGTCCTAAGAAAGATATTTGGACCTATTAACGAAAACGGAATATGGAGATCCAGGTATAACCATGAACTCTACCAACTGTTCAAAGAGACACCGATATCAGAATTCGTTAAACTTCAGAGACTTCGCTGGGCTGGTCATGTAGTAAGAATGGAGACAGAAAGATTGCCGAAAAGAGCCCTTGATAGTAAAATGCAGGGCGCAAGACCAAAAGGAAGGCCACGGAAAAGATGGGAGGATAAAGTGGCAGCGGACGCGCAAAATTTGCTAGACGTGAGAACTTGGAGAAGATCGGCGCGGGACCGACAAGGTTGGAGGCATAGTTTGGAGGAGGCCAAGGCCCGACTTTGATTGTAGCGCCATTGGAGAGAGAGAGAGAGAGGAAGAAATGAAGAATGACAATGTAAGATAGGCTGTACCTTAATCTGTAGCATATGCTACAGATTAAGGGAGTTTAAGGTAAGTTTTTAAGGGAGAATAATAATCATTATATAAGTAGACTTGGGGGACAAAGAAGTAGGATGCGAAAATATGGAGTTAATTCCAGTTTACTCGACTTAGTCCCTTCTACTCAAATCCGACTCTCACCTTCCCCTGGTGACCCCTGTTAAACCGAGCAACTCAACTGGAGATCAGGTAGATAACCCGGGTGAAAGGTTGGTTCGGTAACTGACAAAAGCGGGTGAACTGGTCCTCCAGGTTGGGGGTTGGGCAAAGTGATAACACCCCTCCCGCTGTAAAAATTCTTTTGTTACGTTGTTTTGTTTTGTTTTGTTGTAAAAAACAATCAGCCGGACGGATTTTTTGTCGACGACTTGGCAAACGAAATAAGGTTAATGATAAGGTTAATGATATTGGTTTATTTACTTGGAATGTGCGTACGATGTAGTGCAGGTAAACTAAGAAGTCTGACCAATACACTTAATGAATATTTAGCAGACATTATAGCACTTCAAGAAATCATATGGACAGGAAGTGCTAGCCTAGAAAAAAAAAGACTACACTTTCTTCTACAGCGAAGATAAAAATAATCATACTTCTGGCGTGGGATTCATACTGAATAAACGATTGGAATCAGAAGTCATAGCTTTTAATCCAATAAGTCCAAGAATATGTAGAATCCGAATTAAAGGCAGGTTCTTTAATTACAGCATTATCGATATCCATGCTACCACTGATGATAAAAAAGACGAGGAGAAGGACATATTTACCGAGAAACTGGAAAGCACTTCGAGACAATGTCAGAACAATGACATAAAAATTATTATTGGTAATTTTAACGGTTAAGTCGGCCAAGAGACTATTTACCGACCCACGATCGGCAAGCATAGTCTTCATGCTGTAAGCAACCAAAAATAATTTACGCATGATTGAACTCGCAGCATCATTGGAAATGGTGGTAGTAAGTTCATGTTTTTCTCACAAAAATATCCACAAAGCCACATGGTAATTACCATACGGTCAAACAAAAAACCAAATTGACCATGTACTAATTGATAGTCGACATTTCTCAGACGTACTAGATGTAAGAGCATGTAGAGGTTCTAATATAGACTCTGACCACTGCCTTGTAGGAACACAACTCAGGGTTCGTATATCAAACGCTAAGAAGGGCCAGAGCAAAAAATCTACGAAATATGTATAATACTGATCTGATAAAATCTAAAGACGCTAGGTATAACAACATGCAAATTTCAAATAAAGAGTTGACAAGAACCGAAAACAATCGACGAGAAGAAAAAAGGACGTTTAGAAAAAAAAAGACGATACGAAAACGCTCTAAACGAGATTGTTAACCACCACAATAGAAAAGACTCGCAAAAATTCTACCAGAAGATAAACAGCTGCAGACAAGAATTCAAACCCAGAATAAAAGCATGTAAAGACAGAGATGGTTCCATTATTAGTGACAAAGAAGAGATACTTAACAGGTGGGCGAATCATTTTGAAGAACTGCTTAGCGACAGTCATGAAGAAGAATAACAAAGCCCTTGGTTTGGACAATCTTCCTGTCCAACTCTTTAAAAATGGTGGTTACACCCTTTTTAAACACATGCATAAATTAGTAACCAAAATATGGCAACGAAAGGAAACGCCCGTAGATTGGAAATTAGGTGTAATGCACCCTCTTCACAAAAAGGGAGATATGATGGTGTGTGATAATTATAGAGGCATCACCCTACTTAACATGGCATATAAAGTATTGTCCAACGTATTGTACAGAAGATTATGGGAACTACCAGTGCGGTTTCCGACTCAATAAATCAACAATGGATCAAATCTTGACAGTCAGGCAGATTCTTGAGAAAACGCTTGAGTTCGAAGTCAACACCCATCACATATTCGTGTATTTCAAAGGCGCGTACGACTCAGTCAACAGACAAAAACTTCTACAGGCTATGGTAAAATTTCAAATGCTGTCTCATCTTGTTCAACTAACGGAAGTTACACTCACAGGCGTCGAGAGTGTAGTCAGAATCCAAAACGACTTTTCAATACCCTTCCAGTGTAAAAATGAACTGAGACAGGGAGATGGACTGTCGTGTCTTTTATTTAACCTTGCACTAGAAGTCGAGAGTAAAATATCAATAAAAATGGCACCATCTTTAATAAATCTGTAGAAGAGGTATAGACATTATTGCTAGATCAACAGAATGTCTGATCAAAGCAATTCGATCATTAAGGGCGTCTGCACTGAGAATGGGATTAAAAATAAACGCAAAGAAAACCAAGTATATGTATTGTACTAGATCAAGCAACTAGATACTTAGACTAATAATTGATGATCTGGAACTGGAAGGTGTGGACACTTTCGTCTACCTGGGCTCGCTGCTGACCAAAGACAACAATGTCAGCGAAGAAATTTAAAGAAAAATTGTGCTTGTCGAAACAGTGATAACATACGGGTCAGAAACGTGGTCACTTACACAAAACAACCAAGAATTGCTTAAACATTTCGAGAGAAAAATCTAAGGAAAATATATGGAGGAGTCCAAGAACAGGGTTTGTAGGCGCTACAACTTTGAGTTATATAGAAGTTTTGGGGAACCTGACGTTGTAAAATGTATTAAATTAGTCCGCCATCGATGGATAGGACGTGTAATTAGGCGAGATGAAGATGCAACGATCAGAAAAATTTTCGACCGAAGAGGACCAGTGGGAAGACGAGCCAGAGGAAGACCAAAAAAAATAGGTATCATGATAAGATACAGGATGATCTAAAATACATCAGTGTTAAAGCATGGAGATGAGTTATCAGTGACAGGAGCGAATGGAAGATTATTCTGAAGAAGGCTCTGGCTCATAACGAGCTTTAATGCCACTGATGATGATGATGATATAAGTAGACTTTGTAGTTTTTACATTTACGAAAAAACTACTAAAAAATAATTTAAGTTTTCTAATATACTACTCGTATCTAAGTCAAATTTTCAGACTGTAGAATTAGTCAAGATAAGATGACTTATTATGTAGATTTAATATCAGTAAAACATCAAATTTTCTGTAATATCTTAACTGTTCATTAAGTTATAATAAGTGCTTCACCTTATCGCCTATGGAAATCAAAGCCAACAAATATAGAAATGTAGTGGGGAGTATTAACACTAACAAAAAACGTAATAAGTCAAGTGGTCCTTGTTGTTAAGTGGTTGGCTTCTTTTTGTATATAAAGCCAAACTGACGATGCACATTATTGTAAAATACAATTCTCAAACATGAAGACTACATTAGTTTTGACTCTCTTGTTCTGCGTCGGTAAGCAATAAATATTTTTTATATTTATTCAGTATAACCGTTTTATTATTCTTAATTGGTAATATTTGAATATTGCATACTACTTATTATTTATTTTTATCTGTGTCAAAAGTACACAGATAAAAATAAATAACCTAAATGGTTCTTAATTCCGCTTGTGTTACAAACTGGATGTACTAAGTATCTCAGGGTCAGAAACCAAGGAGGCAATTTTAAGAGGCGAAAAAAATAACAAAACTGTTAAAGCCACAAATATACAGTAGAAACGCTGATGATTATTATTATAAGCAGCTGATATTGTTAGCAATTTGGCAATATGTCAGGCCTCACTACACGCGTAGGTCGTGCATCCAAGGGCTTCTGTTAGAACTTACGACTCGCAAACAAAGGTTAATACAAGCCTACATATTGACTTAATTTTCTTATTCTTTTTGATCCTAATTTTCACATATTAGTATAACTCTTGTATTAAATGCTTAATCTTAAATTTCTATAACGCACATGCATCTTTTTCACTTTCACGTTAAATTTTTTAATTATCTCATTCCATGTATAGAATAAATTTCGTTGGACTTGTCTCCTTGTCTCAGACCCTTAATTGTAGTTATTGGTTTTTGATGTTCTTTTTAAACTGATATCATAATTTAAGTGCTGTTATATATTTTTTTTTCCTTATCAATACCCCCAACATTTTGTTATTAAAACCTTTCTTCCCTATATCTTTTCATAATTTTTGTCTTGGTTTTGAGCCAAAAGCCTTTTTAAGGTCTATATTCAACAAATACATTTTTTTTCTGTTTGCCGATATTTTTCTATTATTTGTTTGATGTAAATATATAATCATGGGGCCCTTTTTAAATGTGCTTTGTGATTCCTCAATAAATCTGCCAAATGATGATTCCATAATACTAGTGTATAGGTGATAAATCAATCCTTACAATATTAGGTAAGTTTTTTTATGGTAGTAGAATTTGTAGGTTACCGCTTTCGAGGCTTACAATATATGAACTATCATCAGGCCACAGTACATAGGTCTTTGTTTAAACAAAAACTAAATGATGAAAAACAACAACATGAAATAAAGAATGAACACCTAATACAAAAAATTAAAATAAAAATGGTAACAATCAACTAAACAACTACAACAGGTTAGTTCCTTCTTGATAGCATTGAGTTTATAGTATTTCTTGAAAATATTCTTTCCATTTGTTAATTATTTTATTTTCATCTGTGAGAATTTCGTTTTACTCTTCATTTTTGTGCCTCGCTTTTTTAATTTTTTCATTAATTTTAAAACTCAGATCAAACAGATTCTAATTGTTTTTATTACTAGCCTTTATTTTTTTTTTTTTTAATTTTGTACTTTTGTCCCTTTTTGCTTTGGTAACAAATTCTTTTACTAATCTCATGCATTTTTTAAATTCTTAATATTTTTCTGCTGTTTTATTTTGTAAGTATATTTATATGCATTTTTCGTTCTTTTTTTTAACATTATTTAAAAAATCTATGATATATCTGTAAATATCTTTTATTACACAAAACAAAAACAAACTGATTGTAATTTTTTTTATTTGTATTTATCTGCGTATCTGGCTACCGATTGCTGGATCTATTTGTAGAGTACCAAATTTTATTAAATTTAAAAATACAAAAACTTGAAGATAATAGTTATTTTATTTTAAAAATTCCTAATAATAAAAGCCATTGTTTACTTTTAGTTCTGACCGTATTGGCCCAAAGAACCCGTGAGCCTGAACCTGAGCCTACCGATGATCCTGAGCCTGAGTAAGTAAAAATCGTACAAATAAAAGGCAACTTGCTAATAAAATATTTGCCAATCTGGCCAGTTTTATTAAAAATAAATTTTATTGTTAAAATTTCTTTGCCTCAATAATATATTTTTAAAGATTTAGTCCGCCCGATTGAAAATTTACTTTTTAATAATATACTAGAACCCCAAAAAATTAGATTGTATCAAAAATGAGACTTGAACAAAGAAAAATATGTTATTTCGGAGGATGCTAAATTGATTTCGTTTGAAACAAATCTTATTGCATAGCAACCTGGGGCTAGTTTCTTATTTAACAAATCGATATGAAGGGATAACTTAAGGTTATATAAATGTCTATAAAAATATTAAGAAATTTTACAGAATCAACGATACTGATCTGGCTGTTATTAAGAAGCAAGGGCTAAAGAGCTCCTTCTTAGGATGATGCTTCTGCTTTATCCATGTTAACAGAGAGTAAATTAGAGTCGGATCCGGTTCTTATTTCTAATATTAGAGTTTCTCCAGATGATACTGGTATCATCAATAAAAAGAAAAATTTTTCTGTCAATTTTCAAGTTGGTAATGTCATTTATAAAAATAACAAAAAGTAGAGGACCCAATACTAAACCTTGTGGTACTCTACTTAAATGCATTTGTGACTAGAGTGAGTATTATTTGCTCTAACTAGTTGTTGCCTATTTTACAAGTATGATTGAAGTCAATTTAAAGAAGTACTTCGAATTCCGTGGAAATTTAGTTTTTTTATTAAAATGTCGTGATTTATATAATCAAAAGCATTGGCAGTCACAAAAAATAGTGTCAGTTTAACGATTATTGTTCAGTTCTTGATAGACCACCTCAGGCAGTACAAAAACATATCATCACTGGTACATTTATTAGATAAAAAGCAGAACTGCCTTTGTAATAAAGTGTTGTTTTCAACGAGAAAGGATATAGTCGAAATGATATAGAAAGTCGGGCTCTTAATAATTTTGGTTACTAGCAGTAATGAATCAATAGGTCTGTAGTTGCATGCATTGATTTTCATCCCCTATATAAAGAGGAATATTAATGGCTGTCTTTAGGCACTCTGGAAGTATACCTTTTTTAAAGTAATCATTACTTAGTGAAACCAGGACTTCCTTATATTTTTTTTGGGAGATTTAGGGAAATTTTTATTATTAATCCATCAGTACTACAGACAAATTTGCTCTTGATACTATTGATTGTTTATGTTAGTTCAGAATTATCAACTGGTCTTAAAAATACCGAATTCGAGACATTTTTTGAATTCTGGAGATAGGGGGTGTGATCTTGTGGCAAAATAGTAGACGTTATATTTTTACGAACAGTAAAAAAGTATTCATTTAGCTTTTTAGGGTTTGGAAGAAAAAATGTTTGAACCGGGTTAGTTTTATTTTGAAGATTGTTTATTGTGGACTGAGTTTCTTTTGCAACATTTTTAGACCTCAATAATAATAACCTCAATAAATTTAATATTTTAAAAAATAAAGTCTACGAAATTGAGTTAATTGAATTAATAGAAAAAGTCGTTTCTTTTTACAGATTTGATTGCGACAACTGTATATTATTTACCACTGTTATCAAGGATTTAGTAGAAGACGGAGTACCCTTGGTAAGTTTTATAAGTAACACTATAGTCATCAAATGTGTGTCTATAAGTGAAATTTTTTTTAGTTTGAAAAGTTAGTTACTAGTCATAAGTAAAAATTTTGTTTTACATACATTTTGTGTGAATTGGCATTAAAATAATAAACTTTATTACTAATAATTAAAAAATATTTAAAACATACAATATTATGTGCATATTTTGAATAAAAACAAAATCTGTGTGTAAGAAGTTACAAATATATAAAAATAAAACGCTGAAAACTTGGTTTTCAAAACTTCCACAAAATTTATTATATTATGTTATGACTATGTTGTGCCTTTCTCAATTTTTGGTATGTGTTTACACTTTATATTCTTTAACTAAATAGGTTGAGAAGAGGAGAAATGTTTGACTCAAATTTGTCATTCAGAATTAAATCTTTATTTTTTAATTTGTTAATTTTTATTGATTCTATCTAATAAAGATAGCTTAAGAGAGTGTCAAATAACTGTCAAAGTGTGGTAACACATTTTAAAGTTTCTCCACATTTTAAAGTTTAATTCGAGATTCCAACCCTGCGTTTAGTTGATAAAGTGCCGATTAAAATCTGCTCTTACTAAAACTAACTTTTCAGTGGTTTATAATCAAGAAACGTAAAATATTGTTAGCTAAATAGAGTATTTAAACAACAAAGTTTCTTCACACAAAAAATAAACTGTGAGTACATTACCAATTTAATACAAATTCAATATTATTAAATATTATACATAACCCATAATTCAATACAACACATCAATTAATCCAGTCTCTGGTTTTTTGGCAACTTCCACAAGACGAACTAATTAGCCGATACAAGACCGGCTCTAGAAAAATTTTATCAAATGAAGAAAACAAAAATTAAAAATGGATAATTCTGAAAATATTAGTATACCTACTACATCATCAACATCGACATACTCCAATGCAGTAAGCAACTTCAATTTTCCTTCAAAAGAACAGGCCATTATTCTGTCAGCTATCCAAGGTATTAAAATACATGAATACATAGTAGCCATAGGGTCTCTACTCACACCAAAAAATGTTATCTTTGCATCACGAATAGCTAACAACAGAGTTTGTATTTACTTGAACAATACTAGCATAGTAGATACCTTACTAAACAACCATAAAACAGTACTCATCAAAGGCAATGAGATAGAAATTCGAAGACTTATTACGCCAGCAAGGAGACTAGTAATATCAAACATCTGCCCCAGCATTCCGAACAGTATTTTAGAAGAAGAACTGAAACAACTAGAAATAACTGCAGTATCCAAATTAACGTTTTTAAAAGTTGGCATGCCCGAGTCTGAGTATAGTCATGTCTTAAGCTTTAGGCGGCAAATATTTGTCTCTCCGATAATCACCAAACCAATTCCAAATACAATCTTAATAACCTATGACAACACTCCTTACAGAATCTTCCTATCCCTAGATGGTTTAAATTGCTCTAGATGTAATACTACTGGCCACAAAGAAGAAAACTGCACATCAACATCAACTGGTACAGAAACACTTAAAGATCCTTATACCTCAGAACTCGAACTCATGGAAATAAATCAGAATAATTCAGCAACAAATATTTCAGATGATACAACCAACTGTTTCAACCCTATTTCTGCAGATATCCCAACGACAAATGATTCGCTTATAGTACACAGCATACCTTCAACTAAAGCTAACAGCAATAATAGTAAAACAACCAATCAAGCAAAAAGGCAAATTTCAACCTCTCCTGAAATCTCAGAAACTAAAAACCTAAACGAAACTTTCATAACTCCAAAAAAATCCGCACACAAAAAAAAAGAAAAAGGCTTTAGATGTCGAAGCCACATTAAAACCAATTGAAAACATTTTATTGACAGCATCTCCTTCATATACGCTAAATTTCTCTGAATTATGCGACTTCGTGATAAACGCAATAGGATCAAAATTTCCTGAAGTCACAGCTAAAAACTATACAGAAGATTTTGACGGCTTATACACCTTATTAAAAATGGTTCACTCAAAATTAAATGATAGACGCATGAAAAATAATATCACAAGAATTATAAAGAAAATAAATCCAACAAATGAATCTTCCCTCACTGAAGAAAGCGACTACGATTTATCTCAATAGTCCAATTATATTCATTCTTTAATGGAACTTGAATGGCTATTATAGCCACATTGAAAACATTAAAATGCTAATCAATGAACTGTCACCACTAATAATATGTCTTCAAGAAACTCGTCTTTCCAACAATCAAGCAAAACTAAAAAATTATATGCCCTATACAAAAAATCGAGCAGTACAGCAAATATCCAGTGGTGGAGTCGGAATTTTTGTACATTCAACCATCCAATCCCAAGAAATTCCGTTAAATACAAATCTGGAAGCAGTAGCAGTTTCGGTAATACATCATTTTAAAATCAACATATGCAACGTATATTTACCACATCCTGACGAAACTACTCTATTAGAACTTCAAAATGTAATTAAACAAATTCCATCTCCAAAATTAATTTTGGGTGACACAAACTGTCACAACATCGCATGGGGATCACAAAGAACAGATAAAAATGGACGAATATTATTAGAAGCAATTAATAACATAAAACTAGTTTTATTAAACACAGGAGCACCTACTAGATTCAATGCACATAATGGCACTTTTTCCTCCATAGACTTATCTATCAGTGATTCAACTTTAGCTCCATTTTTACAGTGGAATACATTGGACCACCTATACGACAGTGATCATTTTCCGATAATAATTACTCATGACAAAGATGAAAAAACCTGTACAACACCATATGAAACTTGGAAATTAAAGTCAGCCGATTGGGAAAAATACTCAAACTTAGTAAGCATACGTATACCAAATCTCGTTATATCAGATAATATAGACACTACTCTATCATCTTTCAATGGTATAATTTTAGACGCAGCCAGAGATTCTATAGGAAAAACCAAAAATATCACAAAAGCTCCTCTTCCTTGGTGGAACACTGAAATCGCATCCGCTTTAAAGCAAACAAAACATGCTTTTAATATATACAAAAAGTTTAACACACCTAATAACTTAAACAATTTTAGATCTTTAAGGGCCAGATCTAGATTTTTAATAAAACAAGCAAAAAAAGAGAGCTGGACCAATTACGTGTCGTCAATTGACTCGTCTACGCCCATAAGGGATATATGGCAAAAAATAAGGAAAATAAAAGGTTCAAAAACATTTAACCATATTGACACAATCACTACAAATGATCTAACAACTTCAGACAAACACGAAATCTCAGAAATTTTAGTAGAACACTATCAGTTGTATTCAAGCAATCAGCAGTACCACCCAAATTTCTTAGAACACAAAGAAAGAACAGAAGCATCAAAAATTAATATAGAAGATACTGCTGATCCACTAAACACTTCCATAACACTTGATGAATTATATGAAAGTCTTAATAACCTCAAAAATACCTCACCTGGACCTGATGACATACCACCAATTTTCATAGAAAAACTACCTATAAGCGCGAAGGTTACTTTAGTAGAGATCTACAACAAAATTTATTCGACCCATAAATTTCCATCTCTCTGGCGCGAAGCAATTATAATACCATTTTTAAAAGACAATAAACCAAAAAACTTATCTTCTTCGTATCGACCAATATCTCTTACCTGTAGCATCTGTAAAATAATGGAAAAAATTCTAAGCAAAAGATTAAAATGGTACTTAGAAAAGAAAAATCTCCTTACATCCATCCAAAGTGGGTATCGATCAGAACGGTCTACAATAGATAACATTATAGCATTAGAATCTGAAATACACGAAGCTTTTATACATAAACAAAAATTAATAGCAATTTTCTTTGACATCACAAAAGCATTTGACACCACGTGGACATATCACATCTTAAAAACAATGAAGAGTTGGAAAATAGATGGTAAATTCCTAGCCTTCGCCAAAAACTTCCTGGAGAACAGAAGTATAAAAGTTAAAACAAACGGTGTCATGTCAACTAAGAAATCACTGGAAAATGGTATCCCTCAAGGATCTGTATTAAGCCCCCTGCTATTCTTAATAGCAATCAACAACGTATCTAACCATTTTATGCTTCCAGTAAAAGCAAACCTTTACGCCGATGATCTTGTAATATATATGAGAAGTAAAAACCTAAAATCAGCTGCATCAATATTACAAAATACACTAAATAAATTAGAAGGGTGGTCTTTAGATATAGGCTTGAGATTTTCAACCGAAAAAACTAAAGTAATAATATTTGACAAAAGAAAAACACAACACCACTTAAATTTAAAACTTAACGGAAATACTCTTATAACAATCAACGAAATCAAATTTTTGGGAATGACATTCGACTCTCAACTAAAATGGACATCGCACATAAATGAACTAATTAAATCATGCCAACAGAGAATAAATCTTCTAAAAGTTCTTTCCAATCACAAATGGGGCGCAGACACAACTATTCTTCTGCGATTATATCAAGCTCTAATTAGAAGCAAACTAGATTATGGATGTATATGCTACGAAACTGCTACTAAAACTCAAATGAACAAACTGGACATCATCCAATCCACAGCATTACGCATAGTTTTCGGAGCTTTCAGAACCACGCCAATTAGCAGCCTTCAAGTCCTAGCAGGAGAACCGCCATTAACTCTCAGAAGACAATATTTTTCAATGTGTTGTGCTACTAAATATCTCAGTGCAAAGGAAAACCCGTTTATAACAAGCCTAATAAGGAGCAACCCTCCAAATCTGTACTCAAATTATTGCCCTAGAAACTTACCTTTCAATGAACGAATAAATCGATTTGAATTCGATATACATCAATTGAGAGCCACTTCTACAAACAGATGACAGTCTCCTTCCTGGAAAGTTCAAATACCAAAAGTAGATTTTACCTTACTTAACTATCCCAAACATTCACACAATCCTTCTGAAATACAACAACAATTCCGGTCTACCATCTCCAGATACCCTGATTTCAAACTAATTTTTACTGATGCCTCTAAAAGCAGTAATGGTGTAGCTGCTGCAGCTATTTTTGAAGACAACACCTCTGTCACCCGTCTAGCCAAGGAGAGTAGCATATATACTGGAGAACTGCAGGCAATCTTCAACGCACTGAACCAATGTACCAGCATTGATACAAACTTTCTTATTATATCAGATTCTCTAAGTGCCTTAAATGGTGTCAAGCAGATGTATCCTACTCATGCCAATTTAGCATTAATAAAAGACATGCTATACAATGCCCAAACATGTGGTAAAAACATAACATTTTTATGGGTACCATCCCATGTTGGGATAAAGGGTAATGAAGCAGCTGATAAAGCAGCAACAGAAACTATCAATAACATTACAATTCCTATTATGCAAAACATACCAATTTCAGACCAAAAAACATTAATAAAAACTTACATGAACAAAATCTGGCAAGTAAAATGGAACCAAACAGAAGCAAAATTAAAAAGTATCAAACCAGATGTTACTTCTGCTTTACTACCGCTCCCAGCTAAAAGACATGACCAAGTAGTTATTAACAGACTGCGGCTAGGTCATACAAAATTTACACATGGATACATCATCTCCAAGGACCCTCAGCCGATTTGCCACATCTGTCAAATACCATTTTCAGTGTAACATATAATGATAGACTGTCCAGTGTACTCAACAGCAAGATCGACAGCAAAACTAAAACACAATTTGAAAAAAACTCTAAAAGAAGACATCAGCAATACAATAAATTTTATCAAAAATTGTAAACTGTATAACAAACTGTAACATAACATAAAATGTTTGTATTTTACAAAACTGTTATGTAAATTTTAATAATATACTAAATGTAACTTTTCTAAAATAAAGATATACCACCCGCTAATAACCCTAGGGGTTGATGCGGTAAAAAAAAAAAAAAAAAAAAAAGATAGCTTAAGGTATTTATTTTGCATGTGAAGAATTTAAAATAAGTCTAAATTAAAATTTAAATAGTCTAAATATCTAAAGTTAATCTTTTAATTTAAATTAACATTTTTATGTTATTATAGGACGAAGTTGAAAGAGACGCAGACAGATTATGCGGTGTTTTACCAGGTGACTTGAGAGAATATTGTGAACATAATTTGCTCCCGAAAGTTGACAGAATCTATGGCCAGCTTCACAAACATACTCCTGAGGAAGTATGCGAAAATTTGGACTTCTGTTGAAATTCATTAAGAATTTTTTTAAAAATATGTAAATTTGAAAACGTCTAAAATAAATATTTAAATACAATAATTTTGTTATGTATTAAAATCATATTTTTTTTGTCAATATTTCCTGCTTTATACGTACAATATTTAACTTCTTTAGGAATTAAATGTAAGTGAGTATAGACCAGAAGTCGAAAACCAACTGTAATTTTGAAGTTATACTTCTATACGCGCGCTCGACGTTGGAAATTTGCACGGGAGTGAATCGGTGAGATTGTAAGAATTGTAAGAAGAGAGAATGTAAGATATGAGTAAGAGAGAAACAGAAGATATATTTTCTCTCATCAAAATGATGTTCATAATTATTTTATTATTAGATTTCAAAATAATAATTACAATAAATCACTGTATGACTGAGAACTGTCAATTTTGAAATACGTTAGTGTCCTGTCTATAATATAACATACATTTATATCCACTACATTTTGATTCCACAAGATATTTGAATTTTTTGTATGTGACTATCTTAAAGCTTCACTTGAAAAACAGCTATAATATTATAGTTATATACAACAGCTAGTTATAATTGGCAAATTTTTTACTTGTTCGCTTCATACGCTAGTATATGTGAGTTTGAATACCAATATGAAAATGAAAATTTACAACATAATCCGAGTTGTTGGTTTTTTATTTTTATTTTCCACATACATTTTTTGAAGTTATACTTCTATATGCGCGTTCGACGTTGGAAATTTGTACGGGAGTGAATCGGCAAATTCATTATATGTACGATATAGGTAAGAGAGAGACAGAAGATATATTTTCTCTCTCTTTCTCTCTCGGGAATAAAAATATTCCTTTTGTAAATATATTTAATATTTATTATTATTATTATTATTTGATTAATATTATTATCATGGTAAATTAAACATATGCGAAAGTAAGTTATGTATATGGTCATTTGTAAATACTTATGAATATTGCATTTTAATTTGTATTGTATTATTAAATTGAATTATGTTGCAGTGTATTGTATTGTTTTTTGTATTAATAACAAAAATGTGTATGTGTATGTATGTGTAAAAAAATTCTTTTGCATTCAACTCCTTTTATACATATATGGAAATAAAAATATATGTTTTCATTAAAATATTGATCAATCCTTCATTTACTATCACATTTTCTATACTCCTATACCTAATTCCTTTTCTCTTTCTGCTCTCTCTTACCTATAGCATTACATATGTAATGATTGTGCAGATTGGCTCCCATATAAATTTGTAACGTCGAACGCGTGTATAGAACTATAACTTCTACTGGCAGTCCCTATGGACTGTCACACCCGTTTTTTATGTCAACATCTTCATCAAAATCATTTTTAAGGATGAGGTACATTTTTGGATGAATCGATTCGTCATCAAATAATATTATGTAATTTACAACCATACCAATTCGAAGCAGATCAAAAAACGTCAAACGCATCCCAAAAAAATGTCTGGTTAGTGTGGATCACTTGTAGCAAATTATAAGTATGATATATGGTAAAGAAATGATGACCAATGCATGGAGGGCGCCGTAATGGTATCTATACAGTAAACGGCTAAATTATGGAATATTATCATTATTTTGAGAACCGTCGAGTTTTGAGGGAAATCCCGAAACAGGTCGACTTTTGTTATAAAATACCCATGTTTTAACGTACATGGAGTAGGGATAATGTCACCGGTGTAGGTGTAGTGACGTAATCGCTAATTTTTTTAAACAGAAATCGGTATAATGCGACCCCTCATTTAAACGAGAATTTAAATCTCTATTTAACGACATTACATCTTTAACTAAAATATTTTTTTTAGGGTACAATTTTTTTTTAATTTAAATTCAACTAAATTACAACTAATGATTTAATTAATAATGTACTTTAGAGTAACCAAATTATGCATAATAATTATTTTAAATTAAATGTCTGAAATGTCATCCATCGGTTTCTTGACAAAATATGCGAATCTACGGACACATATCAAGTACATTGCGAATGACTTCTGGAGTAATTAAACTCATTTCATGCCTAATTCTATCTTTCAAGTCCTGTAAGTTTTTTGGTCTATTGACATAACCTTTTGATTTTATGTATCCCCACAGGAAAAAGTTTAGAGGTGTTAGATGGCAGCTGGCCACTCTATAAAACCTCGGCTTTCGATCCACCTCCTGGGAAAGCAATGATTTAAAAATTAACGTACTTTACGTGAGTAATGCGAAGGGGCTCCATCTTATTGAAACCAGATATTTTCACTAGATAAATTTGGATTATTGGCATTTGGATACATGTTAGCAAGGACAGGTATAAGTTGATTTCTCAAAAAAGTTAAATAACGTTCTCCTGTTAGATTTTCTTCAAAGAAAAAAGGGCCAATGATTCTGTCATTAATGATCCCTGTCCATACATTTACTTTCTGAGGATATTGCGTGTGTGATTTAGTCATCCAATGTGGCCTTTCTTGACTCCAATTTTGACAATTTTGACGATTTACGGTACCATGTATAAAAAATGTGGCTTCATCAGAAAAAATGATTTGATTAATGAAATGTGTATTGCGGATACATAAATCCTGCATAATTTCTGCAAATGAAGCCGTCGTTTAATTCCTGATGTAGTTGAATTTTGCAGGGACGGTATTTTTCTTTTTTTAAAATACGTAATACCGATCGCTGGGAAACTCCAGCATATTTAACCATTTGTGTTGAACTACTCATTGATTGTCATGTACATTTAATAAAATCAAGTGTCACATTGTCTTTAATTTCAGGAGGCCCAGCGTTTGGAAAATGTTTAACGTGCCCAGTTTCTTCAAATTTTCGGACTATTTTACTTACTGTTGATTGGCTGATGGGTCTAACTATACCACTATCACTTGCTTGAATTAACATTTGACAAAATTGAGTCAGCATATAGAACCAAAAAAAATAATTTTTGCATTCCGTATATTAAACGGTAGAATATGCATATATCTATCATCTAAAAACCTAGTCGATAAATTTATAGCAGAAGCAAAGAAGATAATAGTAAATGAAAATATACTAGAAGCGAGAAGATTAATAACTCCATCAGTCCGCTTAATTCTGTACAATACAAGTAAAAGCATACCTTCTAACTTAATAATGGACGAATTAATAAAATTAGGTTTAAATCCCCTCTTTGACATATCATACCTACAGATAGGAGCAAGCAATCTTGTAATCAGTCATATTCTAAGCTGCGGAAGACAAATTATTTTTTACCTTTTCCAGACAACTTTTTACTACCTGAATATTTTATCATCAAATTGGAACAAACATCATACCGCATATTTATAGCCCAAAACGAAACATGTTTCAAATGCAAATTAACTGGAAATCAGACAGCTAATTGTCCAAATATTTCACCTTCTAACCATTCTTACAATGATAGTGCAATGCAAACAGAAATGAGACAAAATTCATCAATAAATCATACTCAACAAGAAAATCTACAAAATACTCCCACAATCTTAAATACCACTCCCTCCAAACTTACTACGTCTTTTCAAACCGCATTATAAACAGTAGCAATTCCAAATTTATCAATAAACCAAACCCAACAATGCTTACTACAAAATACATCTATACGTTTGACGACTTCTTTACTTAACACTATAATCTCAACACCTGCATCGTCTGAGTCATCCTCTATTACCCAAAAACATAAATCAACCTTACCCGAAACAAGTCAACACTTACCTCCAAGTAAAAATACACATATGAATTCTCACGAACCCCAGATAACTTCGAATAATGCAACCGGAAAAAGAACACTAAAAGATGAAATCACGCCACCTGCCGAAGAAAACTTAAGAGATGAGATATCAAATTTCCAAACAATACTAGAACCAGTCAACAAACAGAATATGTAGAAAACGAAAAGCAATTGTTAAGCTTCGATTAAGCAGTGGATCTGTTCGAAAATATACAAGAACCAAAAGACATAATCAGCGTAACAAATCTGTACTTAGAAGACTCTTATGCACTTATAAAATTTCTAACGGAATTACATCTATACTACATTGACAAAAGAATTAAAACCAAAAGCACCAAATTAATACGAAAACTAGGCAAACACATAGGTATACTCTCTGCAGTGAAAACTTAATTGTCGGAAGAATATTCTGATTCATCGGTAAATAATTCCTCTAAAAATAATAGGATCACTGTTGACTTCATGTTTGTTCTATCACATTCAAGTTTATAAGGAAATGAAGAAGCAGATGAACTAGCCCACTTAGTATCCTTTAGCTAGGACTCCATTCTTATTAATGGAGTTTCTTCTGGTAAATTCAAGTCAGAAATAAAATATATAGTGTTAAGTGCGTGGCGAAATAAACGGAGTGCATGGCAAGGTAAACTCAAGGTAATCGAACAATTAGTGAAACCGTGGCTCCAACTCACAGAGAATAGACACGACCAAGTCAGAATATCGCGTTTGTGACTGAGACACAGAGATTTGACACATAAACGCCTCTTTGCGCAGACTGTGCCGCCAATGTGTGAGAATTATCAAGTAAAACTCTCCGTGGAGCATATAATAACTCGGTGCAAAACATATGTAGCCCAGTCTGGTTATACAAAAATCATCGATTTCACGGCAAAATGTTTCTCAGATATCTGAAGCTTTTAAGACATAGGTGAGGATTACTAGATGACGAATAGATAAAAAGATACTCCTAGTTTTACCTTGCGTTTTTTTTAAACAATAATTTATGGTCAGAATTTGATTTTTTATATTTATTTGATATATTTGATTTATTTGATTTTATAGAAGTTTTTCCCTTATAATTTAAATAAACAATATTTATACCATTTTTTTATATCAAGAATATCTTTATTTTCCCGTTTTTTCAATTAAAATTGATAAATAATTTACGGAGATATTTGCAAAAAAGCATTTTTTTTGTACTAATTTATAAATTTAATTAATTTTTTTGTTAACAAAATAAAATGTTATTAATACATTTCAACATTGAGCAATTACCGTCCTTTAACTTTGTGCGAAATTTCCCCCCGATCGGTCAAATAGTTTAAAAGTTATTCAATTTGTTTATCCCTGGGACTAATTATTTAAACCATTGAACTTGCCCTATGAATGATGCTAGACACAGTTAGCAAATTTCATAGGATTCTTTAAGACTCATACTATCTCAGAAGTTAAATGAATATTGAGTTTTCATCAAAATTATTTACAAAATAAACGTTTGAAAAAGGGGTATGTTTTTTACTTATAAACAATTGTAATAACTTCTACATTTTTCAAGCTACAGACTTGTACGTACAACCATTAGATAGCTTTTAAAAAAACTCACATTTAACAAAAAAAAATAAACCTTCTATAAACAATAGGAACGAAGTTAGCGACAATTTTTTTGTTAATTATATCTCCATTCTTTATAAACATTAAGAAGTAAAATTTGCATAAATTTTGATTGAAAATCTAAACTTTATATTGAATTTTATAGCTATAAAATTCATCCAATTTTTCGAAACTTAAAACCTTTCGAAACGAAGTTACTTTCGAAAGATCGACATAGGAAAGTGGAGGGGAAACTGTTTTAGCTCCTCGCTGCAAAATTTAATATTATGGTTACGGATTTATCATTCAAAAGCTTCAACAGTTCTGTAGGAATTTCATCAGGTCCATTTGCTTTTCCATTTTTAGCGTTTCTTATTGCGTATTCTACTTCTTCTTTCAATATGTCTGGCCCAGTTGCATTGATTATCTGAGTTAAGTTGTTTCTATCGTCTTCAAATAATTCATTCAGGTATTCGGTCCATCTTTTTATTTTATTCTCTAGATCTACAATAAGATTTCCATCTTTGTCTTTAAGTTTACCTATTTGGCATTTCTTTATGCTTCCTGTTATCTCTTTTACTTTTTTGTGCATATTGAACGCATCGTACTTTTTCTCATAGGTTTCCATTTCTTCACATTGTTCTTTAATCCACTCCTCTTAGGCTTCTTTTATTCTCTTTTTTATGTGTTTATTTATTTCTTTGCATTTGTCTGGGTAATTCTTCATCTTTCTTCTTTGTTCCATCAAGTCTAGTATATCTTGTGTCATCCACCCCTTATTCTTTGTTGTTGTTTTTGTAAGATATTTCTTTCCTGCTGTTTGTATAGCTGTATTTATGTACTTTAATTTTTAAATAACGTTGTTTGTATCGTTAATTTGTTGCTGCACTGAAAGGAGGTTTTCATTTATTTCTTCTCCTGTTTCTTGTCGTATATTTTTGTTTCTAAGTTTATTTAAATCTAGTGCCTTTCTGTGTGGTCTTCTAATCTTTTTTGGTGTCGCCTCTATCACAGTAACTACCGGGTTATGATCTGAGCCTATATCAGCTCCTGGGTACGTTTTAGTACATTTAACAGCATTATGATACCTCCTTGCTATCATAATGTAGTCTATTTGATTTCTCACTATTTTTTCTTTGGTATGTTGTGGAGATGTCCATGTATATAAACGTCGAGGAGGTAATTTGAAAAAGGTATTTGTTATTACGAAGTCTTCACTTTGGCAAAATTGAATCAATCGATCTCCTCTGTCATTTCTGTTTCCAAGCCCATATTTTCCTACTTGTTCTCCTACCTTACCTTGACCCACCTTGGCATTAAGATCGCCCATTAATATGTTAATGTATGAAAAGACTGACTTAATAAGTGAAGACAAACAACCTGCAACAAAGAGGTTCAGACCTGACAGTGAAGTCGAATAAATAAACCAAATTTTAACTTTTAAACCAATGTATGTAAAGAAAATAAAAAAAGTAAAGTTCAATAAACATTGCAAAATTTAATAAGGCAAGTAAATCGACTTATTTTATCAAAGCAGTAAGGCAGATTAGATTTGTATATCATATTTGTAAGAAAAATAGAATAAAAATCAATATTGTTAATTATAAAAATACAAAAAATTATAATTAATATAAGGAATATAATAATATAATGTGTAAAAAATTACCTGAAATTTAATTTATAAAATATATAAGTATTATTACATCATTGATATAAAATGAAAAAACATATGTTGATTTTCCGGGATTTTCCGAGATTTATGGGGAGTGAAAATTATGTCATCATTATTAATACTGCGACAGACTATTTGAGCAAATTAAAAAAAAGTAAGTATTTAGAGTGAATTTTAAATGGACTCAATTTTTCCGAGTTTTCCCATATTTTCCGGCCAGTGAAAACTTTGTAGTTATTCATATTTCGACGAGCTACCCCAGAATTAAAAAAAGAGGCTTGCAGCTGCAAAGGAAGCTGAGATAAAAAAAAACGGAGCTGAAACAGATATCCTCTCCACTTTCCTGTGTCGATCTTTCGAAAGTACCGTCGTTTCGAAAAATTACATAAATTTTATAGCTATAAGTTTTAATATAAAGTTTAGATTTTCATTCAAAAGTTGTGCAAGTTTTACTTCTTAATGTTTATAAACAATGGAGATATGATTTTTTTAAAAATAGTCACTAACTTCGTTCCTATTGGTCATAGAAGGTTTTTTATTTTTTAATGTGAGCTTTTTTACCAGCTATCCAATGGTTGTACGTACAAGTCTGTAGCTTGAAAAATATAGAAGTTATTACAATTGTTTATAAGTAAAAAACATACCCCTATTTCAAACGTTTATTTTGTAAATTATTTCGATGAAAACTCAATATGCATTTAACTTCTGAGATAGTCTTAAACAATCCTATGAAATTTGCTGAATGTGTCTAGCATCATGCGTAGGGCAAGCTCAATAGTTTAAATAATTAGCCTCAGGGATAAACAAATTAAATAACTTATAAAATATTTGACTGATCGTGGGGAAATTTCGCACAAATCTAAAAGATGGTAATGAGGTCAGAGTGACATAAAAAGCAAGGCAACCTACCAACTTCTATATATAGGGCGGTATATTCAAAATTTGTGATAAATTTGGTTGACAGCTTGTCGTTAAAAAACCAAACAATGAGAGCAAAAGGTGGTTAAAATCACCACTCACCCCAACAGTGATTGATCTGTCAACAAAGAACAAAGCATGCGAAGTCAATCCAAAATATCACACATTATAATATTATGACGTCACTAGTTAGCCAGCTAACAGGTGAAGATTAATACAACTTCCACAGTCCAAAGGTTCAAACATTTAGGACCGTAATGAGAAAGATTCTATGAATCAATTTCAGTTTAATTTTATCAAACAAGTTTATCAAAAAGAACAATTACTTAATTATGTAAAAGTGATATTGACACATATTAATAAAATATAAGTTGATAAAACTAAGTTAAAGAGGAATAATTTATTTTATTTTATTTTTATTTAAATTTATTATATGAAAATGTAATAACAAAACCCCAATGTGGGACAAAATTTAAGTAAACAACATATCAAACCTAATTCTGTAAAATTAATGCATGATAAATTTGACTCAAATTACTAATGTCGGTTCTCTTATTAAGGGTATTAGGATGTTTTAATATTGAACACATTTCTAAAAACTGTCTTTTTACGAGATTGCGTTCAATGCCAAGAATTTTAACTTCATTAAAGTTTACTTCGTGCTTAGTGTTGATAGCATGTTGGGCAAGAGCACAAGTATGCTTAGATAAATTAATATCCCTGCGGTGAGTCGTGAGACGCCCTCTCAGTGATCTCCCTGTCTGACCGATGTAACATGAGTCACACTCAGCACAAGGTATATGATATATTACATTAACTTGTTCCAGAAGGGACAGAGGTGTTTTAGTTTTAGAAAACAAATTCCTGACAGTCTTAGCATTCTTAATAGCAATTTTAACCGGTACGTTGTTATGTTTGTACAGTTTAACGAGTTTCTCAGTAACTTGAGGAAAATAAGGTAAAGATGAGTAATGGGTAGTTTGATTCCCAAGTACAGTATTAGGCAGAACAGTGTTATTAATTGAATTATTTGATATTGTTCTGAGTTGGTCACCATTGGGTATGTCATTTAAAGAAGAACCATAACTTTGAGTATAAAGGTATTTATTAATAAGGGAGGATGGATAGGAATTCTCAATCAGAATATTTTTAAGTAATTGAAAGGATTCCCTTCGATTAATCGGATGTATCAGTCTATTTAGCCTGCAGCTTAAAGCTTTAATAAGGTTTAATTTATATTTAAAGGGATGACAAGAGTGGTAGTTGAGAAACCTATTAGAGGCCATTGGTTTCCTGTACCAACTTGTAGTAAGGGTGTTATCTTCCATTCTAATGACACGCATGTCTAAGAAGGGAATACTATTTGTGTTGGAGTCCTCAAGTTCAACAGTGAACTGTAAATGAGGATCAAACTCATTGAATAAAGACAAGGTGGCCTGAATCTTGTCTGGAGGTAAGGCTAGTAATAAGTCATCAACATACCGTTTAATAAAAGGGATTTGGAAATCTAAACGACCAAGCCGGTCAGATACTAAATCATCCAGTACATAATTAACCAGGATGGGAGAGATTGAGGAACCCATAGGTGTCCCAAAAATTGGAAGGTAATATTTGTCATTAAAGACCAAAAAATTAGTGTCAAATACTAATTGTAAAAGTTCTGCAAATACATCCCAGGATACAGGACAGTTAGGTTGGATGGAGTTCCAGTGATTTCTTAAGGAGGTAATAACGCTGGAAAGAGGTAAATTAGTGAAAAGAGATACCACATCAAAACTCACTAAAATGTAACCTTGTGGAAGTTCAAAATTATTAATAAATTCACTAAAATGAAAAGAATCAACAATATTAAAGTTGTTATTATAATTATAAGATTTAGATAAGATGTCAGTTAAAAATTTAGCAATATTAATGTTAGGTGAATTAATAGAGGAAACAATTGGCCTCATGCTCAATGTGGGCTTATGTATTTTAGGTAGACAATAAAATCTGGGAGCATATCCATCATAATTATGTAAAAATTTTGCAAGTGGTTGATCTATGATCTTAATATTTTTTAAGTATGTAATGAATTTATTTATTTTATTTGTAAATTTAGAGCAAGGGTTGGTAGAAAGAGGTTGATAGTATCTATCATCATCTAACAACGATTGGCTGAGGTTAAGATATTGAACTCTATCCATGAGGACAGTGGCATTCCCTTTATCACTTGTAAGAACGAGAAGATTAGGGTGAGTTTTTAAAAACGATACCGTCTCCCTGTCAATCTTATCTAACTCCGATTTGGGCCAAATTTGGGGCCCAAGGATAACAACTTAAGAATGTCCTGAGGAACCTCAGTACTAGATAGATTTTTAATCCACTTGGGATTAAATGGAATTTTTTTAAACTGGGGAGTGTCTAAGTTATTAAGTTTCTTACGAAGGTGTGCCATGGATTTATGATATACAAAATTAAATTTCCTATGTAAGGATGACTCAAAGGTGTCCATCAAATTGTCAGGAAGGTGATTATCAAGAAAAGAAGTGACATTATTGATTTGAGAAATAATAAATTTAATATCGGTGTGAACCTTAGAAATATGGAAATTAAGTAATCGTGCCCTCACCTGTCTGTTTAGTGCTTGGCTTCTGCGGTACAAGGTGTCATTGGTGGAGCCTGATGTTGATGCGAGTATGTTGGAAGTGGTGTCTAAGATAAATTTCGGGATCTTCTTAGTTCTCCTACACTCCAAAAGGAAAGTTCTTCTAGCTTCTGCTGTTGCTAGTTTCTCTGTTAGGTTCGTCCATTTCTTCAGATTTTTCACTACTGGTTCTCCATGGGTGCGCCTGGTGGTGGCATAAAACCCCTCTGTAACAGAAAACATCGAGAAAAGGAGTACGACCGTTAATCCAAAATAAACTAAGGTACACTCGATTTGTAAGGTAACACACTTTTGTTGTAACTTCTCTATGGATGTTTGGTTTTATATTGTTCTTTTTAGATGAACTGATGATGCTTTCTGAGCAGAAAGCGAAACGTCTTCAATAAATAGATGAAGTAGCCACCTTCTTTGTCTTTTATTTCTCCACTTTGACCGAAAAACCCACCACTCTTCGAGTGTACCTTAGTTTATTTTGGATTAACGGTCGTACTCCTTTTCTCGATGTTTTCTGTTATAGAGGGGTTTTATGCCACCACCAGGCGCACCCATGGAGAACCAGTAGTGAAAAATCTGAAGAAATGGACAAACCTAACAGAGAAACTAGCAACAGCAGAAGCTAGAAGAACTTTCCTTTTGGAGTGTAGGAGAACTAAGAAGATCCCGAAATTTATCTTAGACACCACTTCTAACATACTCGCATCAACATCAGGCTCCACCAATGACACCTTGTACTGCAGAAGCCAAGCACTAAACAGACAGGTGAGGGCACGATTACTTAATTTCCATATTTCTAAGGTTCACACCGATATTAAATTTATTATTTCTCAAATCAATAATGTCACTTCTTTTCTTGATAATCACCTTTCTGACAATTTGCTGGACACCTTTGAGTCATCCTTACATAGGAAATTTAATTTTGTATATCATAAATCCATGGCACACCTTCGTAAGAAACTTAATAACTTAGACACTCCCAGTTTAAAAAAATTCCATTTAATCCCAAGTGGATTAAAAATCTATCTAGTACTGAGGTTCCTCAGGACATTCTTAAGTTGTTATCCTTGGGCCCCAAATTTGGCTTACAGCCAACTTTCAGAGATTATTCTGTTAGTAGAATTTTAGCAGATGTGGAAAATATTTTGTCACATGCTGACAATTCTGACCTTTTATCTCTTAGGTCTTCTTCCAATAATATTCTGTTGAACTATTCTAATCGCCCTAGACAACCCATATCGGAGTTAGATAAGATTTACAGGGAGACGGTATCGTTTTTAAAAACTCACCCTAATCTTCTCGTTCTTACAAGTGATAAAGGGAATGCCACTGTCCTCATGGATAGAGTTCAATATCTTAACCTCAACCAATCGTTGTTAGATGATGATAGATACTATCAACCTCTTTCTACCAACCCTTGCTCTAAATTTACAAATAAAATAAATAAATTCATTACACACTTAAAAAATATTAAGATCATAGATCAACCACTTGCAAAATTTTTACATAATTATGATGGATATGCTCCCAGATTTTATTGTCTACCTAAAATACATAAGCCCACATTGAGCATGAGGCCAATTGTTTCCTCTATTAATTCACCTAACATTAATATTGCTAAATTTTTAACTGACATCTTATCTAAATCTTATAATTATAATAACAACTTTAATATTGTTGATTCTTTTCATTTTAGTGAATTTATTAATAATTTTGAACTTCCACAAGGTTACATTTTAGTGAGTTTTGATGTGGTATCTCTTTTCACTAATTTACCTCTTTCCAGCGTTATTACCTCCTTAAGAAATCACTGGAACTCCATCCAACCTAACTGTCCTGTATCCTGGGATGTATTTGCAGAACTTTTACAATTAGTATTTGACACTAATTTTTTGGTCTTTAATGACAAATATTACCTTCCAATTTTTGGGACACCTATGGGTTCCTCAATCTCTCCCATCCTGGTTAATTATGTACTGGATGATTTAGTATCTGACCGGCTTGGTCGTTTAGATTTCCAAATCCCTTTTATTAAACGGTATGTTGATGACTTATTACTAGCCTTACCTCCAGACAAGATTCAGGCCACCTTGTCTTTATTCAATGAGTATGATCCTCATTTACAGTTCACTGTTGAACTTGAGGACTCCAACACAAATAGTATTCCCTTCTTAGACATGCGTGTCATTAGAATGGGAGATAACACCCTTACTACAAGTTGGTACAGGAAACCAATGGCCTCTAATAGGTTTCTCAACTACCACTCTTGTCATCCCTTTAAATATAAATTAAACCTTATTAAAGCTTTAAGCTGCAGGCTAAATAGACTGATACATCCGATTAATCGAAGGGAATCCTTTCAATTACTTAAAAATATTCTGATTGAGAATTCCTATCCATCCTCCCTTATTAATAAATACCTTTATACTCAAAGTTATGGTTCTTCTTTAAATGACATACCCAATGGTGACCAACTCAGAACAATATCAAATAATTCAATTAATAACACTGTTCTGCCTAATACTGTACTTGGGAATCAAACTACCCATTACTCATCTTTACCTTATTTTCCTCAAGTTACTGAGAAACTCGTTAAACTGTACAAACATAACAACGTACCGGTTAAAATTGCTATTAAGAATGCTAAGACTGTCAGGAATTTGTTTTCTAAAACTAAAACACCTCTGTCCCTTCTGGAACAAGTTAATGTAATATATCATATACCTTGTGCTGAGTGTGACTCATGTTACATCGGTCAGACAGGGAGATCACTGAGAGGGCGTCTCACGACTCACCGCAGTGATATTAATTTATCTAAGCATACTTGTGCTCTTGCCCAACATGCTATCAACACTAAGCACGAAGTAAACTTTAATGAAGTTAAAATTCTTGGCATTGAACGCAATCTCGTAAAAAGACAGTTTTTAGAAATGTGTTCAATATTAAAACATCCTAATACCCTTAATAAGAGAACCGACATTAGTAATTTGAGTCAAATTTATCATGCATTAATTTTACAGAATTAGGTTTGATATGTTGTTTACTTAAATTTTGTCCCACATTGGGGTTTTGTTATTAAATTTTCATATAATAAATTTAAATAAAAATAAAATAAAATAAATTATTCCTTCTTTAACTTAGTTTTATCAACTTATATTTTATTAATATTTGTCAATATCACTTTTACATAATTAAGTAATTGTTCTTTTTGATAAACTTGTTTGATAAAATTAAACTGAAATTGATTCATAGAATCTTTCTCATTACGGTCCTAAATGTTTGAACCTTTGGACTGTGGAAGTTGTATTAATCTTCACCTGCTAGCTGGCTAACTAGTGACGTCATAATATTATAATGTGTGATATTTTGGATTGACTTCGCATGCTTTGTTCTTTGTTGACAGATCAATCACTGTTGGAGTGAGTGGTGATTTTAACCACCTTTTGCTCTCATTGTTTGGTTTTTTAACGACAAGCTGTCAACCAAATTTATCACAAATTTTGAATATACCGCCTTATATATAGAAGTTGGTAGGTTGCCTTGCTTTTTATGTCACTCTGACCTCAAGGCCATCTATTTTCACGTGTTTTCGTGGGTGTTAAACTTGTAAATTCATTTATCGGCGAGTCTCAGTAAGAAAAAGACTGGTAACTTCATTTTATCTTATTACTATTATTCTAAATAACTTATAATGTTACCTAAAGTTAAAATTAAAATCTAATTGATTAAATAAATTTGTTGGAAGTGAATTCGTATGATCTTTTTAGTTCTTTACACCTTAAAAATAAACCTTAATGTTTTTTACTTAAGTTTTTATAATAACTTTTTAATACATGTATTTTTATCACATGTTCTTTTGCTGTGCTAATTTTGTTAAATTGCAAACTATACCTAGTTTCAATTAATTATTTTATACAACGTTAACTCTGAATGTCCAGTTTCGTAAGTTTTTTCATATTTTTAACATCATTGACTGCTACATGTCTTTGTAAGGTAACACACTTTTGTTGTAACTTCTCTATGGATGTTTGGTTTCATATTGTTCTTTTTAGATGAACTGATGATGCTTTCTGAGCAGAAAGCGAAACGTCTTCAATAAATAGATGAAGTAACCACCTTCTTTGTCTTTTATTTCTCCACTTTGACCGAAAAACCCACCACTCTTCGAGTGTACCTTAGTTTATTTTGGATTAACGGTCGTACTCCTTTTCTATATATATATATATATATATATATATATATATATATATATATATATATATATACATACATACATATATGCGTACAAATATATTTTAAAACACTCACAGAATTTAAAAGATTTCGCAAATAAAAACTGACATTGAAGTATTTGAAATATTGAATGTCAAGATTAAATTGTCTTAAGCACGTTCGTTACAGCTATACGATAAAAAATTAAAATTATTTCAAATGTAAAAATAAAAATAACAATAAAAGAATATTTATAAATTTTGTTCAATATGTTACAATATATGTTACTTAAGTGTCCAGTGTCCGTTTTATAATTTAAAGTGTTTTTATTTTTGTTAATGTAATACATTTCAAGAAATAATCTACTTTTGTAGATATCAGTCTGTGCCAAAATGTGAGCTTTGTTATAGTCTAGCATATGACCAGTGTTTTCATAGTGCTCAACCACTGCGCAAGTATTTTTTCTCAAGCGGCAATCAGTTTTAGTTGTGTGATGCGTATATGTGCAGTTCCATCTTATCACATCAATACCACACTAAACATTGTTAATTCATTTAATAAACATCTTCAGTTTAAAATTGAAACTGAGACAGATTTTAGTATACCATTTTTAGACACAAGAGTAATAAGAACAAATGACAATATTTTGACATTGGATTGGTACCAAAAGCCGACAGTATCAGGCAGGTATATAAATTACTATTCAAACCATACCACCCGTCAAAAATATAATACCGTACTAGGTATGAAAAACAGGATAATGTCCATTATTGATAACAACTTTTTACAAAAAAATCTGAACATAATATACAAAAATTTTCGTAACAACGGATATCCTAAACAAATTTTAAAAAAACTGATTTACAGCACTAATTTCTATGACGGTCCCGTCCATGATTCTAATAACAAATCAATCAAATATAAAAAACTTCCCTTTATTAATGGTCTAACTCATTCTGTCATATCCATATTCAAAAATGTTCCTAATATTAGTATAGCTAAATATAATACCATGAACAGCAAACAACTATTTTCAAAAATCAAAGACCCAGTACCAACCTTATATAAAAGTAATGTCGTTTATGAAATACCGTGTTTAGGATTTCAAAATAGCTATATTGGTCAAACATCACAATGGCTAAAACAACGCATCACACAACATAAAAGTGATTGCCGCTTGAGAAAAAATACTTGCGCAGTGGTTGAGCACTATGAAAACTCTGGTCATATGCTAGACTATAACAAAGCTCACATTTTGGCACAGACTGATAACTACAAAAGTAGATTATTTCTTGAAATGTATTGCATTAACAAAAATAAAAACACTTTAAATTATAAAACGGACACTTTACAGTTAAGTATCATATATTGTAACATATTGAACAAAATGTATAAATATTCAAAATAGCCAACATTCATCTTAATAACAACTAACCTTAATAGTTCATCAAAGAAATATTATTCTTCTAACTTTTCTTTTATTGTTATTTTTATTTTTACATTTGAAATAATTTTAATGTTTTATCGTATAGCTGTAACGAACGTGCTTAAGACAATTTAATCTTGACATTCAATATTTCAAATACTTCAATGTCAGTTTTTATTTGCGAAATCTTTTAAATTCTGTGAGTGTTTTAAAATGTATTTGTACGCCATTTTTTGCAATGTTCAAATTGTTTTAGTTTACTCCTGAGGAAGCTTTTAAATAAATGGCGAAATATTGAGTAATTTAGAAAAAAGAAAGATTTTTATTACAGACCACTTTACCCGATAATTTGAACGTATTTATATATATATATATATATATATATATATATATATATATATATATATATATATATATATATATATATATATAAATACGTTCAAATTATCGGGTAAAGTGGTCTGTAATAAAAATCTTTCTTTTTTCTAAATTACTCAATATTTCGCCATTTATTTAAAAATATATATATATATATATATATATATATATATATATATATATATATATATATATATATTATTATTATTATTTATGTTACATTACAATTACAATAAATCACCGAGAACTGTCAATTTTGAAATACGTTAGTGTCATGTCTAATTGACAAATTTTTTACGTGTTTGGTTCATACGCTGGTATATGTGAGTTCGAATCCCAATATGAATTTCCTTTTTTATTTTTGAAATATTCAAACCTCACGTTAATCTTATTAAATATATGTAATATACGCAAAAATAATAAATTTTAAAATAAAATGAAAATTTACAACACAATCGAAGTTGTTGGTTTTTTATTTTTATCTTCCACAAACATTTTTTGAAGTTATATTCTAAACGCGCGTTCGACGTTGGACATTTGTACGGGAGTGAATCGGCAAAATCAATATATGTAAGATATAGGTAAGAGAGAGACAGAAGATATATTTTCTGTCTCTTTCTCTCTCGAGAATAAAAATCCTTCCTTTTGTAAATATATTTCTTATTTATTAATATTATTATTTTTTTATTAATTTTATTATCATGGTAAATTAAAAATATGCGTAAGTAAATTATGTATATTGTCGTTTGTAAATAATTATGAATATTGCATTTTAATTGGTATTGTATTATTATATTGAATTATGTTGCAGTGTATTGTATTGTTTTTTGTATTAATAACAAAAATGTGTATGTGTATGTATGTGTAAAAAAATTTTTTTGCATTCAACTCCGTTTATACATATATGAAAATAAAAATATACATTTTCAATAAAATATTGATTCAATCCTTCATTTACTATCACCTTTTCAATACTCCCATACCTAATTCTTTTTCTCTTTCTGCCCTCTCTTACCTATAGCATTACATATGTAATGATTGTGCAGACTGACTCCCATATAAATTTGTAACGGCGAACGGGTGTATAGAAGTATAACTTCTACTGACAGTCCCACTGGACTGCCACACCCGTTTTTTAAATCATCATCTTCATCAAAATTATTTTCAAGGATGGGGTACATTTTTGGATGAATGGATTCGTCGGCAAATAATATTGTGCAACTAACAACCATACCAAAGCAGATCAAAAAACGTCAAATGCAACCCAAAAAAATGTCTTGTTAGTGTGGATCACTTGAGGCAAATTATAAGTATGATATATGATGAAGAAATGATGACCAATGCAAGGAGGGCACCGTAATGGTATCTATACAGTAAACGGCTAAATTATGGAATATTATCATTATTTTGAGAACCGTCGAGTTTTGAGGGAAATCCCGAAATAGGTCGATTTTTGTTATAAAATACCCATGTTATAACGTACATGGAGTTGGGATGATGTCACCGGTGTAGGTGTAGTGACGTAATAGTTAATTTTTTTAAATAGAAATCGGTGTAATGCGACACCTCATTTAAACGAGAATTTAAATCTCTATTTAACGACATTACATCTTTAACTAAAATATTTTTTTAGGGTACAATTTTTTTTAAATTTAAATTCAACTAAATTACAACTAATGATTTAATTAATAATGTACTTTAGAGTAACCAAATTATGCATAATAATTATTTTAAATTAAATGTTTAAAATGCCATCCATCGGTTTCTTGACAATATGCGAATGTACGGACACATTTATCAAGTACATTGCGGATGACTTCGGGAGAAATTAGACTCATTTCATGCCTAATTTTATCTTTCAAGTCCTGTAGGTTTTTTGGTCTATTGACATAAACTTTTGATTTTATGTAACCCCACAGGAAAAAGTCTAGAGGTGTTAGATCTGGCGACCTTGCTGGCCACTCTATAAAACCTCGGCTTCCGATCCACCTCGAAAGATTAACGTACTTCACGTGCGTAATGCGAAGGGGGTCCATCTTATTGAAACCAGATATTTTCACTAGATAAATTTGGATTATTGGCATTTGGAGACATGTTAGCAAGGAGAGGTATAAGTTGATTTCTTAAAAAAGTTAAATAACGTTCTCCTGTCATCCAATGTGGGTTTTCTTGACTCCAATATCTGCAATTTTGACGATTCACGGTACCATGTATATAAAATGTGGCTTCATCGGAAAAAACGATTTGATTAATGAAATGTGGGTTGCGGATACATAAATACTGCATAATTTCTGAAAATTAAAGCCGTCGTTTAATTCCTGATGTAGTTGAATTTTGCAGAGACGGAATTTTTCTTTTTTTAAAATACGTAATACCGATCGTTGGGAAACTCCAGCATATTTAACCATTTGTGTTGAACTACTATGAGGATTGTCATGTACGTTTAAGAAAATATCAAGTTTCACATTGTCTTCAATTTCAGGACGCCCAGCGTTTGGAATACGTTTAACGTGGCGAGTTTCTCCCAATTTTAGGACTATTTTAGTTACTGTTGATTGGCTGATGGGTCTAACTATGCCACTATCACTTGCTTGAATTAACATTTGACAAAATTGAGTCAGCATAAAAAACCAAAGAAAATAATTTTTGCATTCCGTATATCAAACGGTAGAATATGCATATATCTATCATCTAAAAACCTAGTAGATAAATTTATAGCAGAAACAAAGAAGATAATAGTAAATGAAAATATACTACAAGCGAGAAGATTAATAACTCCATCAGTTCGCTTAATTCTGTACAATACAAGTAAAAGCATACCTTCTAACTTAATAATAGATGAATTAATAAAATTAGTTTAAATCCTCTCTTTGACCTATCATACCTACAGATAGGAGCAACCAATCTTGCAATCAGTCATATTCTAAGCTGCGGAAGACAATTTTTTTACCTTTTCCAGACAACTTTTTCCTACCTGAATATTTTATCATCAAATTGGAACAAACATCTTACCGCATATTTATAGCCCAAAACGAAACATATTTCAAATGCAAATTAACTGGAAACCAGACAGCTAATTGCCCAAATATTTCACCTTCTAACCGTTCTCACAATGATAGTGCAATGCAAACAGAAATGAGACAAAATTCATCAATAAATCCTAGTCAACAAGATAATCTACAAAATACTCCCACAATCTTAAATACCACTCCCTCCAAACTTACTTCGTCTTTTCAAATCGCATTATAAAGAGTAGCAATTCCAAATTTATCAGTAAACCAAACCCAACAATGCTTACTACAAAATACATCTATACGTTTGACGACTTCTTTACTTAACACTACAATCTCAACACCTACATCGTCTGAGTCATCCTCTATTACCCAAAAACATAAATCAATCTTACCCGAAACAAGTCAACACTTACCTCCAAGTAAAAATACACATATGAATTCTCATGAATACCAGATAACTTGGAATAAGGCAACCGGAAAAAGAACCCTAGAAGATGCAATCACGCCACAGGCCGAAGAAAACTTTGAAAAACCTAAGCTTCAATTAAAGAAAAAACCAAAACTGATGACAAAAACTTAGAGATGAGATACCAAATTTCCAAACATTACTAGAACCAATAAGAGAATATGTAGAAAAGGAAAAGCAATTGTTAAGCTTCGATTAAGCAGTGGATCTATTCGAAAATATACAAAAACCAAAAGACATAATCAGCGTAACAAATCTGTACTCAAAAGACTCTTATGCATTATAAAGTTTCTAACGGAGTTACATCTATACTACATTGACAAAAGAATAAAAACCAAAAGCATCAAATTTTTAAAGAAAAAACTATGCACGATGGCACGTAGCCGCGTATGAACTACTGCATCGTAAGTGAACTTTCTGTTGTTCACTCTACTTTTTTTACGTTTTCTTGTTTTTTTTTTATGGGCATTCGTCCTCCTTCCGCAGCTTCTTTGCGTATTTTAAAAATAGTACTAAAACTTACTCCCGTCATCGCACTTACTTTATAGGTGAAACTTCTAACACTTTCACCACTTCTTAAATTTAGATGATAATTAAATACATTTAAAACAATTTGTTTTGCACGGATATCCGATATTCCCTTGGCTTAATTTTTAAATTTCCATTTTCAATTAACATTTAACTGTAAAGTCAGAATAACAACTGAAAAACCACAAAGCCTTATTATCATTATGTAGTCTCAGAGAACGACATACAATCGCTGACATACGCGATTTAACTAAGCAATATTTTCTACTGATTTCTATGATTCATGGTATATGGTATTCTTACCGAAAAACAAATAAACTGTCGTTACTATAATTAAAATAAGATAAAATAAAATTATCAATACTATTTATTTAATTAAAATCGTTTCCCCTACTTTTCATGTCTTAATTCGAATGGGCACTTTTGGTCAATTACGTTAAAAAACATTAATTTAATTCATGTCTGTGGAAACGAAAATACAAATTACACAACCCTGAATCGTGCTTGTGTTCATTGTGGCATCGCCGCGCTTCTACCGTCCATAAGAAATACATGGCCCTATCTCCGCAATGTTATTTTCTTAACGTGGAACGCTCTATAACGGAATTACATCTATACTACATTGACAAAAGAATAAAAACCAAAAGCACCAAATTAATACGAAAACTAGGCAAACACATAGGTATACTCTCTGCAGTGAAAACTTAAATGTCGGAAGAAGATTCTGCCTCATCGGTAAATAATTCCTCTAAAAATAATAGGATCACTGTTGACTTCATGTTTCTTCTATCACATTCAAGTTTACAAGGAAATGAAGAAGCAGATGAACTAGCCCGCTTAGTATCCTTTAGCTAGGACTCCATTCTTATTAATGGAGTTTCTTGTGGTAAATTCAAGTCAGAAATAAAATATAAAGTGTTGAGTGCGTGGCGAAATAAGCGGAGTGCATGGCAAGGTAAACTAAAGGTAATCGAACAATTAGTGAAACCGTGGCTCCAACTCACAGAGAATAGACACGACTAAGTGAGAATAGCGCGTTTGTGACTGGGACACATAGATTTGACACATAAACGCCTCTTTGCGCAGACTGTGCCGCCAATATGTGAGAATTATCAAGTAACACTCTCCGTGGAGCATATAATAACTCGGTGCAAAACATATGAAGCAGCAAGAGGGAAGCGCACTATCCCAAATAATATAAAGGAAGCCTTAGGAAAAAACATGAACATTAAAAACACAATAAGTTATCTTAAGACTCAGGACTGTATCAATTATTGTAATTTTTTCTAACTTTACCTGTATTATATTTTTTAGGTCACTAATAACCCTTGTGGTTAAAGCGTAAATAAATAAAAAAAAATTGTTAATAAGTAGTTGACAAACAATATTAAGGAAGTCTCTAGAAAATACAATTAAAGACTAGTAGAAAATGCAATCCAAAACAAGAAAAGCATTAATTATTAAGAGGAAGCAAATAATTGGTCTAACAAAAGAAAACACCATTGCAGATAAACCAAAAAAATACAACTCGTGACTAAATTTTTTAACGAAGTATACAAAGCCCTGAAACATTTAAAGAAGCAACCTGTAACCAAGAATATGCACTAGAAGTCATATCCTTAAAGCTTTTTATCGCAAATCTAGAAAATATACTCAAAAAAATGAGCTTTGTAATGTAGAAAATGTAGTAAATAGAAAAAATGAGAATAAGAAAAAAGGATTATCCATTAATAAATATTCTAGTTATCTGAGATTCGCAGATAACACTGTTCTGCTCGCTAATACTTCTTAGGGTGCCGGTTCGTTCCGAACGTTGGCGATCATTCTGGCTATGATGACTTTGTTGGTTGCTATTCGAAATAGCTGTTTTGAGGTCTCTTTATTCCATGCTCACTAATACTTCTGCAGAATTACAAGAATTTATAATCGACCAAAATGGAACTAACAATGAAATAGGCCTAAAAACGAACTTGGCAAAAACAAAAATTTAACACAATGTAGTGAATGTTGTAGTAGTGTATAGTAGTTGTAATATTCAAGAAACGTTAACAGATCAAGACGACGTCCAAACTTAAGATGGGACTATGACATGCAACAAACAGGTAGAACATGGTACCATACCTCGGAATGAATCCGGACAGTAGGGGAGAATTCGTACAAAGCCGCCTTTGTCTACTTCTACGTCACTGTTACCAATGTGCGAACTCACAAATCAACTATATGTACTGAATTTTGTCGGGTCTAAGTTAGTAGTCGAGATGTAACGGTGTACACATCGTATCGTTTTTTTAATCTTAAAAAAAAAGCTGTACAAGAAAAGAAATTATATGTAATAGGGAGTGGCAACAAACTGTTTAGTGGTTTGTTGACAATATATGTATAAAATATTATAGTTGTATTTAGCCTAGTTTTTTTTTAGAAATTATTTGCAAAAATTTGTATTCAGGTAGGTCGAATCTGGATACCATGATGCGACAGTACAAGAAAAAAAGTAGGTATAAACTTCATGAATTTCAATTTAGAAAATATGGAGAGAGCTATTTCTAATGCTAGAAATAAATTGCATGATAGACTCAAAGGCAAATCGACATTTCAACAAGGTGGACAAAATGCTCGTAGTGCCCAAAAAAATGAATGATAGCACAAGGTATCACAAAATTTTATGAATGGGGATTTCCCATGATCCATTCCGATATAAAAGTCTTAATAAAAGCTATCTGGACAGAAAAAGACAAACTATTAAAGTTTTTAAGAACAATCTACCCGGGATCGACTGGTTTATACATTCCTTAAGCGAAATAATGTTCGAACAGATCGTATGGTCCAAAATATAAAGCGGTGCAAGGCAAATGTTACACGAGAAACAGTTTTATACTATTTTAAGAATTTCAAAAACAGACTTATAGGCGTTCCCCCATCTCACATTGTCAATTACGACGAAACTAATTTAACTGACTACCCGGGTAGAATTAAAATGTTGTGACGCCGTAGATCAAAAAGGGTCGAAAGAATAATGGATTCGAGCAAAGCCAGCACAAAGTTATGATGACTATCAGCGGATCAGGTATACTTTTATCCCCATGTATGGTGTACAAATCGATACACTTATATCCATCATGGGTAGAGTGAGGGCCAGAAGGGTGTGTCTACAATAGAACAAAGTCAGGCTGGTTCGACTCTCCAACATTTAAAGACTGGTTCGATGAAATTCTTCTCCCATATCTTAAAAAATTGCCAGGGAAAAAAGTAATCAAAGGCGATAACTAGGCTAGCCATATGTCTATACATGTTGTCGAAAACTGCGAAAAGTATGACATTCAGTTTGTAATGCTGCTTCCAAATGCAACACAATGCAAAGTCGTGGCAAAATACCCTTACAGAATGGAAAACCAAAAATAGAGGATGAATTTTCAAGTCTAAGTTTTCTGGGATATTTAAAAAAGCCATTGAAGCCATTGTTCATATCAAAGATAATATTACAACTGGTTTTAAATCTTGCGGAATTATTCCATTAAAGTCAGACGAGGTCATCAAAAAGTTATCAGCTAGTGAACCTTCAGAAACTAAAAACCAAGACCACTGGACCTACACTCTTCAAAACTTTCTTCATTAAACTAGACAGGGCGCAACCCAAAAACGTTTAAAAACACGGGGCAAAAGGTTACAGGTGCCTGCAGGTAAAATGGTAAGCGTAGGAGATTTAGAACAACCATTAATCGGAGAAGAAAAATGAAACTAAAGAATATAGAACAAGTAGTGAGGATGACCAAAGTGGAACAGAGCTGCAGACTAAAGAAGAGGCTGAGGGGGAAAGTGAACAAATTGAAATGGATGAGACCGAATGTTTTATAGACATTAATACTTTCGTACTTGTTTAATTAATTTCACCAAAGAATGTAGATAAATATTATGTTGGGAATATTACAAAGGTAATTGATAAGAAAAATGTTTTTCTTTATCTTGTCAATTTTCTTAAAAATCAAACATCAGATAAAATGGAGGTCTATTTTTCGTATCCCCAAATAAAAGATGAAAGTGTACTTGAGGGGAGTCTAATTTCAAAATTCTTGAAAAAGTGACGGATATGAGACGTCAGAGATACCAATTTCCTATTATATTACGAATGGAAAATATTTGAATCAAATAATTTTTTTCCAGTTTTTAGTTTAAATGAGGAATTTAATTTTTTTTTGTTAGTCTTATTTTATAGAATGTGTTTAGAATTAAGGAGCCCTGTTTTACTATTTATTCATGCTGCTTTGTCGAAATAATTTTTTTTTTAAGTTTAAAATCTTTTTTTTATCTTATTTTTTTTATGTCCAAATGTTTTTTGTCTTTTTTTGTCCGAATTAGCCCCTCTTCACGACCGAATAAGTTGTATAATACAAAATAATGCTATGTCCGGTTTTACCCCAAAAATAGGGGCGAATTCGGACATTAAATAACCCAAAAAATTAAAGTATGGCTGTAAATTTTTTTAACTTTTATCAGAAACCCTTATGCCGAGGGTATTAAAGTAGTTAAATTATTTTGTTAGAATTTTTAGAACTACTTCAAACGATTTATAGTCAAAAAACCGCGAAAATCGTCCAGATTTACCCCGAGTGACGGTGCAGAGAAGGAAATATTAGACAATAGTAGGAAGGAATCTAGAATGGCAATGTAGCAGATGCTGTAGCAGATGCTGAGAATGATCATCAATATATATAAGTAGACTTTGTAACTTTCACATTTACGAAAAAGCGACTGAAAAATAATTTAAGTTATCGAATATACTACACATATATAGAGGTTAAACATTCTAAACTTCTGACAATGTCAAATCTTCAGACTGTAGAATTAATCAAGATGACCTATTAACATTGACTGATATTATGTAGATTTATTATCAGTAAAGCATCAAATTTTCTGTATTACACAAAAGAAGTTTTTTTAAAATTTTAAATGTTCATTATGTTATAATAAGTACTTCACCTTATCGTCTATGGAAATCAAAGTTAACAAATATAGAAATGTAGTGGGGAGTATTAACAATAACAAAAAACTTAATAAGTCAAGTAGTCCTTTTTGTAAGTGGTTGACTTCTTATTGTATATAAAGCTAAACTGACTATGCACATTATTGTGAAATACAATTCTCAAACATGAAGATTACATTGGTTTTGACTCTCTTGTTCTGCGTCGGTAAGTAGTAAATTTTCTTTATATTTATTAAGTATAACCATTTTATTATTCTTAACTGTTCATATTTAAATATTATACACTACTTATTATACAATGCTTTATTTATATCTGTGTACTTTTGATGCACACTGAGTACTAAGTATCTCAGGGTCAGAAACCAAGGAGGCAATTTTAAGAGGCGAAAAAAATAACAAAACTGTTACAGCCACAAATATACAGTAGAAACGCTGATGATTATTATTAGCAGCTTATATTATTAGCAATTTGGCAATATGTCAAGTCTAACTACACACTGAGGTTAATTCAAGCTTATATATTAACTTAATTTCCGTATTCTTCTTATTCTTAATTTTCAACTTATCATTTTGTTATTAAAATCTCTCTTCTCTATATTTTTTCACAAAATTTTTGTCTTGGTACTAAACAAAGTGTTAAAAGTTTTTTAAGGTATATGTTCAACAAATACATTTTTTTCTGTTTGCTAATATTTATCTATTATTTTGATGTAAATAAATGGTCCTGGGGCCCTTTCTAAATCTGCTGCAAATGATCAAAACGCTACCAATGTGAATCCAAAATACTAGTGTATAGTATTGTATTGTAGTAGAATATCTAGGCTACCGGTTTCGAGGCTTACAATATTATGAACCATCGTCAGGCCACAGTACATAGGTCTTTGTTTTAACAAAAACTAAAGGCTAAAAAACAACATCATGAAATAAAAAATGAACACCTAATACAAATAACTAAAATCAAAATGGAAACAATCAACTAAATAACTTCAACAGATTGTTTTCTTCTTGATAGCAGTAAGTTTATAGTATCTCTTAACAATATTCTCTTCATCTGTTAATTATTTTATTTTCTTTTGTAAGGATTTCGTTTTACTCTTCATTTTTGTGCCTCAATGTTTAGATTATTTCATGGATTTTAGAACTCCATCAAACAACTTTAACGTTACTGTTTGTTTTCATCTTTTTCCAAATTTTGTACTTTTGTCCCTTTTTACTTTTGTAACAAATTCTTTTACTAATCTGCATTTTTTAAATTCTTCATAGTTTTCTGCTGTTTTATTTTGTAAGTATATTTTTGAAGCTTTTTCTTGTTTTTTGGTTTTTAAACATTATTTAAAAAGTTCATGATATATCTTCAAATATCTTTTATTCCATAAAAAAATTTAATTGATTGTTATTTTGTTTATTTGTATTTATCTGCGTATCTGGCTACCGAATACTGGATCCATCGGTAGCATCCAACAAAAACTTTAAGATAAAAGTTATTTCATTTTAAAAATTTCTAACATTAAAAAGCTGACTTGTGTCTTAGAGCTATTGTTTACTTTTAGGTCTGACCGTATTCGCTCAAAGAACCCGTGAGCCTGAACCCGAGCCTGCCGACGATCCTGAGCCTGAGTAAGTAAAAATCGTACAAATAAAAGGCAACTTGTTAATAAAATATTTGCCAATCTAGCCTGTTTTATTAAAAATAAATTTTATTTTCTTAGCCTCAATAATATATGTTTAAGGATTTAGTCGCCTCAATAATATATGTTTAAGGATTTAGTCCGCCCGATTAAAAATTTATTTTTTAATACTGTACTAGAACCCCAAAAAATAAGATAATATCAAAAATGAGACTGGAAAAAAGAAAAAGATGGTATTTTAGAAGATAATTAATTGATTTGGTTTAAAACAGATCTTATTGCATAGAAAGCTGAAGCAAGTTTCCTACTTACCAAATCGATATAAAGGGATATTTTAAGGTTACTGTCTATAAAAATGCCAAGAAATTTATCCAGAATTAACGATACTGATCTGTAACGTCATTTATGAAAATAACAAAAAGTAGAGGACTCGATACTGAACCTTGTGATACTCTACGTAAATGCTTTTGTGACTAGAGTGAGTATAATTTGCTCTTACTGGTTGTAACTTATTTTTCAAGTAGGATTGAAGTCAATTTAAAGAAGTACCTAGAATTTCGTAGAAATTTAGTTTTTTTATCAAAATGTCGTGATTTATACAATGAAAAGCTTTGGCATAGTCACAAAAAACAGTGTCAGCGTAACGATTATTGTTTAGTGCTTGATAGACTTTAGGTAGTATAAAAACATATTATTACTGGTACATTTATTAGATAAAAAGCAGAACTGCCTTTGTAATAAAATGTTGTTTTCAACGAGAAAGGATATAGTCGAAATGATATAGAAAGTCGGGTTTTTATAAGTCTTTTAATAATTTTGGGTAGTACCGGTAGTGAAACAATAGGTCTGTAGTTGCATGCATTGATTTTCATCCCCTTTATAACGAAGAGTAATAATGGCTGTCTTTAGGCACTCTGGAAGTATATCTATATCTTTTTTAAAGTAATCATTAATTAGTGAAACCAGGACTTCTTCATATTTTTTTTGGAAATTTAGAAAAATTTTTATGGATAATTTATCAGTACTACAGAAAAATTTACTCTTGATACTATTGATTGTTTAGATTAGTTCAGAATTATCAACTGGTCTTAAAAATACCGAATTCGAGACATTTTTTAAATTCTGGAGATAGAGGGTATGATCTTGTTGTGGCAAAATAGTAGACGTCTTTTGCAACATTTTTAGACCTCAATAATAATAACCTCAATAAACTTAATATTTTAAAAAATAAAGTCTATGAAATTGAGTGAATTGAATTAATAGAAAAAGTCGTTTCTTTCTACAGATTTGACTGCGACAACTGTATATTATTTACCACTGTTATCAAGGATTTAGTCGAAGATGGAGAAACCTTGGTAAGTTTTATAAGTAACACTACAGTCATCAAATGTGTGTTCTTAACTGAAAATTTTTTTTTTTTTTTTTTTTTTTTATTTAAACAAATATACCCGCATCAACCACTAAGGGTTATTAGCGGGGGGACATACACAAACAGTAAGATACATATTGTTGCATAAAAAAAATATTTTTTACAATCTGGTATATAGTTTAGTCATTTTAAGATAACTTAATAAAGACTGTAAATTTGACGTTAGTATACTTTTTAAATTATCACTAAGGGCACACGCGATTCTTTCGTTCTGGTACACTGGACATTCAACAATTATATGTTTCACTGACAACTGAGTATTGCACTTGGTACACAACGGAGCAGCCTCCTGGTTGAAGATATGCTTGTGTGTAAGGAAAGTATGTCCTATTCGGAGTCGGTTAATGATGACTTGGTCTTTTCTATTATTTGGTAAGATGAGTTTGGTTCCTACTTGACTTAGACATTCTTTGAGTTTATTAGCAGTGTGATCCCAAGTAGTTTGCCACGCTCTGTATACGTGGGCTTTGATATTTACTTTGTGATCAGTCCAAGGCATTTGATTTATGATAGCAATACTTTGGTCGGTGGTTGCATTGCTTGCCAGAGAGTCCACTTCCTCATTACCACTTATTCCCATATGGGAAGGTACCCAGATAAAGGAAATATCTTTTTGTTGAGTCTGTAGATAAGATAACTCTTCTTTGATCTTGAGAAGTATGGCGTGAGTTGTATATAGCTGTTTTATTCCAAGTAATGCGCTCATTGAATCGGTGATGATAACAAATTTGCTTTCATTGATAGAACAACATTTTTTCACGGCCTGATGAATTGCCGTAAGTTCTCCGGTATATATACAACAATTTGTTGGGATTCGTATGGTAGACTTGACGTTTTCGTAGATGTAGGCTGCAGCATGTCCTTCATGACATTTGGAAGCATCAGTGAAGATTTGATGGGTTGTTGGGTATTTGGATATTACATTTTTATAAGCTTGCTGTATAAGGAAAGGATGTGTGGAATGTTTCGGGAGTTCTTTTAAAGACGTGTCTATTTTTGGATGTTTAATCATCCAAGGAGGAACATTTACATGAATAGGCATAGTAAGACTGAACTGTTCTAAATTAAGACCAATACGTTTTATTCGTTCGGGAAATGGTAGTTTTTTTATTGCAATGTTTCTGTAAAGATCGGACGTTATATTTGTTCTGCAAAGTATTGTTGAGTAGGTTACGTTGCTGTTGTTTGCTGAAATTCTGGCAACGTAATTTAGTGATAGGAGTTGCCTTCGTTGGCTTAAGGACAGTTCATTAGCCAAAACTTGTAAGCTACTTACTGGACTAGTTCTTGTGGCACCTAAAACTAATCTCAAGCACATATTTTGAATGTAGTCAAGTTTTTTTAAAGATGTTTTGTTAGCAGTATCGTAGCATAAACAGCCGTAGTCTAGTTTACTTCGTATTAGTGATCTATATAGAGTAAGTAAGGTTGTTGTATCTGCCCCCCAAGAGGTATTTGACAGCATCTTTAGTAGATTAATTCTGGATTGGCAAGAACGTTGCAGATTGGTGATGTGGGTTTCCCAGTTTAAGTTACGTTCAAAAGAAAGTCCTAAGAAATTTATTTCTTCTGCTTGTTTCAAAACAACTCCATTTAGTGTTAATTGAACATTAGGATAATTTTTTCTTTTGCTAAAAATTAAATAACGTGTCTTTTCACTAGAGAATATAAAACCCGTGTTTTGCGACCAGCTTTCAATTGTGTGTAAGGTAGTTTGCAGTATATGTGTTCCCAGAGTTACATTGTTTGTTCTTAGATAAATGACTAAGTCATCTGCATATAGGCTAGTAAATACAGGTAGTTTTATTTGATGTATAATACTATTTATTGCAACTAGAAAAAGAGTAGGACTTAGAGTAGATCCTTGTGGAGTGCCGTTTTGAAGTACTCGTCTGGAGGATGTAAATCCATTGGTTCTGACTCGAAAAGTTCGTGTTTCTAGAAAATTCTTAATAAAGGACAACATGTGCCCTTGAACATCCCATTCTTGAAGTGTTTTTAGTATAAGATGTCTCCATGTTGTGTCAAACGCTTTTCTTATGTCAAAAAACACGGCAATAAGTTTTTGGTTGTGCAGAAAGGATTCATGTATACTTGATTCAAGTGTTATTAGATTGTCTGTTGTGGATCTACCCGTACGAAATCCACTTTGTCTGATACTTATTAGGTTATTGTTTTCGAGGTACCATTTAAGACGATAATTAAGGATTTTTTCTAAAAGTTTGCAAGTACAACACGTAAGTGATATTGGACGATAGGAATTTGGATCGTCTTTTGGTTTATTATATTTAAGGATTGGAATTATAGTTGCTTGCGACCATAGATCAGGAAAGTCATGATGAATAAAAATATTATTAAAAATATCAACTAATATTAGCTTTGCATTCAGAGGAAGATTTCGTAAGAAAAGAGGGTGGATATCATCAGGTCCTGGACTCGAATTTTTAGCACTTAAACAAAATTCTAATTCTTGAAGACTTACTGGTTTGTTTATTGGATTGCCACTCTCTGTGATTTGTATATTTGAAGACTCCGTTAGTTTTTTGTGCTCTAGAAAGGATAGGCTGTAATTAGAATCACTAGAATTACGTTCGTATATATCTGCTAGTATTTCTGGAATATCTTCTTTGTTTGAATGCATTTGGTTATTATATGATAGAGTATCTATACCTCGAAAGTATTTTGTACCTTTTATTCTACGGACTTTGTTCCATATGTTGCCTAAGGGAGTGGAAGGATTTATTGAAGAAACGTACTTTTTCCAACTTTCTCGTTTTGCTTTTTTGATTAATTGTCTGCTTTGAGCTCTGAGATTTTTAAACCTTAAAAGGTTTTCGATAGTTTTATGTTTCTTGTAAACGTTAAAAGCGTGTTTAGACAAAGTGAGTGCTTGTGCAATTTCGTTATTCCACCAAGGAACTGGCTGCCTTTGACTCGATTTTGTTTTTCCCACTGCGATTGTTGCTGCAGAAATAATAATGTTATTAAATATTTCCAGGTTTTGGTTTGCGTTATTGGTTAAATTATATTTGTTTGTTTGTTCTTCTATCAGTGTTCGATATAAATTCCAGTCAGCTGACTTTATTTTCCATGTCTGGTGAATTGGAAAAGTTGATTTATCATTAGTGTTTATGGTTATCGTGACAGGGAAGTGATCACTATCATATAAATACCCCAATGTGTCCCAATATAATAAAGGAGCTAGCGACGGACTGCATAAAGAGAGATCTATGGCAGAAAATGTACCATTGTATGAATTGAACCTAGTAGATTTGCCAGTGTTTAGTAAGACTAAATTTAAATTATCAATGAGATTATTTAGGAGATTGCCACATTTGTCGGTTTTGTTACTTCCCCAAGTACTGTTGTGACAGTTAAAATCGCCTAATATTATTTTTGGGTGTGGAATTTGGTTTAAAACATTGCTTAGTTCAGTTATGTCTAAATCAGTAGGATGAGGTAAGTATACATTGCAAATATTGATTTTCATTTTGTGGGTGACTGACACTGCAACTATTTCGAGATTTGTTTGTAGTTGTATTTCAGTTGACTCTATGTCATCCCTTACAAAAATTGCTGTTCCACCGCTTGAGTGATCTGCAACTCGGTTTCTTAGAAAAGGAACATAATTTTTTAATGTCACACTTTGGTGCTTGAAATGGGTCTCTTCTAGGCATATGACTAAAGGAAGATATTCGTGTATAAGAAGCTTAATGGATTCTATATGTGTAAAATAACCGTTGGGGTTCCACTGTAATATGAATGTGCTGGCCATTAACTCTTTATGTGTTAACTATTTATTGTTGAGAACTTGATTCTTGGTCAGTTTCGTCAGTAGAAGAAGGACTGTTGAAAAGCAGTTTCTTCTTCAATCTGGTGATATTGTTTTTTAAAGTTTTATTTTGTATTTGGGAATATATAAAGTTTAAAATTTCTTTTATTTCTTGGCTTTCATTTGAATAATTTTTAACAATGACTTCAGGATGTTTTGAGTGAAGGGAATTTGCCAGAAAATCACATATTTCATGAAAAGTAAGTGTAAAGGAAGGGTTTCTATTTTCAATTTTTTCTTTAATTTGATTTAGAATAATTGATATATCTTCTTGGGTTTTAGTCTTTTTCTTAGGTTTTTGAGTATCGGGAGGAGGTAGGTCATTTTCAAGAATTTCAGGAGAGGATATTTGTCTTTTAGTTGCAGGAGTAATTTTAGTGCTTTTTTTATCGCTTTCAATTACTAAGGAATTATCTTGGAATATTTTTGGTTGATTCAAGATTTGTAATTCATTGTTTGTTTGTGAGGAAGTGGTTTGGTCTTTTGTAGCTGATGCGTGATTTTGTATGGTATTGGGTTCTGGTTCCATTAATGTTTCGGTATCTTCTTGGTATTGGTTTCGTGGTTGATCTTGTAGCTGATTATATTTTTCATTGGTAGAGTTATGTATATTCACGTGGTGGTCAGTTTCCATTTGATTAATTGAGTTGCTTGATGATGATAAAGAAGGACAGTCAGAGTCTTGATGTCCGACAATCTTGCATCTGGAGCAGTTTAAACCATCTATGGAAATGTATAGTCGATATGATGTATTGTCGAATGAGATTAGAAATGAGTCAGGAATTGATGCATTTTCTAAAGGACTTATGAACATTTGCCTCCTAAAGCTGAGTACGTGGCTGTATTCTGAGTCTTGCATGCCTACTCGTAGAAACGTCATGTTGGAGGCGGATTTTATACCCATAGTTTTTAAGTGCTCTTCAATTAAGCTATTAGGTATAGTAGGACATACATTAGATATGATGAGTCTCTGGGCGGGGGTTATAAGTCTTCTTACTTCAATCTGGTTACCATCAATATTTATATATTTGTGGGAGCTAAGAAATTGATCAACTACATATTTAGAGGAGATGTAGATGCAGATGCGGTTGTTTGATATTTTGGATGCCCAAACAACATTTTTGGGCTGTACTATTGATCCAACAGCTTTTATATATTCGAAAACTTTTATTCCTTGTATGGTTGAAAGTATAATACCTTGGTCTTTTGAAGGATATTTGAAACTATTTAATGCATTGGAGTAAGATATATGTGACGTAGTGGGTATATTTCGTGAGGTAGTAGCTGATTCCGGTTCATCCATCTTCCCGCTGAGAATTTACGTACATTGGCACAGAGGATCTAAAGCCGGACTTGGCCACTTAATAAAATTAAACAGCAGCCTAGCCTAATTACTTGTTAGTAGCAAGAACCAGCAAAAAGTTGTTGTCAATAATCGATAAGTTGAATTGAAATCGATAAAATATTTTGCCTTTTAAACTTCTGATTTTAAGGTTATTAATAATGCAGTTTTGTACTCACAGAATTCTACGATTTTCAGTACACTGTCACATTTAACTTTGAACAGGATTTTGATTTTAATATTATTCACTAATTACACGTTCAGAACTAAAGAAATAATAGTTTAAATATTTAAATTTTTAAGAGAAACTTTGAAATGCGTCTAAACACTTTGACAGTTTTTTGACAATCACTGAAAATTTTGTTTTACATACTTTACATGTTTTACAAACTTTTGTATGACTGGCATTAAATTAATCGATTTCATTACTAATAATTAAAAAATATTTAAAACATGCAATATTACGTGCATATTTTGAATAAACCAAAATCTGTATGTGAGGAGCTACAAATATACCTATAACAATAAAACGCTGAAAACTTGGTTTTCAAAACTTCCACAAAATTTATTATATTATGTTATGACTATAGTTGTTCCCGCAGAGTGCCTTTCTCAATTTTTGGTATGTGTTTACACTTTATAGTCTTTAACTAAATAGGTTGAGGAAACGAGAATTGTTTGACTCAAATTTGTCATTCAGAATTAAATCTGTATTTTTTAGTTTGTTAATTTTCATTGATTCTATCTACTAAAGATAGCTTAAGGTCTTTATGTTGCATGTGAAGAATTTAAAATCCGTCATTAAAAGAATGATTATGATCTAGAAGGTGAAGTGCGTATGTAGAATCTGCGGAATTTCATACCGCTGCCGAGATAAGTGATCTATGCGATTGTCAGTATTCTTGCAATTTATTATATTTTATTAAAATTACGCATCAGAAGTCATAATTATGGACCCTTTTTAAATAATGCTTTGATATATTTATATTCATTTGCGTTTCTGTCTATATTGTAACTTTCTTTTTCACATTTGAAAATCTTGCCATCTGTAAGTAGGTTTGTATGAGAATTATTACATAAAATAACATATCTTATAAGTATATAGTTTGTTCTATTTTTTATTTATCTCACTATCTATATTTGGATGTTTCTTATTTAACTAACCTTGCTCTTTATTATTTTACAAATATAATATCACTTTTTATTCATTCATCAATATCGTATTCATATTACTCATAATCTTAATTCTTAATTTTTAGATACTTTAAATTTATAAATTTAAACTTTAAACTAAAATAACCGTTTTTCTCTTATTATAGGATGAAGTTGAAAGAGACGCAGACAGATTATGTGGTGTTTTACCAGGTGACTTGAGAGAATATTGTGAACATAATTTGCTCCCAAAAGTTGATAGAATCTATGGCCAGTTACAGAAACATACTCCCCAGGAAGTATGCGATAATTTGAACTTGTGTTAGAGATTCATTAGGGCTTTTTAAAAATATGTAAATTTGAAAACGTCTAAAATAAATATTTAAATACAATAATTTTGTTCCGTATTAAAATCATATTTTTTTGTCATAATTTCATCCTTTCTTGTATAAAATAATTAGTGAAATTTGAACCACTACTTGGGCCTGTACCTATACGTACAAAATTTAACTCCTTCAGGAATTAAATGTAAGTAAGCATAGACAAAAGTCGGAAACGGGCTGTAATTTTTAAATCGTCATCTTCATCAAAATTATCTTCAAGGATGATGTAAATTTTTGGATGAATGAATGCGTCGGCAAATAATATTGTGCAATTTACAACCATACCAATTCAAAGCAGATCAAAAAACGTCAAATGCATCCTAAAAATTGTCTGGTTAGTGTGGATCACTTGTGGCAAATGATAAGTATGATATATGAGGAAGACTTTTAGAACTCTAAAGAACTATAAAGGAATAAAGTTAATGTCATATATAGAGAATAGACGTTTGGCGAGCAAGCGGGAAAAACGTGTTTTAGACACTCATTAATCATGCTAGTTAAATAGTAATTATTGAAGTAAATTTAAAAGTAATTAAGTAAAAAGTTAAGTGAAAGTGATTTTTATACTGAATATTGGAACCGTGAGTAGATCAAATATACTTTTCTATTTGGATTTAGATATTTAAGTAAATCACTGCAATTAGTTATAATTATTATCCAATTTCCATGAACTGGTATCACAACTGTAAAACAGCACCGGATTTTGTCGGTTTAGTTTAGGTTTTTTGAAAGTTGAAAATAATGAAGATATACACACGAATGTTTATTTGGAACCAGATCAATCTGATTTAATGATAATATCAGAATCCTCTTCATCGTCGTCATCTTCGACTGTATTGTCGTACAAACTGTTTGGATTCGGTGTTGCTACAATTAAAATTGCCTTTGCTTCATCGGAAAATAGCAAGATTTTCTGCTTATTCTTTGACCGACTACAATTGATGAGAGTATTAGATGCCAGAAGTAATTTATTTAAAACAACTCTGTTGCAATTAATTCTTAAACATTTTCGTGAAAACTCAACCCAATATTTGCGAAACTGATTATGTGTTTCAGCGGCCTCCTCGGACAATTGCCCTATTGGCAGAATTGTCTTTTCGATCACCTGCGCTCCATGCATTTTAAAATTGTCACCTGCGCTCCATACAATGTGACATATGGTTTGGCAGTATATTGGGCATAATTTTTAAATTTTTAATAAACAATCTCATGACCATTTGATATTACCTCAAAAATCATTTTAAACCTGTTAATTAATTCTCCGTTGATGCTTGTAATGCAAGAAGAGCATTCTGTGTTTTGAAAAAACCTCCTAGACGTATTTCCATCATTACTATTTCCATAGGCTGCTTTAGAAATATCAACAAGTAGACCCATTTCAGCCCTAAAAATTTCGGAACTTCTCTTTTGTTTTCTTAATAACTTTTTTGTCTTCTGGTGTACGGGCCTGTCACTTTTTATGGGTTCTTTATATGCTTAATGCAATAACGATTCGAAAAAGCGTATTCTGTCATGGAGTACTGAAAGCCCAAACTGTAGAGATTCTTTTTTAGTGGCACATTTTTCTAATTTATTAAAATATTTTGATGTCTGACCACATATAACATCGCATAGTTGATGGATGCAGTGTCCGTTACGAGGTTGGAAACTTTTCCGTCTACCATTGTCAGCAAAATATTGTGACTGATTTTCGCTGATGTTGAACTGTCTTTAGTCTCTATCAGATATTTTGCCTGCTTTTGGATGTATTTTATTTCTTCTTTAGTGACATCTTTCGTTTCGTGGACAAATCAAGCTCTGATAGGTCTGCAAAATCTCACCGAAGAAGGAGTAGGATTTTGCCAAATGATTTTTATTGCTTTGCCATCGACAGAAACAACCAATTTCACTGGAATAATCGAGCTCATAAATATATTTTAATCATTACCTGCGACTTTTTCAAATTTTTGCTTAAATTGAATTTGGTGAGATCCATCACATCCCATTTTATTATTAAAAGTATGTTGCTTTTTAGTGTCATTTAATGTATCTAAGACTTTTTTTAAATATTGTATAAGGCGCAAAGCCGTATGATCCAGCAAAGTTTGTAGTTCAACATTAAAACTGGTCTTGTCATCGAATGGGATAGTCTGTGGACTAGTACGCATTTCGATGCGCATCGCCAGGCCTCGAATTTTCCCATTGGCTCTTGACCTAGAAATCCAGCCAGGTCAGTCCCTCACGGGCTCTCCGAGAGCTTATTGCTCTCGGGGCTCTGCTTCCTGCATTTATTTGCCATACTCTGTGGATGAGAATTGTTTTAACTTAACTTGGTGTACTTTATTTCGACGAAGAAATTGTCAGGTAAGAAATATCTTACCTTTTTCAAGGCAAGACACCGAAGATAAATATTTTCCAAGTCCATAACCCGAAAATGGACTTAAGTAGAGGAGCTCTCGACAGTATATTCGAAGCCCTCTACATAGCACCCGGGATATCAGAAGGTAGTTAGACCCTTAATTGTTCCCCGAGGTGACAGTCTCCGTAACAGTTATTTTGTCATCATCTGGGTAGCACTCTTTTTTTTGTCTTTTGCAGCAAAGAGTAACAAGGGTAGATGTACTTCCGTCCGACTTGTAATAAGGTCCTTTGGCTTCGTGTAAAGTTACCGTCTACAAATAACGATAAAGCTTCCTGTGGGGTATATGGTATATTTCATATCCACGTGGTCTTTTTTAGACGAAATTATCGTTCTGATCTTCTTGGCATTCGTCGGAGTTAAAGTTAGTTGTTTAATCATCTGTGAAACATGTTTATTCTCGGAAGTATCCTGACTTACACGTGCAGCAAACGTCAACTCCTCGACAGGTACGCAAGCCCGTATTTCTTCAGTTCTCCGCCGCTTGCTCCTTTCACTTAAGTCGTGTAACGTTTAACTGGACGACCGAGCTTAAGTGATAACCACGAAGGAAGTTCTAATGATGTTTTAAGCCATTCTTCATTATTTTTTAGAAATCGTTTATCAGTATTACGAGCTGCCCATTTCTGCTTAAAAATTGCCTTGAAATCCTTCAGAGAACGAGACAATATACTAATATCCTCCCTTGGACATGACGTCATCAGAGCAAGTCTATCTTCCAATAGGGTAAATTTTTCGTCAATTTTCTTTCCTTTGAATTCCATTAGGATACAATATAGTTCCCGTCTGGTGATAGTTTTCACCTTTTCCGAAGTATCTGCAAAAAAATTTATAAACGTTTATTATAAAAACATATTTTTTTAATTGCACCTACAAACTGTAAAAATAAAATAAAAATATGGGGTGCTTTGGGGTGAGATTTTAATACTGTTTCGATTAGGCAAAGATTCAAACTTTATTACCATAACTTAAATGTAGTGCGACATAGCTCGACACATAAACAAAAACACTAATGTTTCAAAATTTTAGTCAAAATATAACATTATTTAAATGTAAATTGGAAACATAAGTTTAAATGCTGAAACTTAAGGAGAAATTAAGTGTAATATATTATAAAACAAAGTACATACCTTCAACTTCCATATTCAGTAAGAAATTTTCTGATAATCCACCACAAGACGACATACTAACAAAGAGAAATATATAAAATAATTAAAAGTGCTGTCAACAATGACATGCGTTACAGACGAGTGCTGTGTTTTGACTAATTTCTAGGCGCGTGCGATGATAAAATGGGGAAAGTGGGGTGCGCCCTGTATCAAGCGGTTAATGTACTTTACAAAAAGTTCGTTGCTGGTCTCATTTGGTGAATTTTATAAAAACTACTTATGACCGGTTTTTAGGGTCAAATACCCCTTAGTATAAAACTTAAATATTATTTTCGTAAATATCGGGTGGACTTTTCACGAAAATTTTCAAGAATTGATTGTAACAGTGATGTTGGAAATAGATTACTTCTGGCATCTGATCCTCTCATCAATTGTAGTCGGTCAAAGAATCAGCAGAAAATCTTACCATTTTCCGATGAAGCAAAGGCAATTTTAATTGCAGCAATACCGAATCTAAACAGTTTGGACGACAATACAGTCGAAGATGATGACGATGAAGAGGATTCTAAAACTATCATTGAATCAGATTGCACTGATTGCGAATATGTGTTTCAATATCTTCATTATTGTTAACGTAAAAAAAGGGACTTATTTATGTAAAATTGTACTTATTATTGTAAAAATACTAAAATAGTTATTTTTTTATGTATTTTTTATAAAAATTGCAAAATGTCAACGAAATATTGTTTTTAATTATATTTTTTGATAAGATAGGCTCTAAATAATTATGACCGGTTTTTTATTTCAAATACACCTTAGTGGGCAGTCGTATTCAACCGGTGACATATTTTTTCAAAAATTGCGACTGATAAATGAAATTGGTGAAATATTAGTAATAAAAGTATTTTAGTTGGTTGCCAAATGCACTTTTTTCAACTTGGCATCATGGACTTTTTTAAACATTTTTTGTGGCAGTCAGCCTGTTTAAAGACAGAAATAAAACCAGTAAAGAAAAAGTGGTTAAAAAGAGGAGGGTGTTGTTAAATAAAGGTGTGAAAAACAAAACGAGACTCTGATCGGATCGGATAGGTATCATGCTCATCGTGCTAAGGTTAGACACATAATGGTGGAGATGTAGATAGCCAGAATAATGAATCAGTTTTCATTGGTGAATTATGGGTAGATTTAAAATTGGGTTAGGGGTAATATTAATAAATGTAGATGGTATCCCACTATTTATATTTTTTATTCGTGCTTTTTTTTATTCTACTCCGTATATGGGGCAGAATAGAAAAAATTAACAACTATGCATATCAAGTACAAATCTCAACTACTGATTTTTGTATTTATTATTTTATACAATATTTTATTAGGCAATTTCTGCAGTTTGTCTTCATTTTCAAAAAAAATTAAGAAATGCAGAGTGTAGTGATGCACGTATATTATCAGTGACGTAAATAAATCATTCATAAATAAAATAATAATAAAAGTCTTGAAGCTATAGGACGAATAAACAAAAATTTAAATACAATACAAAAAGATAAAAAAAATCTCAATGAGTTTGTTGACATATTATATTAAGTTATTCCGAGTATTGAGTTATTTCCGAGTTATAATACCGCTTTTAAAACTTTATTGACATAACAATTAAAAATAAGTTCGCAATTATATAGCACTGATTATATTCTAATTTGACCACTTGAAAACTGCCTAAAATGATAATTCGACACCTTATATTTGCACCTATCATTTTTTCATGGTCACTTCTCTTGTTTATTTACTATTTTTTTAGGTGCTCAATTAAAATGATGGGAATTAATTTCGTAATTCCGTTATAATTTGTAGAGTCGCTGTAGATATTGTCCATAAACCACTGGCCCTAATACCATTATTTTTTGAGCGCTCTTGAGTTTATTGCTAGGATAACTTTCTTATCGCAGGTTTCGGACGAAGCGTTAAAACGCACAGAGTATGATAAAAGAGGACAAACGACTGAAACGACTGTAACGACTGATCGTGAGAATCGCAGATTTTATACCTATGTGTACACACATTATATATACTGCGCTCTTTTAAGGGTATATAGAGTTGCACACTCTTCTTTCACTTACTATTTTTCATTCCGCACACACTACGTGGAGTAGTAAACGCAGTCCCATGCGTGTGTCATTTATAACATAAGTTTCGTTCGCAGTATGAGTAATAGACGCTTTCAGAATCAGTTCAAAATCCGTATAGTAATCGAGTTGTACCCCTTGACCACCTCGACCACCGAACGAATTTCGAACAACCTTCAATTTAGTCGTTAGTGCCTGATTTGATTTATTTAACAGCCTAGCCTGATTTGTCTAAGAGCTTATTTGTAAATAATATTTTAATTTTTGGATAGATTTATGTCCTATGAAATGGGTAAGTTCCAGCTTGGTACGTAAAGGTCTTTCTCTATCCTATAAATATTATTGTTTTAGAGATTTGAACGAGTTTTTATATTTTCAACCAAAACTATCTACTAGTGACTACGTGGGTAATGGTGAAGATGCCATATTATTTAGATGGAATAACAAAAACAACCGGTAACAATTTTTAGGACTTGTCAAAAGAATGAAAAAATGGATTTTATGTTAATGACTTTTTAGAAACTAAAAAAGTTCCAAAATTGGAAAATGAAGAAAAACTCGCGAAAATTGAAATATTACTATAAAAAATGTTATTAAAATATAAATAAAATCTGCTTATAAAATCTTATAAAATGTATATAAATAAATATAAAAAAAATATTTATGCTGTAAAAAAATTAATAAGTCCGGGCGATGAGTTACTTAAGAAGTAAGATACTCTTCTTACAATTTAAATGCAGAGGGTAAATCTATCAGCGACAATCCTGAACGACTCTGTCTTATTCCCAATAAGCCACTGGAACACTGTAATATACTTTAAGGAGTTCAGCCAATTGGTTTGACAGTCTTTGGCTCATCCTAAAATGCTCGACATCCAGCTCATCGTCGAACCGTGGTACGATGGTTTTAAAGTATCCAACGGTTTGTGAGAACTTAGACAAGTTCCAGTAGGTTATTCAAATAATAATTGCTAGAACTGAAATAGTCAGGCATCTTGTATTCTATAACAAAGTTTATTCTGTTAAAAAGATAACCAAAAACGATTAATATTTTGTTCATCTTATTTGCATTTGCGTGTAGTATCGCTTGGTAAATTGTATAGAGTTCTCTTGTTAATATAGTTGCAGTTCTGAAATTCTATGTTTGAGAATCTCTGTGTTGTTAATTATTGCCACTACGACTCCATTTTCAGTTTTAGACGTGACTGTGTAGTATACTGTGTAATCGGAATGGGAGTTAACTAGATTTCTGAAGAGTTGTATACTAAGATTAGGGTTGATACAATTTTTTTAAAATTATAATAGACTACAATTGACCGCTAGAATTTTTATAACCCAAGGTGAAGGTGAAGATGAAGGTATATCATTGTATTAATATAAGGGTGGAAATTGCTTTCAGTTAATCAGGTTTATTGCATGATAGATTTTGCGGGAATATGGAAAATTGAAATTTGAAGAGTCGTTAGCCATGGATATATCTAAAATGTTAGATATTGAAATTCTGGTATATAGAGTTATGGTAGAAGTGTAATTAAGCGTTAATAGCTGCCTACAAAGCTCTGTAGTAGGTTTACCTATTTCAGCTTGTATGCTAGTTACTGAGGTTGTTCTGTAACGTATCCAAAGGTTTTAACACTGTTGTGTTGGCAAATGCAAAATCAGCACGTCCGTAATCAATTTTGGAACGAATTCCGAAACGAAATATGTTCCATGTCTTTTTAAAAATATTACTATTTTGTTTTATTAGAGCAAAACCTGAAACCGGTACCAAGAGAATAACTTAATAGTTGTTTGGGATGTACCCTGGATTTTTAAACATAAACTACTTTATCATGTTTATTCAACTAATTAGATTACACATAAAAAAAACTTAAAATAACATTAAATGTGTTGAGAGTCTGAAAATGAATTGTCGATGTGCATTGGATGGAAGTTTGTCTCTCACTCGTCATTTGGTGGTGGATATAGTTGGGACGGAGTCTTAACAATAGTTTATTTAAGTGTTCTTGTAATATTGATGCAGAGCCTTGTGAGGTTCCGTTCTGTTGTACTCTAAGATAGGATATAGCACCATTTGTTCGGACTTTCGGACTGTTTTAGGATAATTAATATATGATATTTTCACACTGTATCAAATGCTTTAGTTATATCATACATTTTTGCCATACATTTTTGATTATTTTTAAAAGCTTCGTGAATAGCGTTTGTTGGTGAACAAACTCTGATAAAAGAACATGTTGATAATATAGGACAATATGATTTTGGTTGTAGTTTAGCTTTATTTAATAATAGAAAGAACAATGGCATTTTTCCAGATATTTAAAACTGATTTTTGTGACCAAATACTAATAAAAATTTGTAATACAAACTTTTGAGCTTCTATGAGAAGTTTTTTTAACAAATTGTATTGTTATGTCGTCTGGACAGGGTGAAGTATCACTCATGCTATTAAGTGCTTCTTGAAACTTCCCATTACTAAGAGATGTATTGAAATGGTTAAATTCGTCTGGATTTATTAAGTATTGCCTCCTCCTGTTGTTTGTAAGTTAAGAACTCTTTACTGTAATTTTGGCTAAATTAGAATTTTGATAGGTATCAGCTAGTTAATTTACTATATCCTATGATCAGTTAGTAACGTACCTTCTTTTTCTAGACTTACGATTTGTTGGTAAGTATGCTGTCCTGATATTTTTTTAGCTTGAAATATTTGGAGATAAACTTTGAAACATTTGAAGAAGCAAGCAGTAACTTGGAAAATGTACCAGAAGTCCTTCCGGAAAAAATATATATTACAATGACAAAAACGAAAAGCGGTAAATCAGCTGAAGTAGATGGAATTACAGTAAAACTGCTTAAATACATTGGCACACACAAACTTAAAAATCTTAGCGCGTATATCTCATAACCGTCACAAATCAAGATACATATCAGACCTCTGGAATACAGCAAATAATAATTCTCATAGGCAGCAAAGAGAATACCAAAAACATCAGCCCTATAAGTCTACTATTACTTATATTCAAGACGTTCACAAAAATCATCACCAACAGATTGACAAATGTATTAGATACTGCATAGTCTAGATGGCTGGCTCTAAAAGTAGATTCAGTAGACTGTAAATTCCATACGCTACAAAAACTAATGAGTAGAGCTGAAGAATATGAAATATCGCTTGCCCTAACCTTTTAAGACTTAAAGAAGACTTTCAGTTCTATACATCACAGGAAAGTAATAAAAACTTTCACCAAATAAGGCACTAAAAATCTATACATAGAAATTATAGCAAAAATATACTACAGAAAAGCAAAAGTTTAAGTAAAAATTTATGAAAACACTCCTTTTCCCACTACACAATGCGTCCGTCAAGGAAACGCAATATCCTTAAAGCTTTTCACCGTAACCCTAGAATATACTACTACTAAGGATTTCCACAGTTTTCACTGTCTTCCTTCACTCAACCGTTTTCTCCAATTTTCCCTGTCATTCCAGTCTCCATCTCGCAGGGTTCTTTTCTCCATAGCCTCGTCGATTTCGTCTCTGAATGACCTTCGGGGTCTTCCTCTCTTTCTTCTTCCAATCGGGCTCCATTCTGTGATTTTGTTTATCCAGCGTCCTCTGTCCGCTCTTCTGACGTGGCCGTACCAGGATAGTCTCTTCTCCTCTATATAGTCGATTATGTCTAATTGCACTACCATTCTCCGCTTAATCTCTGCGTTTTCAATTCTGTCTCTTTTTGTAAGTCTACAGCTTCTCCTCAGGAACTCCATTTCTACTGCTCTTATTCTACCTCTATTTCTCTTGTTTATTGTCCAGTTTTCGGACCCATATGTCAGGATACTTCTTGTCAGGGTGTTATATATTCTCTTTTTTGTCTTTATCGTAATGTTCTTATCCCACAACACTGAGTTTAGTTGTCTTATACAGTTTCTTGTTTGTCTTAGTCTGTTGTTTATATCTTCTTCTGTTGTTCCCTGGTTCGATATTATGGTTCCTAAATACTTGAATTTATCTCATATCCTTGTTTTCTGTTGTTAGGTATTCGGTTTTCTCTAAGTTTATTTCCATTCCGTTGTTTTTATATTCTTCTTCTAGTTTTCTGAGCATAAAGCTGAGATCTTCTTTATCTTGTGCGATGACTACTTGATCGTCGGCAAAACTTAAGGTGTATAGGTATTCGTCTCTTACTGGTATGCCCATTCCTTCGCACTTTCTCCTCCATGGTTTGAGTGTCTTTTCCAAGAATATTTTAAACAGAGTAGGGGACGTAGCACAGCCTTGTAGAAGTCCTTTTGTCGTCTTAAATGGATTGTAGGCTTTATTTCCACATTTAATAGCTACTTTGTTTTCTTTGTATAGTGCTTTAACTGCTTTTATTAGTGTTTGTCGGATTCCGAGATCATTCATTGCTTCCCATAATTTGACTCTAGGTATTGAGTCATATGCTTTCTTTAGATCAACAAAGGCCAGATGGACCGGTCTACCTTTTGCCATTTTCTTCTCTATCAGTTGTTCTAATGTGTACGTATGATCTAGGCATGATTTTCCTACTGTGAACCCTGCTTGGTCTTCTCCAATTTTTCCTATTATTTCAGTTTCTACCCCCTAGAATATATACTTAGAAAAACGAGCTGGCGTAACAATGGCCTGTCCATTCTTATATTACTTCTGTCATTTGCAATTGGCTGACAATATCGTTTTACTTGCTAATACTTTTGCAGAACTATAAGAATTTATAATCGATATAATCAACCGAAATGCAGCCAAAAATGAAGTTGGCCTAAAAATGAACATTACTTAGATTATTTTTTGGTTAAAATGCTGTAATATTTAAATTTAGAATGCTACTGGCCCAACACCGAAAGGTACAAATGGGTCTACTGATTAAGTAAGTAAGTAAGTAGAATGCTACTCCACCTAAAGAAAAGAGTAGTTGATCAGTGTATATTACTAATCCTATTTATACTAATGACATGCATAACGGCTGCAAAACTTGTACACTAAAGTACTCAAAGATAAATGGAGAGATGTGTGTTAGGAATAACAAAGAGAGATCGCAAAAAAATATACTGAATCAGGCAGAAAACCCAAATCACTAATGTAATCAACAGAATTAAAGCTTTTAAATGACAGTGGGTGGATGGAAACTGACAATAGATGGTCCACGAAAATTACATTGTAATATTCAAGAAACATCAAGAGACCAAGAAGACGTTCAAACTTAAGATGGGACTATGATATAAAGCAACAAACATGTAGAACATGGTACAGAGAAGAGAATATTGGACAATAGGAAGAAATGAAATCTAGATGAGATCATACATTTCAAACAAGCCTACGACTCAATTAATAGGAACAAGTTATGTCAAATATTGCAGAGCTTTAATATCCCCCAAAAATACATCCGACTGGTAAAAACAACAATGGATTCGTCAATAGCAACTGTCAGAGTCCAAAATGAGCTCACTGAAAACTTTACGATAGCCCAAGGATTAAAGCAAGGAGACGGGCTGGCACCGACACTATTCAACCTGACCTTGGAATATGTGATAAGACAGCTGAATATAGGAAGAGGTAATCTTCTAACAAATAAATCAATACAGATTGCTATGCCGATGATATCAGCATCATGTCTCGCAGAACAGAAGAGGCGGCAGAAATATATTCACAATTAAAATCAAAGGCAAAAGAGACCGGACTGGAAATAAATATTCAAAAGTTAACACAGGCAAGCGCTAGGGGAAACAGACGCACAGTTAAATTAGAGGACGATATTGAAACGGTAGAAAGTTTCACATATTTAGGAGTTACATTACACACGGATGGAACAGAAGAACCAGAAATCCAAAGAAGAATAGTAAAGGGAAACAAAGCTTATTTTTCACTCGATCATGTGTTTCGCTCCAAAAACATACACTGGAGATCAAAAATCAGGGTCTACAAAACTATTATCAGACCAATAGTATGTTATTGATGCGAGACATGGGTGATGACAGAAGAGACAAAAACAAAACTGGAAGTCTTCGAAAGAAAAGTCCTAAGAAAGATATTTGGACCTATTAACGAAAACGGAATATGGAGATCCAGGTATAACCATGAACTCTACCAACTGTTCAAAGAGACACCGATCTCAGAATTCGTTAAACTTCAGAGACTTCGCTGGGCTGGTCATGTAGTAAGAATGGAGACAGAAAGATTGCCGAAAAGAGCCCTTGATAGTAAAATGCAGGGCGCAAGACCAAAAGGAAGGCCACGGAAAAGATGGGAGGATAAAGTGGCAGCGGACGCGCAAAATTTGCTAGACATGAGAACTTGGAGAAGATCGGCGCGGGACCGACAAGGTTGGAGGCATAGTTTGGAGGAGGCCAAGGTCCGATTTGGGTTGTAGCGCCATTGAAGAGAGAGAGAGAGAGGAAGAAATGAAGAATGACAATGTAAGATAGGCTGTACCATAATCTGTAGCATATGCTAAGAGTGATAATCATTATATAAGTAGACTTGGGGGACAAAGAAGTAGGATGCGAAAATATGGAGTTAATTCGAGTTTACTCGACTTAGCCCCTTCTACTCAAATCCGACTCTCACCTTCCCCTGGTGTCCCCTGTTAAACCGAGCAACTTTTCTGGAGATCAGGTAGACAACCCGGGTGAAAGGTTGGTTCGGTAACTGACAAAAGCGGGTGAACTGGTCCTCCAGGTTGGGGGTTGGGCAAAGTGATAACACCCCTCCCGCTGTAAAAATTCTTTTGTTACGGAAACTTCAAAACAATCAGCCGGACGGATTTTTTGTCGACGACTTGGCAAACGAAATAAGGTTAATGATAAGGTTAATGATAAGGTTAATGATATTGGTTTATTTACTTGGAATGTGCGTACGATGTAGTGCAGGTAAACTAAGAAGTCTGACCAATACACTTAATGAATATTTAGCAGACATTATAGCACTTCAAGAAATCATATGGACAGGAAGTGCTAGCCTAGAAAAAAAAAGACTACACTTTCTTCTACAGCGAAGATAAAAATAATCATACTTCCGGCTTGGGATTCATACTGAATAAACGATTGGAATCAGAAGTCATAGCTTTTAATCCAATAAGTCCAAGAATATGTAGAATCCGAATTAAAGGCAGGTTCTTTAATTACAGCATTATCAATATCCATGCTACCACTGAAGATAAAAAAGACGAGGAGAAGGACATATTTACCGACAAACTGGAAAGCACTTCGAGACTATGTCAGAACAATGACATAAAAATTATTATTGGTAATTTTAACGCTTAAGTCGACAGAGACTATGTACCGACCCACGATCGGCAAGCATAGTCTTCATGCTGTAAGCAACCAAAATAATTTACGCCTGATTGAACTCGCAGCATCATTGGAAATGGTGGTAGTAAGTACACGTTTTTCTCACAAAAATATCCACAAAGCCACATGGTAATTATCATACGGTCAAACAAAAAACCAAATTGACCATGTACTAATTGATAGTCGACATTTCTCAGACGTACTAGATGTAAGAGCTTGTAGGAACACAACTCAGGGCTGGTATATCAAACGCTAAGAAGGGCCAGAGCAAAAAATCTATGAAATATGTATAATACTGATGTGCTAAATTAGTTGCTATAACAACATGCAAATTTCAAATAAAGAGCTGACAAGAACCGAAAACAATCGACGAGAAGAAAATAGGACGTTTAGAAAAAAAAAGACGATACGAAAACGCTCTAAACGAGATTGTTAACCACCACAATAGAAAAGACTCGCAAAAATTCTACCAGAATATAAACAGCTGCAGAAAATAATTCAAACCCAGAATAAAAGCATGTAAAGACAGAGATGGTTCCATAATTAGTGACAAAGAAGAGATACTTAACAGGTGGGCGAATCATTTTGAAGAACTGCTTGGCGACAGTCATGAAGAAGAATAACAAAGCACTTGGTTTGGACAATCTTTCTGTCCAACTCTTTAAAAATGGTGGTTACACCATTTTTAAACACATGCATAAATTAGTAACCAAAATATGGCAACGAAAGGAAACGCCCGTAGATTGGAAATTAGGTGTAATGCACCGTCTTCACAAAAAGGGAGATATGATGGTGTGTGATCATTATAGAGGCATCACCCTACTTAACATGGCATATAAAGTATTGTCATACGTACTGTACAGAAGATTATGGGAACTACCAGTGCAGTTTCCGACTCAATAAATCAACAACGGATCAAATCTTGACAGTCAGGCAGATTCTTGAGAAAACTCTTGAGTTCGGAGTCAACACCAATCACATATTTGTGTATTTCAAAGGCGCGTACGACTCACTCAACAGACAAAAACTTCTACAGGCTATGGTGAAATTTAAAATGTTGCTTCATCTTGTTCAACTAACGGAACTTACACTCACAGGCGTCGCGAGTGTAGTCAGAATCCAAAACGACTTTTCAATACCCTTCCAGTGTAAAAATGAACTGAGACAGGGAGATGCACTGTCGTGTCTCTTATTTAACCTTGCACTAGAAGTCGAGAGTAAAATATTAATAAAATGGCACCATCTTTAATAAATCTGTAGAAGAGGTATAGACATTATTGCTAGATCAACAGAATGTCTGATCAAAGCAATTCGATCATTAAGGGCGTCTGCACTGAGAATGAGATTAAAAATAAACGCACAGAAAACCAAGTATATGTATTGTACTAGATCAGGCAACTAGATACTTAGACTAATAATTGATGATCTGGAACTGGAAGGTGTGGACACTTTCGTCTACCTGGGCTCGCTGCTGACCAAAGGCAACAATGTCAGCGAAGAAATTTAAAGAAAAATTGTGCTTGTCGAAACAGATGGCCCCAAAACTACCCAGAAAAATTAAAATTACCATATATAAAACACTAATACGGCCAGTGATAACATACGGGTCAGAAACGTGGTCACTTACACAAAACAACCAAGAATTGCTTAAACATTTCGAGAGAAAAATCTAAGGAAAATATATGGAGGAGTCCAAGAACAGGGTTTGTAGGCGCTACAACTTTGAGTTATATAGAAGTTTTGGGGAACCTGACGTTGTAAAATGTATTAAGTTAGTCCGCCATCGATGGATAGGACGTGTAATTAGGCGAGATGAAGATGCAACGATCAGAAAAATTTTCGACCGAAGAGGACCAGTGGAAAGACGAGCCAGAGGAAGACCAAAACATAGGTATCACGATAAGATACAGGATGATCTAAAATACATCAGTGTTAAAGCATGGAGATGAGTTATCAGAGACAGGAGCGAATGAAAGATTATTCTGAAGAATGCTCTGGCTCATAACGAGCTGTAATGCCACTGATGATGATGATGATATAAGTAGACTTTGTAGTTTTTACATTTACGAAAAAACTACTAAAAAATAATTTAAGTTTTCTAATATACTACTCGTATCTAAGTCAAATTTTCAGACTGTAGAATTAATCAAGATAAGATGACTTATTATGTAGATTTAATATCAGTAAAACATCAAATTTTCTGTAATATCTTAAATGTTCATTAAGTTATAATAAGTGCTTCACCTTATCGTCTATGGAAATCAAAGCCAACAAATATAGAAATGTAGTGGGGAGTATTAACACTAACAAAAAACGTAATAAGTCAAGTGGTCCTTGTTGTTAAGTGGTTGGCTTCTTTTTGTATATAAAGCCAAACTGACGATGCACATTATTGTAAAATACAATTCTCAAACATGAAGACTACATTAGTTTTGACTCTCTTGTTCTGCGTCGGTAAGCAATAAATATTTTTTATATTTATTCAGTATAACCGTTTTATTATTCTTAATTGGTAATATTTGAATATTGTATACTACTTATTATTTATTTTTATCTGTGTCAAAAGTACACAGATAAAAATAAATAATAACCTAAATGGTTCTTAATTCCGCTTGTGTTACAAACTGGATATACTAAGTATCTCAGGGTCAGAAACCAAGAAGGCAATTTTAAGAGGCGAAAAAAATAACAAAACTGATAAAGCCACAAATATACAGTAGAAACGCAGATGATTATTATTATAAGCAGCTGATATTGTTAGCAATTTGGCAATATGTCAGGCCTCACTACACGCGTAGGTCGTGCATCCAAGAGCTTCTGTTAGAACTTACGACTCGCAAACAAAGGTTAATACAAGCCTATATATTGACTTAATTTTCTCATTCTTTTTGATCCTAATTTTCACCTATTAGTATAACTCTTGTATTACGAAATGCTTAATCTTAAATTTCTATAACGCACATACATCTTTTTCACTTTCACGTTAAATTTTTTAATTATCTCATTCCATGTATAGAATAAATTTCGTTGGACTTGTCTCCTTGTCTTAGACCCTTAATTGTAGTTATTGGTTTTTGATGTTCTTTTTAAACTAATATCATAATTTAAGTGCTGTTATATATTTTTTTTTCTTATCAATACCCCTAACATTTTGTTATTAAAACCTTTCTTTCCTATATCTTTTCATAATTTTTGTCTTGGTATTGAGCCAAAAGCCTTTTTAAGGTCTATTTTCAACAAATATATTTTTTTTCTGTTTGCCGATATTTTTCTATTATTTGTTTGATGTAAATATATAATCATGGGGCCCTTTTTAAATGTGCTTTGTGATTCCTCAATAAGTCTGCCAAATGATGAGTCCATAATACTAGTATATAGGTGATAAATCAATCCTTACAATATTAGGTAAGTTTTTTTTATGGTAGTAGAATTTGTAGGTTACCGCTTTCGAGGCTTACAATATATGAACTATCATCAGGCCACAGTACATAGGTCTTTGTTTAAACAAAAACTAAATGATGAAAAACAACAACATGAAATAAAGAATGAACACCTAATACAAAAAATTAAAATAAAAATGGTAACAATCAACTAAACAACTACAACAGTTTATTTTCTTCTTGATAGCATTGAGTTTATAATATTTCTTGAAAATATTCTTTCCATTTGTTAATTATTTTATTTTCATCTGTGAGAATTTCGTTTTACTCTTCATTTTTGTGCCTCGCTTTTTTAATTTTTTCATTAATTTTAAAACTAAGATCAAACAGATTCTAATTGTTTTTATTACTAGTTTTTATCTTTTTTTTTTAATTTTGTACTTTTGTCCCTTTTTGCTTTGGTAACAAATTCTTTTACTAATCTCCTGCATTTTTTAAATTCTTCATATTTTTCTGCTGTTTTATTTTGTAAGTATATTTATATGCATTTTTCGTTCTTTTTTCTTTTTTAACATTATTTAAAAAATTCATCATATATCTTTAAATATCTTTTATTACACAAAACAAAAACAAACTGATTGTAATTTTTTTTATTTGTATTTATCTGCGTATCTGGCTACCGATTGCTGGATCTATTTGTAGAGTACCAAATTTTATTAAATTTAAAAATACAAAAACTTTAAGATAATAGTTATTTTATTTTAAAAACTTCTAACAATAAAAGCCATTGTTTACTTTTAGTGCTGACGGTATTGGCCCAAAGAACCCGTGAGCCTGAACCTGAGCCTACCGATGATCCTGAGCCTGAGTAAGTAAAAATCGTACAAATAAAAGGCAACTTGCTAATAAAATATTTGCCAATCTGGCCAGTTTTATTAAAAATAAATTTTATTGTTAAAATTTCTTTGCCTCAATAATATATTTTTAAAGATTTAGTCCGCCCGATTGAAAATTTACTTTTTAATACTATACTAGAACCCCAAAAAATTAGATTGTATCAAAACTGAGACTTGAACAAAGAAAAATATGTTATTTCGAAGGATGCTAAATTGATTTCGTTCGAAACAAATCTTATTGCATAGCAACCTGGGGCTAGTTTCTTATTTAACAAATCGATATGAAGGGATAACTTAAGGTTATATAAATGTCTATAAAAATATTAAGAAATTTTACAGAATCAACGATACTGATCTGGCTGTTATTAAGAAGCAAGGGCTGAAGAGCTCCTTCTTAGGATGATGCTTCTGCTTTATCCATGTTAACAGAGAGTAAATTAGAGTCGGATCCGGTTCTTATTTCTAATATTAGAGTTTCTCCAGATGATACTGGTATCATCAATAAAAAGAAAAATTTTTCTGTCAATTTTCAAGTTGGCAATGTCATTTATAAAAATAACAAAAAGTAGAGGACCCAATACTAAACCTTGTGGTACTCTACTTAAATGCATTTGTGACTAGAGTGAGTATTATTTGCTCTAACTAGTTGTTTCCTATTTTACAAGTATGATTGAAGTCAATTTAAAGAAGTACTTCGAATTCCGTGGAAATTTAGTTTTTTTATTAAAATGTCGTGACTTACACGACTTACACGATACAATCAAAATCTTTGGCAGTCACAAAAAACAGTGTCAGTTTAACGATTATTGTTCAGTTCTTGATAGACCACCTCAGGCAGTACAAAAACATATCATCACTGGTACATTTATTAGATAAAAAGCAAACTGCCTTTGTAATAAAATGTTGTTTTCAACGAGAAAGGATATAGTCGAAATGATATAGAAAGTCGGGCTTTTATAAGTCTTTTAATAATTTTGGTTACTAGCAGTAATGAATGAATAGGTCTGTAGTTGCATGCATTGATTTTCATCCCCTATATAAAGAGAAATAATAATGGCTGTCTTTAGGCACTCTGGAAGTATACCTTTTTTAAAGTAATCATTACTTAGTGAAACCAGGACTTCCTTATATTTTTTTGGCAGATTAAGGGAAATTTTTATTATTAATCCATCAGTGTTCATATTCTCTAATAATTTCTATTTTGTTTTAATTTTTAAATCGATCTGGCAACGTTGCTTTCTGCCAACATTGGGCATTTTGGGCGAGGTCGCTTCGATCGAGCATTGTTGTTTGATCGATGCGCGAGAGTCATGTACAAGCCGTTGCATTAAGAACACGTGGAAATAAAAAGGCACATTTTTGTTGAGCTTGTAAGTCATTTCTAATTCATTTCCTGCACCAATTACCCAAGACAAAAAGTGTTAATAATCAATAAAAACATTGGTAGCAGAGCGTGGTTAACTAATTCGTAAAAAAAAAATAGTGTTAAATCCCGGTCTATAACAGGACTCAGTGGAAAATTTCGTAACGGTTAGTTAAACAATAGTGTTCGTTCCCGGTTGTGTAAATTTACCGGCCCAGTGGAAGAGACAACACATTGGTGCAACCAGAAGTTGAAGTTATCTACAAGTTCAATAAATGTGAGTTCCTTTTCAATCACTTTCCTTAAACTTTTCTTTATATAGTCTATAGTTTTTTACTGCTTCGATTTGTAACAATTTTAAGTTAATCATAATGTCTGATACTAAAAAACGAGGTGTGCTTAAAAGTAAACTAACAATTTTTATTAAATATCTGAATACATTTTCCGAAAAAGAAATTAGTGAGTTAGAAATAATTCAATTAAAAGCGCTGCTTTTAGACATAGAATCGCTTAAATCGGAATTTGAAATAATACAATCGCGAATCGAATTAGATACGGAAGACGAAGAAGAGTTTCAAATCCAGTTAATAGAAAGGGAAACGTTTGAAACGACATATTATACTTACTTATATAGCTAAAGGCAGAAAAATTATTTTAGATTTTGAAACCGTCGATGTATCTAGTTCTTCCCTTAACAATTCACAAATTCAAAACTTTGATCAAGGCACGGCAATAAAATTACCGACAATAAATTTACCTAAATTTTCCGGTTCATATCAGACGTGGCTCGAATTTAGGGACACCTATAAAAGTCTAATTCACGAAAATAACAATATAAGTCCTATACAAAAATTTCATTATTTACGGGCGTCTTTGGAAGGTGTGGCAACTGATATTATTCAGTCGTTGGAAATTTCCACCGCTAATTATGACGTGGCTTGGAAGGCACTTTCTGAACGGTACGATAACGACCAGCTGTTAATACATAATCACGTTAAATCTCTATTCAATTGTGAACCGGTCGTTAAAGAATCAGCTGTATCTCTTCGCAAATTATTAGATATTATTACAAAGAATTTGAGGGCTCTTGAGCAATTAAACCAACCAACTAGTGAATGGGGTACACTACTTATATATTTAATCTCAACTAAACTCGATTCAATAACCCTACGTGAATGGGAAAGTTTTAAAAAGAATGGAGAAAGGCACACCTTTGAAGATTTCAAAGAATTCATAAAATCACGAGCTGATTTATTAGAAATGGTAAATGAAACTCATCCAGATAAAAGAAAATCGGTAAATAACAGTACTCGCGGATTTATTGTTACGGGGGGTGAACGAAATGCTCCAAAATGCGTCTTTTGTAAAATAGAACATTATATTCAAAATTGCAATGATTTCCTAAAGCTAACTATTAGAGATCGCATTGATAAGGCTAGGTTCATGAAGCTATGCATTAATTGTTTAAAAGGAGGACACACTAGTAAATTTTGTCGACGGGGTAATTGTACGAAATGCGGATCAAAACATAATACTCTTTTGCATTTAGAACAACGTAATGTCAATTCGCAATCTAATATTATCCTACACAAAATAGTGCAATCGTGGATTGTGCGCCTGCGCAATCAACTGAGGTAGCTTTATCAGCCTACAGTTCTATTGAACACGTTTTTTTATCTACTGTGCTCGTCCAACTATTCGATAAATACAACAGATCTCATACTGTGAGGGCTTTGCTTGACTCAGGTGCTCAATCCAGCTTTATTTCAAAAGACTTATTTAATGGCCTCCATTTGGAGAATATACCAACAGACATTATAGTGACGGGCATAAATGGTATTTCAACTAATATCACTGCAAAATGTGAGTTACAAGTTCAGGCTATTCATAATGCCTTTCAATTCAAGAACCATTTTTTCGTTATTGACAAAATATCTCATCACTTACCAGTGTCCGATGTTAACGTGGCAGATCTAAAAATCCCTAGTCATTTAAAACTAGCCGATCCATCATTTTTCAAATCTGATAAAATTCAAATGATCATCGGATCGGATATGTTTTGGACTCTAATTTGTATTGGACAAATTTCGTTGGGTCCGAATAAACCTTTAATGCAAAAAACTAAATTTGGATGGATAATATCAGGTCCTATTGCTCAAAAAACCAACAATGTGTTTTGTAATTTGATTTTGAAAAGTGATGAAGTTAATGTTAATAAAACTTTGAGTCGTTTCTGGGAAATTAAGGAAGTGGAATCAAATCGGGTCTACACGGTGGACGAATACAAATGTGAAAAGCATTTCGTAGATCATTTTAAACGCGATAGTGACGGAAGGTTTATAGTCAAGTTACCATTCAAAGAAAATATTGAAAGATTAGGAGAGTCTTATACCATAGCGTACAAAAGATTCTTGAACTTAGAGCGAAAATTAAATTCAAAACCAGAACTTAAAAAATTATACAACGAATTTATACAGGAATACCTGAATTTAGGACACATGAAAAAGGTAGAAAACCTGGACACCGCGAATGTATCGTACTATATGCCACATCGCGCAGTTCGACAAGATAGTCTTACTTCAAAAATACGTGTTGTGTTCGACGCTTCATGTCCTTCCTCGTCGGGCTACTCATTAAATAATTTGCAATACGTCGGTCCGACATTATAAGATGAACTTTTTTCTATTCTTCTGCGTTTTAGACAATATAAATATGTTTTTTCGGCTGATATTGCTAAAATGTACCGCCAGGTATTAGTAATTCCAGACCAAAGGAGTTTACAGCGGATATTGTACCGCGAAAATTCAAATGATCCAATAAATGTGTACGAATTAAAGACTGTGACATACGGCACTGCGGCAGCGTCGTATCTAGTTATTCGATGTCTATTTCAATTAGCGGCTGAAAATGAATCTAAAAATCCTAAAGTGGCGAATATAATAAGATCTGACTTTTATGTAGATGATTTGTTGAGCGGAGCGGACAGTGTTGAGGAAGCAGCCTGTATCTGCAAAGGAGTTTCGAATATTTTAAAACAGGGTTGTTTTGAGTTGAGAAAATTTTATTCAAATAATAATGATGTGCTAAAGTACGTAGAATCCGACGAAGTGGACTCATTATTTATAAATTTCGGGGAAAATGAAAATGCTAAAACATTAGGTATTACGTGGAGCCCAAATTCAGATCAATTAATTTATAAGATCAATGATAGTTTTTATACTCCTAAAATTACCAAAAGAATAATATTATCAGAGGTATCGCAGGTGTTCGATCCGTTAGGGTGATATTACAATCGCTTTGGTTGGAAAAGCTGTCTTGGGACGAATCTGTCCCGTCAAGTATATACACTTCCTATTCTCAGTTTAGATCTGATTTGCCTGTATTAAATGAGCTTCGTATTCAAAGACACGCTATGTGTGAGAATGCGGCATATTTGGAAATGCATGGTTTTGCTGATGCATCGGAAACAGCGTACGGCGCATGCGTTTATATCAGGTCAGTAAATGCGGAAGGTCAGATATTTTCTCACCTATTGTGCGCAAAATCTAAAGTAGCTCCATTGAAAACCATATCTATCCCCCGACTTGAACTTTCTGCTGCTTTACTATTAGCCAGATTATCAAAAAGGGTGAGAACGTCTTTGAGAGTTAATTTCTCTCGTTGTATTTTTTGGTCCGATTCTACGATCGTACTGGGATGGCTAAAATCACCTCCCAATAAATTTAAAACTTTTGTAAGCAACAGAGTTTCTGAGATTCAAGACTCGACTAGTTCGGATTGTTGGAAGCATGTTAGCTCCAATCAAAATCCAGCTGACATTATATCAAGAGGAAGTACACCATCATCGCTTTTAAATAATAATTTATGGTGGTATGGACCGTCTTGGCTCACGGAAAATGAAGATCGTTGGCCTAAAAAGCAAATATCAGATCAAAAGTTACCTGATATCAAGAAAATGGATGACCGTATTGCTTTCACGGCGATAGTGGACGATTTTATTATAAACAAATACTCCAATTTGGATAAATTAAAGAGAGTAACGGCATGGGTGATAAGATTTCTTAAAAATTCTAAGTTAAAAGATAATCACTTGCGTTTCAAAACAAATTATATAAGTACCGTTGAAATAAAACATGCGTTTGATGTTCTCATCAAAATTGATCAAGATATCTATTTTAAAGCGGACATTACAAATTTGCGCACCAACAAACCGTTAAAATCAAATAGTTGTCTCCTAAGTTTAAATCCATTTATAGACGAATTCGGTTTTCTAAGGGTTGGTGGTAGGTTGAGCAATTCGAAATTTGCATTCGAGAAAAAACATCCTTTAATTTTACATTCTAAATCACATTTAATGTTTTTAATTGCTAGCCAAACTCATCTTGATTTATTGCATGCAGGGCCTCAGCTGATGCTTGCGACAATTCGCGATATTTTTTGGCCTATTGGTGGTCGGCTGTTGGTCAAATCAATTGTAAGAAAGTGCCTGTCTTGTTTCAGATTTAAGCCTCAAATAACTAAACCTATTATGGCCGCCTTACCAAAAGATCGTTTAAGTTCGCGACTACCGTTTGAAGTAACTGGCGTTGACTATGCAGGTCCCTTATTAATAAAAAGTCGCACAGGCCGCGGATGTAAAATTTCCAAGGCATATATCTGTTTATTTATTTGCGCGGTCACAAAAGCGATTCACATCGAATTAGTTTGTGATTTAAGTAAAGAATATTTTTTTTTGGCATTAAAACGTTTCGTTGCTAGAAGAGGAATGCCCTCTCAAGTAATAAGTGATAATGGTTCCAATTTTATAGTGGCTAGTAACGAACTTTGTCAATTAGGTCGATTTTTATCTCAAAATGAAAATGAAATATCCGAAAGTTGTCATAAAGACAATATAAATTGGAAATTTAATCCTCCCTATGGACCACATTTTGGTGGTTTATGGGAAGCCGGGGTTAAAAGCATTAAGCACCACTTACGTCGCGTCACTAAGGGAGCTTCGTTTACCTTTGAACAGCTAACTACATTGTTGACGCAGGTCGAGGCCATATTAAACTCTAGACCTCTTTCTCCTATCTCCGATTCACCTCACGACCTTACTCCACTCACCCCCTCACATTTCTTAATTGGACGAGCTGGCAGCAGTGTTCCCGAGAAAAACTTTGTTAATACACCTTATAATCGATTGACTGTATTCCAGCATCTGTCACAACTTAAGCAGCATCTATGGAATCGCTGCAGTAAGGAGTATGTCAGTGAACTCCAGGCTCGTACAAAATGGAAGCAGCATTATGATTCATTGAGGAGGGGAGCCTTAGTTTTAATCAAAGATGATAACCTTCCTCCGATGAAGTGGAAGCTTGGAAGAATAAAGGACGTGATCAAAGGACCCGATGACGTATGCAGAGTTGCTGTAATCAAGACAGAACAGGGCCTGGTGAGAAGGGCATTTCCCAAGATTTGTCCATTACCGCTGGACAAAAATTTACAGACTGAGTGATAAATACAATGAGACTTGTTTTTGTGAACTGAACATTTTTACTTTATATTCTAAATCATTAGTCTTGAGGACCTTTAAGTTAAGAAATTATCTATTTTATTTTTATTCTTTAATATTTACCAGTTATAATGTTTTTCTTTGAAAGCTTCCCTCTTTCAAGGCGGGGGGCATGTTCATATTCTCTAATAATTTCTATTTTGTTTTAATTTTCAAATCGATCTGGCAACGTTGCTTTCTGCCAACATTGGGCATTTTGGGCGAGGTCGCTTCGATCGAGCATTGTTGTTCGATCGATGCGCGAGAGTCATGTACAAGCCGTTGCATTAGAACACGTGGAAATAAAAAGGCACGTTTTTGTTGAGCTTGTAAGTCATTTCTAATTCATTTCCTGCACCAATTACCCAAGACAAAAAGTGTTAATAATCAATAAAAACAATCAGTACTACAGACAAATTTGCTCTTGATACTATTGATTGTTTATGTTAGTTCAGAATTATCAACTGGTCCTAAAAATACCGAATTCGAGACATTTTTTGAATTCTGGAGATAGGGGGTGTGATCTTGTTGTGGCAAAATAGTAGACGTTATATTTTTACGAACATTAAAAAAGTATTCATTTAGCTTTTTAGGGTTTGGAAGAAAAAATGTTTGAGCCGGGTTAGTTTTATTTCGAAGATTGTTTATTGTGGACTGAGTTTCTTTTGCAACATTTTTAGACCTCAATAATAATAACCTCAATAAACTTAATATTTAAAAAAATAAAGTCTACAAAATTGAGTTAATTGAATTAATAGAAAAAGTCGTTTCTTTCTACAGATTTGATTGCGACAACTGTATATTATTTACCACTGTTATCAAAGATTTAGTAGAAGACGGAGTACCCTTGGTAAGTTTTATAAGTAACACTTTAGTCATCAAATGTGTGTCTATAAATGAAAATTTTTTAGTTTGAAAAGTTAGTTACTATAAGTACTTATAAGTACTTAAAAGTAAAAATTTTGTTTTACATACATTTTGTATGAATTGGCATTAAAATAATAAACTTTATTACTAATAAATAAAAAATATTTAAAACATGCAATATTACGTGCATATTTTGAATAAAACAAAATCTGTATGTGAGGAGCTACAAATGTACCTATAACAATAAAACGCTGAAAACTTGGTTTTCAAAACTTCCACAAAATTTATTATATTATGTTATGACTATAGTTGTTCCCGCAGAGTGCCTTTCTCGATTTTTGGTATGTGTTTACACTTTATAGTCTTTAACTAAATAGGTTGAGGAGAGGAGAATTGTTTGACTCAAATTTGTCATTCAGAATTAAATCTGTATTTTTTAATTTGTTAACTTTCATTGATTCTATCTAATAAAGATAGCTTAAGGTATTTATTTTGCATGTGAAGAATTTAAAATAAGTCTAAATTAAAATTTAAATAGTCTAAATTTATAAAGTTAATCTTTAAATTAAAATTAACGTTTTTATATTATTATAGGACGAAGTTGAAAGAGACGCAGACAGATTATGCGGTGTTTTACCAGGTGACTTGAGAGAATATTGTGAACATAATTTGCTCCCAAAAGTTGATAGAATCTATGGCCAGCTCCACGAACATACTCCTGAGGAAGTATGCGAAAATTTGGACTTGTGTTGAGATCCATTAAGATTTTTTTTAAACATATGTAAATTTGAAAACGTCTAAAATAAATAATTAAATACAATAATTTTGTTCTGTATTAAAATCATATTTTTTTGTCAATATTTCCTGCTTTCTTGTATAAAGTATTTAGCGAATTTTGAGTCACACCTGGGCCTGTATACGTACAATATTTAACTTCTTTAGGAATTAAATGTAAGTGAGTATAGACCAGAAGTCGAAAACTAACTGTAATTTTGAAGTTATACTTCTATACGCGCGCTCGACGTTGGAAATTTGCACGGGAGTGAATCGGTGAGATGGTAAGAATTGTAAGAAGAGAGAATGTAAGATATGAGTAAGAGAGAGACAGACGATATATTTTCTCTCTTTCTCTCTCGAGAATAAAAATGTTCCTTTTGAATATATATTTAATATTAGATATATATATATATATATATATATATATATATATAAATATATATATATATGTATATATATATATATATATATATATATATATATGTATATATATATATATATATATATATATATAAATAATATTATATATATATATATATATATATATATAATATATTAATATTATTATTTATGTGATATGTTTTGTATTATTTATTAAATGATGTTCATAATTATTTTATTATTAGATTTTAAAATAATAATTACAATAAATCACTGTATGACTGAGAACTGTCAATTTTGAAATACGTTGGTGTCCTGTCTATAATATAACATACATTTATATCCACTACATTTTGATTCCACAAGATATTTGAATTTTTTGTATGTGAGTATCTTAAAGCTTCACTTGAAAAACAGCTATAATATTATAGTTATATATGTTACGAGCAATGTCCGAAATTGGACAATCCTAGCATTGTACAGAAAATTTTGTCCACTTCTAGCATTGTACCCCTTTACTGTACAATCTCCGAAATATATATAACCGGCGGACTTTGTATAAAAGAATTGCTGTACAATGTTCGAATTTCAATAAGTAGCCATACGTCAAAGTTTGAGATAATATATCAGATATCGATTAATATCGATTTTTACGACTATTCCCCATTTGTTATTAACGACAAACAAACATCAATCGCAATCCATAATTAATCAGCATTTTTGACTTTTGGATTCGTACAATTAAATTATTTTAAATTATCATATATATCTCTTGAAAATCTAAGATGTTTTACAAACATCTTCCCTATATTATAGTGATGTATCTATCTCTTGAAGCTTTGAAATGTTTCACTAACAATATCTCTATTGTAGAACAATTTTTTCTTCGATTCGATATTTCAATTTTTGATTTGGTGTGTCGCTTGTCAATAATAATCGATTCGAACCGATGAGCGTTTCGACAATTATTTTGATTATTTCGGACATTGTACAGTTTGGGGGTACCATGCTAGAAGTGGACAATAATTTGTGTACAATGGTAGGATTGTCCAATTTCGGGCTTTGCTCGTAACATATACAACAGCTAGTTATAATTGGCAAATTTTTTACTTGTTCGCTTCATACGCTAGTATATGTGAGTTCGAATACCAATATCAAAATGAAAATTTACAACATAATCCGAGTTGTTGGTTTTTTATTTTTATTTTCCACAAACATTTTTTGAAGTTATACTTCTATATGCGCGTTCGACGTTGGAAATTTGTGCGGGAGTGAATCGGCAAATTCATTATATGTAAGATATAAGTAAGAGAGAGACAGAAGATATATTTTCTCTCTCTTTTTCTCTCGGGAATAAAAATATTCCTTTTGTAAATATATTTAATATTTATTATTATTATTATTATTTGATTAATATTATTATCATGGTCAATTTAAATATGCGTAAGTAAGTTATGTATATGGTCATTTGTAAATACTTATGAATATTGCATTTTAATTTGTATTGTATTATTAAATTGAATTATGTTGCAGTGTATTGTATTGTATTTTTATATTAATAACAAAAATGTGTATGTGTATGTGTATGTATGTGTAAAAAAATTCTTTTGCATTCAACTCCTTTTATACATATATGCAAATAAAAATATATGTTTTCATTAAAATATTGATCAATCCTTCATTTACTATCACATTTTCTATAATCCTATACCTAATTCTTTTTCTCTTTCTGTTCTCTCTTACCTATAGCATTACATATCTAATGATTGTGCAGATTGGCTCCCATATAAATTTGTAACTTCGAACGCGTGTATAGAACTATAACTTCTACTGGCAGTCCCTAAGGACTGCCACACCCGTTTTTTAAATCAACATCTTCATCAAAATCATTTTTAAGGATGAGGTACATTTTTGGATGAATCGATTCGTCACCAAAAAATATTATGTAATTTACAACCATACCAATTCGAAGCAGATCAAAAAACGTCAAATGCATCCCAAAAAAATGTCTGGTTAGTGTGGATCACTTGTGGCAAATTATAAGTATGATATATGATGAAGAAATGATGACCAATGCATGGAGGGCACCGTAATGGTATCTATACAGTAAACGGCTAAATTATGGAATATTATCATTATTTTGAGAACCGTCGAGTTTTGAGGGAAATCCCGAAACAGGTCGACTTTTGTTATAAAATACCCATGTTATAACGTACATGGAGTAGGGATAATGTCACCGGTGTAGGTGTAGTGACGTAATCGCTAATTTTTTTAAATAGAAATCGGTATAATGCGACACCTCATTTAAACGAGAATTTAATTCTCTATTTAACGACATTACATCTTTAACTAAAATATTTTTTTAGGGTACAATAACAATTTGTTTTAAATTTAAATTCAACTAAATTACAACTAATGATTTAATTATTAATGTACTTTAGAGTAACCAAATTATGCATAATAATTATTTTAAATTAAATGTTTGAAATGCCGTCCATCGGTTTCTTGACAAAATATGCGAATCTACGGACACATATCAAGTACATTGCGAATGACTTCTGGAGTAATTAAACTCATTTCATGCCTAATTCTATCTTTCAAGTCCTGTAAGTGGTCTATTGACATAAACTTTTGATTTTATGTAACCCCACAGGAAAAAGTCTAGAGGTGTTAGATCTGGCGACGTCTTTTCAAACCGCATTATAAACAGTAGCAATTCCAAATTTATCAATAAACCAAACCCAACAATGCTTACTACAAAATACATCTATACGTTTGACGACTTCTTTACTTAACACTACAATCTCAACACCTGCATCGTCTGAGTCATCCTCTATTGCCCAAAAACATAAATCAACCTTACCCGAAACAAGTCAACACTTACCTCCAAGTAAAAATACACATATGAATTCTCACGAACCCCAGATAACTTCGAAAGGGGCAACCGGAAAAAGAACACTAAAAGATGCAATTACGCCACCTGCCGAAGAAAACTTTGAAAAACCTAAGCTTCAATTAAAGAAAAAACCAAAACTGATGACAAAAACTTAAGAGATGAGATACCAAATTTCCAAACAATACTAGAACCAGTCAACAAACAGAATATATAGAAAACGAAAAGCAATTGTTAAGCTTCGATTAAGCAGTGGATCTGTTCGAAAATATACAAGAACCAAAAGACATAATCAGCGTAACAAATCTGTACTCAGAAGACTTATGCACTTATAAAGTTTCTAACGGAATTACATCTATACTACATTGACAAAAGAATTAAAACCAAAAGCACCAAATTAATACGAAAACTAGGCAAACACATAGGTATACTCTCTGCAGTGAAAACTTAATTGTCGAAAGAAGATTCTGACTCATCGGTAAATAATTCCTCTAAAAATAATAGGATCACTGTTGACTTCATGTTTGTTCTATCACATTCAAGTTTACAAGGAAATGAAGAAGCAGATGAACTAGCCAGCTTAGTTTCCTTTAGCTAGGACTCCATTCTTATTAATGGAGTTTCTTCTGGTAAATTCAAGTCAAAAATAAAATATGAAGTGTTGAGTGTGTGGTGAAATAAGCGGAGTGCATGGCAAGGTAAACTAAAGGTAATCGAACAATTAGTGAAACCGTGGCTCCACCTCGCTTTTTCTAACTTTACCTGTATTATATTTTTTAGGTCGCTAATAACCCTTGTGGTTAAAGCGTAAATAAATAAAAAAAAAATTGTTAACAGTTGACAAATAATATTAAGCAAGTCTCTAGAAAATACAATTAAAGACTAGTAGAAAATGCAAACCAAAACAAGAAGAGCATTAATTATTAAGAGAAAGCAAATAATTGCTCTAACAAAAGAAAACACCATTGCAGAAAAACCAAAAAAATACAACTCGTTACTAAATTTTTTAACGAAGTATACAAAGCCCTGAAACATTTAAAGAAGCAACCAGTAACCATGAATATGCACTAAAAGTCATATCCTTAAAGCTTTTTATCGCAAATCTAGAAAATATACTCAAAAAATGAGCTAACGAGAAAAAAGGATTATCCATTAATAAATATTCTAGTTATCTGAGATTCAAAACAAAAATTTAACACAATGTAGTGAATGTTATAGTAGTGTATAGTAGTTGAAATATTCAAGAAACGTCAAGAGATCAAAACGACGTCCAAACTTAAGATGGGACTATGACATGAAACAAACAGGTAGAACATGGTACCATACCTCGAGGTGAATCCGAACAGTAGGGGAGAATTCGTACAAAGCCGCCTCTGTCTACTTCTACGTCACTGTTACCAATGCGCGAACTCACAAATCAACTATATGTACTGAATTTTGTCGGGTCTAGGTCTAAGCACATCTAATAGTAGTCGAGATATAACGGTGTACGTGGCATCGTATCGTTTTGTTAGAGAGTTTTTGTGCAAGCAAATACTTATACCTAACGTATCTTTTTTACATATAAGCATGCGCATTAATGTTTGAACTAACGTATTACCAAAGAATATAGACGCTTTCTATATTCTTTGGTATTACCTAACGTAACGCCCTGGTACGTTACGTTCATGCGCATCCCTATCGAGCCGAAGGTAACCGAATACACAAGTGGATCTTACCCGATTACCAAAATATCAACATTCAACATCCACATTTCATAAGAACACGTGGTATGTGTTTTTTCACATTTGTGGTTAAGTATATTTGTTTTGAATTTTATATATAATGGAAAGCAGTAGAAAATGACTTGATTACAGCAATGAAGATGATTTGTTCTTGTTGAAGGAAGTCGTAGGCAAGAAGCCTTACGACCATCCAGAAAGGTGAAATTTAATCCAAAAGCGAAGAATATTTTTACATTTTATATCAGACATGGTATCAAAATTAAGGTCCGTATAGTCGTGCAAGATGTGGAGAAGAAGGGCATCTTCTATGTCTTCATCATCAATAAAGGCATCTACATTTAATATTGCGTCCATTTAATATTGCGTCAAAAATTAAAAATTGTTCAAAAAAATTATTGTTATTTATTTTGAATATCAAAAATAGGGTTAAATGGAAAGGACAAGACTAGCACTGACAATTTATTAGTTAATCACTAATTCGATGAGGGCAACACCATCATTACGTTCCGTGCAGAACTTTAACTCTCAATTTAAAGTTCATCTTCTTCGATACGTTAGTTCTTTACGTATAGGGAGATACGTTACGTTAGGTAGTTACAAAAACTCCCTGTTGACTCATAGCTACGTATTTTATAACCTTTAAATTTTAGGCTTTTTTTAATCTTAAAAAGAAACTGCTGTACAAGAAAAACAATTATATGTAATAGGGAGTGGCAAACTGTTTAGTGATTTGTTAACAATCTATGTACAAAATGTTATAGTTGTATTTAACCTTTTTTTTTAGAAATTAATTTGCAAAAATTTGTCTTCAGGTAGGACGAATCTGGACACCATGATGCGACAGTACAAAAAAAAGTAGGCATAAACTTCATGAATTACAATTTAGAAAATATGAAATGAGCTATTTCTGATTCTGGGAATAAATTGCATGATAGACTCAAGGCAAATCGACATTTCAACAAGGTGGACAAAATGCTCGTAGTGCACAAGAAAAAAGAATGATAGCACAAGGTATCATAAAATTTTATGATTTGGGGTTTCCCATGATCCGTTCCGATATAAAAGTCTTAATAAAAAGCTATCTGGACAGAAACCGACAAATATTAAAGTTTTTAAGAAGAACAATCTACCCGGGATCGACTGGTTTTATACATTCCGTTCGAACAGATCGTATGGTCCAAAATATAAGGCGGTGCAAGGCAAATGTTACACGAGAAACAGTTTTATACTATTTTAAGAATTTCAAAAACAGACTTATAGGCGTTCTCCCATCTCACATTGTCAATTACGACGAAACTAATTTAACTGACGACCCGGGTAGAATTAAAATGTTGTGACGCCGCAGATCAAAAAGGGTCGAAAGAATAATGGATTCGAGCAAAGCCAGTACAAAGTTATGATGACTATCAGCGGATCAGGTATACTTTTATCCCCATATATGGTGTACAAATCGTTACACTTATATCCATCATGGGTAGAGTGAGGGCCAGAAGGGTGTGTCTACAATAGAACAAAGTCAGGCTGGTTCGACTCTCCAACATTCAAAGACTGGTTCGATGCAATTCTTCTCCCATATCTTAAAAAATTGCCAGGGAAAAAAGTAATCGTAGGCGATAACCATATGTCTATACATGTTGTCGAAAACTGCGAAAAGTATGACATTCAGTTTGTGATGCTGCCTCCAAATGCAACGCATTTGTTACAGCCGCTAGACGTCGCTTTTTAGCTCCATTTAAAGTCGTGGCAAAATACCCTTACAGAATGGAAAACCAAAAATAGAGGATGATATTTCAAGTCTAAGTTTCCTGGGCTATTTAAAAAAGCCATTTAAGCCATTGTTCATATCAAAGATAATATTACAACTGGTTTTAAATCTTAAGGAATTATTCCATTAAAGTCAGACGAGGTCATCAAAAAGTTATCAGCTAGTGAACCTTCAGAAACTAAAAAACCAAGACCACTGGACCTACACTATTCAAAACTTTCTCCATGAAACTAGACAGGGCGCAACCCAAAAACGTTTAAAAACACTGGGCAAAAAGTTACAGCTGCCTGCAGGTAAAATGGTAAGCGTAGGAGATTTAGAACAACCATTAATCGGAGAAGAAAGGAAACTAAAGAAAATAGAACAAGTAGTGAGGATGACCAAAGTGGAACAGAGCTGCAGACTGAAGGAGAGGCTGAGGTTGAAAGTGAACAAATTGAAATGGGTGAGACCGATTGTTTTGTAGACATTAATACTTTGGTACTTGTTAAATTAGTTTCACCAAAGAATATAGATAAATATTATGTTGGGAATATTACAAAGGTAATTGATAAGAAGAAAAATTGTTTTCCTTATCTTGTCAAATTTTTTAGAAATTAAACATCAGAAAAAATGGAGGTCTATTTTACGTATCCCCAAATAAATGATGAAAGTGTGCTCAAGGGGAGTCACATTTTAAAAATTCTTGAAAAACTGACGGATATGAGACGTCAGAGATACCAATTTCCCATTATATTTCGAATGGAAAATATTTGAATCGACTAATTTTTTTTCAGTTTTTAGTGAGGAATTTTAATTTTTTTTTATTAGTCTTATTTTATAGAATGTGTTTAGAATTAAGGAGCCCTGTTTTAGTATTTATTCATGCTGCTTTGTCGAAATAATTTTTTTTCAAATTTAAAATCTTTTTATCTTATTTTTTTTCTTTCCGAAAGTTTTTTATCTTTTTTTGTCCGAATTAACCCCTCTTCACATCCGAATAAGTTGTATAATACAAAATAACGGTATGTCCGATTTTACCCTAAAAATAAGGGCGCATTCGGACACTAAATAACCCAAAAAATTAAAGTATGGCAGTAAAATTTTAAAACTTCTATCAGAAACCCTTATGCCGAGGATATTAAAGTAGTTAAATTATTTTGTTAGAATTTTTAAAACTACTTCAAACGATTTATAGTCAAAAAACCGCGAAAATCGTCCAGATTTACCCCGAGTGACGGTGCAGAGAAGAAAATATTAGACAATAGTAGGAAGGAATGTAGAATGGCAATGTAAGATAGGCTGCAGCATAATCTGTAGCAGATGCTGAGAATGATCATCAATATATAAGTAGACTTTGTAACTTTCACATTTACGAAAAAGCGACTGAAAAATAATTTAAGTTTTTTAATATACTACACATATATAGAGGTTAAACATTTTAAACTTCTGACAATGTCAAATCTTCAGACTGTAGAATTAATCAAGATGACTTATTAACATTGACTGATATTATGTAGATTTATTATCAGTAAAGCATCAAATTTTTTGTATTACACAAAAGAAGTTTTTTTAAAATCTTAAATGTTCATTATGTTATAATAAGTACTTCACCTTATCGTCTATGGAAATCAAAGTTAACAAATATAGATAGGTAGTGGGGAGTATTAACAATAACAAAAAACGTAATGTCAAGTGGTCCTTTTTGTAAGTGGTTGACTTATTATTGTATATAAAGCTAAACTGACGATGCACATTATTGTGAAATACAATTCTCAAACATGAAGACTACATTGGTTTTGACTCTCTTGTTCTGCGTCGGTAAGTAGTAAATGTTCTTTACATTTATTAAGTATAACCATTTTATTATTCTTAACTGTTCATATTTGAATATTATACACTATTTATTATACAATACTTTATTTATATCTGTGGACTTTTGACTAAATGTTTTTTAATTCCTCTTGTGTTCTGGATGTATTGAGTATCTCAGGGTCAGAAACCAAGAAGGCAATTTTAAGAGGCGAAAAAAATGAGAAAAGTGAAGGCCACAAATATACAGTAGAAACGCTGATGATTATTATTATTAGCAATTGGGCAATATGTTAGGTCTAACTACACGTTTAGGTTACTTCAGGCCTATATATTAACTTCATTTCCGCATTCTTCTTATTCTTAATTTTCAACTTATCATTTTGTTATTAAAATCTCTCTTCTCTATATTTTTTCTCAAAATTTTTGTCTTGGTATTAAACAAAGTGTTAAAAGCTTCTTTAAGGTTTATGTTAAACAAATATATTTTTTTTTCTGTTTGCTAATATTTATCTATTATTTGTTTGATGTAAATATATGGTCCTGGGGCCCTTTCTAAATCTGCTTTGTGATTACTCAATTGTGCTGCCAAATGATAAAAAAGTTACCAATGTGAATCCATAATACTAGTGTATAGTATTGTATTGTAGTAGAATATCTAGGCTACCGGTTTCGAGGCTTACAATATATGAACCATCCTCAGGCCACAGTACATAGGTCTTTGTTTTAACAAAAACTAAAGGCTAAAAAACAACATCATGGAATAAAGAATCAACACCTAATACCAATAACTAAAATCAAAATGGAAACAATCAACCAAATAACTTTAACAGATTGTTTTCTTCTTGATAGCAGTAAGTTTATAGTATCTATTAAAAATATTCTCTTCATCTATTAATTATTTTATTTTCTTCTGTAAGAATTTCGTTTTACTCTTCATTGTTGTGCCTCAATTTTTAGATTATTTCATTGATTTTAGAGCTCCATGAAACAACTTTCTAATTGTCTTTACTGTTTGTTTTCATCTTTTTCCAAATTTTGTACTTTTGTCCCTTTTTACTTTTGTTACAAATTCTTTTACTAATCTTCTGCATTTTTTAAATTCTTCATAGTTTTCTGCTGTTTTATTTTGTAAATAAGCCTTTTTCTTGTTTTTTGGTTTTTAACATTATTTAAAAAGTTCATGATATATCTTCAAATATCTTTTAGTCCATAAAAAAATTTAATTGATAGTTTTTTTGTTTATTTGTAATTTATCTGCGTATCTGGCTACCGATTACTGGATCCATCTATAGCGTACCACATTTATTAAATTTAAAAATACAAAAAATTTAAGATAAAAGTTATTTCAGTTTAAAAATTTCTAATAATAAAAAGCTGACTTGTATCTTAGGGCCATTGTTTACTTTTAGGTCTGACCGTATTCGCTCAAAGAACCCGTGAGCCTGAACCCGACGATCCTGAGCCTGAGTAAGTAAAAATCGTACAAATAAAAGGAAACTTGCTAATATGGCCTGTTTTATCAAAAATAAATTTTATTTTCTTAGCCTCAATAATATATGTTTAAGGATTTAGTCCGCCCGATTGAAAATTTAGTTTTTAATACTGCACTAGAACCTCAAAAAATGAGGTCATATCAAAAATGAGACTGGAAAAAAGAAAAAGATGTTATTTTGGAAGATAATTAATTGATTTTGTTTAAAACAGATCTTATTGCATAGAAAGCTGAAGCCAGTTTCCTACTTAACAAATCGATATAAAGGGATAATTTAAGGTTACTGTCTATAAAACTGCCAAGAAATTTTTCCAGAATTAGCGATACTGATCTGTAACGTCATTTATGAAAATAAAAAAAGTAGAGGACTCGATACTGAACCTTGTGATACTCTACGTAAATGCTTTTGTGACTAAAGTGAGTATAATTTGCTCTTACTGGTTGTTTCCTATTTTACAAGTAGAATTGAAGTCAATTTAAAGAAGTACCCCGAATTCGTAGAAATTTAGTTTTTTTATCAAAATGTCGTGATTTATACAATGAAAAGCTTTGGCATAGTCACAAAAAACAGTGTCAGCGTAACGATTATTTTTCAGTGCTTGATAGACCTCAGGTAGTATAAAAAACATATCATCACTGGTACATTTTATTAGATAAAAAGCAGAACTGCCTTTGTAATAAAATGTTGTTTTTAACGAGAAAGGATATAGTCGAAATGATACAGAAAGTCGGGCTTTTATAACTCTTTTAATAATTTTTTATAGTACCGGTAGTGAAACAATAGGTCTGTAGTTACATGCATTGATTTATTTTCATCACCTTTATAAAGAGAAGTAATAATGGCTGCCTTTAGGCACTCTGGAAGTATATCTTTTTTAAAGTAATCATTAATTAGTGAAACGAGGACTTCTTCATATTTTTTTGGGAAATTTAGGAAAATTTTTATGGATAATCCATCAGTACTACAGAAAAATTTGCTCTTGATACTATTGATTGTTTAGATTAGTTCAGAATTATCAACTGGTCAAAAGACCGAATTCGAGACCTTTTTGAATTCTGGAGATAGAAAGTATGATCTTGTGGTGGCAAAATAGTAGACGTTATATTTTTACGCACATTAAAAAAGTATTCATTTAGCTTTTTAGGGTTTGGAAGAAAAAATGTTTGAGACGGGTTAGTTTAATTTCTAAGATTGTTTATTATGACTGAGTTTCTTTTGCAACATTTTTAGACCTCAATAATAATAACCTCAATAAACTTAATATTTTAAAAAATAAAGTCTATGAAATTGAGTGAATTGAATTAATAGAAAAAGTCGTTTCTTTCTACAGATTTGACTGCGACAACTGTATATTATTTACCACTGTTATCAAGGATTTAGTCGAAGATGGAGAAACCTTGGTAAGTTTTATAAGTAACACTACAGTCATCAAATGTGTGTTCTTAACTGAAAATTTTGTTTTACATACTTTACATGTTTTACAAACTTTTGTATGACTGGCATTAAATTAATCGATTTCATTACTAATAATTAAAAAATATTTAAAACATGCAATATTACGTGCATATTTTGAATAAAACAAAATCTGTATGTGAGGAGCTACAAATATACCTATAACAATAAAACGCTGAAATCTTGGTTTTCAAAACTTCCACAAAATTTATTATATTATGTTATGACTATAGTTGTTCCCGCCGAGTGCCTTTCTCAATTTTTGGTATGTGTTTACACTTTATAGTCTTTAACTAAATAGGTTGAGGAAACGAGAATTGTTTGACTCAAATTTGTCATTCAGAATTAAATCTGTTTTTTTTTTAATTTGTTAATTTTTATTAATTCTATCTAATAAAGATAGCTTAAGGTCTTTATGTTGCATGTGAAGAATTTAAAATCCGTCATTAAAAGAATGATTATGATCTAGAAGGTGAAGTGCGTATGTAGAATCTGCGGAATTTCATACCGCTGCCGAGATAAGTGATCTATGCGATTGTCAGTATTCTTGCAATTTATTATATTTTATTAAAATTACGCGTCAGAAGTCATAATTGATGGACCCTTTTTAAAGAATAAAATAAAAATAAAAAAAAATAAAATAATGCTTTGATATATTTATATTCATTTGCGTTTCTGTCTATATTTTAACTTTATTTTGCACATTTGAAAATCTTGCCATCTGTAAGTAGGTTTGTATGAGAATTATTACATAAAATAACATATCTTATAAGTATATAATTTGTTCTATTTTTTATTTATTTCACTATCTATATTTGGATGTTTCTTATTTAACTAACCTTGCTCTTTATTATTTTACAAATATAATATCACTTTTTATTCATTCATCAATATCGTATTGATATTACTCATAATCTTAACTCTTAATTTTTAGATACTCTAAATTTATAAATTTAAACTTTAAACTAAAATAACCGTTTTTCTGTTATTATAGGACGAAGTTGAAAGAGGCGCAGACAGATTATGTGGTGTTTTACCAGGTGACTTGAGAGAATATTGTGAACATAATTTGCTCCCAAAAGTTGATAGAATCTATGGCCAGTTACAGAAACATACTCCCCAGGAAGTATGTGAAAATTTGGACTTGTGTTAGAGATTCATTAGGGCTTTTTAAAAATATGTAAATTTGAAAACGTCTAAAATAAATATTTAAATACAATAATTTTGTTTCGTATTAAAATCATATTTTTTTGTCATAATTTCATCCTTTCTTGTAAAAATAATTAGTGAAATTTGAAACACTACTTGGGCCTGTACCTATACGTACAAAATTTAACTCCTTCAGGAATTAAATGTAAGTAAGCATAGACCAAAAGTCGGAAACGGGCTGTAATTTTTAAATCGTCATCTTCATCAAAATTATCTTCAAGGATGAGGTAAATTTTTGGATGAATGAATGTGTCGGCAAATAATATTGTGCAATTTACAACCATACCAATTCAAAGCAGATCAAAAAACGTCAAATGCATCCTAAAAATTGTCTGGTTAGTGTGGATCACTTGTGGCAAATGATAAGTATGATATATGAGGAAGAAATGATGCCCAATGCATGGAGCGTAATGGTATCTATATATAAAAATGACTTTTAGAACTCTAAAGAACTATGAAGGAATGAAGTTAATGTCATATATAGAGAATCGATGTTTGGCCAGCAAGCGGGAAAGACGTGTTTTAGACACTCATTAATCATGCTAGTTAAATAGTAATTGTTGAATTAAATTTAAAAGTAATTAAGTAAAAAGTTAAGTGAAAGTGATTTGTATACTGAATATTGGAACCGTGAGTAGATATGATATACTTTTCTATTTGGATTTAGATATTTAAGTAAATCACTGCAATTAGTTATAATTATTATCCAATTTCCATGAACTGGTATCACAGCGAAAACTGTAAAACAGCACCGGATTTCGTCGGTTTAGTTTAGGTTATTTGAAAGTTGAAAATAAGGAAGATATTTAAACACACGAATGTTTATTCGGAACCAGATCAATCTGATTTAATGATAATATCAGAATCCTCTTCATCGTCCTCATCTTCGACTGTATTGTCGTACAAACTGTTTGGATTCGGTGTTGCTACAATTAAAATGGCCTTTGCTTCATCGGAAAATGGCAAGATTTTCTGCTTATTCTTTGACCGACTACAATTAATGAGAGGATTAGATGCCAGAAGTAATTTATTTAAAACAACTTCGTGAAAAGTCAACCCGATATTTGCGAAAATGATTATGTGCTTTAGCGGCCTTCTCGGACAATTGCCCTATTGGCAGAATTGTCTTTTCGATCACCTGCGCTCCATGCATTTTAAAATTGTCACCTGCGCTCCATACAATGTGACATATGGTTTGGCAGTATATTGGGCATAATTTTTAAATTTTTAATGATCAATCTCATGACCATTTGATATTACCTCAAAAATCACTTTAAACCTGTTAATTAATTCTCCGTTGATGCCTGTAATGCGAGAAGAGCATTCTGTGTCTGAAAAAACCTCCTAGACGTATTTCCATCATTACTATTTCCATAGGCTTCTTTAGAAATATCAACAAGTAGACCCATTTCAACCCTAAAAATTTCGGAACTTCTCTTTTGTTTTCTTAATAACTTTTTTGTCTTCTGGTGTACGGGCCTGTCACTTTTTATGGGTTCTTTATATGCTTAATGCAATAACGATTCGAAAAAGCGTATTCTGTCATAGAGTACTGAAAGCCCAAACTGTAAAGATTCTTTTTTAGTGGCACATTTTTCTAATTTATTAAAATCTTTTGATATCTGACCACATATAACATCGCATAGTTGATGCAGTGTCCGTTACGAAGTTGGAAACTTTTCCGTCTACCATTATCAGCAAAATATTGTGACTGATTTTCGCTGATGTTGAACTGTCTTTAGTCTCTATCAGATATTTTGCCTGCTTTTGGATGTATTTTATTTCTTCTTTAGTGACATCTTTCGTTTCGTGGACAAATCAAGCTCTGATAGGTCTGCAAAATCTCACCGAAGAAGGAGTAGGATTTTGCCAAATGATTTTTATTGCTTTGCCATCGACAGAAACAACCAATTTCACTGGAATAATCGAGCTCATAAATATATTTGAATCATTATCTGCGAATTTTTCAAATTTTTTGCTTAAATTGAGTTTGGTGAGATCCATCACATCCCATTTTAATATTAAAAGTAGGTTGCTTTTTAGTGTCATTTAATGTATCTAAGACTTTTTTTAAATATTGTATAAGGCGCAAAGCCGTATAATCCAGCAAAATTTGTAGTTCAACATTAAAACTGGTCTTGTCATCGAATGGGATAGTCTGTAGACTAGTACGCATTTCGATGCGCATCGCACCGCCTCGAATTTTCCCATTGGCTCTTGACCTGGAAATCCCTATTTATCGCTCGAACAGCGCATATAAATATTGGCGATTTTCAGGTCAGCCAGGTCAGCTGATACATCCAATACACAAGATATACACACAATCCACAAAAACCAACGCTACAATGAATCGGTCAGCCAGGTCAGCCCCTTACGGGCTCTCCGAGAGCTTATTGCCCTCGGGGCTCTGCTTCCTGCATTTATTTTCCATACTCTGTGGCTGAGAATTGTTTTAACTTAACTTAGTGTTTTTTATTTCGACGAAGAAATTGTCATGTAAGAAATATCTTGCCTTTTTCAAGGCAAGACACCGAAGATAAATATTTTCCAAGTCCATAACCCGAAAATGGACTTAAGTAGAGGAGCTCTCGACAGTATATTCGAAGCCCTCTACATAGCACCCGGGATATCAGAAGGTAGTTAGACCCTTAATTGTTCCCCCGAGGTGACAGTCTCCGTAACAGTTATTTTGTCATCATCTGGGTAGCACTCTTTTTTTTACCTTTTGCAGCAAAGAGTAACAAGGGTAGATGTACTTCCGTCCGACTTATAAGGTATATTTCATATCCACGTGGTCTTTTTAGACGAAATTATCGTTCTGATCTTCTTGTCTTTCGTCGGAGTTAAAGTTATTTGTTTAATCATCTGTGAAACATGTTTATTCCCGGAAGTATCCTGACTTACACGCTCAGCAAACGTCAACTCCTCGACAGGTACGCAAGCCCGTATTTCTTCTTGCTTGCTACTTTCACTTAAGTCGTGTAACGTTTAACTGGACGACTGAGCTTAAGTGATAACCACGAAGGAAGTTCTAATGATGTTTTAAGCCATTCTTCATTATTTTTTAGAAATCGTTCATCAGTATTACGAGCTGCCGCCCATTTCTGCTTAAAAATTGCCTTGAAATCCTTCAGAGAACGAGACAATATACTAATATCCTCCCTTGGACATGACGTCATCTGAGCAAGTCTATCTTCTAATAGGCTAAATTTTTCGACAATTTTCTTTTCTTTGAATTCCATTAGGATACAATATAGTTCCCGTCTGGTGATAGTTTTCACCTTTTCCGAAGTATCTGCAAAAAAAATTATAAACATTTATTATAAAAACATATTTTTTTAATTGCACCTACAAACTGTAAAAATAAAATAAAAATTTGGGGTGAGATTTTAATACTGTTTCGGTTAGGCAAAGATTCAAACTTTATTACCATAACTTAAATGTAGTGCGACATAGCTCGACACATAAACAAAAACACTAATGTTTTAAAATTTTAGTCAAAATACAACATTATTTAAATGTAAATTGGAAATTTAAAGTTTAAATGCTGAAACTTAAGGAGAAATTAAGTGTAATATATTATAAAACAAAGTACATACCTTCAACTTCCATATTCAGTAAGAAATTTTCTGATAATCCACCACACGACGACATACTAACAAAGAGAAATATATAAACTAATTAAAAGTGGAGTGCGCCCTGTATGAAGCGGTTAATGTACTTTACAAAAAGTTCGTTGCTTGTCTTATTTGGTGAATTTTATAAAAACTACTTATGACCGGTTTTTAGGGTCAAATACCCCTTAGTATAAAACTTAAATATCATTTTCGTAAATATCGGGTGGACTTTTCACGAAAATTTTCAAGAATTGATTGTAACAGAGATGTTGGAAATAGATTACTTCTGGCATCTGATCCTCTCATCAATTGTAGTCGGTCAAACAATCAGCAGAAAATCTTGCCTTTTTCCGATGAAGCAAAGGCAATTTTAATTGCAGCAATACCGAATCCAAACAGTTTGGACGACAATACAGTCGAAGATGATGACGATGAAGAGGATTCTAAAATTATCATTGAATCAGATTGCACTGATTGCGAATATGTGTTTCAATATCTTCATTATTGTTAACGTAAAAAAGGACTTATTTATGTAAAATTGTACTTATTATTGTAAAAATACTAAAATAGTTATTTTTTATGTATTTTTTATAAAAATTGCAAAATGTCAACGAAATATTGTTTTTAATTATATTTTTTAATAAGATAGGCCTCTAAATAATTATGACCGGTTTTTTTATTTCAAATACACCTTAGTGGGCAGTCGTATATTCGACTGGTGACATATTTTTTTCAAAAATTGCGACTGATAAATGAAATTGGTGAAATATTAGTAATAAAAGTATTTCAGTTGGTTGCCAAATGCAATTTTTTCAACTTGGCATTATGGACTTTTTTAAAAAAAATTTGTGACAGTCAACCTGTTTAAAGACAGAAGTAAAAGTAAAACCAGTAAAGAAACGGTGGTTAAAAAGAAGAGTGTGTTGTTAAATAAAGGTGAGAAAGACAAAACGAGACTCTGATCGGATCGGATAGGTAGCATGCTCATCGTGCTAAGGTTAGATACATAATGGTGCAGATGTAGATAGCCAGAATAATGAATCAGTTTTCATTGGTGAATTATGGGTAGATTCATAATTATGTTAGGTGTAATATTAATAAAATTAGATGGTATCCCACTAATTATATTTTTTATTCATGCTTTTTTTATTCTACTCCGTATATGGGGCAGAATGGAACAAATTAACAATGCATATTAAATACAAATCTCAACTATTGATTTTTGTATTTATTATTTTATACATTATTTTATTAGGCAATTTCTGCAGTTTGTTTTCATTTTTAAAAACAAATTAACTGAAGAAAAACAAGAAATGCAGAGTGTAGTGATGCACGTATATTATCAGTGACGTAAATAAATCATTCATAAATAAAATAATAATAAAAATCTTGAAGATATATTACGAATAACCACAAATTTAAATACAATACAAAAAGATAAAAAAAATCTCAATGAGTTTGTTGACATATTATATTAAAAGTTATTTCCGAGTTATAATACCGCTTTTAAAACTTTATTGACAAAACAATTAAAAATAAGTTCGCAATTATATAGTACAGATTATATTCTAATTTGACCACTTGAAAACTGCCTAAAATGATAATGCGACACCTTATATTTGCACCTATTATTTTTTCATGGTCACTTCTCTTGTTTATTTCCTATTTCTTTTTTCAGGTGCTCAATTAAAAAGATGGGAATTAATTCCGTAATTCCGTTATAATTTGTAGAGCCATAAACGTAGATGGTATACATGTAGATATTGTCCATAAACCACTTGCCCTAATACCATTATTTTTGAGCGCTCTCGAGTTTATTGGTAGGATAACTTTCTTATCGCAGGCTTCGGACGGAGCGGTAAAACGCACAGAGTATGATAAAAGAGGACAAACGACTGAAACGACTGTAACGACTGATCGTGCGAATCACAGATTTTATACCTATGTGTACACACATTATATATACTGCGCTCGTTTACGGGTATATAGAGTTGCACACTCTTCTTCCACTTACTATTTTTCATTCCACACACACTACGTGGAGTAGTAAACGCAGTCCCATGCGTGTGTCATTTATAACATAAGTTTCGTTCGCAGTATGAGTAATAGACGCTTTCAGAATCAGTTCAAAATCCTTATAGTAATCGAGTTGTACCTCTTGACTACCTCGACCAGCTTGACCACCGACCGAATTTCGAACAACCTTCAATTCAGTCGTTAGTGCCTGGTTTGTTTTATTTAACAGCCTAGCCTGATTTGTCTAAGAGCTTATTTGTAAATAATATTTTAATTTTTGGATAGATTTATGTCCTATGAAATGGGTAAGTTCCAGCTTGGTACGTAAAGGTCATTCTCTATCCTATAAATATTATTGTTTTAGAGATTTGAACGAGTTTTTATATTTTCAACCAGAAATATCTACTAGTGACTACGTGGGTGATGGTGAAGATGCCTTTTTATTTAGATGGAATAACAAAAACAACCGGTAACAATTTTTAGGACTTGTCAAAAGAATGAAAAAATGGATTTTATGTTAATGACTTTTTAGAAACTAAAAAAGTTCCAAAAAACCTTGGAAAACCAAGAAAAACTCGCAAAAATTGAAATATTACTACAAAAAATGTTATTAAAATATAAAACTGCTTATAAAATCTGATGGAATGTATATAAATAAATATAAAAAAAAATATTTATGCTTCTTACCATTTTAAATGCAGAGAGTAAATCTATCAGCGACAATCCTGAACGACTCTGTCTTATGCCCAATAAGCCACTGGAACACTGTAATATGCTTTAGGGAGTTCAGCCAATTGGTTTGCAGTCTTTGGCTCATCCTAAAATGCTCGACATCCAGCTCATCGTCGAACTGTGGTACGATGGTTTTAAAGTACCCAACGGTTTGTGAGAACTTAGACAAGTTCCAGTAGGTTATTCAAATAATAATTGCTAGAACTGAAATAGTCAAGCATCTTGTATTCTATAACAAAGTTAACAAAGATAACCAAAAACGATTAATATTTTGTTCATCTTATTTGCATTTGCGTGTAGTATCGCTTGGTAAATTGTATAGAGTTTGCCTGTTAATATAGTTTTAGTTCTGGAATTCTATGTTTGAGAATTTCTGTGTTGTTAGTTATTGCCACTTCGACTCCATTTTCAGTTTTAGACGTAACTGTGTATTATACTGTGTAATCGGAATAGGAGTTAACTAGATTTCTGAAGAGTTGTATACTAAGATTAGGGTTGGTACAATTCTTTTAAAATTGTAATAGACTTCAATTGACCGCTAGAATTTTTATATCCCAAGGTGAAGGTGAAGATGAAGATATATCATTATAATAATATAAGGGTGGAAATTGCTTTCAGTTTAGTAGGTTTATTGCATGATAGATTTTGAGGGAAGATGGAAAATTGAACTTTGAAGAGTCGTTAGCTATGGATATATCTAAAATGTTATTTATTGAAATTCTGTTATATAGAGTTATGGTAGAAGTGTAATTAAGCGTTAATAGCTCTCTACAAAGCTCTGTAGTAGGTTTACCTATTTCACCTTGTATGCTATTTACTGGGGTTGTTCTGTACGGTTCAAATATAATCCTTAGGGAGGTGTTATGTAACGTATCCAAAGGTTTTAACATTGTTGTGTTGGCAAATGCAAAATCAGCACGTCCGTAATCTATTTTGGAACGAATTAAGGATCTGTATAACATGGGTAGTGTTTTACCGTCAGCACCCCATGTTTAGTGAGCTAGGTACTTTAACAAGTTAAGATCATCTCGACATGAAACAACTAACTGCTGGATATAACATTTCTAATTTAACTCTTGATCAAATATTACTCTTAGAAATTTTATTTCTCTTGTATAGAGAATATTCTGGTTTTCAAGCATTAGGTTCGGTTTACGTTCGATGTGTCTTTTTAAAAATATTATTTTGTTTTATTAGAGCAAAACCTGAAACCGGTACCAAGATACTAACTTAATAGTTGTTTGGGATGTATCTCTGGATTATTAAACATAAACTACTTTATCATGTTTATTCAACTAATTAGATTCCACATAAAAACAACTTAAAATAACATTACATGTGTTGAAAGACTGAAAATGAATTGTCGATGTGCATTGGATTGAAGTTTGTCTCTCACTCGTCATTTGGCGGTCATTTCCAGGACCCTTAAGCTAGCGGGGACACATGAGCGGAATCCAATTTAACCTACGTAATATTTTTTCACCCATTTTTCACTAATTTATTACCACCCTAATAATTTTTCACCACCAAACCAACCTTTAGGGGAGCGATTCTGCTGGCTTAAGATTTAAGCTAGCAGAATTCAAAAAAGAAACTATTTGTTGATGGCATATTTTTTCACCCATTTTTCACTAATTTATTACCACCCTAATAATTTTTCACCACCAAACCAACCTTAAGGGGAGCGATTCTGCTGGCTTAAGGTTTAAGCTAGCAGAATTCAAAAAAAAACTTTTTGTTGATGGCATATTTTTTCACCAATTTTTCACTAATTTATTACCACCCTAATAATTTTTCACCACCAAACCTTCCTTAATGGGAGCGATTCTGCTGGCTTAAGGTTCAAGCTAGGAGAATTCAAAAAAAAAACTTTTTGTTGATGACATATTTTTTCACCCATATTGCACTAATTTATTACCACCCTAATATTTTTCACCACCAAACCACCCTTAATGAGAGCGGTTCTTCTGGCTTAAGGTTCAAGATGGCAGAGTTCAAAAAAAAAACTTTTTGTTGATGGCATATTTTTTTACCCATTTTTCACTAATTTATTACCACCCTAATATTGTTTCACCATTAAACCACCCTTAAGGGGAGTCATTCTGCTGGCTTGCGGTTCAAGCTAGCAGAATTAAAAAAACATATTTATAATATACCACAGTGTTTTGCTAGGTTTTTACGAATTTATTACCATCCTAGTAATTTTTCACCCCTTAACTACCCCTTGTGAAAAGTCAATAAATGTGTTAGACTAAAATTTAAGGAGAAATTTTTTTTTTCAAATTTACTGTCCACTACTTATAACTGAAATAAAAAAAGTGTTTTATTAAGTTTATACTAAACTTTGACCATCCTGATAATTTTGCTCCCATAAACTTATTAGAAAACTTTCCTACTAGCTGAATATTTGAACCAGCAAAATAAGAAAAAAAAACGTATTTTTGAAATACCTCAGTATTCTGCTAAGTTTTTACTAATTTATAACCACCCTAGTAATTTTTCACGCCTAAACTACCCTTTGTGATAAGTCAATAATTCTGTTAGGTTAAAATTTAACGTGAAAAAAATCTTTTTTTACAATTTCACTATCCTCTGCTTATAACTGACATAAAAAAGTATTTTTACCCTGATAAGTTTCCATCTCTAAACCAATCTTATTTGGAAACGTTCCTGCTAGCTTAATATTCGAGCCAGCGTCATTAAAAAAAATTATTTATGATATACCACAGTGTTTTGCTAAGTTTTTACGAATTTATTACCAACTTGGTAATTTTTTATCCCTCGACTAACCCTAAGTGGAAGTCAATAGTTCTGCTATGTTTAAATTAAAGGTGAAAAAGTTTTGTTTTATAATTTTACTAAATACTATTTATAAGTAAAATAAGAAACTCTCTGGTTAGTTTTTACTAAATGTTAACCAACCTCACCAATTCCACCATCTACACATTTACGCTGGTTGAATGCAAAGCAAATCTTTTCGGAAATATGAGATACTACAGTATTATGCTAGATTTGTACTAATACATTACCATCCTAGTAATTTTTCACCCTTCAACTACCCTCTATAAGGAGTCAATAATTCTACTACGTTAAAATTTAAGGTGATAAAAAATCTATTTTTATAATGTTACTGTATTCTACTTGTAACTGAAAATATAAATTGCTTGCCTGGTTTTTACTAAATTTGATCCACCCTTATAATTTTTGACCCCCTAAGCCTCAGTTAATGGGAAACATTCAACAAGATACACATTGACGCTAGGTGAATAAAAAATCTTTTTGAAAACACAAGAGTGCTCTGGTAGAATTTTACTATATTTTTACCAGCCTAGTCATGTTTTTCTCAACTACCCTAATTGAAAAATATTTTCAAATGTTATTCTACACTAACTAATATTTATTTTTTCAATGTTTAAATATTAAAAATATAAAAACACTTTATTCCAAAAACTATAAATTTTACCTGTTTTAAAAAATTGACTCTGATTCGAGTCGTATTACATGGCTAAGAGAAATCGAATCGTTAGTCCCTTTTATGAATATAAAATAACTGAAATCAAGTTGAGTTTTCGTAAATACAATGGAATTTTTATATTTCACAGAATAAATTACCAGGTACGAAATATTCAAATTGAAATAATTTTATTACGTCTATTACATTATTTATCTGATTGTAAATGAGGGTCGTCGGGATCGTGCGCACCTATTGTTAAAAGATTTGTATTCATTAGGTAGATGAAAATTTGAAAAATAATTTAGGTATTTAATATTTTAATATTATTTAAATAAAAAGAGTATTAACGATTGGTCAAAACATAATTTTAAGATTAGGTGTATAACATAAAGAATTTATATTGCAAACCATTTTAGGATATAAATATTTTAAGTAGGTATATTCAAATGAGACCGAAATTACCGGTTGGTCAGAACAGCTGATATACAGTGATGAGTGTCTTACCACCCGGCTTTTTAACTTAAGAGATAGAAAACACAGTTACCTTGTGAAATAAAAAGAGATTAAACACGTAGAGGTGAGAAATAATCGATAGAAACCTATAATTTACATTACATTACATTACCACTATCAATAGTCTCACGCCTTTAGACGTTAGATTCGAGCTAAATCACCTCGGTCATAATTATTATGAGTAACGTCGAATGTGTGACGTATTTCCATTTTTTAATTTCGCATACAGTAAAAACTGATTGACCACAATAAAGCAAAGATGTGAATAAAATAATTTAATTAATAGTGATTATTTAATCTAAAGTTTTAAATTATTAACCAAGAATAATTTCTACTATGATTTGAGGAGTTTCATACACTCTTGTCACAGAATAATTATAAATCCTTCGTGGATTAGTGGTAAGAATTCGACATTGCGATACAGATATCGCAGACGATTAGAGTTCAAAACCCACATGTGGTTTTCTTTTTTTTTTCTTTTTTTTTTTGATAATTTGAAATTATGCAAAGATCGTTTTGCTTTGAATCACTAAACAAAACTAAACAAAAACTAAAGTTAAAACAAAAAATCTTATTGACAAAACAGTATCGTCGTACTTTCGAAAATAAAGTAAAAACTTTTAAAGAATAAGTAGTAAAAATTCTACAAAAATAAAAAAAATATCCGTGGCCACTAATCAATCGATTAGGAAAAATCGCACTCAGATATTCACTGACGATGCGAGAATTATGTGCAGGACAACCATCGTGTTGAAACCATATGGAATCGAAAGGTATTGGTAAATTACAAAGGGCTGGGACAATTTCATTTTGCAGAAGTTTCAAGTATTTCCGCCCAGTCAACATACCATCTATAAAAAATGGACCAATAACATGATTCCCTATTATGCCTCCCCAAACATTTACTTTTCGAAGACGCTGGGTACGAGCGACATAAATCTGACGAGGATTTCCTCGAGATCAATACCTAGCATTGATTGAATTGTGACGGCCATGCAATGAAAACGTACATTCATCGGTGAACAAAACGTTCTCTAAAAAATGTTCATCTTGATGTGACATTTTCATTGCAGTTTGACAAAGTTCTAAACGTCTATATTGATCCCCAGGGAATTACACGTTGAATTTATGAAGTTTATAGGGACGATATCGATGTCTTTATAAAATTTCACCTACTCTAAATCTTGGAATTCCACATTGTTCTCCGAGACGAGGTGTTGATTGGGTAGGATTTTGCTCAATACTTGCACAAATCAAAGTGTCCCTTAGTTCCAAATCTGAATTTACCTCCCTTCGTCTGCGAACTCCTCTTGGATCGAACACGGATCCATAAGTAAAAAAATTACGTATAATAGACTGAATTGTTGATCGTGCTGGAGCCGGCCTATTTGGAAACATATTTACAAATTGTTGTATAATCATGTTGTTTGATAATCCATTCACATGCCAGACAACAATTTGCACTTTTTCCTCTGCCATTAAAATCCTTTTCACGAATTGTTTTTTCAATAAAAAGTTTCTGTTTACCGTAAAAAACACTTCTCGATGTGTTATTATTTGATAACTTGAAGGCTTGATGATTTGGTTTGCTATAAAGCAGGTAGCTATTCGCGCGCATCCATTCCAATGTCGTCAATTGTTTTGAAAATCATTACCTGTACAGAGGAATTAACATTAACACTGAGAATTTAGTGATGGATTTGACATTAAACAATCCCTAATGTATTATTTTCCATTCACAACTGAAGACTGTAAAACTGGAATTGAATTTGAAATATTTTGTATTTCTATTTTATAACATTGGAATAGAATAAATTGTAAATAATGAGTTTTTCGAAAACTTGTTACCTAATATGTATCATCTTTTCTATTATTTTTGATTGAGTAAAACAAAAATTTTACCCTTGGTGTGAATTGAACCCCAGTCTTCTTATCAATAGACAACGTCTCTAACTATTACGCCAACTCCACATACAACAATTATTTTCGGGTTGAACATACCTATTTAGTTTAGTCAAATATTTCAGCTGAGTTATTTTTATTATTAAATAAACTTAAAGATTTATAATTTAAAATCGCTACTAATTAATGTTTTTTACTATATGTCTTAATATATTTAATCATTTATTCAAACAGCAGAAATTATTAAAATAAAATATTTTTGAGGTCATCCGTATAATTATGACTGAAGTCAAATAGACACGTCTAATAACTAGCCCTATCTCGTACTATCTCACAACTTAATCTGTCTTCTATCCTTTCTGCTATTTTGCCGGGTAAGACACTCATCACTGTAGATTATTTGCGTAGTAAAATAAATTTATATTAGCAGCATTTTAAAAATTTAAAGATATTTGTATTTTAATTCTTTGTCGATTTTTCATTCATTGTCAGTTGAATATAGGTAAAAATTAAAGGTTATTACAAAAAAATATTAACTTATTTATTTTGTTTATATAAATGTTTGAAAGAATCGCCCACGGAGAGATCTGGTTTCTCGGCACAATCCACACACTCATAAATTGGGTTTTTTCTTATTTTTAGGATAGGACATACTCTGCATCTTTTCGTTTTCGTTTCGCGTTTGTCCGATTTATTAGCAATTATTTATAGGTAAATGTTCGCGATATTCCGTCTTTCTTTGCTTTTCTATAAATTAATTTACGAATTAATTCTAACCTTGATATCGTCTTTTTTGTCTTTTGTTTAGTATATTGTTTAAAACTAAGTCTAACTTTCCACGGTACCATCGATTCATCTAGCGATAATTATTTTACTGGATAACGCAGAGCAGTCATTTTATTATTAAAATGTCTATAACTGTTCTTATTCTATAAAACCTATTACCTTCAGTAATAACATTCGGTCCCATTGGATTATGGATAAAGATTAAGCACCTTAAAATTATAAGAAAAAGATCTCTTCCGATGTTCTGCAAAAAAGGTTGAATAGTGGATCTATTTTCGAATAACCCTCCAATCTTGAAATCCGTATGTGTCAGTGTGGAAGATAATTCCCATAAATACTAGAAATTCAAATAAGGAAAGTAGTTTACATCTTTAAATGCTAGTTTTACACAAACACCAACTTCACCAACTTTTTTATATGCTAAACATTGCAATATTGTTGTTTTGTACATTTCCTATTTTTTAACAAAATTTTACAACTTAAAAAGGGATCATTCCCGTGAGTTGGCTGTATATCATATAGTTAAAAAACTCGAACATTGAAGTAAAACACTGTTGTGATTGGTATATTTAATTTAATTTAATTAAAGGATTAAGTTCAAAACGTTTTCGGACTTATCAGTCCATCTTCAGTGAAATTTGTAGTACCTTTAGTAAGTAATTAATAAGTAATAGGTAAGTAGTAATTTTTAATTAAATATAAGAATTATTACAACAGATGTGTTTTTCACACACCCACACTCGCACACACACACCGTGTAAATGTATTGAAGTATTTTTAAAAAAACAAATTTATTTAATTTTTGTTAAAGGGGTAGTAAGGGGTGAAAAATTACTAAAGTTGTAATAAATTCGTAAAAACCTAGCAGAACACTGTGGTATATCATAAATATTTTTTTTAATTCTGCTAGCTTGAACCGTAAGCCAGCAGAATCGCTCCCCTTAAGGGTGGTTTGATGGTTAAAAAATATTAGGGTGGTAATAAATTAGTGAAAAATGGGTGAAAAAATATGCCATCAACAAAAAGTTTTTTTTTTTGAATTCTACTAGCTTAAACCTTAAGCCAGCAGAATCGCTCCCATTAAGGGTGGTTTGGTGGTGAAAAATTATTAGGGTGGTAATAAATTAGTGAAAAATTAGTGAAAAAATATGCCATCAACAAAAAGTTTTTTTTCTGAATTCTGCTAGCTTGAACCTTAAGCCAGCAGAATCGTTCCCATTAAGGGGGGTTTGGTGGTGAAAAAATATTAGGGTGATAATAAATTAGTGAAAAATTGGTGAAAAAATATTACGTAGGTTAAATTGGATTCCGCTCATGTGACCCCGCTAGCTTAAGGGTATCATCTTCACTTCCTCGCCCCGGTAGCGCTTCTAACTGTCGCGAAGAATCCAGAGTCGGGTTCGCAGTTCCGCGGCCTACTTACGTTTAAAAATAAAACAAATGAATATAGTTAGGACGGAGTCTTAACAATAGTTTATTTAAGTGTTCTTGTAATATTGATGCAGATTCTTGTGAGATTCCGTTCTGTTATACTCTAAAATGGGATATAGCACCATTCGTTCGGACTTAAAATGTTCTTTGATTTAAAAAATTGTTTATGTAGGCCAAAATTTTTTCTTGGTTTTCAATTTTTTTTTTAGGATAATTAACATATGATATTTTCACACTATATCAAATGCTTTAGTTATGTCATACATTTTTGCCATACATTTTTGATTAGTTTTAAAAGCTTCTTGAATAGCGTTTGTTGGTGAACAAACGCTGATAAAAGAACATGTTGATAATATAAGACAATATGATTTTGGTTGTAGATAAGCTTTATATAATAATAGAAAGAACAATGGCATTTTTCCAGATTTTTAAAAATGATTTTTGTGACCAAATACTAATAAAAATTTGTAATACAAACTTTTGAGCTTCTATGAGAAGTTTTTTAATAAATTGTATTGTTAAGTCGTCTGGACCGGGTGAAATATTTCTCATGCTATTAACTGCCTCCTCCTGTTGTTTGTAAGTTAAGAACTCTTTACTGTAATTTTGGCTGAATTAGAATTTTGATAGGTATCAGCTAGTTAATTTACTATATCCTGTGGATCAGTTATTAACGTACCTTCTTTTTCTAGACTTACGATTTGTTGGTAAGTATGCTGTCCTGATATTTTTTTAGCTTGAAACATTTGAAAAAAAAACCTGAAACATTTGAAGAAGCAAGCAGTAACTTGGAAAATGTACCAGAAGTCCTTCCGGGAAAAATATATTCCAATGACAAAAATGAAAGGCAGTAAATCAGCTGAAGTAGATGGCATTACAGTAAAACTACTTAAATACATTGGCACAAAAAAACTTAAAAATCTTAGCGCGTATATCTCATAAACGTCACAAATCAAGATACATATCAGACCTCTGGAATAGCAAATAATAATTCTCATAGGCAGCAAAGAGAATACCAAAAACATCAGCTCCATAAGTCTACTATTAATTATATTCAAGACGTTCACAAAAATCATCACCAACAGATTGACTAATGTATTAGATACTGCATAGTCAAAACAGCTGGCTTTAAAAGTAGATTCAGTAGTCTGTAAATTCCATACGTTACAAGAACTAATAAGTAGAGTTGAATAATATGAAATACCGCTTGCCCTAACCTTTTAAGACTTAAAGAAGACTTTCAGTTCTATTCATCACAGGAAAGTAATAAAAACTTTCACCAAATAAGGCACTAAAAAACTATACATAGAAATTATAGTAAAAATATACTACAAAAAAGCAAAAGTTTAAGTAAAAATTTATGAAAACACTCCTTTTCCCACTACACAATGCGTCCGTCAAGGAAACGCAATACCCTTAAAGCTTTTCACCGCAACCCTACAATATATACTTAGAAAAACGAGCTGGCTTAAACAAAGGCCTGTCCATTCTTATATACTTCTGTCATTTGCAATTCGCTGACAATATCATTTTACTTGCTAATACTTTTGCAGAACTAAAAGAATTTATAATCGATATAATCAACCGAAATGCACCTAAAAATGAAGTTGGCCTAAAACTGAACTTAAGTTAGATTATTTTTTGGTTAAAATGCTGTAATATTTAAATTTAGAATGCTACTCCATTTAAAGAAAAGAGTAGTTGATCAGTGTATATTACTTATCCCATTCATACTAATGACATACGGCTGCAAAACTTGTACACTAAAGTACTCAAAGGTAAATGGAGAGATGTGTGTTAGGAATAACAAAGAGAGATCGCAAACGAATATACTGAATCAGGCAAAAAACCCAAATCACTAATGTAATCAACGGAATTAAATATTTTAAATGACAGTGGGTGGATCAAACTGACAATAGATGGTCCACGAAAAGTACATTGTAATATTCAAGAAACATCAAGAAACCAAGACGACGTTCAAACTTAAGATGGGACTAGATGATGATATACTTAAGATGATATAAAGCAACAAACATGTAGAACATGGTACAGAGAAGAGAATATTAGACAATAGTAGGAAGAAATAAAGAATGACAATGTAAGATAGGCTGTACCATAATCTGTAGCATACGCTAAGACTGATAATCATTATATAAGTAGACTTGGGGGACAAAGGATTAGGATGCGAAAATATGGAGTTAATTCCAGTTTACTCCACTTAGCCCCTTTTACTCAAATCCGACTCTCACCTTCCCCTGGTGTCCCCTGTTAAACCAAGCAACCCAACTGGAGATCAGGTAGACAACCCGGGTGAAAGGTTGGTTCGGTAACTGACAAAAGCGGGTGAACAGGTCCTCCAGGTTGGGGGTTGGGCAATGTGATAACACCCCTCCCGCTTTAAAAATTCTTTTGTTACGGAAACTTCAAAACAATCTGCCAGACGGATTTTTTGTCGACGACTTGGCAAACGAAATAAGGTTAATGATAAGGTTAATAATATTGTTTTATTTACTTGGAATGTACGTACGATGTAGTGCAGGTAAATTAAGAAGTCTGACCAATACACTTAATGAATATTTAGCAGACATTATAGCACTTTAAGAAATCAGATGGACAGGTAGTGCTAGCCTAGAAAAAAAAAGACTACACTTCCTTCTACAGCGGAGATAAAAATAATCATACTTTTGGCTTGGGATTCATACTGAATAAACGATTGGAATCAGAAGTCACAATTAAAGGCAGGTTCTTTAATTACAGCATTATCAATATCCGTGCTACCACTGAAGATAAAAAAGACGAGGAGAAGGACATATTTACCGAGAAACTGGAAAGCACTTAGAGACAATGTCAGAACAATGACGTAAACATTATTGTTGGTGATTTTCACGCTTAAGTCGGCCAAGAGACTATTTACCGACCCACGATCGGCGAGCATAGTCTTTATGCTGTCAACAACCAAAATGATTTACGCCTGATTAACCTCGCAGCATCATTGGAAATAGTGGTAGTAAGTACATGTTTTTCTCACAAAAATATCCACAAAGCCACATGATAGATACCAGACAGTCAAACAAAAAACCAAATTGACCGTGTACTAATTGATAGTCGACATTCCTCAGACGTACTAGATGTAAGAGCATATAGAGGTACTAATATAGACTCTGACCACTACCGTGTAAGAACAAAACTCAGGGCTCGTATATCAAACGCTAAGAAGGGCCAGAGCACAAAATCTACGAAATATGTATAATACTGATGTGCTAAAATCTGAAGACTCTAGGTATAACAACATGAAAATTTCAAATAAAGAGCTGACAAGAACCGAAAAGTGTCGACGAGAAGAAAAAAAGCGTTTAGAAAAAAAAAGAGTCATACGAAAACGCTACGAAGGCGCTACAACTTTGAGTTATATAGAAGTTTTGGGGAACCTGCCGTTGTAAAATGTATTAAATTAGCCCGACTTCGATGGATAGGACGTGTAATTAGGCGAGATGAAGATGCAACGATCAGAAAAATTTTCGACCGAAGAGGACCAGTGGGAAGACGAGCCAGAGAAACGCCAAAACATAGGTATCACGATAAGATACAGGATGATCTAAAATCCATCAGAGTTAAAGCATGGAGAAGAGTTGCCAGAGACAGGAGCGAATGGAAGATTATTCTGAAGAAGACTCTGGCTTACAACGAGCTGTAATGCCACTGATGATGATGATGATATAAGTAGACTGTAATTTTTACATTTACGAAAAAGCTACTGAAAAATAATTTAAGTTTTCTAATATACTACTCGTATCTAAGTCAAATTTTCAGACTGTAAAATTAATCAAGATAAGATGACTTATTATGCAGATTTAATATCAGTAAAACATTAAATTTGCTGTAATATTTTAAATGTTCATTAAGTTATAATAAGTATTTCACCTTATCATCGATGGAAATCAAAGCTAACAATTATAGAAATGTAGTGGGGAGTATTAACACTAACAAAAAACGTAATTAGTCAAGTGGTCCTTTTTTTAAGTGGTTGGCTTCTTATTGTATATAATGCACATTATTGTGAAATATAATTCTCAAACATGAAGACTACATTGGTTTTGACTCTCTTGTTCTGCGTCGGTAAGCAATAAATATTTTTTATGTTTATTCAGTATAAAGGTTTTATTACTCTTAATTGGTAATATTTGAATATTGTATACTACTTATTATTTATTTTATCTGTGTCAAAAGTACACAGATAAAAATAAATAATAAACTAAATGGTTCTTAATTCCGCTTGTGTTACAAACTGGATGTACTCTCTGGGTCAGAAACCAAGGAGGCAATTTTAAGATACGAAAAAAATAGCAAAACTGTTAAAGCCACAAATAGACAGTAGAAACGCAGATGATTATTATTATAAGCAGCTGATATTGTTAGCAATTTGGCAATATGTTAAGCCTCACTACACGCGTAGGTTGTGCATCCAAGAGCTTGTGTTAGAACTTACGACTCGCAACCAAAGGTTAATACAAGCCTATATATTGACTTAATTTTCTCATTCTTTTTGATCCTAATTTTCATCTATTAGTATAAATCTTGTATTATTTTTACTAATTGTCATTCAATATTTTTGTAAGTACTTTATTGCATATTTCTAAGTTGATTTGAAGTTGTTTTTTATTTTCGGCCAATATGAAAAAATCTTAAATTTCTATAACGCGCATGCATCTTTTTCCCTTTTACGTTACATTTTTTAATTATTTCATTCCATGTATAGAATTTTTTCATTAATTTTAAAACTCAGATCAAACAGATTCTAATTGTCTTTACTATTAGTTTTTATCTTTTTTTTTAATTTTGTACTTTTATCCCTTTTTGCTTTGGTAACAAATTCTTTTACTAATCTCCTGCATTTTTTAAATTCTTCATAGTTTTCTGCTCTTTTATTTTGTAAGTATATTTTTATGCATTTTTCGTTCTTTTTGCTTTTTTAATATTATTTAAAAACTTCATGATATATCTTTAAATATCTTTGATTACACAAAACAAAAACAAATTGATTGTAATTTTTTTATTTGTATTTATCTGCGTATCTGGCTACCGATTACTGGATCCATTTGTATGTTACCAAATTTTATTAAATTTAAAAATACAAAAACTTTAAAATAAGAGTTATTTTATTTTAAAAATTCCTACCAATAAAAGCCATTGTTTACTTTTAGTTCTGACCGTATTCGCCCAAAGAACCCGTGAGCCTGAACCTGAGCCTACCGACGATCCTGAGCCTGAGTAAGTAGAAATCGTACAAATAAATGGGAACTTGCTAATAAAATATTTGCCAATCTGGCCAGTTTTATCAAAAATAAATTTTATTGTTAAAATTTCTTAGCCTCAATAATATATTTTTAAAGATTTAGTCCGCCCGATTGAAAATTTACTTTTTAATACTATACTAGAACCCAAAAAAATTAGATCGTATCAAAAATGAAACTTGAACAAAGCAAAATATGTTATTTTGGAGGATGCTAAATTGATCTCGTTCGAAACAAATCTTATTGCATAGCAACCTGGGGCTAGTTTCTTATTTAACAAATCGATATGAAAGGATAACTTAAGGTTACTGTCCATCAGATGATACTAGTATCACCAGTAAAAAGAAATATTTTTCCGTCAATTTTCAAGTTGGTAATGTCATTTAGAAAAATAACAAAAAGTAGAGGACCTGAAACTGAACCTTGTGGTACTCTACTTAAATGCATTTGTGACTAGAGTGAGTATCATTTGCTCTAAATAGCTGTTTTCTATTTTACAAGTATGATTGAAGTCAATTTAAAGAATAACCTCGAATTCCGTGGACATTTAGTTTTTTTTATTAAAATTTCGTGATTTATACAATCAAAAAATTTGGCAGTCACAAAAAACAGTGTCAGTTTAACAATAATTGTACAGTTCTTAATAGACCTTAGGTAGTACAAAAAACATAATTATCATCACTCATCACTGGTACATTTATTAGATAAAAAGCAAAACTGCCTTTGTAAATGTTGTTTTCAATGAGAAAGGATATAGTCGAAATGATATAGAAAGTCGAGCTTTTATAAGTCTTTTAATAATTTTGGGTACTACCAGTAATGAATCAATAGGTCTGTAGTTGCGTGCATTGATTTTCATCCCCTTTATAAAGATGAATAATAATAACTGTCTTTAGGCACTCTGGAAGTATATCTTTTTTAAAGTAATCATTAATTAGTGAAACCAGGACTTGCTTATATTTTTTTGGGAGATTTAGGTAAATTTTTATTATTAATCCATGAGTACTACAGACAAATTTGCTTTTGATACTACTGATTGTTTAGCTTAGTTCAGAATGATCAACTAGTCTTAAAAAGACCGAATTCGAGACATTTTTTCAAGTCTGGAGATAGAAAGTATAATCTTGTTGTGGCAAAATAGTAGACGTTATATTTTTACGAACATTAAAAAAGTATTCATTTAGCTTTTTAGGGTTTGGAAGAAAAAATGTTTGAGCCGGGTTAGTTTTATTTCGAAGATTGTTTATAGTGGACTGAGTTTCTTTTGCAACATTTTTAGACCTCAATAATAATAGCTTCAATAAACTTAATATTTAAAAAAATAAATTCTACGAAATTGAGTTAATTGAATTAATAGAAAAAGTCGTTTCTTTCTACAGATTTGATTGCGACAACTGTATATTATTTACCACTGTTATCAAGGATTTAGTAGAAGACGGAGTACCCTTGGTAAGTTTTATAAGTAACACTATAGTCATCAAATGTGTGTCCATAAGTGAAAATTTTGTTAGTTTGAAAAGTTAGTTAGTAGTCATAAGTAAAAATTTTGTTTTACATACATTTTGTATGAATTGGCATTAAAATAATCAATTTTATTACTAATAATTAAAAAATATTTAAAACATGCAATAGTATGTGCATATTTTGAATAAAACAAAATCTGTGTGTAAGAAGTTACAAATATATAACAATAAAACGCTGAAAACTTGGTTTTTAAAACTTCCAAAAAATTTATTATATTATTTTATAACTATAGTTGTTCCCGCAGAGTGCCTTTCTCAATTTTTGGTATGTGTTTACACTTTATAGTATTTAACTAAATAGGTTGAGGAGAGAAAAATTGTTTGACACAAATTTTTCATTCAGAATTAAATCTGTATTTTTAATTTGTTAATTTTCATTGATTCTATCTAATAACGATAGCTTAAGGTCTTTATTTACCTGTGAAGAATTTAAAATAAGTCTAAATTAAAATTTAAATAGTATAAATTTATAAAGTTAAACTTTAAATTAAAATTACTGTTTTTATGTTATTATAGGACGAAGTTGAAAGAGACGCAGACAGATTATGCGGTGTTTTACCAGGTGACTTGAGAGATTATTGTGAACATAATTTGCTCCCAAAAGTTGATAGAATCTATGGCCAGCTCCACGAACATACTCCTGAGGAAGTATGCGAAAATTTGGACTTGTGTTGAGATCCATTAAGAATTTTTTTAAACATATGTAAATTTGAAAACGTCTAAAATAAATATTTAAATACAATAGTTTTGTTATGTATTAAAATCACATTTTTTTTGTCAATATTTCCTACTTTCTTGTATAAAATATTTAGCGAATTTTGAGTCACTACTTGGGCCTGTATACGTACAATATTTAACTTCTTTAGGAATTAAATGTAAGTGAGTATAGACCAGAAGTCGAAATCTAACTGTAATTTTGAAGTTCTACTTCTATACGTGCGCGTAAGAGAGAGACAGAAGATATATTTTCCCTCTTTCTCTCTCGAGAATAAAAATGTTCCGTTTGTATATATATATATATATATATATATATATATATATATATATATATATATATATATATATATATATGTATGTATGTATATATATATATATATATATATATATATGTATATATATATATATATATATATATATATATATATATATATATATATATATAATATATATTAATATTATTATTTATGTGATATGTTTTGTATTATTTATTAAATGTTCATAATTATTTTATTATTAGATTTCAAAATAATAAATACAATAAATCACTGTATGACCGAGAACTGTCAATTTTGAAATATGTTAGTTTCATATCTAATTGGCAAATTTTTTACGTGTTTGGTTCATACGCTGGTATATGTGAGTTCGAATTCCAATATGTATTTCGTTTTTTATTTTTGAAATATTTAAACCTCTCGTTAATCCTATTAAATATACGTAATATAGGCAAAAATATTAAATTTTAAAATAAAATGAAAATTTACAACATAATCCGAGTTGTTGGTTTTTTATTTTTATCTTCCACAAACATTTTTTGAAGTTATACTTCTATACGCGCGTTCGACGTTGGAAATTTGTACGGGAGTGAATCGGCAAAATCATTATATGTAAGATAGAAAAGAGAGAGACCGAGGATATATTTTCTCTCTCTTTCTCTCTCGAGAATAAAAATATTCCTTTTGTAAATATTTTTAGTATTTATTATTATTATTGTTATTTTATTAATATTATTATCATGGTAAATTGAACATATGCGTAAGTAAGTTATCTACATTTTCATTTGTAAATACTTCTGAATATTGCATTTTAATTTGTATTGTATTATTCTATTGAATTGTGTTGCAGTGTATTTTACTGTATTGTTATATTAATAACAAAAATGTGTATGTGTATGTGTATGTATGTGTAAAAAAATTTTTTGCATTCAACTCCTTTTATACATATATGCAAATAAAAATATATATTTTCATTAAAATATTGATTTAATCCTTCATTTACTATCACATTTTCTATACTCCTATACCTAATTCTGTTTCTCTTTCTGCTTTCTCTTACCTATAGCATTACATATGTAATGATTGTGCAGATTGACTACCATATAAATTTGTAACGGCGAATGCGTGTATAGAAGTATAACTTCTACCGGCAGTTCCTCTGGACTGCCACACCTGTTTTTAAATCATCATCTTCATCAAAATTATTTTCAAGGATGAGATACATTTTTGGATGAATGGATTCGTCATCAAATAATATTGTGTAATTTACAACCATTCCAATTCGAAGCAGATCAAAAAACGTCAAATGTATCCCAAAAAAATGGTTAGTGTGGATCACTTGTGGCAAATTATAAGTATGATATATGATGAAGAAATGATGACCAAGGCAGGGAGGGGCACCGTAATGGTATCTATACAGTGAACGGCTAAATTATGGAATATTCTCATTATTTTAAGAACCGTCGATTTTTAAGGGAAATCCGGAAACAGGTCGACTTTTGTTATAAAATACCCATGTTATAACGTACATGGAGTAGGGATAATGTCACCGGTGTAGGTGTAGTGACGTAATCGTTTCTGCTGTATCTTCCAGTTCTGCCCCACTCAGCTCATCTTCAAATATCACTTTAATATTTGATATGTCTATATTTTCTAAATCTTCATCATTATTCAAGTCTTCAATATCACTTACATCACAATCATCTTCACTATCATTCCAATTGTCGACTATAACTTGTAATTATTTATCTGATACAGGCCTCTTCATACATCAGCTAGACATATAAAATAATACCCAAATTACATGTATCATAAATGATACAAACAAACTTTTTACCATACCTTTAAAAATAATAGTTGAATAGCTGAATTAATACTGGATGACTTGTAGATGTATAATAGCCAGAAAACGCAATTTTGTACATTCAATTTTCATTAATAACCACCTATAAAAAAATGTTAAACTTAGCGTTATCGTCAACATGACGGTTAAGTGATAACTGACTAATTCGCGCGTTTTATAAAATAAATTAGACGACGTTGTCAGATTAAAAAATATGTATCATATATAATAGAGTGGTATATATCGAATATATTACATAGTGCTGTTTGGGCTTAATATTATTTCACTGTGTTATACATGTAAATTCTCGGTATGTTTCATATATGATACATTGAGCAGTGTAGGGTTAAACTATCTATAGAAGTTAAATGCATGTTGTGTTTTCGTCGAAATTATTTAAAAAATAAACGTTTGAAAAAGGAGTATGTTTTTTACTTATAAACAATTGTAATAGCTTTTTATTTTTCAAGCTACAGACTTATACGTACAACCATTGGATAGCTGGTAAAAAAACTCACATGAAAAAAAAACTTTTATAACCAGTAGGAACGAAGTTAGGGACTATTAGGAAACGAAGTTATATATAAAAAAAATCATATCTCCATTGTTTATAAACATTAAGAAGTAAAATTTGCACAAGTTTTAAATGAAAATCTAAACTTTATATTGAAACATATAGCTATAAAATTCATCCAACTTTTCGAAACTTACAGCCCTTCGAAACGAAGGTACTTTCTAAAGATTGGCATAGGAAAGTGGAGAGGATAACTGTTTCAGCTCCGTTTTTTTTTCGACATCGGAACTTCAAATTGAAACACGTAGGAAAAATTTACATTATCTCGGCTTCCATTGCAGCTTGAAGCTTTTTTTTTTATTCTAGGGTAGCTCGTCGAAATAAGAATAACAACATAGTTTTCACTGACCGGTAAATATGGGAAACCTCGGAAAAATTGAGTCCATTTGAAATTCACCGTAAAAACTTACTTTTTTTAATTAGGCTGGAGTAGTCTGCTGCAGTATTAACAATGATGACATAATTTTCACCTCCCGGAAATCTCGGAAAATCCCGGAAAATCAACATATATTTTTTTTCATTTTATATCAATGATAATGATGTAATAATACTTATATATTTTATAAAATAAATTTCGGGTACCTTTTTACACATTATATTATTATATTCCTTATATTAATTATAATTGTTTGTATTTTTATAAATAACAATATTGATTTTTCAATAATAGATTATGGGTCAATTTTTTATAGTCAAGCAGCGATGACTCACCTTAAGAAATTAGATAGGCTAGTAAATAAAGTCTTAAGAATAAGTATAGGTGCACTTAAGAGTACACCCATTTTAAATTTAAATGTAGAATGCAATGAACCTCCACTAAATTTCAGAAGAGATTACTTAACGGAGAAGTTTTTATTAAAAATGTATGCAAAGAAAAGTCCGGTAGTACAAAAATGCTTTGAGCTCAGTATTTACGATCTAGTCAAGGAATATTGGCAAAAAAGCCTACAATTACTGTTGCGTAACAACAATACTTAATATTTTTAGTCTATTTTTGTATCATATTATTTAGTTTATTTTTGTATCATACTGTATATTAGTTTAGATATATAAAATTTCTTTGTACTAACTAATAATCTGTAAAGCGCCGTTATCTTGCATTTAAATAACTTTCTACACAAGTTTCTAAAACCTTCATAGAATCGTAACAATGAAAGGATTAGTATTTTCCAAATTACCCTCTGACGCATTCCAAAATTCCGCAAGTTGAGACAAATACCCTTATCAGGTAGTTTTTATCAATGATTTGAAAGTTAAAGTTATTTGAAAAATAAACATATCTTTTAATACGTCGAGGGGTCAGGGGGGAGATTTCGGAATGTTTGTGATTGAGGGGAGAGAGTGGACATCAGTATCAGTTCAAATTCCAGCACGGAAGGAGCGTCAGGCTCTACTCGCCCTAGCGGCATATTAGTGTTTTAAACCAGTCGGTATATTAATAAGTTCGTGTCAATATTGTATCACCGACAAGTGTGTATCATATGCAAGTTATCGGCGTTTAAAATACATTGTATTTGTTTAAATATATTTGTTCAAACGTTCTTTTCGAATCTTCATTTTTCCCAGTTTTCTGGGTGGTCCTTCAAAGAAATATATATATATAAAGTGAACCTATTTCCCTAAGGAAAAACCTTGTTCGCCAAGGGAAAAAACCAGCGACCTATTACTGGTGCGTGAAACAAAGCCATCAGGACAAAGGTGTAAGGACAAACACCTACATCTTCGTTCATGTTCCTTCGAACCGGACTTCTTCACATTTCAACTTCGAATCAGAGATCTTCGCATGTCTCATCTTCAAGTTATACATCAACGCAGCATCTGCAGCATCTTCCAGTAGGACGCCTCCAGACTCCTTCATCCTGGTAGCTGATTTAACGCCTAGCATCACACTCAACAAACTGTAAGTTTTTTAATTTTAATATCATTTGTGAAGTGCATACTATAAACTCTTTTTGAACATTTATTGAACATTTTCGTTATTTCGCTATTATTTTTATAATTATTATATCCTTTTACTTATATTTTCGATTTTTAGTGAATTCTCATATTTTCGCTATATCTCTGTGTTTATTACTATTCTTCTATTTTTTCAATTTAAAGATCAAATTCTTTCACATATTTCTCGCTTACTAAATCTTAATCTAATTCAATCAGCTAATCATGGATAAAACGGTTGATGATATTGTTAAAGTAAAAGATGATCTTGTTAAGGCAAGAGGTCGAAGTAAAGCTTCGATAACTAGATTGGAGAATTGGTTTAAAGAAAATGAAAAAAGTAATATTTCAAAAAATGAATTAATTTTTAGAAAAGACTATCTATCAAAAGTTTTTGACAAATATCTCGAGGTTCAAAATGAATTAGAGACAATAGATGATGACTTTTCTGTTGACATGGCAGACGTAGAAGACAGATTTTTAACGTTAGGATCAGCTCTAAAGAATAAAATTGATACAATTTCAGTAAATTCTGTTGTGAGTACCTCAGCTCAACAAAATCATTCAAATAACCATCATATCCCCCTACCGGAAATAAAAATTCCACATTTCGATGGAAATATAGCAAATTGGCCTAGTTTTATCGAGATGTTTACCAAACTTGTCGTAGATGATTTAAATCTTTCAGATATTGAAAAACTAATTTATTTAAAATCAATTCTCAAGAACGAGCCTCTACAACTAATTGAAAATTTGGAAGTTGTAGGCTCAAATTTTTCCGTTGCGCTCGATACACTTAAGAATAGATTTGAAAACAAATGTTTAATAATTAACACTTATTTAAAACAACTTTTGAACGTTCCTTCATTAACAAAAAATACTGCTCAAAACTTGCGAGAATTCTTAACTCACATAAAAAAGAATTTAAGTGCGCTAAATAATTTAAATATCTCCGACAATCTTGCAGATTTAATTTTAATTCACATATTTACACAAAAATTAGATTTTAATATGAAACGATCCTTTGAATCCGAAAGAGATTTCAACGAACTTCCTACAATAGATGAGTTTTTGAATTTTATTGAAAAGAAATGTAAGATATTGGAAAATTTGATCTTTGAAGAGAAAACAGTTTATAAATCAAAACCGTCTCTTCATATTTCTATAAATAATAGAGATACATCTTTTAAATGTTTCGTATGCAATTCTAACTCACATAAAGTATACTCTTGCCAACAATTTTTAAATTTGTCCGCTCAAGAGCGTATGCAAAAAGTAAAAAACAAAGGTTTTTGTCTCAATTGCCTTGCTAGTGGTCATATGTCTAATTCTTGTTCCTCATCTTCGAATTGCAAAACCTGCAATAAAAGACATCACTCTTTGCTTCACATTTCGCACCCGTCGGAAAATATTTCACGGCAAAGTTCGTATAGATCGAATTATGAAAGTCAACCCGCCCAAAATCAATTTGTTCGGAATTCACGTCATCAACGTCCAAATCAGCATTCGTCTCAATTCACTTCGGAGAATATTCATGCAAATTCGCAGAACAACTCTGTTCCAAATGCAATTCCGCAAGGTTCACCAGATACGCAAAATCTTCCAGGGCCGAGCAATATTTCGTCCCACTCTGTATATTCGAACAATCTGCAAATTTTACTCGCAACTGCTTTGGTAACTGTTTACGATGTTGAAAACAATCCCATCTCTGTTCGTTGTTTAACAGACTCCGGTAGCCAAGTTTTGTTCATAACAGACAGGTTAGCCAAAAGAATTTGTTATTCATCCTATACCAGAAATCTTCAAATATCAGGTATAGCTCAAACTTCTTCTGTTTTAAACAAGATGGTAGACCTTAAAATCTATTCAAACACATATCCTGGTAAAAACTTTAATCTGTCCTGTGCTGTCCTCGAAAGCATTACGTGCCAGCATCCACAAGTCGCGCTGGATTTAAATTTATTAAAAATACCAAAAAATATAAAACTTGCAGACCCACATTTCTGTACCCCGTCGGACGTAGACATGCTTTTAGGAGCTGATATTTATTTTGACCTAGTTACTTACGGCTTAATAAAATTAGGCCCCAACCTTCCTATTCTTCAAAACACTCATTTGGGTTATATTGTAGGTGGAAATATCCCATACTCTCGTTATACAATGTTAGGATCAAACGCGACTCCTTCAACGAATAATGCACACTCACATTATTCAAATATTTCGTTACACGTACAAACTGCTGATCTTGATTCTCTTTTAAAGAATTTTTGGGAAATAGAAGAGACTAAACCACTCACTTCTATTCATGTAAAAACATTAACTCCCTCAGAACAGCGAGCTGAGGATATATTCAAATCTTCACTAACAATTCTTCCTAGTGGCAGATTTCAAGTAGACCTACCTCTGAAGACTCCTAATGAATATCAAAAATTAGGTGAATCATTTCATTTGGCAAAAAGACGTTTTTTCAATCTTGAAAAAAGGCTTAACAAATCAGACGAGTTACGGCATCTGTACACAGAATTCATATCAGAATATGTTTCTTTAGGGCATTGTAAATACGTTCCCCTTTCTAAGCTTAATGAATCGTCCGAACATAAGTTTTTTCTCCCACATCATTGTGTTTTCAAGCATGATAGCTTAACTACTCGACTCAGGGTTGTATTTGATGGATCAATGAAATCAACCTCAAATGTGTCTTTCAACGATATTATGCTCAAAGGTTATACTGTACAACCTGATTTGTTTGAAATTCTAATTCGCTTTAGACTTTACAAATATACTCTTATCGCCGACATCGAAAAGATGTTTAGGCAAATAAGAATCAACCCAAAACAGACATTTCTACTAAACATTCTGTGGCGCAATTCCCCGCAAGAAGAATTAAAATGTCTAGAACTTCAGACCGTGACCTACGGCACAAACTCAGCTAGTTTTTTAAGTACTAGGTGTCTTAAAGAGTTGGCAGTTCGAAATAAAGAAAAATACCCATTAGCTGCTGATGCTCTAGAAAATTCTTGTTATGTATATGATATTTTACATGGTGCAAATGATATCGAGACTTTGTACAAGACTTATAAGCAACTTTCTACGAGTCTAAATTCCGCTGGGATACCACTCCATAAATGGAGTTCCAATTCTTCCGAGTTTCTCGACTCTATTTCCTCTGAATCTCAAAAATCTAATTATGTAATAAAACCCGACAATTCGTCAAATAAAGTTCTTGGAATATGTTGGAATTCTCAGTCTGACATGTTCTCTATCTCTCTTCCTGACATTTCTAGTGAACCAAAATACACAAAAAGAGAAGTTCTATCAATTATCTCTTCTATTTTTGATCCTCTTGGTCTAATAAATCCGATTACTGTATCTGCCAAGTTGTTAATGCAAAAAATTTGGATATGTAACTTAAATTGGGATGACAAACTCACAGGAGAAATTTCATCAGAATGGTTGAATTTTTTAGCTCACATTCCTGATCTTGCAAAACTCACAATCTCTAGACCTCTGCTCAATCCGCTCAATATTTCTCGAATTGAAATCCATGGTTTCTGCGATGCAAGTATGAAGGCATATGGCGTTTGTATTTATGTACGGGTTTTACATGAAAATGGAATCGTTTCATGCAACTTAATTACTTCAAAGAGTCGTGTAGCTCCGCTAAAAACCATTCCCCTACCCAGACTTGAATTATTAGGGGCTGTTTTGCTTTCTACCCTGATTTCAAATATCTTTCTTATTATTTCACCAAAGGTTTCTTCCATAGCTTCGGTTAGGCTCTGGACAGACTCCCAAATTGTACTTGCATGGATAAATTCTCACCCTTCTCGTTGGTCAATCTTCGTAGCAAACCGTATAACTCAAATACAGGAGTTAACGCGAACTTATTTATGGAGTCACGTAAGTTCTAAAGATAACCCAGCAGATATTCTGTCTCGCGGTACCACACCGGCCCTGCTGGTAGACAATACATTATGGTGGCATGGGCCCCATTTTCTAATGAACGCAACCACTAAATTTAATGAATTTGTTCCAAATATTGATATAACAGATATCCCTGAAATAAAAGCCACTTTACACGCTGTAAATAATTCGAAACCTACTCTATATACAACTTTTTGTAAATTCTCATCTTTCACTCGGTTACAAAGAGTAATTGCATATTGCAATAGGTATATTTACAATCTTAAAAATAAAGAAAACAAAAGAAATGGTGTACTTTCGGCTTCCGAATTAATAGAAGCCGAGCAGAGAATAGTTAAAATCATTCAACTAACATTCTTTCAATCAGAATTTAAAGACTTAAAGCATCAAAAAACAATAAAAAATAAGGCTATCTTAAAATTGAATCCATTTATAGACACATCTGATTTAATAAGAGTTGGTGGACGACTTCGCAATGCAAATGTTTCGTATAATCAAAAATTTCCACTTCTTCTTCCTACAAAATGCCAGGTAGTTAGATCGTTACTTGAAAGAGAACACATTCGCCTATTGCACACAGGCCCTCAAAATACATTGTCAAATATTAGACTCACTTATTGGCCTCTTGATGGACTGAGAGAAATCAAGAGGATCATCTACAAATGTAAGAACTGTTACAGATTTAACGCAAGACCAGCTCATCAAATAATGGCCGATCTACCCAAAGAACGGTTTCAGGTCTCTCGACCATTCACAAATGTCGGCATCGACTACGGGGGCCCATTTCAAATAAAATCTTCAAAACTGCGACGTGCTCCCATTTGTAAGGCTTATATAGCAGTATTCGTATGCCTCGTCACTAAGGCAGTCCATATAGAGCTAGTGTCCAGTCTTAGCACCGAAGCATTCCTACTAACGTTAAAAAGATTCATTTCACGCAGAGGTATTCCTAAAACCATTTATTCGGACAATGCGTCCAACTTTCTTGGAGCTCGTAATCAGTTAAAAGAGCTTTATGACTTTTTTATGGGAACGGATGTTCTACCCACCATAAAAGAATTCGCAGCCTCAACATTAATTGAGTGGAAGTTCATTGCACCTCGATCTCCACATCAGGGTGGAATTTGGGAAGCAGCTATAAAGAGCTGCAAGTATCATTTAGTAAGGATGATGGGCAATAATATTTTTACATTTGAGGAATTAACCACTATTTTGGCTCAAATAAAAGCTGTTTTAAATTCACGACCCCTCTGTCCATTGTCAGACAGTCCAAATGATTTTTCTTTTCTAACCCCCGCTAATTTTCTCATTGGAAGCAGCATGACTTCCTATCCAGAAAAAGATATCTCGACAAAATCCGAAAATAGTTTATCACTGTGGCAGAAATGCAGCAAAATTCAGCAGCATTTCTGGAAATGTTGGTCTAGGGATTATTTAAATCGCCTCCAAAATAAGCCCAAATGGTTTCTGCCCCAAGAAAACATTAAAGTCGATGATCTTGTACTCCTAATCGATGATAACGCTCCTCCTCTAAAATGGCCACTGGCAAGAGTAATCGAAACACTGCCAAGTAAAGACGGCAGGGTTAGAACTGTAAAACTAAGAACTAAAGACGGAACATTTATAAGATCTGTTGTTAAAGTATGTCCTTTACCCCATACTCATTTAGATGTAGGTCACATCAACGGGGGGACTATGTTGCGTAACAACAATACTTAATATTTTTAGTCTATTTTTGTATCATATTATTTAGTTTATTTTTGTATCATACTGTATATTAGTTTAGATATATAAAATTTCTTTGTACTAACTAATAATCTGTAAAGCGCCGTTATCTTGCATTTAAATAACTTTCTACACAAGTTTCTAAAACCTTCATAGAATCGTAACAATGAAAGGATTAGTATTTTCCAAATTACCCTCTGACGCATTCCAAAATTCCGCAAGTTGAGACAAATACCCTTATCAGGTAGTTTTTATCAATGATTTGAAAGTTAAAGGTATTTGAAAAATAAACATATCTTTTAATACGTCGAGGGGTCAGGGGGGAGATTTCGGAATGTTTGTGATTGAGGGGAGAGGGTGGACATCAGTATCAGTTCAAATTCCAGACGGAAGGAGCGTCAGGCTCTACTCGCCCTAGCGGCATATTAGTGTTTTAAACCAGTCGGTATATTAATAAGTTCGTGTCAATATTGTATCACCGACAAGTGTGTATCATATGCAAGTTATCTGCGTTTAAAATACATTGTATTTGTTTAAATATATTTGTTCAAACGTTCTTTTCGAATCTTCATTTTTCCCAGTTTTCTGGGTGGTCCTTCAAAGAAATATATATATAAAGTGAACCTATTTCCCTAAGGAAAAACCTTGTTCCCCAAGGGAAAAAACCAGCGACCTATTACTGGTGCGTGAAACAAAGCCATCAGGACAAAGGTGTAAGGACAAACACCTACATCTTCGTTCAATTACTATTATTGAATCGTACAAATACGTAAGGATACAACTTAGTAAGGACATTTCGACTTCAAGAGAATTACCATGTTTTAAAATAGAATTAGAACACTTGGACAGCATAAAAGTAGGATATCTTAGAGACTACTCAGAATTTCCACAATATATCCGGAATAACATGTTCCAAGCTGGCATAAAGTCTATGTTCCCTAATTATTCATATATTTTTTCGGATGCATCCAAATCAGATTTAAAGGTTACATCTGCCTTTTACGATCCAGATCGAAAATTTAGTACAGTAGTAGATCTAAATATTAAGAACTCGATATATACCGCTGAATTAATAGCAATATTAGAAGCACTTAAATATATTAGTAATTTCTCAAGAACAAAATCTAATTACGTTATATTCTCTGATAGTAAAAGTTCAATACAAAAAATTGAAAATATTTCTAAATATAACAATATTGGATTTAATTATCTGTTATCTGAAATTATAAACCTGGTGGGTACAATAAAATTAAGAGGATCTAATGTAATGTTTTGTTGGATAAAAGCTCATTGTGGAATATTAAATAATGAAATAGTAGATAAAATTGCTAAATATAATGAACCATCTAAAGAATCAGAATATAAATGTGTAATTAAAGATCTAAATTCTCATCTAAGGACAAAAATGTTAAATTCATGGCAAACAATGTACAATTTGTCCAACAAAGGATTATATTATAAAGAGATAAAGCCAAAAATACAGTCCTCAACGTGGTTCAAAAACTCAAATTTTAATAAAGGTATGATTAGAATACTATGTAGAATAAGATTTAACCATGCTCTGTCTCCGTTACATAAATTTAGAATTAATTTAGCCGAAACTCATTGCTCATTAAATACACGATGTATAAACCAATTTATAATAAAAATATACGAGTATATCAATAAGGAAAAAATTCGTATAAAAACCTTTTATTTATTAGATTTAGTAATAAAAACCAATAACTTGCATATATATGAAATAATTTTTCGCCGCATACGTAAAATGAAATTGAATTTAAAATGAAAAAGACAGTAAAGATTCCATTTCACGTACAAATCGTCTATGTATCTGTTTATACGTATTTCGCTTTAATAAAGCTCATCAGAACAGTTATTCATAGGCGTTCTCAACGTGAAAAATAGATCTTTTCTGTCTTTGGGAAGCAACGATAAAATGGCTTCGAAACGGAAGCAATAGCGACATCTGATATTAAATCCGTAAAATAGTTTGGAAACACAATTCAGATTTCTGCTTTAATCTGAACGTTCTATAAATGCAAGGTATAACAGACGTTGATAAAGATGTTAATAGAGACATGGGGAATCTAAAATTTGCATTCCACGACATGTCTCCTCAACTAAGCAGAAATCGTTAGCGAAATCGTTATAGAAGGTTCAGATTAAAGCAGAAATCTGAATTGTGTTTCGAAACTATTTTACGAAATTGAATTTCTAAATGTATTATGGTAACAGTGTATAATTATATTTCAAACATAAAAAGTTAGTTATATAACCTATAATTATAAGTCCTTTGTTTTAACCCAGTTGTTAACCTTTCTATCCGTGGTCTAATTTTATGTTGTGCAAATCGCCTTGATAGACCCCTAGGCGTATGTAATAAATCAGCAAAACCATATATTTTCCTTTTCCTTCCAGTAAAAAAAACTAAGAAAAAAAAATAATAACAAAAAAAAATATAATAAAAAAAAATAAAAAAAAATAAAAAAAATATAATGATAAAAAATAACGTACGTACCTACGTTAAAAAATTTAACGTAGGTACGTACTTATATGTAAGTCAATAGAAGATAAGATTTTATTGTTGTTACGGGTTCTCTCTATAACAATTGTTTAAAAAAAAATTAATTAATAACTCAAAACATAATAGGCTAATAGATTATGTCTCTAGTCATAAAATGAAACTACACACACACACACACGCACACGCACACGCACACGCACACGCACACGCACAAGCACACGCACACGCACACGCACACGCACACGCACACGCACACGCACACACACACCCACGCACGCACGCACGCACGCACGCACGCACGCACGCACGCATCCACACACACACACACACAATATTGCTTTTTATTCTATTGTGCGTACAAATATAATATACAATATTAATCTAACCTGCGTTACTGCTTTGATAAAATAAGTCGATTTTTTCATCACTTATCTTATTAAATTTTGCAATGTTTATTGAACTTTACTTTTTTTATTTTCTTTACTACATTGGTTTAAAAGTTAAAATTTGGTTCATTCATTCGACTTCACGGTCAGCTTTGAACCTTTTTGTTGCAGGTTGTTTGTCTTCACTTATTTAATCAGTCTCTAAATATTAAATATACATCTTCAGAATCACTCTTGTCGTCAAACGTAACTGTACCGAGGTTGTAGCATATTTTCTCCTCTACATCTAATAGTTTTGCAACCTGTGGTGCATTTGCATGTAATTTGCTTTAATGTCTCTTCGGGAATTAAATAATATAGAGTACTTATGAATTGGTTCAAAACCAGTGACACTTTGTCTTCAACCATAGGCACAAGCTTCTAACTTATTACCTAACCACATTATTTGTAATTGATAGTAAACCCGAAGAACATGCTGTTTGACTGCACCATCAGTTTAAAAGATGATTTACCGATATTTCTGTTGAATTGTAAGTTTCTTAAATCATTTAAAGAAAGTGTATCGTTGTGTTTTTTTTTTATAATTATTTATTATAATTAATTATTCATTCAATAGTTTTAAATATTGCTTACAATTTTCAATCAAAAAGTAATTAAAAACGTTTAGTTAGAGTTAAGTAGAACTTTTTTGGTTAAAATACACAAAATATTTTACTCAAAGAAGTATAAGTATATTGCTTTCTAAAGCCACTATACCGAGACTGACGAAATTTTGGAGCGTGGTGCTGAAACAGTTTCCCCTCCACTTTCCTATGTCGATCTTTCGAAAGTACCTTCGTTTCGAAAGGCTGTAAGTTTCGAAAAATTGGATGAATTTTATATATATACGTTTTAGTATAAAGTTTAGATTTTCATTCAAAATTTGTGCAAATTTTACTTCCTAATGTTTATAAATAATAGAGATATGATTTTTTTAAAAATAGTCTTCGTTTCTATTGGTCATAGAAGGTTTTTTTTAAATGTGAGTTTTTTTTTACCAGCTATCCAATGGTTGTACGTACAACTCTGTAGCTTGAAAAATATAGAAGTTATTACAATTGTTTATAAGTAAAAAACATACCCCTTTTTCAAACTTTTATTTTGTAAATAATTTCGATGAAAACTCAATATGCATCTAACTTTTGAAATAGTCTAAGTCTTAAAGAATCCTATGAAATATGCTGAATGTGTCTAGCATCATGCATAGGGCAAGCTCAATAGTTTAAATAATTTGCCTCAGGGATAAACAAATTAAATAACTTATACAATATTTGACTGATCGGGGGGTAATTTCGCACAAATCTAAAAGATGGTAATTCCTTGATGTTTAAATGTAATAATACCATTTTATTTTGTTAATAAAAAAATTAATAAAATTTATAAATTAGTGCAAAAAAACGGCTTTTTTGCAAATATCTCCGTAAATTATTTATCAATTTTAATTGAAAAAAACGGGAAAATAAAGATATTCTTGATATAAAAAAATGGTATAAATATTGTTTATTTAAAATATAAGGGAAAAAACTTATAGACAAAAAATCAAATTGTGACTATAAATTATTGTTTAAAAACACGCAAGGTAAAAATACGAGTACCTTTTCATCTATTCGTCATCTTGTAGCCCCCACCTATGTCTTAAAAGAATCAGATATCTGCGAAAAATTTTGCCGTGAAATCGATGATTTTTGCGTAACCAGACTGGGCTATTAAGTATAAGGTATTAATAAGTTTTTAGGTTATATTCCAGTTTACTAATTTAACAATACCAAGTATTTAAGCATGCATTAAGAAATCAAGACCGTAGCTACGTTTATTTTATAAGTAGTGTATTAAAACGCTGGTTTTTCATAAGTTTAAGTAGATATTTGTGGCTCTCAATTTGATTATGTAATCTATGTTAGTACAAAAAAATTTTTTCTATGAACTCAAAATATATAAACCACAAGAAGTAATTTACAATGATTCAAATCTGATTGGTCTTAAAGTAGTTAGTAGTAGTAAAAATGTACCTAATTGTTCACAATAATTTAAACACATTCAATATTAGTAATCTGGTTACCAATATTGAAAGAAGAAATCAATAAAAATAAAATACCGCATAAATATAAAGTTGGAATCTGACGTTAATATTGAGAGTAAACTAAATTGAACTCTCTTAATGCTATTACTGTTTTGATGTTTCTCTTAATTATTTCACTCAACGCACTACAAAAAGTGGTATTATAGAATTCTGTTTTTGCACCTGATTCTAAAACTTCAGTAGGAGCACAGCACTGGACGACAGTTATTTTTTAGTGTAGGGTAAATGCGTATAAGAGTACGCACTTAATATTAAAAGTGCGACAGTTTTTTATTTTTACGAAAATGGACGATTTATCAATCCTCACATTGTTAATCAACCATTTAAAAAGATGTTTTAGAATAGTTTTAAACCATGTTTGTATTTAAACAAGAAATATTTAATTCTGTTTGCGAAGCTGTTAATGCGTACTCTTATACACAAATTTGCATAAGAGTACGCATCTATATGTTTAAGAGTACCCACATTACTGAAGTGTACAAAAATATTAAGACATTCCAAAAATCAAACTTTTTTTCTAAAATAAACGCAACACAAATACATAAAAAAAGAAATATGAAAAGTATGTTTTAGAACTCATGTTTATTTCATCTTTAAATCCATTGCTACTCCTCACAGTTAAAACACATGAGGTCTTCTGTTACGTAAGTCGTACTACAAGATTCGTGCCACCAATTCTTGCATTGAAAGCACATGATCCGGTCTTCAACAGAATTTGAATATAATTCATTACATCCGGGGCACGTTACATCAGGATTATTTTCTGTATTCCGTTTTTGAACTTTGTGCAATGATTTACTACAACTAGGCACTAATTTTCTTTATATTCGTTCCGTCTTCTTTTTTTGTTCTACTTCTTTGGTTTTTTCCAAATTCTCAAGTTCTTTTGTATATGGGCTACTGGAAAGTATTTCGGACTTTTGAAATTTTGTTTTGCGTCGATTAGGCTTTTCTTTAATTTTGGTTAATGGTAAAATCTCTGCCGCTAACACTGACATATTTAAGCTATTAGTGCTAGCTTGTGATGGTATTAATACACCATCTTCGCATTCGATATCAAGATTAGCCACATCGAGAGGCGGTGTAACGTGAAAAGAGATTAGATCATCTTCATTCTCAGGCTGCTTTGAATGAGGTATTAATTCAGATGGTATTGGAAGCTGAAGTCCATTATTTTCTTCTTCTACATGGACTCCATTTGAAGTATTATCTACTACCACGCTTACTGGATTGTCCAAAGGTACGTCGGTAACATGGCAGGGGGCAAAATCGATGTCATAAAACTGATCAGGGTTTTAGATTTTAGATTTTAGACTTTAAAAGAATTTTCGGCCTTCTGAATATTTGCTACAGAACCATAAGCAGTACTAAATAATCCAGCAACTTGAATTGTGTAATTACTTTACCTGGATTACTTACCATCCACTTATCACATTTCCTACTGTAGGTTTTTTTTAAAGGGCCAAAAAAACGAATATCCAGTGGCTGTAGTTTATGGCTTGAATGAGGCGGTAGAGATAAAAGATCAATGTGATCCTCTCGGCAATATTTTATAGCTTGCAGGTCACGATGAGAGCTGTGATTGTCGAGAATTAAAAGAACTTTGTTTTCAGCACTGGGTTTGGCAAACTTATTAAAATGGATTAACCACTTACAAAAAAGATCCGTGTTGATATATCCAGATTCAGAAATTAATTTCAGAGTTTCACATGGTGCATTTAAAAACAGCTCTTCCTTCATTCTTTTTCTGGGGAATATGAGTGCTGGAGGAATATAGTTACCTATGGAGTTCATGCAACATACAGCCGTTACAAGTTGTCCACGATCTGTACTAGCTACCTTCCCTACAAGTTTCTTTCCCTTGCTTGGTAATGTCTTGGGTAACTTATTAGGCACGGTTAATAAACCCGATTCATCCATGTTATATATTGACTCACCAGCCATTTGTAGATTTCTATTAAAACGGTGAGAAAGATTATTAGATTCAGAAAATTTATACGCTGCTATTTGCAAATTTTTTTTTGTAATTCCATAAAACATCTGATCTAATTCTCGTATCTGTTGTGCTAATTCGGCTTCTAGGTCGCTTGGAATATCGCTTTGAAATCGTCCCAATGATTTTGGTACATTTCCACACTTTAATATTTTTCTTAATGTGGCCTCACTTATTCCCATGTCATTCGCTACACTTCTTTTACTACATCCTGCTTCTAATTTTTGTTGTATTTTTCGTAAGTTTTCTTCAGAAAAAATTAACTTTCTATCGGTTTTTCGCTTGTATCGACTCATTATGAATTTAAAATCTGAAAATAAAAGAAAACTTAAAATAAATAAAAAATTGTTTAAGAATACCCAACTGTGTATAAGAGTTCGCATTGCCTAATCTTATACATCGGTAACTGCGTACTCTTATACATACATATGTATATGCATTTTGTGATTTTAAAGCGTTTATTACGAAAACAAATAGATTTACGGCCCATTTTTTTTAAAAGCAATCACTATTTCATATAAATGCAGTCTAAAATTATTTTATACAAAACTGATGGTTTGCTTACCTCTCAATTGACTAAATTGTGAACACACAAAATTATAAATCTGAACAGCAACTATTTGCAGCGACCATATTGACAAAACTAGGACGATAATGCAGATTTCTATTTATGACCGTGCAATACTGTAATAATGTATTTAGAATGCCTTCAAGTAAAAATTACTTTAATAGATGGCCATATAATATATTAAAAATAATAGGTACGTAAATACTCTTATACACATGCGTGCTCTTATACACACTTACCCTAATATAATTTTTCACTTTTCCTTTGAAACGAGCTATTATTATTCTGTCATTTACAGGACTCTATTCGATCACTCTTCTCTTCAAATTTTTTTAAAGAATCAAGCCCATACCATTTCGGCACTTTGTCTCATCCTTAGTCTGATCAGAGTACAAGAATACTCCCTTTTTTGTTGGCACCTTATCAAACCCAGAACATCTCATCTCAATAAGTTCCAGAAAATACAACTTAGATTCCTCCATCTATACCTATCTCTATCTACCTGCACTTCTCTTGCTGTACGATTTTTTTATTTCCTTTAAACTTAATTTAATTCAAAGGTTGTTTCTCACATTTTTTTGCTAACTTAGACTTCAACCCTTAGATATACCTTCATAAATTTTATCAGTGTTTGTTTTTATTTTTCTGATTTATCTCTGCTCATTTTCAGTCCCGTTACGACAACATTTTTCTTCCTTCTTTGTCTATCCTACAACGTTAACATGGTTTGACTGGTTCATATGGTCAATGGACAAAGGGGTAACTTTGTCCTTATGCAAAAGGGTGCAATTGGGTGAATTTTATGCAGTTTTTTACATATAAATCTACAAAAAGTTAATCAAAATTAAATTTCTTATCGAAATGTCACCTATTAAAGATAAAAATAATTTTTTTTTGACAAAAATATATTTAAGAAACCAATAAAAAAAATAGAAACATCTTTTTTTCAGTTCAAAACTTTTTCCCACGGGAGTATAGGTATAGGTAAAAGGTTTTTGATAAAAGTCTTTACAGTTTGCACTATCTGAAATAGGATTTTTCCAAGTGCCCCACTCACACCATTTTTGAACCACTTATGTTATTTTTTCGCTTTTCTTAGCAGTTTAAGGTACCTATAAGCAATGGTATATTAAATAGAAAGAAAATTTTTATTTCAAATCCTTTATAAAAGGTATATAATAAAATACCCAAACGGGCTATATCACAAATACTTTACAGAACTTTTTCGGAATGTAAATTCCATCATCAGTGTAACGAAGTATACATGCTATGAGCCACTAAAATATATGGGTGAAAATCATTTAAATGTTATTCATTTGTAGATATGTTACATTATATATTATTATAAATTAGGATGTTTAAGTTACCGTTGGAATTAGTAACAACATTGTTATCAACAGGTCTTCGAGGACCTGTTGATAACAACTGATAAAAAAAATCAACATCTGATAAAAAGCAGTTGTTATCAACAGGTCCTCGAAGACACTTTGTCTCAGGACCATGTAACCTATGTACCTACCACAACTTAGAAAATCAGTTGGTAGACTATCTACTTTTAATGGAAAAAAAGTTTTACGGGTTAACAAGAAATTATGTTAAAAGTATGGCTTATCAGCTGGCTACTATTAATAAAATACCCAATCCATTTTCAAAAGAAAAGGAAAGTGCCGGAAAAAATTGGTTGAATTTATTCCTGAAACGACACAAGGATAGAATTTCTGTCAGAAAGCTAACTGGAACGTCCATCCATAGAGCCAAAGGCTTTAATAAGGAAAACGTGACACATTTCTTTGATATTTTGGAGGCAGCATTTGAAAATCATAATTATTCAGCTGGTAGAGTATTCAACGTGGATGAGACTGGATTAAGTATTGTTCAATCTAAAGTCCAATACGTTCTTGCGCTTAGAGGTTCGAAGCAGGTGGGAGCATTAACTTCTGCAGAAACAGGTTCTTTAGTCACAGCAGTCTTGTGTATGAGTGCCGGAGGAATTTTTGTTCCACCATATCTGATTTTCCCAGAAAAAAAAAACAATGTCTTATTGAAAAAGGGTGCTCCTCCTGGTTCAAAAATTGTGTGTCATCCAAGTGGGTGGATTCAAACCCACATTTTTACAGAGTGGTTCCTATATTTTATTGAAAAAGTGAAACCATCACAAAACGATCCAGTGCTCGTCCAACACTAGCAACACTGGATCGTTTTGTGATGGTGTCCACCATTCACATTGTCGAAATTTATTAATGATAAATTTGGCAAGGGAGAATTTTGTTGACATAGTTTGCTTGCCCCCTCATTCTACCCACCACATGCAGCCCTTAGATAAAACGTTAATGGGACCCTTAAAAACCCATTATAGTGAGAGGTGGAGATTATTTTTAAGGTCAAATCAAAGACCAATAATTACACATTATGACATTGCTAAACTATTTAGAAAGGCGTATCTTAAGGTGCAAACTGGTAAAATTGCCGTTAATGGCTTCAGAAGACCAGAATATTTCCTATAAATCGCCATGTCTTTAACGAAAGCGATTTCCGTACTGCAGAACAAGAAAATACTGAAAAAGAACAATATGCAGTAGTTGAAAATATTGCCGACAATAGTGTAGATGAAAATGAATTTGTTGGACCCGAAAAGATTACACAGGTGCCAACCTTTCAAAAACAGACAGAACCTCGAAGGGGTAGGGCACCTGGAAAAGCAGCGATTATTACCTCGTCTCGTCTCCATTAATCGTCAAAGGCGATTTAGAATCTTCAATAAATTCTCTTCAAAACAAGCCAAAACAGTAAAGCAGAAAGTACTAATGGAATCATTAGATAACCAACAAACATACTGTAACTACCACCATCTACGTAAGACGAAGAAGAAGACAATATTTCAAGATTCCTCTTCAGAATCCGAATCAGTAAGTTTCAAAGACGATTCTTCCGATGATGTTGACATGATAGATATTGCAGCAGACAATCCTAAAGAAGATGCTACTTGTTTCTATTGCAATGAAAAATGTTTGGAAGGCAGAAAAGGAGAGAAGTGGATACAGTGCGTTGTCTGCAAAGAATAGTGCCATATAGATTGTTCCGGGTGTGAAACTGATATCTCTATTTGTGAGATTTGCAAAGACAATTCACATGTATTGTCAAGGGATAGAAAGTATCTAAATCCTAATAAGTTAAAATATAAAAATAAAGAATTTCGAAAAAAAGGTAGTGTTTTATTTTAAATCTTATTTTTTTATTTAAATGCATATTACTGTGTTTCATATAAGAATCACAGCATAGTCCACATTAAGTACATATTCCATATTAGGTGCAAAATTTACCTTTTCAAATGTCACTTTTTGACTATCCCGGTATGCAGATTTTCATATTTTTAATATTAAAATCTGATATATAAAACATTAATGTGTATTTATGAATAAAGAGTCACACATTATTTTAAGAAACAAAAAAATTACAAACCAAATACAAAACGGTATTCCATAATATATGGCGCACTTCCTCTATACATATACTTATACTATTACTTATACCTTCATAATATGTTTTAATTAATAAACTTAAGTATAAGTATAATTTTGTTGTTAAGTTGATTTAAATGTTCAAATTAGTATTACTGTACATTAGGGACATCCCACCAACAAATTAATAATCCATATACTTTGAATAGTACATCCTACACATTTTACATTGCTTTTGAAACCAATTTAAAGAATTTAAAGTTCTTCTTTACACAGTATTACGCCCATGCCTAACTGATTTCATTTGTGAGGATGTCCCCTTTCAGCGCAGTATTCAACTGCGTCGGCACTTTTACTTTGGCGGCCAATCGCCTAGTCCTGTGCACCTTACCTCCAGGGCGGAGCAAAGCTAATAATATAATCAGAAAACGACATTAAGTAGTTCCATTGGTTATAAATACTATTTACATCCAATGAAATGGAGAAGTTCTTAATACCACATCAACTATAAAAATTTGTTAGCATCAGTTTTGAAGACATTTTATTCACTTTTAGCTTTAATTTTGCAAGTATAATTTCAGAATTTTTTACAGGAGTGGAACATATTTCTGAGTGAGTAATGAAATAAAAACCATATATGGCATTGGAGCACAAATTAGTCAAACTTTTCACGTCTGAATAGGAATCAATAGAACGATATAACAGTTATCCGTATTAAACATTTTCAATACTTTTAATAAACATAATAGAATTTACTTTAGAGATTGGTAGTGAATGTTCGGTATCATTTCTAGACACAAGATTAATAAGAACTGAACAAAAAAAAATAATGACAGATTGGTATCAAAAGTCAACACAATCTGGAAGATATTTAAACTAGGCATATTAGTGACAAAAAGTTCATAAACAGAAACTTAAACTTGCTATTAAACATCGTTGAAAATAATAGATACTCAAAACATATCCTCAAAAAACTGATATTTAACTTATTTTTGACGGTCCCACTGATATCGGAGCAGTACAGTCAATTCAATATAAAAAACTGCCATTGATAAAGCATTTAACCCCTTATGTGACTAGATTATTTAATCAATTTACTAATATAAAAATTGTTAAATATAATATATTGGAAAACGAAAAACTGTTTTCAAAAGTAAAAGACAAGGCTCCAACTCTTTATAAAAGTAATGTTATCTACAAGTTGCCTTGTTCGGATTGTCAGAACTGTTATGCCGGTTATACTTTACAATGGCTCAAACAGAGAATAACACAACACAAAAGTGACTGCACAAAAAAGAAAATACGTGTGCGGCAGTTGACCACTTGTTGACATTTTAACTAACCAAATGTCACGATCTTAAAGCAAGAAAATAGTTGGTTTGGAGTTGAATAGTTGAAAAATAGTGGTTTTTGGAAATGTACCACATCAATAAATAAATAGTCAATAAATTACAAGGCACATATGGGCAGTTAAGCAGTATTCTGAATAATTTAAATTAATTTTACTGTATAAATAATAAAACATTTTAACCATCTTATATATTTTAACTTGTACAAAGCTGACTATTTCTATTGTTTGTTTAATATGTACTTGTGTTTTTTTGTTTACTTTTTGTGTTTTTTAATCAATAATTATAATTATACACTCAAGTGATATTGTCTGTCAGTACTGTTTTGAACATATAGCCCAGTCTGGTTAAAAAAAATCGAAAAAAAAGGTCGAAAAATTTTTCGCAGATATCTGAAGCTTTTAAAACATAGGTGGGGGTTACAAGATGACGAATAGATTAAAAAGTACTCGCATTTTTACCTTGCGCTTTTTTGTTTAACAATAATTTATGGTTACAATTTGATTTATTGTCTATAAGTTTTTTTCCCTTATATTTTACATAAGCAATATTTTATATCATTTTTTTATATCAAGAATATCTTTATTTTGCCGTTTTTTAATTAAAATTGATAAATAATTTACAGAGATATTTGCAAAAAAGCAGTTTTTTGCACTAATTTATAAATTTTATAATTTTTTTTATTAATAAAATAAAATATTATTACATTTGAACATCGAGGAATTACCGTCTTTTAAATTTGTGCGAAATTTCCCCCCGATCAGTCAAATAGTTTAAAAGTTATTTAATTTATTTATTCCTGAGGCTAAATATTTAAATTATTGGACTTGCATTAGTAATTATGCAAGACACATTTAGCAAATTCCGTAGGATTCTTTAAGACTTAAACTATCTCAGAAGTTAAATGTATATTGCGAGAATCGATCGAGCAATCGAAGTGTAAACACGCTATCAGTTATAGCAATTAGTGATAATTGAATTTTTAATTTTACCAAGTTTAAAATAATTATTCATAATTCATAATTTTTATCTACTTATAGTTAATTTTCCTAATCAAATAAGTATGTAGTAATAAGTAGTAGTGAGTGCAGTCTCTTTGCATCTTTAAAACTAAAGTAAGATGCACAATTATTATTTTATTTTGAAGTAAATAAACAATCTACTTAAAGTAAGAAATAAAAACAAAGACAGGTTTCTTATTAATTAGTTTTCGTGCCTCTTATCAGTCTGATTTGCTTCAAGGCAGGTCCGGCCTGAGGGGGTACAAATAGTTATTTGGAAATAATGGAACTTCAAAATAATGCTGCAATTATTACTGTCAACAATACTAACAATCAACAACAAAGTTACTCAAGAGCTCTTACCCAACCGAAATTCCCTTTAAAAAATCAAGCTATAGTTTTCAACTCCCTTAATGGAATAAAACTAGAAGAATATCTTATATCCATCGGAACGAAAATTAGTCCGAAAAATATACTTTTCTCGTCTAGGATATCTAACAATAGAATATGTGTTTATCTATCCAGTGTGGCAAAGGTCGATGAATTCATGAACACTGACAATGGAATAATTACAGTAAATTCAGAACAAATTCAAACTCGCAGATTCATTACTCCAAGCCAACGCTTATTATTATCTAATGTGTGTCCATCTATTCCACATGATTGTATAGAACAAGAACTCCGAGAACAAGGCTATAACTTAGTATCTCCTTTAAATTTTCTCAGAATTGGGACAACCAACCCTGAGTATAAACACATTCTTAGTTTTCGTCGTTACATCTATATATCACCTCCCAACAATACGGTCCCAGACTCGATTTTATTATCTCATGATAACATATCATATCGTATTTTTTTGTCTCATGAAAGCCAGCTGTGTTCAAAGTGTAATCAAACAGGTCATTTCTCAAACAATTGCTTAACTGCAGTAAGTCAAGAGCCTACAAACAATACCAACATCCCTACCTCACCAAATGAAATCCCTATCATGACAACTGTACAAGTAAATGAAAAATCTTCACCTTCCCAACCTCTAACCCATAACATAGCACCAAATACACAAAATAATAATAACGATATAGATAAACAACCAACCACAGACATATCTACGCCTTCCCCAAAAATAAAGGAATCAGAAAATGTACAACAAACAGGTTCCAAACGCAGTATTACAGACGTAATAACACCTCCTCCGTCCTCACAAACTGAAGTTACATTTTTAGTACCAACTACGCAGAGAAAGAAGAAATCCAAAACTGATACTGAAGAAGAATCATGCTTGCCCAAAACACATGAACCAAAATCTAATGAAATACTGCCGTTACTGGAACCAACTAGGAAAATATTCGAAGAAGAATCGCTTAAACTCAGTTTTGATGAAATCGTCGATTTCTTTGTAAATGTTAAAGGAAACAAAGATCCGCTAAGCTTAGTTAAAACATATACCGAGAATGTTCATGATTTTTTGAACCTATTAGCTAAAATTCATCCTTATTACAAAGACCGAAGTATGAAAAACAGAAGCACGAGAATAAGACGTAAGATTATGAAGCAACTAAAAATGGACCCGATAGCAATGAAGATATATCTAGAAGAAGAATCCGACACCTCTGTCGATTCAGCGTAAAGTACATAGTAAATAGAAGCAATGGCGTCCATAATACAATGGAACGTAAACGGTTTCTTCAGCCGTTACGAAATGCTAAAGCATATTATCTCTGAAATCAACCCAATGATACTTTGTTTACAAGAAACCAACTTTAAGGATTCTAGCCATGCATTCAAGTTTCAAAAATACTCAAACTTTTTCAAACACAGACAAAACGCTGATATAGCCAGTGGAGGGGTTGCTATTTACGTCGATAAACAATATGAAGCCCAGCAATTACAAATCAACACACATAGCTTTGAAGCAGTAGCGATTACAGTAAACATGGAACAAACAATCAATATTTGCAACATATATTTACCTCCTGATCAAATTATAGTCCAAGAAGATTTTGATAATCTACTGCAACAAATCCCCAGCCCCCGCATTATTTTAGGCGATTTTAATTCACACAATCCTATGTGGGGTTCAACAAAAACTAACGCTAGAGGCAAGATTGTGGAATTTTGTATGACCTCACAAAATCTTAATTTGTTAAACGATGGTAGACCCACCAGATTTAGCATTCAAACGGGTAGTCAGTCGGCCATCGACATATCTTTATGTGATCCAATGTTATCCCCAACACTAGAATGGGACGTTATCCCGTACCTATACGGAAGTGACCACTATCCCATTAAAATTACGTTCCCACAACAAAAAAATAACAATATTACCACAACCCCATCGAAATGGAATACAAAAAATGCAGACTGGGAGAACTTTACAAAATACATACAAAATGAAATAAACAACATAAAAGATATTACTCTTAATGACATAGATAAAGACCTAGATACCTTCATATCAATAATTAAAAAAGCAGCAGAAAATCATATTGGAAAAACAAAAACACTAAAATATCATAAACCTTTACCATGGTGGACCACAGAATGCAAAGAAGCCGTAAAAACGTATAAAAGAGCCTTCAATAGGTATAATCATCACAAAACTAGTGAAAATATGGTAGAATACAAAAAACGTCGAGCAGAAGCTAGATATATTCTCAAAAAATGCAGGAAAACATCATGGCAAAAATTCGTTGCAAGTATAAATAGTTCTACCCCAGCAAGTAAAGTGTGGCAAAATATAAGGAAAATATCTGGAAAAAAATGTTCAAATAAAATACCTTTCCTGGCAAAAGATAACAAAATTAGAAGCGACCGAAAAGAAATTGCGGAGCTATTCGCCGGTGAATTTGAGTCAAATTCAAGTAACGATAACTATTCACCGGAATTTAAGCTCAAGAAACAAAGCATAGAAAAAACGAAGTTGGAATACTACTCTCAAGATGATAATATACTAAATGTGCCAATTACAATGCAAGAACTAAGGGATGCCCTAATGTCAACTAAAAACTCCGCTCCAGGTCCAGACGGCATACCATTAATTTTTTTGTTAAACCTACCAGAAAGTGGAATGTCTTGGCTGCTAAAATTATACAATTTTATATGGACAAATCAGGTCTTTCCATCTGTATGGTCGGACAGCATTATAATTCCTCTGCTCAAGCCCAACAAAGACAGAACAAAGGTAGACTCGTACCGTCCTATATCACTCACTAATGTATCCTGCAAAGTTCTAGAAAAAATTATAAACAAAAGACTATTGTGGTACTTAGAACAAGAAAAACATTTAATTCCACAGCAAAGTGGCTTCCGTCAAAATAGATCATGCGTAGATAATCTATTAGATTTAGAATCAGAGATACACGAGGGTTTTGCAACTAATCAAGAAACCATCGCAGTGTTTTTCGATATTACCAAGGCGTACGATACAGTTTGGAGGTTTAACATTATATCAAAATTACACAAATGGGGAATCAGGGGTAATATGCTAAGATTCATAGAAAACTTTCTTCAGTCAAGAGCTTTTTCTGTGCGCGCCGATAATTCCACTTCAACAAAAAGAATTCAGGAAAACGGAACACCTCAGGGATCAGTTATGAGCCCAACTCTCTTTCTTGTCGCTATCAACGATATACTGGATCATTGCTCCCCGCTAGTTAAGGAAAGACTATATGCCGATGATCTGGTTCTATTTGCAAAGGGCAAGAATATAAAAATGCTTCAAAAACACTTACAAGAATCCATTTACAAACTAGAGATATGGTCTACATCAGTAGGTGTACAATTCTCCACACTAAAAACAAGATGCATGATTTTCTCAAGAAGGCACCGGATGCAAAGAACTACACTAAAGCTGTGTGGCAAGCCGCTGGCATTCTCAGACAAAATTAATTTTCTCGGAATGGTATTCGACCAAAAACTAACATGGAAACATCATATTTCAGAAATAAAAAAGTCTTGCCAAAGTGGATTAAACGTAATGAAAACATTATCAAATAAAAAATGGGGAACCGACGAAACCACATTATTAAATATTTATAAGTCACTTGTTAGATCAAAAATAGATTATGGGGCTATTGTATATGACTCGGCTAAAAAACACGTTACCAATCAACTTGAAATCATTCAAAACACAGCACTTCGGATCGCCACAGGTGCATTTAGAACCACACCCGTTAAGAATCTCCAATGTCTTACAGGAGAACCACCTCTTACCCTACGAAGGAAGTATCTAAGCCTTTCGTATGCATCTTCAGTTGCCAGTAACAAATTCCACCCAGTGTTTCGAAATACATTTACGGACCGGTATCTAGAAGCTTATAAAAAAAGTAAGTTCGATCCACCTTTCTATGAAAGAGTCCGAAGAAATTTAAAAGATCTGCAACTGCAAATTCCTGACCTCTATCCTTCAAATCTAAAAACTCCCCCTCCCTGGTTAATCATGATTCCCGAGATCAATACGACACTACTCCAATATTATAAATCAGAGACATCACCAAATGTAATCAGACAGTCATTTTTAAAAGAACTCGAGAATTGCGGGGAAAGTTTTTGCATTTATACAGATGCCTCCAAATCTGCAAACGACGTAGGAGCAGCATTTGTCACTCCACATGCATCCTTCCAATTTAAATTAAGGTCGGCCACCTCTATATACTCAGCAGAGTTATATGCAATATTACAAGCCCTCATTCATATCAAAAGTACAAAACAGTCTTCCTCCGTCATTATCTCAGATTCTCTAAACTCGTTAACAACAATTGATCAACTATTCACTAAGAACCCTATAGCCTTACTTATCAAGAAAGAACTTGCTGCCTTACAAGAAACTGGTTCCGAAGTCAAATTTATATGGGTTCCATCTCACATGGGAATACAAGGTAATGAAAAAGCAGACCTCCAAGCAAGGGAAGCTTACAAAAACGATCATGCTACAATAGTGTCAAAGACTATTTCCAGTGATATAAAACAGTTCGTCAAAGAAAAAGTGATCAGTGCGTGGCAAAATGAGTGGAATTTATCGGAATCTAAACTAAAAGAAATTAAATCGACAGTGAGTCCGTGGCGCCTTCTTCTTCTTAAGGTGCCATGCATTTCTGCGTAGGCGTCCACCGTACATCGTCTTGTCAGGTGAGATGTTAAATAGTCAGGATTAAATAATTCTGTTTTTAGCAGCATTGCGAAGCATTTCATAGCTGTGGATTCCTGTCCATTGTCGAATATTGCGCAACCATGACATTTTTTTACGTCCGAGACCTCTCCTACCCTCTATTTTCCCTTCGAGTATCAGTTGCTGAAAAGTGTATCGTTCTCCTCGTATAATGTGCCCCAAGTATGCAGTCTTCTTACTTTTTACATAATTAAAAAGTTCCCTATCCTGTAAGCCCGCTCTTCTGAGTACTTCCTCATTTCTGACCCTGTCCGTCCATGATATTCTGAGCATTCGACGCAGGCACCACATTTCGAACACTTCAAGTTTGTTAATGGAACTGGCCTTTAACGTCCATGCTTCCATTCCGTACAGGAGAACAGGCCACACGTAACACTTAAGCATCTTGTATCGGAGGTTGAAGTCCAATTTGCGATCAGTCAGAAACTTACGAAGCCTCAAAAAAGCATTTCTGGCTTGTTCAACTCTGCTCTTTATTTCATTCTCGGGGTCCCAACCCTCATTCAGCAAACATCCCAAGTATTTGAATTGCCTGACTTGTTCGATTTCTTCTCCAGAGACATATATCTTTGCGTTGGGGTAATCATTTCTACTTATAATCATTGATTTTGTCTTCTTGATATTTATTTTCAAACCCCGAGCTTCACTTGCAAGAGTTAGATCATTCAAAAGGCACTGAAGATCTTCGATGTTATCTGCCACTATGGCTGTATCATCGGCATACCTGATGTTATTAATAAATATGCCGTTAACTTTAATACCCTTATTAGAGTCTTCCACTGCTTCTGCGAAGGCTTTTTCTACGTATAAATTGAACAGCATTGGAGACAGTATACAACCTTGCCTTACTCCTTTTTTAATGGAGAAATCTTCTGTTTCGTTGGAATTTTGAAGACGTACTGTTGCTGTCTGATTCCAATACAGTGAACTAGGTGGCGCCTAGTGAACTTAAAAAGAGCTGATCAAGTCAAAATCTCTCGACTTCGATTAGGTCATACCAACATTACACATAAGTACCTAATGAATAAGGAAGACATTCCAGTGTGTGAATACTGTCAAATCAACATTACTGTTAAACACCTCCTAACAGAATGTGGAAAATATACAGTCAACAGACAAAATAACAATATTTCCAACAATTTAAAAACAGTATTAGGTGAACATTTAAACATCAAAGACTTAATTAATTTTCTTAAAGATACATCTTTATATAATTTAATCTAATGTAAAAACTAATGTCGCTAATGACCCAAGTGGTTGAAGCGACTATTTTCTTTGTAAATAAAAAAAAAAAAAAAAAAAAAAAAATGTATATTGCGTTTTCATTGAAATTATTTACAAAATAAACGTTTGCAAAGGGTATGTTTTTTACTTATAAACAATTGTAATAACTTCTATATTTTTCAAGCCACAGACTTGTACGTACAACCATTGGATAGCTGGTAAAAAAACTCAAATTTTGAATAAAACCTTCTATGACCAATAGGAAGGAAGTTGGGGACTATTTTGACGAAATTTTGGAGCGTGGCTTTTACGCATACTAAGATATATTACCGGTTTTCTATTATATAGATGACCTTTTTCTTATTCACATGAATACATATAAAATGTAGGGACACGAGGACGGTATACTCTGTGATCTTTGGGGCAGTGGCGCACCGAGGGGGGGGGGGGTTTGGGGGTTAAACCCCCCCCCCCCAGGATCCTATTCCGACACTGTTACTTACACATTTTAAGGGCTCAAAATGGAGGTAACACCATAAAAAAATTTTTGGTGACCAACCAAAACCCCCCCAGAGGCAAATTCTAGGTGCGCTACTGCTTTGGGGATATTTAGATCTAAAAACATAAATAAATGTGTTTACCGTCCTCGTACTGTACATATACCTATACACATATATAAACGTATAGATCGTCAAAGTAGTTAAAAATTATAATTAATATAAGGAATATAATAATATAATATGTAAAAAATTAACTGAAATTTAATTTATAATTTAATTATCTATATTATTATTTATTATCTATATTATTATTTATTTATAATTTAATTATTTATAGTAATTACTTAGAAATAGGTCTGCAGTGCTAAAAAAAATCATCAAAACCCAATTAAGGATTCAAAAGAAATCTGGAGAGTAGAAAATCACGTAATGCTTTGAACATACTTTCCTTTTTTTAATAATAAAGATATCACGACGATTTTTTTACGAAAATGTGGAGAAAGAATGAGGCAATCTCGAAATATTAATAACATGTGGCGTTTGTTTCTAATACATTATAAAGGATGTTGCAAAATTAGATGAAAAAACAACTTTATTTTTACACCCCGTATATAGGTAAAACGTTGACATTTCTCAAAAAACATTATTATAGTAATTAATTAGAAATATCCTACCTATAATGTGAAAAATAAATCATCGAAATCCAATTAAGAGTTCAAAAGAAATATAGTTTCAAAATCATGGTCCATCTTAGGTGGTGCGTTAATTTTGGAGAGTAGTATAAAGTATTATTACATCATTGATATAAAATGAAAAAAAAATATATATTGATTTTCCGAGATTTTCCGAGATTTCCGGGGGGTGAAAATAATATCATCATTATTAATACTGCGACAGACAATTCCAGCCAAATTAAAAAAAACTTTTGAATTTCAAAACGGTGAATTTCAAATGGACTCAATTTTTCCGAGGTTTCCCGGCCAGTGAAAACTATGTAGTTATTTATATTTCGACGAGCTACCCCAGATTAAAAAACAAGAGTCTGGAAACTCGATATGTTAATAGAGGAAACAATAAAACCAATTGTTATTTCGATGGCAAATGAAGAAACTGATAATAATGTCTCCTTGTCGAAAGAAGACAAATTATGTATTTAGGTATGTAATTATATATCTATATTACTAATTATAAAATTATATGACGCTGGTACACGAAATATTTATTATTAAATTGTAAGGAAATGTCCTAAACCAATATTTAGTATTTTTATAAAAATTAATGTGGGTATATAATATTGACATTTTAGTTTTTTTTTATTTTAAAGTAATTTTATGTTCTCCGTCACTGAGGCGTTCAGTTATTGCTTAATAATGGGTTTGCTTATTTGCATTTAATTATGTATTGTCCCTGAGTTTTGTAGGGGTGGTCATAATAAAGTCGAGTGAAAATTCAGTTAAAAATTTAATATAATAAAAGTAAAGAAAAGTAAAAGTAAATATAATAAACATTAAACCATCTCCATCAAACTTCATCCTTCCTTCTCTTCTGGTTGGTCACACTTTTCATGACATGTTTTTTTTTCTTCATGGCAAGATCTAAAACAAAGAAATAATTAATGTATCAGAATTGTAATTGTATCTTATTACAAGTAAATATTTTTTTAAGCCATATTAACTTTTGAGAAATGGGGTAATAATCACAATTTTCAAAAAACGTCTGAAAAGAGCCATTTTAATATTTACATGCCCTTTTCTCTCTGTGCTTTCCGCAGAACATCTGCCACTAGGGCTAAAAAACTTTGGTATACCTTGTAGCATTTGAAAATTCTTTGAAATATATATTGAAATGTATTGAAATCCTCTCGAATTTGCTAAAGCAATCGAAGAATATTTTAATGTATTTCATTTCCCAATCGAACGAGTTAAAACCCAAATAGTTATTTCGTTCTTTTTGCGTCGCCGAAGTTAATGTAAACCATTTTATAGTTTTGTTTATATTACACAAGATGCGTATTTTGTTGGTATTTCTCTTTGATCGAAACCGCTAAATATTCTGCGTTTCAAATAAATATTCCACTTTACATGTTTTGTTTATACCAAGATTAGTTTATACCAGGATTTAGTTTTGTTGGAGTCGGAATTTATTTTCAAATTCGTAATCTTTTCGTCTTCCTTTTTTTGTCATGGAAATGTAGTATAAAGTGACAGTAGTAGGTAAATGTGTAGTATTGAGCAGTTTTACAACAATTTTTGAAGATGACCTCATGTTTGGTTGTGCTGTGCCTGTTTCAGTCTTTAAAGGAGACCAGTGTTCGAGGTTTGTGTTCCAACCGGTGTTAGCTTCCACCCTTATCTTCTTGTCTCTGGTCGTCATCCCAGATCTGCCTCCAGAGGTTTTAATGTATCCAGTTCCCGACCCCAGACATTGTGCTGAGTGAGATTTAGTGAGGTTCAGGTAACTTTTTCTGTGTTTAGATTTTAAACAGATAGACATTTAAAAAAATTGCTTAAAAAGATAATTCTTTACTTGTAATAATTTTTATTTGCCACAGTTAATAGCCCAACAACATTTGTAAGTTTTGTTGCAATTCTCACTTGTAAACGAATAGGACACATGTAAGTTTTTCTTTGTTATTTTTATATTTACTTTTGTGACTATCAATATATTTTTTATGTATTATCTATATTTTTGTAACTGTTTGTGGCGAGACACAATAAATGTTTAATTTATCTCTCTGGACCATTTTTTTATTTTGGAAAAATCTCCTAACCCCTGTTTGTGTTCTTTATTTTAGGAAAGAACAGCCTTTTTTCCTTTATCCAGCAATATTAGGATTCTTCGAAGCGGCGTCCTTATTTTAAATAGCTAGAGATCTTTGTTGTTGTTTTTTGTTAACCCTTTGGTCTAGAAGATTCATGTCAGTATTTCATTTTTTTTGTAGTTGCCCCAATCCGACACATTGACATTCAACTTATCCACGACTAAGCTCTCCAAACAAACCCTGAGTGCCGTTCGCACAGTTCCGTTTATTTTGCTTGCCCTATCTCCATCCCAGTAGTTTCTGTCCTCAGTTTTCGAACCCCGTATAATAATACCCTATGTGGTAGGCAAAATATTTCGTTACAACTAAATTCGAGTAACTCGACAGACTGGCAGAACATAAGGCCAATGACACACGCGGCGGTTTTCTAGTCCAGTGACACACCTAACGATTTAACTGAAACTATTTTTCACATAGTTTTACCAGTTCGCTTAATCAAGAAAGAAGTTTTTAGTTATTTCAGAAAGAAAAAGAAAGATTTCCCTTTCAAAATTGCAAAAATTACTGTGATTTATTGAAATGAGTGATGAAGAAGAATTATGAATGTTGACTTTGCTGTTTTATTAATGCTTAATTTTTGTCGACTACCGCTGGAAAAGGAGAAGGAACACTTGGGAGGATGTGAATACACTCAAGTATTCAATAAAGAAAAGATACAGGGCACTTAAATAATTTGTTCATTGAGTTGAGGAGCAATTTTTTTAATTTTACTGCTGTCGTCACCCCTTTAAGTGTCATGGCACACAGACACACGCACACACAGGCACGCACACTAACACACGCACACACAAACACTTGCGCGCACACACGCACCCACAGACAATCCCACACGCACACACACCCACACACGCACACACACACGCACGCACACACACACGCACGCACACACATACACATTTTTTTTAATACGATTAGGTCACTAATTTTTAATAAGACTGTATGACCTCTATTTTTATATATATTTACCTCAAGGTATTCATGTTATTGACATGGTTTTAATCTATTTATTTCATTATTAATAATCTATTTTATTATTATCATATATATATATATATATATATATATATATATATATATATATATATATATATATGTATATATATATATATATATATATATATATATATATATATATGTATATATATATATATATATATATATATATATATATATTGTTATGATGTATTGTTTGTGAATGATGAGCAATGAGTATTTTTAATAATATAATATATAGGGTTTTTATCGCGGTTCTCAAAGAATTAGTTTGTAAGTACTTTTTTAAATTATCTGTATTATATCTATTATGAAACACACATATATGTCTAACCTAGCCAATGTAAATTTAAAATAAACTATCTTTAAATTGAAATTCTTATGAAACTAATTAAATTCTATAGACAATGTAAAATTTAAACAAACTATCTTCAAAATTGAAATTGTTATGACACTAACTAAATTATATTAACAAAATTTTGTACCTTTCTGTCACTGAATGCCTAAATGAACTGTTTTCCACTATATAGATTCTAATCACCACTCAATGTCTTCGTGCTTCGGTTATCCTTGTTTTTGTGAAATTACTTTTTCCAATTATCAGCTTCCACCAATTTAAAATATATTTCTTCTTAAGCATTTATAAACCACCAAGCAAACCAGCAAACAGCATTTATATTTATTCTTCTTTTAAATATACCAATATCCAATCACCAAATATATTATATAATTTTAATATTCAATTAATACTTCTTCCATTATACAATCACCATTTATACATAACATAATTTTTAATCTTCAATAATATTTTCTTTATGCTGTTTCTTAATCTTCATTTAACTCACTATATTGAACAATTGGACCTTCTGACTTACTGATTGACTGACTCTAACTAACTTTCATACTAAAACTGGCCATCATAGTAACTGTAACTCATAACTGATGCCTTGAATCCAAATCACCGGGTATTTATATCTTTTTCCATGTTCCAGAATCATCTGGCAAGAAATCATGTTCGATTTTGTTCCATCTCCTTTTATATGGATGTTCTCGAAAAAAATATATGTTCGATCCACAGACATAACCATTATTCGAGAATGTTCCACCGTAAACAAAGGTCAAATTCTGTATTCTGGAGAACTCTTTAATTTTCTATTGATAATTTTGTTGACATTTAGGATTTTCAGATCAGAATATACACTTAAATCAGTAACTAACACTCTAATTTAATAACTACACATTTTAAACAACATATCATTATAACCCCACTTTATATTCGTAATTATTACTTAAACGTCACTTCAGAGTATGTATATCTGGTTGCCTAGTCACATGGCTCACTTAAATATATCTACAACATCATAATTACTAAAACAAAACTTTTTTTTACACTTATTACATGCTAATTTCTTAAAAAATGCCCTCACATAAATAATTTTTATTAAATTCTCTAGTATATAACTTCTTAAAATAACCAAATACTTTTTATATCTAATATTATCTAGTATATAATTTATAAATTATTTTCTTTAAACACCAATCATCTCAATATATATATATATATATATATATATATATATATATATATATATATATATATATATATATATATATGTTTGATTTGAGGTTTCCGCGGGAGCTATATGTGCTGTCACTATTTTTCCGGGTTTGACTCCGCGTTGTAAAATGCTGGTTTTCTTGAAAACCATTGTTTTGGCGACGTTTCGGCAAGGTCTCACTTGCCATTCTCAAGCCTGGTGGATCTACTTCTCGTCGTTACCAGTACTAATCGAGTAATGACGAGAAGTAGATCCACCAGGCTTGAGAATGGCAAGTGAGACCTTGCCGAAACGTCGCCAAAACAATGGTTTTCAAGAAAACCAGCATTTTACAACGCGGAGTCAAACCCGGAAAATATATATATATATATATATATATATATATATATATATATATATATATATATATATATATATATATATTGACAAGAGAAACGTGTAACAAATATTTAAAGAAACCTACCTCAAAACTTACGAGGATCAGATTAGATCTAAAGGAATACGACTTTGAAATAGAATATATAACAGGGAAAAATAATTACGCAGACAGTCTTTCGAGAATAACATTGCATCAACTAAAGGACATACATAAATAACACGCACATACTAGCTATAACATGAGGAAAGTAAACCTACATTACAGCCGGAAGTCCACAAGCAACTAGTAAGAAGAGTACTAAATAATTTAGAGGCGCATAGACTAGCAATTTTGTCTTTTGAGGGAGACCGAATCTCACCATCACTGAGCATTCGGATCAAAAACAAAATCAAGTGCAGCAAGAGCATGGCCACAGTACTCACTCACTTTAATTTAAGTCAAATGTTGGCACAGCTTAATTGGCTGGCGGTAGAGAATGCAGTACGTAAAGATATACGTAAATGATATTATTTTTAAATTGTGCACAATTGATGAATTTATAACAGAAGGAAACAAATTATTGAAAAATATAGAAATATACATATGCGAAGTACCAGAAACAATAGAGGACGACAAAGAAAAACGTAGGATAATGGAGGAATATCAGAACCACCCGATGTTTGGGGTCATGTAGGAAATAATAGGCTATTATAATAAAGAAACTGAAGGCAAGATTCAAATTGAGACACATGGAAAATACGTAAGAAAATGCATTAAACAATGTCATAAATGTCAAATTAACAAACCGAAAAGACTACATGTCGAGGAATTCGTGATATCGGACACTTCTTCAAAACCATGGGACATAGTGTATATAGACACAATAGGTCCATTCCCTAGAAGTAATGAAGGCAATAGATACTGTATCACAATGCTGTGTGAGCTGATGAAATACGCAGTAGGTATACCATTATGCAACAAAGAAGCCGAGACAATAGCTCGCGGAATTTTCGATCATTTTATACCAACATACGGAGTCATGAAACAAATCAGAGCAGACTACGGCACAGAGTACAAAAATGAAGTAATGCACGAACTAATGCACGAACTAACAAAAATGCAAAAAATGAGCACAACTTCTCAACGACGTACCACCCACAATCGATTGGAAGTTGTGAGAAACTACATAGAACATTAAACGATTATGTGAGATCATTCATAGATGAAGACAGAGAAAATTGGGACGTATGTTGCACAATGTTCACATACTGCTACAACACAATCCCTAAAGCGTATCATGGATATACACCATTCGAATTGCTGTATGGCAAGAAAGTAAACTTACCTGAAGACCTTACACAAGACGTTCAACCATGTTCCAACATAGATGCCTACTACAATAAGTTAAGCTATAAACTACAATTCGCACAGGAGAGAGCTGAAACCTTCTTATTAAAGCACAAAAAGTTGCGACAGGAAAGAAATAAGTCAAAAGCGACGCCATCGAAATAGGAGACTTAGTCCTGGTCAAAATAGAAGAGAATTTTAAGTTACTTGATAGTCTTTATGCAGGTCCTTTCATAATAACAGAGGTAAATAACATTAACTGTAAAATTAAGACAGATAACGGTAAGATCAAGGAGGTGCATAAAAATAGGCTATATGCTCAAGTCCAGAAACACAGTGAATAGTGATATGTGAAAACGGGAACAATTATATTGATATTGAACATTTTTTTTTTGTTATTAGATATAAGAAAATATGTACCAAAAATTTATGTATAATTCTATAAATATGTATACCTATGTAAATAGTTGTTTGAGCAATTGTAATTATTAATTCTTCTGGTTGGTTGGTCATAATTTTTGTTTTATTATAATTCATTTGTAGACCTATTTTTGTTGATTCGCTATTTAATTCATCCATCATATTTTGTAATTCTTCCCTTTTATCTGTTATTAATACAGTGTCGTCTGCATATCTCAAGTGATTTAAGTATTGGCCATTTATGTTAATACCTCATTTTTCCCATTTAATTTCCTCATAAGGTCTTCCAAAGCTTGATTGAATAGTTTGGGTGATATAGTGTCACCCTGTATGTCCTCGCCGTATCTTAATGGGCTCCGTTTGTTCAACTATTTTGATGGATGTTGTTGCTTGATCACATTTGTGTTTTACTAATATTATTTGTACACAATAATAAATAAGGTTTTGATTACATTGCAAATTTTATTAGGTTAGCGCATCGAGAAGCGTGTTATAGTTACACCGATATTTTCAATGTCGTAAACAAACAATCGCAATGAGAAATAAGCAATGATTAATATTATTAAAAGGATTTTTAAATTTTTAAACTGAATTAGGTTACCTAGATCTGTTTTCTGGATGCTTAATTAAATCCCGTTACCATTCTTTCAGTTCTTCAAGTGCCCTTTGTGCGCTTCAAGTGCGCTTTGTCTTCTTCTACGTACACAATTCCATTTTCACCATGTAAGGGTGGAATTGGCTTTTTAGCTTTTCTTAGTATTTTAAATAGCTTCCAGAACGCAGATTTATTTGGGTTTAGTTGCTACATATAGTTATCCCAATTGTCGTTTCGGTGTTTCTCAAATTGTTTTTTGACTTCACTATTTAGCTCAATACCAATTCTTTTGTCATCTTGGTTTCTTGTTCTGTTGGCCCTTCTTCTTCTTCTTCTTGTTTTTTCCTTTATTAGTTCTTTCATCTCGTCGCTGTATTCTCTGACCTTTTACTTTTGGCGTTTCTTTATGTTAACGTCAACACCTTAATCCTTCTCAACAATTGTTGCTTTTTAAAACAACCATTCTCTCTACACTACTGTCACAACACTCCCTCCAAAAGAATTTTTCAGCCCCCTATTGTTAACATCATATCTTTTATACCTCACTATTTCATTATTTTACAATCTTCACGTTTACATCATATTCCTGTCCATTCTTTTTTCTTTTGCTAGTTCTCTGTCTTTTCATATATCTACCATCCACTCATTAGTTCTAAACTCAGTAAACATTTAAACACAATCCAGCAATTCATCAGAATTCACTTTCTCCCACTTTACCTAAACCCTTAATCAACCATTGCTCCCCCCTCTCTTAGTCAACAACTCAGTACACCATACTCACAAATAAAATTTCAGGCTTTTATGTATCGAATTTAATATAACCAAAATATATTTTGTTCAGGGTGCTAGATGCTTTAAGCATGAAGGACCTCTATCATCTCTAATTTTGTTGATTAACTCATTCATTTCCCTTTAACCCACTCTCCTTTATTCTTTAGTCATTCCATTTACTTTTATTCCTGCCAAGTCTCTGAGGATCTCAGTCTTTCCAAAAAAATTTTTAAATTTAATCACATATATTATAACTTTAATTCCTTCAGCCGGAAGATTTTCAATCCCTTTTCTCAATCTATTGGACTCACTTATATTAAAAATTTTTACGATACAAGCAGTATTAAACAATTTCATCTACATACGAAGTCTTACATTAGCTACAAATATATACTATTTATTTTTCCTTGTCCTAGATGTAAGCAACATAAAAGGACATTTCCATATATTTCAGCTAATTCTTCACAAATTACACCTTTTAGACCACACTCCATACGATAAAGAGTAACATAAGCTGCCTAATGCATACGTCATCCTCTTAAACATGACCTTCAACAACACCAGTAACTTACATCTTTTATATCCAATATTAAATAATTATAGAAAAATTTTTAAATCCCAACACCTGGATTGCTGTTATCATTTTAACATCATCAAAGTTTTTTAATCTTTTGGCTGTAGTAATATAATGTTTAACTAACACTGTTTCATGGTTCATTGACATTTTGTTTTTGACACCGTTCACGGGTATTTTATCAATCAGTTGCCAGCCGTAGTCCGTTTGAAGAGGTTTACTCTCCGGACACTGGAACTCACTTAAGCATGGGTGTATGTTACCTGAAGTAAAATCTAATTAAAATATTAAACATCATATAATATTATCAACATCATGTACAATCTTTGGTAACACATTTCATTTTAAAAGGTTTTTACCCAAATATTTTGGTGGCTCAGGCATGGTAACCTGTAAGTATAACCATTTTATTGTTTTTTTTTTTAACCTTAGTCAAAATTTTAAACCACGTTTGCTGTAATTAAATGGTTTATACTTATTTTAGGTATTTTAACCTGATGATGGAACAGTTGTTCCGAAAACGTTCGTGCTTGTAATGTTGCCCTTTTAAGGGTTTTTATAAAATAAAATATACCCACATACAAAGACTAACCTCTTTTGTTATACGTGGTATACAGCCAGCTACAGGAATTATTTTCCTTGTGGATTTTATATATATATCTTTCCGAGTCTGTTGGCCATACTCATCACACTTGATCACTTTAGATATCTCCCAGCATCTATGTGTAAGCATAACACTTACACATAGATCTGGTGTTTAGCTGCTTCGACACATATTAGTCGTATATTTGTTAGGTAAGGTAGTTTCTTTTGTATAACCGTCACGGTTTTTTTTTAGTATTTATATTCCCTACCTTACCTATCTAGGATTTAACTTTCGTAACTAACCTTAGTGTTAATATCTCGCTTCTCCCATGGACTTAGATTATAGATCTACTAATACACCTTTTCGTTTGGCCCAGTAGTGGGGATATTTAATTTTGTCGTGGCTTTTTGGTCCTCGCATACCGTAGCCCCACTACTGTAATTATATTTTCTCTCTATATATATATATATATATATATATATATATATATATATATATATATATAGGTGAGTTTTGTTAGTTGTTAATATTATAAATATATTTGTTACAAATAGTTTTGCTTTTATTTCAGTTCCTGCTTACAGTTATAATATAGCAGAACAAGGTCAATAGTGTCTTATCGGTTTTTAAACATTATTACAGGGTATTAAATCAATAGTACTTTATTCCTTGTTGTTCATAACTTCATTTATTTTTTTCGTTATTTTCCTTCAGAAATTAGCTGGCGCCCATTTCAGTATTTTCCTAGGCATCTCCGTATATTCTCTTATCTTACCCCTTTTATAGTTCCAGATTTTCCGGTGCATTATTATATTGTATTCTTTTGGTTAAAAGATCTCTTTTCCCCTTATCTCAAAGCCAAATTCTAGTGTAGTGAGGCTAGCCCGAATTCGTGCTTGAGGTTTTGTGTCTCTGTGTTCTTTTGAGCTAAGCCATTCTTTTTATTATAACTTCTTTGCTAGTTCTTCTCTAATTGATCATCTCCTTCTCCATATACCACCTCTAAATTTGATTTAGGTTTCATTTGGCGCTTTTGCGTTTGCAATTTGGTTAGGTTTCAATTGGCGCCGCCAGCTAATTTCTGAAGGAAATTAACGAAAAAAATAAATGAAGTTATGAACAACAAGGAATAAAGTACTATTGATTTAATACCCTGTAATAATGTTTAAAAACCGAAAAGACACTATTGACCTTGTTCTGCTATATTATAACTGTAAGCAGGAACTGAAATAAAAGCAAAACTATTTGTAACAAATATATTTATAATATTAACAACTAACAAAACTCACCTATATATATATATATAGAGAAAATATAATTACAGTAGTGGGGCTACGGTATGCGAGGACCAAAAAGCCACGACAAAATTAAATATTCCCACTACTGGGCCAAACGAAAAGGTGTATTAGTAGATCTATAATCTAAGTCCATGGGAGAAGCGAGATCTTAACACTAAGGTTAGTTACGAAAGTTAAATCCTAGATAGGTAAGGTAGGGAATATAAATACTAAAAAAAACCGTGACGGTTATACAAAAGAAACTACCTTACCTAACAAATATACGACTAATATGTGTCGAAGCAGCTAAACACCAGATCTATGTGTAAGTGTTATGCTTACACATAGATGCTGGGAGATATCTAAAGTGATCAAGTGTGATGAGTATGGCCAACAGACTCGGAAAGATATATATATAATTTTTAAAAACCCTGATACATAAATTTCTTCCCTTCCCTTTTAAAAACCGCTGTACAAAAATCATGAACCCCTTCCCTAACAATGAATCTAATTTAATTAATTAATAACTATTTACCTAACTTTTATAGATGTTACAAAAACTGTAATAAGTACTAACCTTGGTATATGCATATACAAAGTTGTAAATTACAAGAAAAAACCTTAACCCTGAGAAACTAGTTGTTAATGTCTGTCACAACACTACAGCGGTCCTGGTTAGGTCCCCTTAAGACTCTGACGGTCCTTGAGGCTCCGAAAAAAAACGAATGAAGAAGAACGCTGTGGTTCTGGAGACAATCGGTTCCTGGTTACCAATGGGTTGAAGTAGGTGTTCGGTTAAACTAATTCTAATATTAAAAGTTATCCTAATCGGGTGAAATCTACAAAAAATAACATTTAGAGAAACATCAAGGCACCCAAAGATGACTGTCAACACATACTCTTACATCGAATTACCACAATAAACAAACATTTTATTTCATCAGCTGACTGTCATCCTGTCTATTTATTGCGTCTGCGCATTTAAAGAATATCTAGTAAATTAGGCATGAAAGTTTTTATACCGAGTAGGTATACAAAAAAAAACAGAAAAACTAATTAGGTGTCCGATAAATTTATGATCTAGGCTCAAGGCCACATGATACATATGAGAAAACTCTGATTTTACACTTTTAATATTTCAAAAGACAATGAAAATATCAATAAAATGATAGGCCTATAAAACTAACTGATTTAATTGCTCACCTGGGTTTTAAATAATTATTTCGGTAGATTTGGAAGCCGGGTTTTTCAATCAAGATTCTTTATCATTTGTTCCAATTTCTCCCTTGATGTTCGGGGAAAATATTAAATCCAATCCCAGATTTTCTACCCGATTTTAAGACGAAAAGTGCCGGTAAAGGCTTGGAGAAATAAACCTCTCAGTGTGAGTTGTTGGCCAAAACTGACCTTAGCTGAGCGCCTCTTGACCTGTAGTTGTTACACTTGCGCATCGTTCTCGTCTATTGCCCATAAACGTTTCATAAACGGGATTCTGAGGGGTTTTAGGATTTTAATAATAAATTATATTAATTAATTATATGTTAGCAGTTGTGACTGCTACACATCAGGAACTGATCTTTGTAGTGATCTGTACTAGAATGGTGGCAACGCCCTGCTTCAAGTACTGCACAAATTTTCACTTCTTGTCTGTCAAAATGAGACCATGCCCTGTGTCTCAAGGCGTGATATAACCGTTACATAAAAAAAGGCGATCAGCTCCAGTGTAACAGCTACAAAGATATAAGCCTGTTAACAACTGCTTACAAAATACTAGCAAATATTTTCTACGAAAGGCTATAAGTTTACACAGTTAGCACAGTAAATACCAGATCGGATTTACTATAGAAAATTCAACAATTGACCAGGTTCATTCAATAAGACAGATCCTCGAGAAAACATTAGAATTTAACGTTCAAACCCATCACCTATTCGTCGAATTCAAGGTCACCACAATGTCAAGAGAACAGTACTATACCAATCAATGCGGGAGTTAGGTATACTAGAAAAACTTATCTCATTAACTAGAATGATGACGTCGAATTTACAAGCCAGCGTTAGGATACAGAGAGGAAATTCTCGATCCTTTGAGATAAAGGATAGACTCAATCAAGGGATGAATTGGCTCGTATTTAACGTTGCCTTGGAAAAGGCAGTTCGAGACACACGAATTAGAGACGGCGATGCTTTTTACAATAGATCGATAGAAATCTTAGCATACGACGATGAGATTGACATAATATGAGAAGTCATCAATGAAGACAAAACCAAATATATGTTTGTTACTAAAGATCCCATAGCAAGTTAAACATGTTAACAGCTTCAAATACCTTGGCTCGCTAGTGGCTACTATCAACAAAACAAGCGAAGAAATTAAAAGACTAAACTTTACCGATAGGGCATACTATGGACTCAAACAACAATTCCACTCAAGAAATATCCAAAAAACACCCTCACATATGGGGTGAAAACGTGGACTCTAACGGTGAAGGATGAAACACTTCTGGAAGAATAATTTCGAATTATACCAACCATTTAATGAACAAGATGTCGTAACATTAATTAAAACACAGACTTAAATAGGCTGGAAACGGATGCCTGACAATATAATTGCTAAAAATCTAACGATAGGAACACTTATAAGAAGAAGAAGCAGAGGCTGACCGCGAATTAGGTGGGTAGATGGGAGTTGAGACCGACTTACTGATACAAGAGATCAGAAGATAGCAACACGTTGCCAGAAGCCGAACAGAATAGCGACAAAGATGATGATAAGTTTCGCTTTTGTAGTTTGACCAACTTGTCCGTTTTTTCTTTTGCAAGGTTTACAAGCAGTTGATTTCCACTGTTCCCAGGCCTAATACAATTGGGTTGCGATTTGATTCACCCTCGTTCATTGTATGTATTTCGTAGTATTGAGCCACGTTTTGTAGAATAGCTATGTCCAGGAATGTGGGAAGTCTATCTCCACCATAGAAGTATGTAGGTTCTGTGGGTATGGTATTTTGTCTATCTTCGAGATAGCCACAGAATAATCTCCAGTTACATTTTGTGGTTCTGTCGAACGATTTGGGCGATCTTGCGTTTAGGTCTCCAATGATAATGGTAGGCTGTGTCCAAAACGACGTTCGGCTCTTCATTGAAGATCGGACCATTCGGTCTAACACATGCTGAAACAATATTCAGCATATCATTTCCCGTTTTGATCCTTACTATGGTGACTTCCATAGGGACCAGATCATCTGGTGTAGGAATTGCTTGGTGTTTGATTTCTATTTTAACTAGAATAGACGTGTCTCCTGATGTGGCTGTTTAGTCATTTCTGTAGAAATTTTGTTTTCGTTTTTTCCGATATATTAGTTTCTTGTAAGCTACGATGTTTAGTTCGAGATTTTTAGCAAACTCGTTCAGAGAGTTAATTTTTTGTTTTAGCCCATTTGTATTTCATGACCATATTCGCAGATTGTCCAACCAGTTAGACAATTAATTATTCCTACACCAATACTGCCCATTGCGCTCACTGCACTAGTCATCTTCTGGAACATAAACATGAAGTTCTTTAATTGTTCGTTGAGTTTGGCCATAAGGATTGTTGTTTCAGAATTGACCGGGGATTTTGGTTCTTCTTAGAATCGTCCTCGAGAAAAAAGCCTGGATCCAAACTCTTACTGTGAAAATATATCCGGCCAAACATGACAAAATATATATTGGACGGATATGTGCTAATAGGTCCGATGGAGGAAGGGAAACAAGCAGTAATCAGCTTAGAGACGTAACAGGCTTCCTTAATAAATATAAACCAGTCAAGGGACATCAGCATATAACGGGACTGTTTCATGGAGACTTGAGCTGCCTACTCTGTCGCAAATAACTAGAAACAGTTAAGATCGCAAGCCGCAAACACTTTTTGGAGACCACCAAATGACTTCAAAAATATAATATCCATCCACTAGGCTTAAATAAGATGGTACAGTGTTCCAGAATCCTGGAATGCTTGTGATGAAGGAAAGGAAGATGTCCAATAAGCCTATAGTACGACTGGTAAAAATAAAGTTTTGTACTCACAGGTTGATAGCATTCTCAGTACACTGTCACCTTTAACTTTACGTTCTAAATAGTATAAAAATTAAATTATATTTTAATTTTTAACTACTTGAAGTTATAAATTTGTCAGGACCGATATAAAGCTGTTTGAGCTGCTCAGTATCGGAGCCGGACTTCATTCTACTTATTTCTTATTGATATTTTATGCCCGAATAAACATTTGAGATAAGAAGATTACGGGGATTATTAGCTGTGTCCTAAAACTGTTTTCAATAAAACTTTCAAAAGAAACATATCTCACAAGGAAAATGAATTCCTATTATATATCCTAAAAATTGCTTTATAAAAGGTATTTATTTAGTGGGAATGGAATAGTCATTCCGAAAACGTTCTGTGATCTTAATAGCTCGATAGGGTTTTTGAATAAAAAAATTTTTGAACATATATACTTTTTTTATTCTAGGAGAAGATTAATCTAGTATTTTATCAATGACATAACTTACTCTGACCTTGTGTCTTCTCCATCCCCTAAAAAAAAGTTTTTAGGTTATAAATTATGGATATTATATTTAAAAGATATATACAGGGTAATGGAACCAATCTTGAACACTTTAAGAACCATAAATTATCTTTTTCTTTTGGTAATTATTAATAATAGAACCTGCTTGTTACGACCGTCTTTAATCATTACAGTAATTCATTTTACCAAAATAAAAAATAACAACGCATAAAAATGTATTTATTATTATTAACTAATGTTTTTTCCCCAGTATTGGACCTCGATATTTTCAATCGATACTAATTTGGACAGTTGCGTACACAGTTATGGACACAATTTCTATCTATGTATATATACGAGTATAGGTTTATATATATATATATATATATATATATATATATATATATATATATATATATATATATTAAACATAATTCAAAGAAATAAAATAATTGATTAATATATTATATAGAATCCACGTTAATTTTATAGTTTTCACAGACTAACTCATCTTCATCTTCAGAGTCTAGAGCACTACACTGTCAATGTAAGTACTTGGACGGAACACAAATTTTCACAACGCGCAAAACTAAGCCACTTTGCCTTTCTTCCCAAAAAATGGTGGTCCTTCCAGGCTGTATTACATTAGAAGCACCTTCAACTATTTTTTTTTAATCTTCATTTTTAACTACAGGCAGATTTTGTTCTTTTCTTTTTTTTCATTTTTTTACATTTGTTTTTCTTCAAGATTTCCTTTGATTTCTGCTTTCTTTTAGTTCTTCTATTTCTTTTCGTAAGTTTCCTTTTTTTGTTGGTCGTCTTTCCCGTACCTTTTTCCAATCCAATGTTGACTGACAATCCAATGTTGACTCTTGCCCATTCCATGCCTCTTTATAGTTTTGTGCTCTCATAGTACATAGTATTTCAGGACTAATGCTACTTTCTAAAATGTTTAAACATATCATTAGCTGAATTTTGATTGTTTTCAATTGTAGCCACGTGATGTCTCATTAACTGCTGGTTATAGTTTTCTGTCAACCATTTTCTGACAGTGGGGTTATCTTTTTCTGACGTTTTTGATACACTATAGATATTTGTCACTTCTTTAAGTGACAAAACTTTCCCAGTTTTAGGACACAATGAAATAGCTATTTCATCAGCATTAAAGATTCGATCTGCATCTTCTAAAATTTCATATCAATTGCGTATATCGATTTCTGTTTATTGGCCACGATAACCGGTAAGTCTCTCTGACTTCTTCAACGATATATTGCGATGTCTGCTGAGAAATGATTTAAACCACTTTTTTCACCAGTAGTACCTTCGGTAAATGGAGTTTTTCTATCTCATTCCTTGATAAACTTAGTGATTGTATCGACTAAGCATTATTTCGTTACAGGCAACCCAGCTCTTGTAATGTTGATAATCCAACTAATAATTCAATCTTCCTTATCTGCAGTGAGAACTGTTGGAGGCCTATATTGCAGATCTCAGGACTTATTCCTTTTAGCTTTTAGCTTATTACTCAATGTAATACAAGGTACACCACATCTCTTACTTACAGTTGCAACTGTCATAGCTTCTGATAGAGCTTCTGCCATTTGAGCAGTGGTATAATTATTATGCCCCTTTCTATCCATCGCAAATGACCAGCTGTAAAATAAAAAATAAAATTATTTCTTATTGGACACTCATTTAATAGCCATGTCCAATACTTGATCCCCCCAACATATAGACTGTATAGCATAAGATAGCATTTTTTATTTCTACTTATGTGTCAGTATTTTCAAATAAAAACGTACGTGCCCTTAAGTATGCACCCTGTCCATTTTACGAATATGTTTAATTGTAGATCCAATATTGGATTCTCATAAAGGTTCCTAATAATGTGCATTAATTTGTTTATGTCCAAAACTGGTAACAGTACCCTATATGAAAGTAAAACACTTCAGTTTGTACTTTATCTTGTCACTGTTGTAATAGGGAACATGCATAATATAATTTTGTACCAAATATTTTTTTTTCGAATTAAAATTATTGTCAAAGTATCAGTAGACTATTTTTTATTTAATTATTATTTAAACTTATAAAATATTGTATAAAAACTGACAAATATGTATAGCAAATTCAAAAATTGATTCAGTGTTATTATTTATTTGTAAGAAAAATAGTAGTAAATTTATATTTTTAATGAGTATATCTTGGGTTTTGGTAATAATTTTGTTTTGGTTATCAACATCAACAACAACATACAGAAAACAATTCAAGACAAGACAATGCAGAAGTCAGAATGGTGACCTATTAACAACAAGGAATCGTATTGTAAGAAACAAGTATTGAATAGAGGGGTGGAATATTTTAAAGAGGCACTTAATATAGAGGAAGAAGAAGAAAACCTGGAAGACGGAAGAGATGATGTAAGGGGAACAGACGAGAGGGAAGAGGAAACAACAACGATTCTTTAAGTTAAAGATGCACCCGTAATAGATAATCGCCCAGCTGAACTAGAACTAACGGCTAAGTTGCTTATGGTCATCTCTGTATAAATCCACGAGTTGGCAATCGCAAGGTCAAATAAGTGAAAAATGGTTTTGACTTTACTTCTAGCTCCCATTCGATAATAACTGATCATCTTACCAATTAAATATATTCCCCCTATGGATTCGTTGTACTTTTTAACAATGTTTGGTCTAGGTACCTCAACATATCGTGAGTCCTTTTTTGCATATCTATTTCTATTTGCAACGCAGTTGACGCTAACATAACTGATTTTATATCGTTGGACTATGTTAATTTTTCCATTAGATCTTATATCTTGCTCAGAAGAACCACGACCTAATTCGACTCATCACCTTATCTGATGTTACATGAACTGCTTTGGGTATTCTGGATCTCATTGTTGTACCAGTTAAAAAAATATTTTTGTTTTACATGTACTCAAGTAAAGGTTAGGTGGTAAACTATCTATCAATGAATACATGTGTTCCTTCTAATAATGTTGTATATATATATATATATATATATATATATATATATATATATATATATATATATATATATATATATATATATATATATATATATATCTAAAACCTACAAAATATTCTCAGTTCGCCAGATCTATTCCAAAACCTTACTAATTTCCTCTATGAAACCAAGCTTTACCAGGAAATTTAGAAGACAAGCGTAGTTTAAAATTTAATAATTAATAATTGCACCAATATTAAATGTGTTTAATGTATTTCTTTATTGATTGTAATGTTACTGTGTTTTCTATAATAAAATTGTACAATGTATTCCTTTATTGATTGTAATGTTACTGTATATTCTATAATAAAATTGTACCTGTGTCAGTGACCTACGCTGTTCGAGACACGCAAAGCTAAGAAAAAAAAAATTGGAATTACCTGCCGGAAAACTCCGTTTTCTTGGGTCTGGATGATTCACTTTTTGTCTGCAATCAGATACAGGGAATTCGCTTTGTATCAATTTTATAAATAAGCGCTTTTCTGGAACAATAGGTAAGACATCTGGGGTATCTAGGATATCCGGGGCTCCTTGAAATGCGGAGGACGACCCGCCACTAGAATCGGATCCAGATGAGCTATTTTCCGACTCTGCTTCGCTCGAATCATCTAAAATTATATTTTGTAATAATACGAATTGTGAAAGGATTAGTCCCAAAACCACCCAAGAATATATCCTAACCTCACATGGAAACCAGTTGACTATCTTTATGATAGTAATCATTTTCCTATTTTAATATCTAAAAAATCTGCAAAACATTTCGACTCCTTTAAAAAATGGAATATTTCTAATGCCAACTGGGATGGCTTTCGATTATATACTGAAAGCAAACTAAGTAATTCAACATTAAACAAATACCGCAAAGACAGTACTAAAGCAAATTTAATTACCTTAAAAAAACAGAGTCAAATCTAAGTATGTAATTAAACAAAGCAAAAAAGACTTTTGGAAAAAACACGTTTCATCCATAAATACTGACACTCCTTCTACCAAACTTTGGAAAAAAATTAAACACATGACAGGAATGAAAACTTGTTCAAAAATTTCTGCCATACTTACTCAAAACAGCATAGTCACTTGTAGTCAACAAATTGTTAACATCTTGGGTGAAACTTTTCATAAGAAAGCAACAAATAGACTTACTTCAAATTGGCAGCTTCCTATGTGTACTAATCTAAACTCCAATTTATCTGATAACAGAAAATCTAATAAAACTTCTCTAAATATGCCGTTTACATTACAAGAATTATCAGACATATTGTACTGTTGCAAAAATTCAGCTGCAGGTATAGATAACATTCCCTTTAACTTTATTAAAAATCTTTCAAAGCCTACTCTAGCTAAACTGCTGGAAATTTACAATTTAATATGGACCAAAATATCATTTCCAAATTTGTGGCAAAAATCCATAATAATTCCTGTTAAAACAAGCAAACTTTCAACTAATCTAAATTCCTACAGACCAATTTCTCTTACATGTACAATGTGTAAATTTATGGAGAAAATTATCAATAAAAGACTTCTGTGGTTCCTAGAAAAATATAAAATAATAAATTTGGCACAATCAGGTTTTAGATCACATCGAAGTACAGCAGACAATCTAGCAATCCTCCAAACATCAATAATTAACGCCTTTCAGTGCAAATAAGACCTACTAGCTGTTATCACCCAAATGGTTTGGCAAGATCACTGGAATAAAATCCCTTCCAAGCTTCGTGACATCCATCCCAACGTTAAAAAACTTGAGTTTCCTTCTATGACACAAAAAACAAAATCTTAATTCGCCGACTTAGAATCGACCATACAAGACTAACTCATAAACATTTAATGACTTCCCAAGATCCACCTAGATGTACACACTGTGGTAATATTCTATCTGTTAAACATATTCTCGAAGACTGTTCCCACTTTAACAACGAAAGAAAAAAGAATCTTTTTGGTCGAAACCTACAAAATATTCTCAGTTCGCCAGATCTATTCCAAAACCTTACTAATTTCCTCTATGAAACCAAGCTTTACCAGTAATTTTAGAAGAAGAAACGTAGTTTAAAATTTAATAAATTGCACCAATATTAAATGTGTTTAATGTATTTCTTTATTGATTGTAAGGTTACTGTATATTCTATAATCGAATTCGAATCGAGTCAGTAACACAGTACCTGTGTCACTGACCTGGCGCTGTTCGAGACATGTAAAGCTAAGAAAAAAAATTAGTAATTTGCTTTTAATCAATTTTATAAATAATCGCTTCTCTGGAACAACAGATAAGACACCTGGGGCATTTGGGATATTTGGGGTTTCTTGAAATGTGTAGGACCCGCCACTAACCACGGATCCAGAAGAGCAGTGTGCCGACTCGATATCTAGCATTTTTGCTTCGCTCGAATCATCTAAAATTATATTTTGTAATAATACGAATTGTAAAAGGATTAGTTCCAAAAATATCTGACGCTATATCTGTGGATACATTCCAAATATCATCGGGATCATATAAATCTAAATCTGTATTTTTAACAATTAAATTATGAAAGTTTCAATCGCTCAAAATTTCATTGATTAAGTATAAATATTGTCACTAAGCTGGACTTGCACAGACGGTGGCCGGATAAGTGACCTGTGACTGTGGCGCACCTATGAAGGGTTTTGGGGGTTAATCCCCCCCCGGGCATATAAAGTAAAAAGGGCATATAAAGTAAAAAATATATAAAGAATAGTAGGAAAATGTAACTTTTCTTTCACACACAATACAAAAAATCCAAAACGCTAATTGAATAATTAAATTACCACTATAAAAACACAATAATTATTGTATACATAAAAATTTTTCATTATATTTAGATATAGATACCTAATATTAGACTTATGAAAAAGTAGACAGAGTCTCTTGCGAGTAGCATACGCCTACAGGACTGTATCTGCGGTGGCCTTGTGAACTATTATGAGTTGTGTTCCTCTGCATGTGTTAGCAGTAGAAAAGAGACATCTCTATGAGAGAAGAGAGCATTTGACAACAGCTGTAAAAAAGAAGAAAGGGAAAGATCAATGGAAAGATGGCAAGAAGAGTGGAACAACAAGGAAGATGTTGCCCAGTGGACCAAGATGCTGATCCTGAGCCTAAGGGACTGGGTAGATTGCCTATTTTAGGGTTTTTCTTCCTAGGTTCAGAAAGACAGATACAGATAAATGCCTATACTGCGAATATTCCGACATTGTTACTCACACAATGCTAGAGTGTAATAGATGTACAGTGGAGAGAAACAGAATGTATAAAGAAATAGGTATGAACCCTGTAACTGTAAGAGAGACGATAGTGGAAATGACGGGAAGTACAGAGTGTTCACAATTACATCCGAGCAGTCATTAAAAAGAAAGAAGAAGAAGAGAAACACCAACCGGGCCAACGACAGAGATAAGACCTAATTACTATTTTAATGGGAATAAGTCGCAATTGCAATAAGCCATACCTTTTAGGAATAATCACAGAAGTATACAGGGATAACACTACTTACCTAAAAAACGGTAATAGACTATCAAAGCCAATAAAAGTAATTAAAGGACTAGGCAGCCCTCCAAAATTTGAAAAACCACTGCCGGGGAATGGTAATCCCCATAGGAAATGACGTACTGTTCTCCCTGAACTTTGCGTATAACCAACTCGTCCTAGCTCAAGATTTTTATGATCTAGAATTTATGTTAAAGCGTCGATACAAAGAATATTTAAAATGGAGGTTACAAGTCAGCATGAAGAAAACAGAATATTTAGTTATCAATTCAGATGCAAGTTTTAGGTTAGGTTTAGGATGGAAGCTCCCTGGAAGAAAAAAAAAGAGGTAGACCTCGACGCTCATGGAATCAAAGAATTAGAAGAGCGATGGAATTGAGAGGTTTGGAGGAGGAGCATGCCTTGGACCGGTTGGCGAAGGAGAACGGAAATACGGCAATAGTCGTCTCCAAAATGTACTGTATTTATAAGTTGGATTAATGGCAAACGTCAATAAACTTATTTTACCTTCAATTGTGGCTTATTCCCATTAAAATAGTAATTACTTTAAAATGCCCTAAGAAAATAGCTTCAGAACAATAGATAAGATCTAGATAAGAGAAGGGAGTGTTCCAAAAATGACGTCAGCCTTACAGCGACCACCCAACTTTCGGAGTACGATACGTGCGACAGTCAGCTGCGCACAAGTAAGAGGGGGTAGTTTAAGTTGGTAGGCAGGATAATAGATACCTGAATCTTTGCCACTGCTATCTTTAGTACTTTAAATTAAACTAAAACCCAAATTTTAGGGACTCAAAATGGAAGTAGCATAAAATAAAACAATTTGAAAATACCCCCCTCAAACAAATTCTATGTGCGCCACTGACCTGTGATGACGTATAATCTAACACTGGTGGTACGTCTTCATTTTGATTAAATATACTAGAACGGCTTGAGACTGTAAACGGGATTTGAATTGAATGACTTGATTCTAGATTCTTAAATATCGGACGAAGTTCTGCAAAACGCTTCGCTTGCATGAAATCAATCGCAGCTTCAACCAGAATTATAACCAATTAAATAAAAAAAAAACAATTAAATTAAAATCATCATTCCGACATCAGAATCTAACCACCAAAACGTAAAAAAATCACACATTGTTTAATTACTTGCAATTTCGAGGAATAAACATGGCGGCACCTGTCAAATTTCTTATGCCGCTTTTAAAATTATGGCCACCCAAAACTTTAATGCAACAATGTGCAGTAAAAAATCATATCAAAAAACGTATTAGTTTAAATGCGAGCATGCTGTGCAATATTTAACTAACCTAATGTAAGAGATTGTATCTATTGACACGAGAAAATAGAATCTACTCAAGTAATACTTGTTTACATGTCAAATAATTGGTATATGAAAAATGCAGAGAAAGGCTGTTTTTAACAAGATCATCGTCTACAAAAGTAAGTGATTTATTTAGAGAAGTTGATCTGATCACACCAGTTCTGATTGTCACAGAATTTTCAATAAACTCAAAGAAAGCCTGGAAGGGAAAAAATGTGTACTTCTATATTGCTTGACAACAATCTCTTGATCTTTTGATAAAGTTTGGTAGACGGGATTGCTGTACAGATTATAATAGTAATTACCATATCATATTTATCGATTTATATAGGTTAAGAAAATTATTCAAAAAAGATGAAGTGGAAGGAGACGAGTGGTGTGTTCTTTAAGAAAAATGATTCCTATAAAAGAAAAATTTGTAAAGCTAGCGTATTAGACGGGTATGATGTAAGGAACTGATGTTGTTCAATTAAAAAGAGGAACAACGAATGCGTGTGGTGGAAATGAGAATGTTTAAATGTATGTGTGGGGTGACAAAAAAGGATATGATGGAAATGAGTATATTAAGGGAAGTCTAAGGGTGATGGTACCTTTATGGTTATGGTTATGGTAGAGCGGGACAGGGCCCACTTATGAGCCTTTCAGATACTTAGACCTCGTAAGACGGATCCATTGTATCACCCCAAGGGTGGTACCAGTTGATGCCAAAATGAGATCTTACACTTCAGCGTCAGCGGCATATGCGGTTCGTTAATAGCGATCAGGAAACCCTGATGATGGTCGCGGAGATGTGCGCAGAAGGGCTAGCTGTGAGGAGCTCTGGAGCCGACGTCGATACATTACCGATCTTGGATCTTGGTGGTAGTAGCAAATACCTGTTGTCGATTTGGTTGCAATTAGCATCTCATTACAAATGAATCAGATTCGCTGTCATCTGATACACAAATATTCGTTCTTTTTTTTAATGTGATTTATGATATTGCTATAATTTTAATTAAAAATTAATAAATAATTTTATGATACTGGTATTTATATAATTTAATAAAAGTTCTTAGACATTCTTAGTGGTACCTTATGGTAGTATACGGGATTGTCTTGCGTCGGAGGTCGGAGCCAGTTAATAATAATCTATTTTTTACATGAAATCATCGGTAACTTTTCCATTAATTTTGAGTCATGGTATCGAAAACAAAGACATTTAAAATCATGGTTTTAACTACATCAATCAATGGTTTATAGCTTATCCGCCCACCCAATTCTGCCATTTGAAGATCTGCTTTTGTAATGAGCTGCCAATTGTAACCAACTAGACTTTAAATGACGACAAACGTAAATGTATTGATACTTACTATCAGAATTTTTATGGTCATCCATCATTGAATCTGGTCACCTTAAAAAAAATCAATACTTGTTAGATATAATTCATTAATTAAAGAAATATAATAAGCTTATTAATAATTTTTTGTACAATTAAATTTTTATGGTGATATACGGCAAAATGGATAACAGAAAGTCTAGTTTGGGTATAAGCATTATAACAAATACGCTCGTCTTTCTTGTGTCACCGCAGCATCTATTTCTATGAGGATTTCTGTCATATTTTATATTCTGTTTCTAGTTCAGCTTCTTTTTTTTGGATTTCATGTTTATGATTTTTGAAAGCATAGCTTTCTTGGAATGCATTGATCGATGTAATGGATCGCGCAGTCCCATGCGTGTTTTTTAATAAAATAAACTAAACTAAAATAAATAAAATATAAACTAAAAATAAAATTAAATTAAATTAAAATAAAATAACATTAAATTAAAATAAAATTAAATTAAAGTAAAATATTCCAATCGAATTAAATCGAATGGAATTAAATTGAATTAAATTAAATTAAAAACCATTGCTCAGTGCTTAGACGGTAAGAAAGCTATACTTTCCTTCCTCGGTCACTCCTGGAGTGCCACAACCCATATTAGTTCTTATAAAACGTCTACATAGACAATATAATCTAGTATACTTTTTACATTCCTGCTCCATTGGATGGTACTAGTAGTAGGGAGTATTTACCACCAGTAGATCGTTAATACAAAATTCTAGAACTTTCTCTATTTTATTTTATGCGATATTTTCCTGTATTATTTGGATATTTTCTTATTTTTCTATGCATATCTTACATTACTATTTTTATGTTATTTCTTTTTGGTATGTATATATGCTTTTCTTTAATTTATAGGTTTTAATAGTTTGTTACGCCACTGTCAAAATATTTATTTAGCCAAAAGTGTTGTTTAGCTTTTGATAGTGACATTGAGTCTTGTTCATGTCTTGTCATTATTAATTTTTATTACTGTCATAAGAGACGTCATTTTAATATTAGTTAAAAGATTCAAATGTTGTTTCTTTTTGCAGGTAATGTAATTTTAATTTAATATTGTACAACTAATAATAAAGTTGTTCTTTTTAGAAAGAGACGCAATTGAGTTTTTTTAATGAAACTTTGCATTACAAAAAAAAACATTAGATATAGACCTTCTCTAAGATTTGTTCTAAAATGTCCATTGAAACACCAGTTGTGGATATTAGACATTCTTCAGTGTGAACACTTTGCTGTACCAATGTAAAATCGTTGAAGTATACATATTTCCATCTTCATCTATATACTTTTTGAAAAGCTGCTGTAGCCTGTAATGGTTACAGCATTACAGGTCATGATTGGAATTATTTTGCATATCAATTGGCATTAAAAAGATTTAATTTTCCTCGGTCTGAATTGAGGTTATGGTGATAAATTAAAATCTTAGTTTTGCCATTTGAACTTAAATTATAAGCAAAAATGAATGTGAGAGATTATGAAGCTCATATTGACTTAATGGGAGATAAATACTGCTCCAAACAGCCATACAGATGTAACATTAAAGACAGAAATTAATAATAAAATTGTTACCCCACAGTCACAACTTTTTCTATTGATTGAGGACTTAATCGTAGAAACTAGAAATTGTAAATACTTTTTCACTTCAGAGATGGATGGCAACATTTACTTCTTGGAAAAGAGTTCTTAGTATACTTAGATCACAAACATTTAGAAAATTTATACATAAAAGCTAGAACTGATAAAGAATTTGGAGACTTAACATTCTACTTATTTCAATATAATTTTAAAGTAAAGTATAATTCCAGGAAAATATAACCCAGAAGCAGACTCTTTTTAAGCCGAAATCCAGTTCTAGAACCAACGCTCAAATGTTGATCTACAAAATACTACTAATAAATACAGGTTCAAGAATGACATATATTATAAAAAGTCAAAAAGAAAAGACAACATTATTTTATCAGAAGATATAAGTAAAGCCTTATTTACACCTTTTAGTAGACTATGGGAATTGCGTTTTAGATTTTCGAACAAGAATAAACATAATTACAGCCTGACATCCCTACGAGATCAAGGGCAGTGTTGTAAAAACAACCTGTATAATATTGTAATCGTATAGTTATTTTATCAAATTGTGCGCTCAGGTCGTCAGCTCTCGTGTTAACGTGTGTGCGACTGATTTCCTACATCAGGGACCCGTCCTCCCCTCGTTATATAACTTAGGAGACAGTGCCAATTTGCCTCTCGGCAAGTGAAGGCCGGGTGTGTGTGTGATCCCGAAAAGTACGTAAGCCGCGTATGCGCTATCGTGAGCCGGTGTTTTCAGTGTTTTGTGTTAAAACGTATATAGTTGGGTCTCTCTCAATTTTATCATTTCATGTATATCTGTTACTGCCTCCCCGCACTCACTGTAAAGCTAATATTTGTATAACTCTTTATGTAATAATCAGAATTGCGATAATTGTCAATGTTTGAACCAGCCCTTAAGTCTATTGTGTAAATACATCGAAGGAAAATACCTCTTAATTGTTTTATTGCTTCAGTGGTCCTTAATAAATATTTTGAAGCAATTAGGTGTTCAAATAAGCCTCTCTTAAATGTGGATAGTTTGGCAACAAAGTTTACCCTTTCCAACATTTGTGGTCTCTTCGAACCGGATATTGTTTATCGCAATTCCTCTTCCGATTTTCTTCATAAATCAAATTAATTTTCTCTTATTTAATTCTTTTCCCACAAAAATTAAAATAAAACTCATTACTAAGTGCTCTTCACAAAATAGAACTTTGCATAAAAACATAAGATAAACAATCTCACGGCACATGGAACATTACGTCACCACGCAAGTGTTTGAAGTGTTTCCTCCCAAAATTCTTAGATTTATCGCTCTTCGCCGGCCGGTATCAAGTAAAATTGCTGACAAGAAACATGTGATGTGAATATGGATTTATGGATTTTTTAGATTCATTTCTATTTGGTGAGTTCGTTCCAAGATATATTTTTATAATCACGCGTACAGGGACATTCAAAAGTTCGAACGCATATTATTAGTATACGGGACGAGTTTATATTTCGCAGCATTCGTACAGACATTATTTTCTGAGACTCTTGTTTATTATACGGGGTGGACTAAGCTGTGTTTTAGACTCTAAAATTTTTTATTTCTCCTGTATCTCTCATAGATAAATATCTCGCAAAGCTTTCGATACATTTCTAACCGCAATGGATCAATTAAAGAAACAACGCAAACCGTTGAAATCAAAAATCTCTCGTATCTCTAATTGGTTAAGGGATAACTCTGCTCAAGAAACGGATCCCTTGCAGTTCCAACTCCGTCGTACTGAACTAACGAATTGTTACGCCAAATATGATGACCTCATGGATCAGATTGAGGAACTGGACGAAGCAAACACTGAAGAACGCGATAGGGAAGAAATTGAAGAAAAGTACTTCTCAACTCTAGCAGGTCTTCAACATAGAATGGAGATGCTCCAACCTCTTTCACACCAGTCCAGTTCCACTTCTGCACGTTTAGCTAGTGCTAAAGTGACTCTTCCCGAAATTAAAATTCAAACTTTCTCAGGATGCTTCTCAGAATGGAGTGCATCCTATCAGCTCTTCGAGACGTTAATTATTAATAACCCGGAACTCAACAACGTCCAGCGTTTTGTTTATCTCAAATCTTTTCTACGCAACGAACCTCTCCAGTTGGTAGAAAACATCCAAGTTTTAGAAGAAAACTTCCAAATCGCGTTAGACACTCTTCGAAATCGCTACGAAAACAAATCGCCCGTAATTAGTTTGCATATACAGCGTCTTTTGAAAGTTCCATCCTTAGTCAAAACTAATGCAAAGGCCTTACGTGAATTTTTGGTCACCGCAAAACAGACCTTACTCGCGCTAAAAAATATGAATGTACCCATCGAGCATTGGGATCTCTTATTAATAGAAATATTTTTGCAAAAAGTGGACTTTACTACTCACCGGTCTTTCGAATACGAGTTAGGGTCAAAAGATAGTCCCACGCTAAATCAATTCTTTGATTTTTAGAAAAAAAGTGTGACATTATGTAAAAGTTAAACTCCTCAGATAATAACGATAAAAAAGTTATTAAAACTCACTCTAAAACGGTTCTCTTCTCTTCGGCAAGTAATAAAAATAACTCGTACTCCAAAACATGCGTATTTTGTAATAATGCTACACACACTATTTATGCATGCACAAAATTTGCTAATCTTTTCTTACAGGATAAGTATAAATTTGTTAATGAAAACAAACTATGTCGCAACTGTTTAGGAACTAAACACTTTTCTCAAAATTGTTCGTCTCAACGTTCATGTAGTATATGCAAGAAAAGGCATCACACACTCTTGCACAATGACCATGAAAATAGCTCTTCTTCTAGTAGATCTTTTCAACGACAAAATCACGCAACCTCTCGCAATGTACAAAACACTTGGTCTGATGGTGAAGCCGGTCCAAGTAATTCTGTCTCTCTCTCTGAATCTCAAACTTCTCAGGTCTCAAATGTGATGTGGTCTCAACTTCTCTCTCTGCTCTGTCAATAAAGCAGGATGTTCTGCTGGCAACCGCTCTAGTCACTATTTATTCAAAGCATGGCGTACCCATACACGCTAGATGTATTTTAGATAGTGGATCTCAGTCGTCATTTGTCTCTAAAGATTTGGTTCAAAAATTAAATCTCTCTCCTTACAGCAAAAGGTTACAAATCTCTACTATCTCTGAACATAGTTCATTCTCGAACAAAATGGTCGATCTAGAAATTTTTCCATACAAAAGAAATGGTAATGGTTTCAAAATCTCCTGTGCTATTTTAGACAACATAACTTGTAGACTCCCCCAGGTATCCATAAACAGAAGTAAATTTAATATTCCCTCTACAGTCACTCTCGCAGATCCCACCTACTCTGTCCCTGGAAATATAGATCTTCTTCTTGCCAGTGACATATATAGCGAGTTGTTATCGGATGGTTTAATACGTTTAGGTAAAGGACTCCCTGTTCTCCAGAACACACGCTTAGGGTACATTATGTTTGGTGCTTTACCTCCTTACGCATTTCACAAAGGAATTTATCGGTCACAGTTGTCCCCTACACAGTCAAATGTCTCTTTATTTGTCCAGTCCATATCTGAGGAAGATAAGCTCGATAATATAATTCGACAATTCTTCGAAGTCGAAGAAGTGACCCCCTCTGTTAAAATCTCCTCCTCTGAGGATCTGGCTGAACAAATATTCACTGAAACAACTCAAATTCTACCTTTTGGTCGGTTTCAGGTAAAGCTTCCTCTCATTTCTGAAACAGCACATAAAATGCTGGGCAATTCTTACAATATGGCTAGGAAAAGGTTTATTAGTTTAGAAAATAAACTCTTAAAACACGAAAATGTATACTCTCAATATAAAGCATTCATCAATGAATATGTTTCTCTTGGACATGCCAAAAAGGTTCCTCTTTCTCTCACAAATGTGCACTTAGAAAATAAATACTTTTTACCTCATCACTCTGTCATAAAAGAAGAATCATTAACTACCAAATTACGGGTGGTTTTTGATGGCTCCATGAAAAGTTCCAGTGGCTATTTTCTTAATGACATCCTGTTGAAAGGAAAAACTCTTCAACATTCGACATTCTCCTTCGGTTTAGATTGTATACCTATGTCTTCACTTCCGACATACAAAAAATGTACAGGCAGGTACAAATTCATCCTGATCACACATTCCTGCACAATATCCTCTGGCGGGATTCTCCAGAACAGGACATCGAATGTCTTGAGCTTCAAACCGTAACTTATGGAACAAAAAGCGCAAGCTTTCAAAGTACTCGTTGTTTGATGGAATTAGCTAAAACTCATCAAAACAACTACCCATTGGCCTCCGATGCTCTCTTAACAGGCTGCTATGTAGATGACATTCTATATATGGTGCCAATGACACGCAAACTCTTCTTAAGGCTCATAATGAGATAACTGACCTACTTAACAAGGCATGCATTTCTCTTCATAAATGGTGCTCTAATTCAAAAATGTTTTTAGAAAATGTTTCTACTCTCTCTACAAACTCTGCCTATGTTATTTCACCAGAGAACCAGAATGCTTCTAATAAGGTTTTAGGTCTCTGTTGGAACCCCAGTACTGATACATTTTCAATTTCTGTACCTCAATTATCAATAAAGGATAATTACACAAAAAGGGAAGTACTCTCTATTATCGCTCAAATTTTTGATCCACAAGGGCTCATTACTCCCGTAACTGTTCTTGCTAAAATTATTATGCAAAAAATTTGGATTTCTAAAATTAATTGGAATGACTACGTGGATTCAAATATTTTAAATGAATGGTTGAAGTTTATAACTGATCTCGCTGCTCTCAAAGACATAAGCATACCCAGATGTCTTTTCTCATGTCATGAAATTTCTTCTATTGAAATTCACTCTTTTTCTGACGCAAGTTTGAAAGCATATGCTGCTTGTTGTTATATACGGGTTATCTACAAATCAAACAATGTCTCGTGCTCTCTCATTGCTTCGAAAAGTCGTATTGCTCCTTTAAAGACCATAACGCTTCCAAGGCTGGAACTTATGGGTGCTTTATTGGCTAGCAAGCTCACCACAAAGGTGGTTGATATCATAAAGGATAAATTGCCCTCTATTACCTCTATAAACATGTGGAGCGATTCTGAGATAGTTTTGGCGTGGCTCAGATCACATCACTCCAGATGGAATCAATTTGTCGCCAACAGGGTAGCTCAAATTCAAGAAAATTCTTCTCACTCTCATTGGAGACACGTAAAGTCTAAAGACAACCCTGCTGACATCCTCTCCAGAGGAATGATGCCCTCTAACATACTCAACTCCACTCTTTGGTTTCACGGTCCCCAGTTTTTGCAAACATTTGACCTAAATTTGTCTGAATATAGTCCTAAGTTTAATTCTGATAAATTACCAGAAGAAAGAAAAGTTGTTCGTCGCACTCGAAGTGCTCAATTTGATTTCTTTGTCATGCTTTCTGAAAGGTTCTCCAGTTTCACGAAATATGTAAGGACTATAGCTTATGTACTCAGATTTGGTAATAACGCAAAGTCTGGCACTCAAAAATTATCCGGTGCACTTGAAGTATCTGAACTTCAAAATGCCAAAATGAAAATTATAAAATTATTGCAAAAATCAAGTTTCTCCTCAGAAATTGCTGATCTCAAAGGCAATAAGATTATTTCTAATAAGTCTCTCTTACAATTTGCTCCTTTTCTTGACAAAAATGAAATGCTCCGTGTAGGTGGACGTCTCAGGTATTCCGAAGTTACCTTTGATCAAAAATATCCTCTCCTCCTCCCCTCGAAAAATCATGTTGTTCGTCTAATTCTCAAAAAAGAACATCTTAGGCTCCATCATGCAGGTCCTCAGAATACTCTCTCTCAAGTTCGCCTTAGATATTGGCCCTTGAATGGTCTACGGGAGATTAAGAGGATAGTCCACGAATGTCATGTTTGTTTCAAGTTTAATGCCAAACCCTTAGCTCAAATCATGTCTGATTTACCTAAGGAATGCTTATGCTCTGCTCAAGTTTTTGCTCATGTAGGTTTGGATTTTGGTGGTCTCTTTCTAATAAAGGCCTCTAAACTTCGTAAAAGTCCCTTGATAAAGTCATACATAGCTCTATTTGTCTGTATGTCCACACGTGCGGTTCATATAGAATTAGTCAGTGGGCTCACAACAGAAGCGTTTCTTCTTACTCTTAAGCGCTTTATCAGTCGAAGAGGTCTCCCTCAGACTATATTCTCTGATAATGCGACAAACTTTCTGGGGGCTAAAAATCAGTTATTCGAACTCTATTTCTTGAAAAATAAGGAAACTAACTCTTCTATTCAGGCATTTTTAGCCTCCTCTCAAATTCGGTGGAAAGCAATACCACCTCGATCTCCTCATCATGGAGGACTCTGGAAGAGCGCTATAAAGAGCGCTAAACATAATATCTATAGATTGTTGGGCAATCTCAAAATTACATTCGAGGAATTCAGTACCGTGCTTACCCAAATTGAAGCCGTACTTAATTCTCGGCCCATTTGTGCCCTCTCTAATGATCCCTCCGATTTCACATATCTTACCCCTGGTCACTTCCTAATTGGAAGGTCTCTCACCTCGCTACCCGACCAGGAGTATACATCTATCCCGGAAAATAGACTTAGCATCTGACAAAATCTCTCTAAGCTCCAGCAACTTTTTTGGAAAAAGTGGTCGACTGATTATCTGAATCGACTTCAAAATCGTCCAAAATGGTTTCTCCCATTCAAAAATTTAGAACCCAATGACCTTGTGTTAGTTAAAGAAGATAATCTCCCTCCTCTCTACTGGTCATTGGCACGAGTGATGGATGTCTTTCCGGGTAAAGATGGCCGAGTGAGAATTGCATCTGTTAAAACTAAGGATGGGATTTTCAAACGCACGATAACAAAATTGTGTCCCCTTCCTGGTGAAGGATTATGTTAATGTTATTAGGTTTAGTACTTTTACTCATATGTTGTTTGTATACTATTACTCATATTGTTTTTTTTATGTACTCTTTTCTTTTTAATGCTTTTTATAATGTTAAAGCTAGTGCTTCAACTGGGGGCAGTATGTTGTAAAAACAACCTGTATAATATTGTAATCGTATAGTTATTTTATCAAATTGTGCGCTCAGGTCGTCAGCTCTCGTGTTAACGTGTGTGCGACTGATTTCCTACATCAGGGACCCGTCCTCCCCTCGTTATATAACTTAGGAGACAGTGCCAATTTGCCTCTCGGCAAGTGAAGGCCGGGTGTGTGTGTGATCCCGAAAAGTACGTAAGCCGCGTATGCGCTATCGTGAGCCGGTGTTTTCAGTGTTTTGTGTTAAAACGTATATAGTTGGTCTCTCTCAATTTTATCATTTCATGTATATCTGTCACTGCCTCCCCGCACTCACTGTAAAGCTAATATTTGTATAACTCTTTATGTAATAATCAGAATTGCGATAATTGTCAATGTTTGAACCAGCCCTTAAGTCTATTGTGTAAATAAATCGAAGGAAAATACCTCTTAATTGTTTTATTGCTTCAGTGGTCCTTAATAAATATTTTGAAGCAATTAGGTGTTCAAATACGCCTCTCTTAAATGTGGATAGTTTGGCAACAAAGTTTACCTTTTCCAACAGGCAGTCTTTTTTTTATTTCGCGCTTCTTGCGAAAAAAACAGGCGAAAGAATGTCGAAGTCCTTTGCGCCTCAGATAAATAGACGTCAGATGTTCAGCTTAAGATCCAAGGTTAAGGGAGTTTATATCAAAGCGAAAGAACATTTTTCTTCCTTTTTCATTTGGGAGTCAAGTCCAGGCCAACAGTTTTATTGGCCAGCCAGAAAAAAGAAGTGGAGTTGAAGTGTTTGTTTTTAAGCTTGAGGGAACTGAACTATATTATGGTTTTCTTAATTTCTGGATTATCTTTTGTTATCAATATGTTGAAACATGCCCAGCTATCTCCTTACAAGAGCAAAGCTAACACGAATAAACAGAACAATGATTACAAAAGGTAGAAAACAATAGCAAGTAGTCAAATTTGAGCACTTTATTATGGAAAAATTATTAATCATGCAGACATTTAGTGCGAAGAAAAACAACAATTAAAAATAAACAAATCTCTATGATTTAAAATTTAGTTAATTATTTGAATAATACAAAATACTTCATAACAACTTAACATCATATAGGTATTTCTTCGATTATTTCATGTATTTTTACTTTATTATTTTATTTTTATTTCAGGTTTTCATTTCTGGGGATTCTTCTTTTCTTCAGCTTATTTTTTCGGCATTTTGACTTTTTTTTTTCTTCTTTTTTAAACAGTTTTAAAACCCGTCACAAATAAAAACAAAATATATTTAATACGACACGCGAATTTCTCTTTATCCACCTGTTTTTTATTGTATAATTATATTAATAATATGTTGTATAAGTAGGGGAAAGGCGTGTACCTTGGGACGGTTTTACCTTGGGACAATCATTATAAAAATGTAACCGTTGTAGCGAGAAATCTGAGAAATTTGTAATATGATGGCAACACTGTCTCCACTTACATCAAACATTCGCGTTTCCGTCAGCAGCCATTTGATGTGACGACAAGTGTAAAACGTTTTGGTGTCCGTGAAGTAAATTTTATCCATCTTTATAAAATAATAGGAAAAGCACGGTAAGAACTATTGGTTGAATTTTTTCGGCGTATTTCGTCTTTATATATTTAATGCTCACTGTAAACTATATTTTATGAGAAAAAACTTTACTTTAAATTGATGAGGTTAGATTTAGTAAAACATGTGCTTGGTTGTACCTTGGGACGTTGTTATGGTTGTACGTAGGGACTTGTCCCAAGGTACAACCAGATATTTTTCTTCACCGTGTTAATGTTAATCTTATTGTTGCAGATGGGAAGAAGTGCTACAGGAAAAAAAAGGGTGAAACCAGATGCAGAAGCATTAGAAGCAGCTGCCAATGAGATACTGGCGCATAGTCGACCTTTGAGAGAAATAGCTAATCTGTATGGTGTTTCAAAAAGTACTCTTGGTAGGCATATTCAAAAACATAAAGTGTCTATGAAAGCGACTTTCAAGTATGAAGCGAATAATTCAACACGCAAAGTCTTCAGTACTGAACAAGAAAACGAACTGCTCACTTACATTATCAAAGCTGCACAGTGGAACTATGGCGTCACTGTTGAAGAAATGCGAAAACTAGCATATCAGTACGCCAAACTCAACAATGTGAACTACCCTGAATCATGGGATAATAATAAAACTGCTGGTAGACAATGGTACCGATGTTTTAGAACTTCTTATAATAACAAAATATCTCTTCGGAAGCCTGAAGCCACAAGCTTAGGTCGAATGGCCTGTTTCAACAAGCCAAACGTTTTAATATTTTTTGATAAATTGGGAGAAATTTATTCGAGATTAAAGTTAACACCTCAAAATGTGTGGAATCTCGATGAGACCGGCTGCCCTACTGTTCACAAGCCAGTTCGTGTGCTTGGCGATATAAAAGCTAAGCAAATTGGAGCAGCTACTTCTGGCGAGAGGGGTATTAATGTTACTATGATAGCCTGCGTTAGCGCTGCCGGAACATTTATTCCACCAGGTATAATTTTTCCACGTGTTCACTTCAAAGAGCACATGATTAACAACGCACCACCTGGAACTATTGGTATGGCAACTTCTAGTGGTTGGTCCAATGCTGAATTGTTCGTTGAATATCTTCAACATTTCATTTCAGTTGTGAAGCCATCTCCTGAAAATAAAGTGTTGCTTATCCTCGACAACCACGAAAGCCACCTCTCATTGGCTGCTATACACATAGCTAGGGATAATGGAATAGTAATTTTAACCTTTCCTCCGCATACCAGTCACAAACTTCAGCCGTTGGATAGGTCTGTGTTTGGGCCATTTAAAAATTATTTCAATAATGCTAGCAAAGAATGGATGCTGAACCATCCGGGAAAGCCTATATCTATTTACGACATGTCAGAGCTGATAGGAAAAGCATTCCCATTGGCGTTTACCCCAAATAACATTTCGTCAGGTTTCAAAGTAGCAGGTATATGGCCATTTAATGCAAACGTGTTCGGAGACCATGAGTTCTTACCAGCTGAGGTGACCAACAGGCCATATGAACCAAAACAAACTGATATTGAAGAGACAGAACTTATGGAAGTTGATGAAGCCATACCATCAACAAGCAGTGCGCCATGTTCCACTACTGGAATGACCCCTGAACAAATTCGCCCATTTCCGAAGGTTCCACCGCGTAAGACTGGTGGAAGGGGAAGGAGACCGGGAAGATGTATGATTGTCACAGACTCACCGGAGTTGCAGAAAATCAAGGAGCAGAAAATTAAAATATGTAAGCCAGTCCCGAGGAAAAAAGAGGCAGTCAAAAGAGCACTATACCCTGGCCGCTTAAAACATGGAATCCAAGGTCGCATGATCACTCAATGCAAGAATCGACAGGCGCTCGAAACTAGACCTTATGGGAAACTGTTTACACCGTCATTATTTGTGTCATGATACTATAACTTAAATGTTTTATGTATCATGATTTGTGTTTCACTTTCGCTGGCTGGTGAATTTTGTGAAAATGTTTAAAATTAATGTACATCAATAACCTCTAAAAAACGGTATAAATATATTATAGCAACATTGTTAGTTCGTTTTTGTTAAGCGGTGTAAACGTGGGAAAAGTGGTAACATAGGAAGAGGAATATTTAAGAGTGCGTGCCACTCACATGATCATTCCATCTTTTCAGCGGCTCAACTATAGTTGTATCTTCTTCTTCGTCTGAAGATGAAGACGAGCTCGAGCTTAAAGACATCTCTGATGGAAGCAGATTTGACTCAAGTTCCGAAGATGAAGATGTTCCTGATTTCTTTCCATCAGACAAAGTTGCACTCAATTTTACCATTGGCAGCTGGGTTGTGGTAAAATTTGAAGTCACTGGAAAAGCTACATCCACTGATGTTTACTATGCTGGTTTGGTTCAAGAAAGCATAAACCAAGAAGTTACTGTGAAGTTTCTCCGAAAACGGAAAGTTTATTTTGTCTTCCCAAATGTTGAAGATATTGCCGTCGTGAAGCATTCAAGCATAGTGAAAGTGTTGCCTGTGCCCAAAATACGGCGAGGATTTCATTCATTCAACATTGCCTTTCCACAAAATATTTCTTTTAAATAATATATAAATACAATAAAATACTTTTATTGGTTTTTTCATCATTAAAAAAGTTATTTCAATATTTGTTTTATTTATATAAATACAGTCAGTTCATGTCCCAATGTACAAACAACACTGTCCCAAGGGTAAACTACAGGTTGAACCTTGGGACTAATATCACTGTACACTTATATGGTAATTACTGATTTACTCGTTGGTTATTATCGATATTTTTAATATCAGTCCAGTGCCTAAATCTTCATTCTTTTACATGGATCAAATACATTTCAGTTTCAGATGAAAGAAAAAAACATAAAAATTTAAAAGTAAATTTTGTCCCAAGGTACACGCTTTTCCCCTAAACATAAAGCATTAATATTTTAAGAACTAATAGCTCGGGTTCATTCGGAAAAATATTCCCATGAGATTTGTTTACATAATCCCTTTCATGTGATACCCCAAAATTAGGTTGAAGAGGTCGCTCAGGCAAAAAATTGTTGAAAATGTTTTAAACAACTTTTTTTAAACAAAATTATAACAATAAAATTTTTTGGCTCAGGCAAATTTTTTTCAATTTTTTGGGTCAATCTGAACAAAACGAGTTTTCTGTAGATTTTTGTAAACTTGATCGTTTTTAAATAATTTAAAACTGAGAAAATCGCTAAATTACGATTTGATAGGCCCAAAAACACATTCAAACCTTGTTCTGTCATTTCCCGATAAGTATTTTGGGCCTGTTTCATTTTAAAATATTGTTTTTGAATCGTTAATAAAGCGCTTATGACAGGACAGGATTCATTTCTGAAGGGAGCTTGCTCTCTTGGCTGCAGCATCTAATGCATTTGTTAATCTGTTGTTGATGATCTTTGTGAATATCTTGTATATGATTGGTAGTAGACATAGGTCTGTCGTTTTTGATATCCACTTTGCTACCTTATTTATAAATTATATATGCTGTATTCCAGTGGTGTGGTATGCTTCTAGATCTTAAGCAGTTCGTAAATATGCTTGCTAAGATTTTCCAGGTTTTTTTGCTAGCATATTTAAGCAGTTCCACTGTTATGCCAACTATTCCAGCTGCTCTACCGCTTTTCATTTTCGTAACTGTCGATTCTACTTCTTCCGGAAGGACTTCTGGTACATCTTCTTGGTTACAGATTGCTTCTTTAAGTTGTAATTTGGATTGTATTATTTAATTTCTGTCTGTAATTCTGGTGTTTTCTCCTAGAGCAACAATTTGCTTTTTTCGAATAACTACTTTTCTTGTTTTCTTATAGTTTTTCCGGTTTTCGATTGTATTTTCTTATATCTTCCTTAATACTTTTCCTTATTGTCTTACAAAGTTCTGCAAATTCTCCGATTTCGTTGGCACTATGAAGGATGATTTCCATTAATTAACAGTTGTCGATTTGGTCATGTAATATTTCATCAATTGCCCTTTGGTCTTAGGTTTCTCTTAGATCGTTAATATTTATACCGGTTAGTTGGTTTTGTAATTTTACTCTATGTAATTTTATTTTTTCTATTTCAGATCTAGAACAATTTTTGCTCTAATTAGTCTATGGTCACTGCATGTTTGAAATTTATTTATTACACTGACATCTTTCATTGTAGCCATCTTGTTGGTTAAAATGAAGTCAACTTCGTTCTTGGTGGTTTCGTTCGGTGCCACCCAAGTCCATTTTATTTATGTTCGATTTTTTCTTAAAGAATGTGTTTGCAATTAGCTTGTTTTTGGTAGTATGCAAAATTAATATAACCAGTCTTTCTCTCGCACATCTCAAAGACGCACAAGGGTTGGTATTCATCTTTCGAAGAAAGTTTGGTCGAGTTGCAGAACTTCAATGCCAACTACCAGCCACTGGAAAAACTCTAAAACTCCCAGATGCTTCACGTTACCTTTTTTATCTGGCAACAAAAGACACAAAAGAGATTGTAACAGATAGTAAAATCGTAAAAATATCCTTTGTATGTTTTTGTATGTCTATGTTGTATGTCCTGTCCTGCAAAATCCACACATACTGCCAAGAAAACAAGGGAGTATCTCGAAAATTTACCATAAAAGGTTATAAGATTTGAGTTTGAACCTAAAACAACGAAAAAAAGCCATAGATAGCACTTTAGGAGACATAATCTAAAAGCGTAGAAGTAATAAATAGCCTTAAACCAGGGTGCAGATTAGTTTGAGGAGTCCAACTGAGTTAGTCGATGAGTTTTAGATGATAGCAATATATCATAACACAATCTAGTTGCTGTCGTGAAAATAAAACTAATCTCAGAAGACGATAAAACACTAATTAAAAAATAATGTCTTTTTCTTCTTCTTCTTTTTATATAGACATGACTCTGTCTGTTTTTCAATGTGCCTCCAGTAAGTTGTCATTCCATCGTTTGCGTGGTCTTCCTATTGTCTTGTTATTGGGGAACCGTCTTTTGCCGTCTTTATTACTCTATTTGTTGTCATTCGGCTTATATGATCGTTCCATTCTACTCTTCTATTTTTTACCCAGTTTTTGATGTTCTCCACCTTGCATCTATGTCGTATATCTGTACTTCTAGCTCTGTCCCATAGTGTCTTACCATCAATTTTTTTAAGTGTTTTCATCTCTGCTGTTTCTAACATCCTTTTTGTTCTCTCTATGTCAGGTCTTGTTTCTGCCGCGTATGTCATTATTGGTCTGATGACTGTTTTGTTAACTTTCTGACTGTTGCCTTTCGTTTCTTTCCCGATATTTTTATTTCTCCATATTGTTTCGTTTAGGCTGCCTGCGGCTCTGTTTACTCTATTCACTTGATCTTCCACTTCGGTTTCGAGCTTTCCGTAGCTAGATAATGTGATGCCTAGATATTTAAACTCCATCACTTGCTCTAAGATCTGACCTTCCAGCTCCAATTTACATCTTAGTACATTTTGCATTTTGTCTTTGTTGGGGAAATTAACATGTTAAATTTAAAATTAAAAAAATTAAAAAAATAATGTGAATGGTAATTTGCAAAAAACACTTACTGACAACAAAAAAAATTTGCACGTAAATAAAAAAGTATAAAATAATATAATAAAAAACACAACTGAAACCAGCTCAAGCATGCTTGACAAAACACATATTAAAGGCTAAAAAACAATGGATGACTAAGAATTAAATCCTTTAGATAGGAAAAAACCCGATAGATGAAATCAAATATGCTATCAAAAACAAAAAAAGATAATAAGACCGCTGGATGAAGTATTGGCAGAGGAGCAGTTAGGACAGCTCCTCTTAAGAAAACAAACCATGAATATCTGAATTTTTATAAGAGATGAAATTTTTGAGAGTAAAGTAATAAATATAAAGTTATTTGTAATGACGTATTCAATGATAACACAGTTAATAATTTTTCTTCCAAGATTTCCTTTAGCTGTGATGAATGGAAATTAACCTAGTAGGATAGACATCCCTTTACTTTCGAAAAAAAGTATTTACCACACAACCAGGGTAAAAATTGTAAAATCGTGCAATCTTGCAAAAATAAGCATAGTTTTAAATTCTTAACCTAAGCATTTAACCCTTCGGAGGTCGCGGTCATAAAGTGTACTATATAGGTCGCGGTGTATCTCAGAGATACATTCGTTTAAGTTTAATGTTTCAATACGATTGAAAAAAAACTGATCGAACTCAGAAGAAACGTTTATTTTGAACATAACTAATCAAAAAATAAGCGGATTTAAATTAATTTATTGTCAAGAGAAAATAAAATAAATGCAGTATTAAGAACATAACAAAATAAAAACATGTAATAACTACATGTACTAATCTAAGGCAAAAATAACCCAAACATATAATTCGATTTAGCTAAACTTAATAAGATTCATCAGCGGAAGGATTAGTAAAACGGTTATAACAACTGTTACAAACAATATTGCTATGCTTAAGACATAAGAATGTGGTACAACATTTACCATAGTATTTGGACAAACGCTTCGTCTTTGTAGCATAGCAAGAAAAACACCTTTTTCTTTTATTGTCCGTTTTGGCAACATCTGGATCTGCCCCACTGGTTGAACTTTTCTCCTTATGTTTCTGAACCTGAAGCTGCAATGGTCTGTGAATACCTGTAGTAATATCCGATCGCCGTTTTATTTGCTTTGACAATGAAGACAATTTTTCGAATGAAGAGTCTACGTCATATTTTTGAATTCTGATTTAGCATGCCAATGGACTGTGCGTTGATCCCAGCAACGTTCAAGACGACGTAAAATATCACCATAGGCCACCTTCTGCTGTTTCTGGCTACATTATACGAACCAACCATTTGGTCTACAGTGTCAACGCCTGATTTCGTCTTTTGTAATAATTGATTGTCTCTGGCTTGTGCGTATCTGAATTTACTACGTCATCGAAGTGCATACTAGATACTAAAATTACGTTTTTTCCCTTCTTCGACACATGCGATTCAAGAGTACAATCTTCACTTCAAGCAAAAAAGTTAGATTGTACTGGTCTGTTTGCCGTACTCACTAATTCAGGTGGTAGTTGACGTTTGTTTCTTCTGACTGTCCCTACATATGATAGTCTGTTCTTTTTCAAATCGCTGACGAGAGTTAGATCGGTGAACCAATTATCAGCAGTGATATTTCGTCCTGAATTATATATAGGTAGGTTCAGCTAATCTCTTGATCACATCTACTGGTTTATTGCTGACACGAAATGAACCTTCAGGCTACAGTCCTGCATAAATTTCCATATTGCCTGTGTGAAATAGCTTAGAATCAACCATGGAACAAATTTTAATCCCATATTTGTTAGGTTTTGATGGGATATATTGCCTAAATCCGCGAAAGCCTCGAAAGCTTGCCAACATCTCGTCTATAGTTACGTTTTGTCCCATAGAGTATTATTTTTTGCAATATTCTACAAATAGTGAAAAGATTTGTCTAAGAGCTGACAACTTAACAATCTTTAGCCGAGTCGTCTTGTCATCGAATCTTATACAGTTGTGAATAAATTTGAATCTTCGCATTGAAATCGTAAGTCTAAATAATTCCATTCCACTACCATCTGTTGCCCATAAATCTTTAGCCAAATTTAGTCGATTACTGTGGTGGAAGCCAACTAAATACAAAAGACCCAAAAATGATTTTAGTTCTATTTTCTCGGTTTGTTTAGCATTTCTTTATCTGGAATATCTACTTGAAATAAAGTCTATATATTTATTTGTATAATGTAAAATTAAATCTAAAAGTTCTTCTGACACGAAACAGCTCCAGCATTCATATTCATTTTTTGCAGTATTCCTTACTAGAGGCAATTGACACAGAAGATTTTGTTTCTGTCGTCTGATTTTATTTCCGTAAACTGTCTTTTTTCCCCACTTTGTTACTTTGTCTTTTCCGAAAAAATACTCCCCGTTTTCATATACCTTCTCTTCACTCTCCTCACTAGAAATATCTTGTTTGCTGTTTTCTGATCGCTCTTCTCATCGTCAGAATCGAGAAGCATATTCTCTTCAACATCCTTTGGATCATCATCATCATCATAAGTGGCTCGACAATCCGTTGTGGATCTTGGCCTGCTCACAAAGAAGTCGCCACTCCTGTCGATTCCTGGCAACTTCCCTCCATCTTCTAACCCCTAGAATATGTAGGTCTTCTTCCACATCATCAATCCATCTCATTCGTGGTCGTCCTCTGCTTCTTGTGCCCTCTGGTTTTGAAAATGTTAATCTCTTCGTGTATTCGTGATCTGACATCCGAGCAATGTGTCCAGCCCATCTAAGTCTCTGCACTTTAACGAATTTCACAATATCTGGATCGGTGTATAACTGATACAGTTCAAAGTTGTATCTTCGACGCCATAGCCCATTTTCATTTACGGCCCCAAAAATCTTTCTAAGAATTTTTCTCTCAAAAATACCAAGAAGTCTTTTATTATTTTGAGATAAGATCCACGTTTCAGCCCCATATATCAAAACTGGTCGTATTAAGGTCCTGTATATATTAAGCTTTAGTGCACGTTTTATATTTTTATTTTTTAAATGTCTCTGGAGGCCGTGAACAGTTCTGTTTGCTATTGCTATGCGTCTTTTTATTTCGTCGCTTGTCGTGTTTGTTGCGTTTACTAGCGATCCAAGATATGTAAATTCTTTGACTTGCTCAAAGGTATGGTTGTTAATTTGAATCCTTTGTTGGATATTTCGAGGGTTTTTAGAAACCAACATATATTTGGTTTTTTCCTCGTTTACCACAAGTCCTAATTCACTTGCTGCGTCCGCAAGCCTTGTAAAACACTGCACAATGTCTCTCATACTTCTGCCCACTATAACTATATCGTCAGCGAATGCGAGAATTTGCGTCGATCTATTAAAAATAGTTCCATTCATTCTAATATTTAATTGTCTGATTGCCTTTTCCAAGGCAATATTAAAAAGCAGACACGCCAACGCGTCTCCCTGTCTAAGACCATTATTAATGTCAAAGAACGTAGAATTTTCTCCTTCAATTCTAACGCATGAGCTTACGTTTTGCATTGTTAGGTGGGTCAACTTAACTAACTTAGGTGTGATCCCAAAGTCTATCATTGCATTATATAATGCAGTTCTTTTCACACTGTCATAGGCTGCTTTGAAGTCAATGAAGAGATGGTGTGTTTCTATGTTATATTCTAGTGACTTTTCTAGAATCTGCCTATGTGCTTGAATTTGATGTGTAGTTGACTTTCCAGCAGTAAATCCGCATTGATATTGACCAACAATATCCTTTGTAAAATGTTTAAGTCTTTCAGATAATACATTGCCGAAGATCTTATACGCAGATGCTAACAGAGTAATGCCTCTATAGTTCTTACACTCCAGTTGATCCCCCTTTTTATGCAATGGACATATTATTCCCTTCAGCCACTCTTCTGGTACCCATTCATTCTGCCATATAAGTACTATTAGTTTATGGATTGCTGCAAAAAGTTGATCACCACCTTTTTTATACATTTCCGAACAGATGTCATCGATTCCTGGGGCTTTATTGTCTTTGAGTTTTAGGATCGCATTTGACACTTCTCTTCTTGTTGGGTCTTCACTGTGTAGTTGACGTTGTATATTTTGTTCATTTTCTATATTGTTCTCTCCTTCAATATCGTTTATATTTAGATGTTCGCTGAAATGTTGTGCCCATCTGTTAAGAACTGAGTTTTTATCATGTAGAATTTCACCGTTAGTGTCTTTACAAATTTTTAATCGTGGTTTAAATTCTCGACGGCTAATATTTAAGGATTTGTAGTATTTCCTCGTTTCATTTTTATCGAATAAACTTTGTATCTCACTGAGAGTGTTCTGTTCGTATTCCCTCTTCTTACGTCGATGGATACGTTTTTCCTCTCTTCTAAGACGTCTATACTCTTCTTTTTTTTCTCCGTGTACAACCTGCGTCAATGGTTTTTTGATATGCTGCGTTCTTTCTATTTGTGGCCATTTCGCACTCATGATCAAACCAATGATTTCTTTTTTCTGACTTGGTTTTGCCCAATATTTCAACGGATTTTTGTAACACAATATCTCGTATATTTGCCCATAGTTGGTCAATATCTTCTTCTTCTTCTAAGTTTTTTGTCCTTATTTGGTCTTCTATTTGCTGTCTGTATACATTTGCAATGTCGGGATCTATATAATTAATAAACTAAAAAGTTTATTAATGTCGATTTTTTCTCTCCTTCTTCCCATCTCCTTTTTTAAATTGGATATTCTCTCTTTAAATCGTGTTTTAACTAGATAATGATCACTATCTATATTTGCTCCTCTAAAAGACCTAACATCTAATAAGTTAGAGCAGTGTCTTGCATCGATGATTATATGATCTATTTGGTTAATCGTTTCATTATCAGGAAATTTCCAAGTTCCCTTATGTATATCTTTATGGGGAAATCTTGTCCCAGCTATAACCATGTTCTTAGACATCGCAAAGTTTATGATTCTGAGACCGTTATCATTAGATTCTACGTGTAGGCTCTCTTTTCCGATGGTGGGCGAAAATATATTCTCTCTTCCGACTTTGGCATTAAAGTCTCCTGCTATTATTTTGATGTCATTTTTTGGGCACTGATCGTACTCTCGGTCTAGTGCCTCATAGAACATGTCTTTTTCATTATCCTCTTTTTCTTCCGTTGGAGCATGGATGCTAATAATGCTAATATTAGCGAACTTCCCTTTAAGTCTTATTCGACATATCCTATGATCAATAGCTTTGAAATCGATTACACTATGTTTGACCTTGCTGCTTACAATAAATCCGGTACCAAATTCGTGTCGGGTAGGATGTCCACTGTAGTAAATATTGCAGTTATTTTTTTCCAGGATGCCTGAACTAATCCACCTCATTTCCTGTAAAGCAATGATATCTGCTTTGGCATTATTCATTTCTTGTATGAGCAGAGCAGTGGCTCCAGGCTGATAAAGGCTTCTTACGTTCCAGGTGCAAATCTTTAAATCATTATCCTTATTTCGTTTGCGAGTTCGTCGTAGGTTAGACAGTCCGGTTTCCTTCTTTGTAGCTCTCATAACAAAAGGTTTTTTACAGGGTTGGGTAGTTAACCCAGCGCCAAACCCCCTTTTCGGAGGGCCATTTCACCCGCTCTCGTCAGTTCCCGACCCAACTTTCCACCCGGGTTGGGTACCGGATCTCCAGTCGGGTTGCTCGGTTTACAGGGGATACCAGCATGAAGGTGAGAGTCGGATTTGAGTAGAAGAGGCTAATTGGAGTAAACTGGATTCAACTCCATGTTTTCGCATTCTACCCCTTTATCCCCCTTTATCCCTCTTTATCTGGAATATCTACTTGAAATAAAGTCTATATATTTATTTGTATAATGTAAAATTAAATCTAAAAGTTCTTCTGACACGAAACAGCTCCAGCATTCATATTCATTTTTTGCAGTATTCCTTACTAGAGGCAATTGACACAGAAGATTTTGTTTCTGTCGTCTGATTTTATTTCCGTAAACTGTCTTTTTTCCCCACTTTGTTACTTTGTCTTTTCCGAAAAAATACTCCCCGTTTTCATATACCTTCTCTTCACTCTCCTCACTAGAAATATCTTGTTTGCTGTTTTCTGATCGCTCTTCTCATCGTCAGAATCGAGAAGCATATTCTCTTCAACATCCTTTGGATCATCCAACTTATATACCGTTTTCGACATTCTGAATACAGCCGCTTCTCAACTGCTAGAAATTACCTGAAAGCCGACGTTGTGTGTTTCCCCACTCCTAAGGCATACATGTGAAGCTAGACAGTGTCGTAGAATTATGCAATGCACTTATATTTATAAAAATGTTTTCAATGTATCTCTCAGATCAGCCGCCACTTCCGGAGGGTTAATGCTACCTAATCCTAAGATCTGAAGCATCGCAGAATCTGTGAATCTTTACTTTAAAAAACTGGTTACAGTACGACCAGTTTATAACAGGTATATTATTATATTTTGAAAAAGTATTCAATTTCGTAGAAAATTGGGTAGTAAAAAATTCTTTATAGAAGGAAAGAATTGAATTACCAAACCGACAAAGATATACTACCTACATTTTACTTAAATTCAGTAAAAATTTAAAAAATAATACATGATAGGTACTTAACAACAAATCAATAAAACTTGGATTAAACATTCATTGTGACAAACTAATAAAACCATGCCAAATCAAAAATACCTTAAAATCACAGTAGAATAAAAAACAGAACAATACCCTAAAATATGTATTTACTGTAACTCATAAACGAAAAACAGACTGAGGAAATAAAAACAAACTAATCTTGTTTTATGGATAATAACAAAACACCTAATAAAAGGTAGAATTATGGTGGGACGTCGACCACTAGAAAGACCAAGTGAGAACCGATGATAAAGATATAGGTATTGTATTAGTTATGGAAAGAAACAGTATTAAACAACCACCATATCTTTGGTAGATTCTAATTTTCAATTTAAATTTTAAGTTGATTATGTTTTGTTTGCATTATGACATTAGTTTAATGTACTGCATATATTATGATACCCCGCCTCTGGACTAGTAAATTTCTTTTATTTGAAAATTAATTTAACTACGCACCTGAACGAAATTACGTGACAAAAGGACTGAAATTTGAGTGCGTAGTTTATAGTTAATATACTTACTTTATTATCGAGAATGACTCAGAGTTAGCTTGAGAAAAGTAATAAAATATTAGTGCATAAACATTTCTTTTCAGCAACACAACAGCCGATTTTTAAAACGATGTTTAAATCGTCGGTATACTGCGAAAACCAGGTAAATGACAAATTTTAAAATATTGAGTTAAGTATACCAAAATTCTCAGCTTTTTCCACTCTACATACAGGTAAAACCTAATAAATGATACGACTTACCATTCAGCAGATAATTTGTGCAATAAACAAATAAGTTTCTAACCTAACCAACTATTCATTTTCAAATAAAACAATATATCCCTTCTTACTGCCATAAAATTAAAGTTCTGTTGCATGTAAAACAAAGTAAGCCCACATAATATTACTATGCCGGACAACATTATATTTCTACTTCTTCTTCAAGTGCCATCTTCGTTCCGAAGGTTGGCGATCATCAGGGCTATACGTATTTTCGAAACTGCTGACCGAAACAATTCGTTGCTGCTACAGCTATACCACTCCCGTAGATTCTTTAGCCAGGAGTTTCGTCTTCTTCCTATGGACCTTTTTCCTGCTATTTTCCCTTGCATAATTATTCGAAGCAGTTCATATCTTTCGCCTCTTGTAATGTGTCCCAAGTATTGCAGTTTTCGTTTTTTGATCGTAAATATGACTTCCTTTTCTTTATTCATTCTTCTCAAGACCTCGACATTTGTGACTCGTTCGGTCCATGATATTCTCAGGATTCTGCGATACATCCACAGTTCAAATGCCTCTAATTTTTTGGTATCAATCTTTTTCAACGTCCATGACTCCATTCCGTAGAACAGCACAGAAAGTACGTAACATCTCGTCAGGCGAAGTTTCATTTCAAGGCTCAAATCTCTTCCGCAGAACACTCTCTTCATTTTAGTGAATATGGATCTGGCTTTTTCTATTCTTATTTTGATTTCTGCTGAGCTATCGTTGTCTTCATTTATAAAAGTGCCTAAATATTTGTATTTGCTAACTCGATCGATAATTTCATTGTGTAAATATAAATTTTGGACATTTTGTGTTGATTTCGATATTACCATAAATTTAGTTTTCCTTATGTTCAAAGATAGTCCATATTCTTCGCTGTAGTCTGCTATCTTATTCACCAATGTCTGTAGCTCTTCAAGTGTTTCTGCGATCAGAACGGTGTCGTCGGCAAATCTCAGATTGTTTAATCTAACACCATTTATTTTAATACCTACGGATTGCTCAGAGAGTGTTCTATTCATTACGTCTTCGGAATAGAGATTAAACAGGGTTGGTGACAGTATACACCCTTGTCTCACACCTCGCTTTATTTCGATTTCTTCAGTGGTATTATTCTCTACTCTCACTACTGCTTTCTGATTGTAGTACATATTTGCTATTAGTCGGATGTCTCGTTTATCTAAATTCTTTTCTGTCAGGAGTCTGATTAGGTGATCATGCCGCACTTTATCAAAGGCCTTGTTGTAATCTATGAAACACATGAATACATCTTGATTTATGTCAAGACATCTTTGAGACATAACGTTCAGTGCAAACAACGCCTCTCTTGTTCCAAGTCCATTTCGGAATCCAAACTGGGTATTATTTATATTTCTACTACTGCATACCATATTCAGTAAAAAGGTAATAAGTGACTTTAATACTATTTACGTGTATGATTTATTAAAATTTCTCGTTCATATCGACTAGTAAAAACCTTTAAGTACACTTACTTCATTCTACCTGAAAACGGGTTGAGTTAAAATTTACAAATGATTAATAAGCTAAAACCATAAATGATCTTAATGGTGTTAAGTTAAAAGATTATGCTAAAATTAAGCAGACTATTAAATAAAATTGCTTGTCTTCTATATTTGTGACTAGAAAGAAAGTTTTGAAATACTTTATTAATAGGTATTAATTAGTTACTTGTTGTGCAATATCTTGTGTTTTTTAGATTTCTTTGAAACTGAAGACAGCAGTTCAATTCTTGATGATTCTCAGAACAATATAGTCTCAATCATGGAATCCATTTTTGATAGTGACTTTTCAGATGTAGACCCCACATATCAGCCAAATGAAGGGTGATCACTCTCTCTAGAAAGTCTATATGAATTACAAACAGCTGACCTTGATAGCCTAAATGATGAGAAAGAAAATACTGAAATAGGTGCACTCACGAACAATTTGGTGTCAACTGAAATAGCTAGTTGGATATTAAATCTACTTCTTGACAAAGTATGGAAAGACGTACATCAACTAAAACGGAGAAAAGTCAACTCCAAAGAATGGGTAATAAATGTCGCAAAAAGGAGGCGTGCTAAGGGTTTACCTTATGAAATAAAAAAAAAGAATAGGCCAGCAAAATTGCCAAAACCAGTTAATTGTTCAGAGTGCGTTAACAAATGTGCCAGTTATTTCAGCGAAGATTACAGACAAAGACTATGTCGTGATTATTGGAAGTTATGGTTATTGAATGGTCAAGACATATAGGTGTGTGAGAAATTTTTTTGTAAGACACTTTGTATATCAGCGTTATTAATACAAGATGTTGTAAGAAAACTGATATTCTAGGCTGTTACGCAGATACGGATAAAAGAGGCAAGCATACACCGCCAAATAAAACAAACAGTGAAACCCGAAAAATTGTGAAGGCTCATATTGAGTCTTTTTCAGCCATGGGCCCGCATTATATTCGCTAAAGCTCAAAGCGTAGATATTTGGACAAACATTTAAGTATAAGAAAAATGTACCAAATTTATAAAAATGACTGTGGGCAGAAGTAACTGGAAGGTGTTAGCGAAATGACATGTCGAAGAATATTTTCTAACGACTATAATTTAAGCTTTTTTGTTCCTAAAAAAGATCAATGTTTAGTTTGTAATAAATATGATAGGGCTAATCCAACTGACAAATCGAATCGAAGGCAGTTAGAGAACATCAAAAAAGAAAAGAAGTATGTCATCTTGAAAAACAAAGTGATCAGAAAAGATCTAATGAACAACGGGAATTTGTTTCAATTACTTTCGATCTACAGGCCGTACTACAGATTTCAAGCGGATTGACTGGACAACTATATTATTCTCGAAAATTATACGTCTACAATTTGTGTGTGTATATGAAGCCGCATTACCAAATGCAGCTTACTGTTTTGCCTGGTCAGAAATTAACGGTAGACCAGGAAGTTCTGAAATAGGAAGAAGCATTAGGGAGTTTTTGTAACTACCTAACGTAACGTGTCTCCCTAACTTTTATTCTCTATAAAATGATATGTGTTCGTTGGAGAATTAAATAACGTAACTCTGAATGAAATGCACAAATTTATTTAGATGTTAACAGTTTAGGGTATAAGACTATACTAACTTAAGAATTACAAACTATCCTAAAAACCTCTCATAGTTCTTGATAGTATCGTAATCACCTCGAGATACTCAGCGTGGATGTTTATCATCTTCTAAGTAGTCTGAATATTGAGATAAAACACACACACACACACACACACACACACACACACACACAGTGGCGTGCTCGCCATAACACCTCCCTCCTGAAGACCGAAGCTGGGGTGTCCAAGAAGGGCTTCTTTTGCAGCTTCGAAGTTTTGACTTGTAGTGAAGAGCCTCTCATACTCCGTACAGGGCAGGTAGGTCCACATGGAACAAAAAAACCAACCGGCAATAACTTATTCTACTTTTGTTGTTATGAGAAAGCCGTAGATGAAGTGTACCACAAGGTAATCGAATTATATATTGCAGTCATTATTGATTAAAATTCCTTTATAATATGAATAATTAAAGCTCATATCTACTACTTGTCGTGTTACACTTCAACTTCGTTTAGTTAATCGCATCATAAAATGGTTTTACATTATTAAAATGAAATTTTCGAAATGATATACATTTCTGTCATTCTCATCGTATAGATATAAAATATTCTTATTGTTAACGTCTAAGATTTGCTCACTAGAGTAGGAGAAATTATTTAAATTTAAGTTAGTTTTAATATTCTCAAATTCGGTATATTCATTTTGTTTTTGATGGACATGGTTTAATCGAATTCTTGGCAGAGCTTCTAATTTTAGTTTACTTACAATAGTATCGATTTTTTCAGTTACGTCAATAACATTATTACTTCGGACTTGATGTTCGTGTATATTATTTACACTAAGTATATTATGTTCCTGATCAGATTGAAACAATGGGATTTCCTCGCGATTAGCAAATAAAGTATTTAAACCAAAGTCAATAACACATTTATTCTTTTCTAAAAAATCATAACCAAGTATTCCATCAAAAGGAGAATTTATGTCAACTATATAGAATTTTTGAACACCCGAATATAACTTAAAGTTTACGCTCTTTGTAACTTGAATTGGTTCGTTATTAATACCAAATATTTCAAAATTTTCATGATTAAAGTGATAAAAGTCTAAAATTTTACCTGGTTTCAATATTGATATAGCTGCCCCTGAATCAATTAATAATTTTATATTCAAATTTTTAATATGCGCGTAAAGAAGCGGTTTATTTGCTACTTGGTAAACTGTAACGTTGTCAGCGGCACTTGCTCTAAAGAAATCCTGATCAACTTCGATTTCTATTTCTTTTTCTGAACTATCTTTGTCGCAATAGGTATTATGAACAACATTGTGAGATTGTGGTTTACGATAACATTTTTCTGCTTTATGTCCATATTTATGACAAACAGTGCACTTTGGAATGGTTAATTTAATTGGTGGATTTATCGATTGATTTGTTGAACCGGGATCAGAAAATGTTTTTTGCGTACCTGCAGTACTTGAAAAAATTTCATTGTCATTATTTATAATTAATTTAGAAAAATTGTCATTTGTTTGTTTAAAATATTGTTGGTTTTCATAATCATTTAAAATTTGATTAATTTGAAGTAACGAACTAGGATTTAAAGAGCGAAGCATTTGACACAAAGGTTCTTTTATGCCCGTAATAGCGGTCAGAATTGCAGTCTTACTGTGAAAATTATTTAAACATTTTTTCTCAACATTGTTCAAATTTGAATCGTATTTGATAACTGTATTGATTCTTATTAATTGTTTTTCAATTCTATCAACGAAATTTGTAGGTTTTTCATTAGAACGTTGTTTAAAATGACATAACTCAAAATTTAGACACTGCAAATCCAAATTTTCACCAAACTGAGAAAGGAGAGCATTTTTTATCTCTTGCCATGTCGAAAATTCTTTCGAGCCAATGAAATCAAGAGCCATTCCCTCTAACCTGCTTTTTACAATAAAAGGAAAAATTTGCAATTCCGCTGGGTCAAATTTTGCAAAAATGAAATCAACAGAATCTATAAAATAATGTAATTTTGAAGAGGACCCATCAAAAACATTTATAAGCTTGATAGCTTTGTCACAATTAATATAATTATTAGAAGTGGTAGCGGAAATTATTGGCGTAGTTGCTGTTACGTCGTTAGTTGCCATTGTATTATCAAAAATAAATTAAACAATTAAAAAAAATGCAAATACTAGATATGATAGCTTAAAAGTTTGAAAATTGCGAAACAGAGTAAATAAAAAAAAAAAATGAAAACAAATAAAAAATTAATATAATTCGACTAACCTCAAGTATTTCCGTGAGAACGTGGCTTTACACCGGAACTGGTCGAAAACGTTGCAGCGTCTCAGATCAAGTGGATTTACACTGGAACGGGTAGAGAACGGGTGAAGAACGTTGTACCTTCTGGATCAACTGGGTTTACACTGGAACTGGTCGAAATTCTAAACTGTATGTAGTCGGAATGGTAGCCGAGATGTTGCTTCTTCTGTGGAAATGCTTCACCGTTTCCAGGGTCGAGTGGCTTTTCACTAAAGCTGGTTGAGAAGATTTCACGAAGTTGCTAGTTGCGCCTCCCCAGAACTTCCGAATTACTTTGTGGCTTTACACAACAAGTGGCCTTACACTTGGAATTCTTCGAAGTTGCTTACGGGTTCATTCAGTTTTCCTTCCTCGTGGCCTTACACTCGGAACTCAAATACTAAGTCACTAATTCTCCAAGTTTCCAATTAACGATAAAAATCGATTAAAAAAAGGCTTTACTTTTTCTAATTGGAAATCCTACTGACTGCGCCACTTCTATTCTCTATAAAATGATATGTGTTCGTTGGAGAATTAAATAACGTAACTCTGAATGAAATGCACAAATTTATTTAGATGTTAACAGTTTAGGGTATAAGACTATACTAACTTAAGAATTACAAACTATCCTAAAAACCTCTTATAGTTCTTGATAATATCGTAATCACCTCGAGATACTCAGCGTGGATGTTTATCATCTTCTAAGTAGTCTGAATATTGAGATAAAACACACACACACAGTGGCGTGCTCGCCATAACACCTATACGTAAAGAACTAACGTATCGAAGAAGATGAACGTTAAATTGAGAGTTAAAGTTCTGCACGCAACGTACCGATGGTGTTGCCCGCATCGAATTAGTGATTAACTAATAAATTGTCAGTGCCAGTCTTGTCCTTGTCAGTTAATACCACGGGTGCTTATGAAATGTGGATGTTGAAATTTTGGTAATCGGGTAAGATCCCCTTGTGCATTCGGTTACCTTCGGCTCGATAGAGATGCGTATGAACGTAACCAGCCCGTTACGTTAGGTAATACGTATCTAGATACGTTAGTTCAACCATTAATGTGCATGCTTATATGTCAAAAAGATACGTTACGTATACGTATTTGCTTGCACAAAAACTCTCTATTATACTCCACTACGAAATACGAAATATGTAAGTTTATTTTCTGATACCTGCGGAGGACAGAATCGTAATCAGCATATTGCAGCCTTACTATTATGGGATGTTCAAAACAGACGATTTAAATATTATTGAACACACATTTTTAGAGTCTAGACATTCCTATATGGAAGTTCATTCTATGCATAGTAGTATCGAAACCGCACAAAAAACACAGATCTATCTATGGGATGCCAGATTACTTGTCTGTTTATGACTTAAAAAATTTGTCACACACTTTAATTAAAAACCGGACAAAAGACCAAAACGTCGAAAAAATAATGTGGTTGAAGATAAAAAGAATGAGATTTGTGAAAGGAAAGACAAACAGAATCTATTTTAATTATGACATGCCAACAAACTTCAATTATTTCCTTAGTGGTACCTACTACGCGGCAGTCAACAAGAAAAAAGCACGCCAAGTTATCAACTAATACAAGCAATCTTGAAGAACTTAAGCGACTTTATGATGCATATTTGCCAATTAGCATAGCAAAAAAGAGAGATTTGGTATAGCTATGTGATAAGGGAGTGATACCGGAGGAATATCACGAGTGGTATCGTAATTTGAAAACGGGAAATGATGTAACAGACATCTTGCCAGAGCCTGCTTTCAGTGACGAATCGGACGAAGAAGCCTCATAATAATATTCTTAATATATTGTTATTATTATATTCGAAATAAATTTGTTTTTACTATAAAACGGCCTATCATTCACATACCTAAATAATAACTATAACTACAAACAGCTGTTAATAATATTTTCAGGGAAAACCAGTTAAATGTCATAAATATCGACTAATACCTTAAAACATTGCTATTACCTAGTAAAAGCCTCATACCTCGATCACAAAACTGAAAAATAATATACTTGGTTTATTATATTTGTGTTAAATAAATATGTTATTTGAAGAGTAACTGATTTATTTAGATTTACAGGTAAAACCAGGTAAGTGATAGCATTTCCAACTTAAATTTAGGACTAGTCAGATAGGTGAACTAATGATAGAATATCATTTCAGATATATTTATGCATCTTTCACTAGAATACCTAATATCAAAAATAAGCTGACTGCTTAATTCGCAACAAAAACTAAACTTTAAAAACGTTTTTTCTCGATTTCGGTATTCCGACATTTACCTGGGTTTCGCAGTATACCGACGAAATTATCAGGAGTTTTTGATAAATAAAATCTAATATTAAGTGGTGCGATTAAGGATGGTATTTGACTGTTCTCATAATCTAAAAATAATATTTCATTTAACCATGGATTTGTCGTCGCTCGTTTCTCAGATATGGGGTGATGAAATTTGTTATATATGAAACACGTATAGAGACTCAGTCCAAATGTAATAAAGACAGAGGTAATAAATGCAATAAAATTTTTAAAAAGAGGTAAAGCTAAAGATAGAACCCATGTTAATTATCGAAATGAATTAATGATGAAAGAATTAATGTGCTAGTGGAACCGCTATATTTTATATGCTTAACATGTATAGTTCAGTGAAATAAACAAAAAAAGTACCCTGTTTGGGACACAGATCCCACCAAGTAAACAACAGTTGTTTTGAGTAGTACTCTATAACAAGAACCGTTTTCTGCAGTATATTTGTTTAACAAATTAAGGTCAAAAAACAGTCAATTTTCGCATTTTTCGCAAAGAGTAAAGCATTTGAAAAAAATTGCAAATTTGAGAGTAAGAAACAAGTCATATAAAAATTATTAAATGTTTTTATCCTTACTTGTTGCTTAGAAAAGAAAAATAAGTCAGAAATGTTGGTTTTTTATAAACTTTTTTAAAAATGAACTTAGAATCTTGGAATCTAAGAAATATTACATGGAATGTTGAGCGTTGTGCTTAAAATATTATCAGAAATTCAAAGCGATCGTTCAAATAAATATCAGTTAAAATTAAAGTAATTACTATTTAAATGGGAATAAGCCACAATTAAAGGTTAAAGTTGGTTTATTGACGTTTCAATTTCCACTTCAGAAATCGTTCTCTCAAAATACAAACATCAGTAAATTAAATTGGAATCGAATTAAATCATTTAAAATGAAATGAAATGCAGTACGAATATGCATTATTTAAATAATTCAATTGCTAAATAAATAATCTAATTTAAATAAGAAATAACGGAAGAACATTAACTCAAATCCAAGACATATCCGTTCTATGGGAAAGAAAGAAAAAGGGAAATTGGGAAAAGGTAGGATATAATAAGAAAACTCCGCCTCTGGTAGTTGCTGGGTGAATTAAGTAGCTCTGTAACTATCAGTGCCGGTCCCAAGCCCAGGTAAAGGAGAGTTTGTATCAGGAAAGGCATCCGGTAGTAAAAACCTTGTTAAAACCGTGGAAAGGAGAAATATGAAAAATAAATAGAAGAGAGGGCGTTCCCCGTAAGTGACGCTCAGTTGCGGCTTCTCCTGACCCCTACGAAAAGTCCCTTACAGGAGGTAAAGGTTATTGTAGGCTTATTAAGGATAGGTTAAAAATTGTAAAGTGATAAAGTATAGCGAAACCGGTCGTCTTGGGTAGTAAAATTAAGTTGATTGTAAGTCTAATTTATTTCTTTTTACCTCTTTTTAATATTTGATTTATTTTATAAAGTGATTATGTGTTCTGTCCTGTGTTGGGTTTGAAAACAATAAAAGTATCTATTTTTAGAAAAAGTGCGAAATAGAAGACAGGTTGAACAAATGTTAACACTCGATCAACCGCACTCGGATGATGATTATAGAATAAAGGCTTATAGTGCAAATACTGAAGGAGTGATACTACCAGGTACAGCTTGTCAAATTTAAGGTGATACTTGACAAATTTGTCCACTTGCTTAGAAAATTAAGTGAGAACTCATTCGGAGGAAAAGAGATACATAATGCGCTCGGTCTCTTCGCCTCTTTGGTACACTCCATACTACAAGTTTACAGAGAGTGACCTTATTTATTAATGGAACTTCTATGATATGTCTATATTGTATGTTATTTTGACGTTTCAATTTTTCCTTCGGAAATTTTTCTCAAAATACAAAATATTTTCTTTTTGTTACTTGGTAAAACAATTCTTCTAATAATTATATTTTATTTGACTCATTACTATTGACCATTCAGTCATGTTGAAGCGGCAGTTTTTTCGAACACTTCTATAAATGTTTGGTTCTATAATTTTATAAGAGGAATATTGGTAGAGATGAAAGCTTTACATTTGCGTTACAGTAAACTGTATAAAAATAAAAGAACAGTAGTTAATCTTATACCTGGAACATACCGACGAAACATTTATTACTTAATTTTTATACTAGAGTTGTCGTTATATTTTAAATTATAGTCATTATACTTTTATTCTTCGGATCTTCGGCATTTTAGCATTTTAGTAAGTCATAAATATTTTAATCTGTTGTTTATTTCTTTACAATAGAATAATACCATCCGTACCAAAATATTTTATTTTGGTACGGAGATTTTGTAGAAATATATCATATAAAATATATCTCAAATAGTGACTGAGTTGTCAATATGAATAAGTCAGATAAAATAAAATTATTAGAAGAATTTTGCCTTCATTAATTTTTTTTGTTATATGTCGCAATGTAGGAACTCGTTTTTGCGTGAGATAATAATGTATTATTATACGCCGAAGTAAACCTTTGTCAAAATCGCCTAAGTTGGATTTTGGGGCAGATCTCATTCTTTTGTTATGCGTCGAAAATGATGCAGAAGCACCTTCTTCTATATTTTTCATTTCACGAGAGATCCGTTTTATAGTGGCTATACTTACCCCCGTTGCTAAGGAAGCACGCTCTTGAACTTTTTTAAAATCTTTAACATGCGGATTTTGCATCGCTCCTCTCTGCATAAAAATAATTACAATTGCTATTACCTCCCTCGTTTGTCCAGACAAGACTTTGCCTTCTAACTTTGAATGAAAATCCATGTTTATAATTTAAAATACCTAACAATAATCATTTAAAAAGTCAAATCTATTGTAATACGATAGTTCTTCAACACACAGTAACTTTAAACATAAGTAAAATAAAAAAACTTTGTCGCAGACTATACAAGTACCTTGTACTTCGAAAGGCCAAGAAATAATAAGGACGAATTGTGTTGTGGTCGAATGCGCATCGTGGGTGGAGCCTAATTTCAAATCGGCCAAATATCACGTTAAATTTGACAAGCAATATTATCAAGTTTTTTATTTATTTATTATACGGTGAACCAACGAAATATATACATATTGCTATCTTAAATAGTTTCTTAAATATCAATTTTTTTCATGTTCAGAAAAGTTTCTAATCATTAAAAATAATAATTTAAGAATAATAAGTGTGAATTTTCTTTGCTTTATACAGGGTGTGGCCCTTATTGTTATTACGAAAACCGGTAAAATAATGAAAAATTTTAACTAAATTATTTATTTCCAGGCCCATCATGCAAAAGCCCAAATTGCAATAGGCAGAATACAATAACCGAGACAAATTCAATTATTATAGACGTGTATAAGAATATTTTAGATGATATGCAATTAGGTCTACCGATTACTGATGTTAAGTTTAATGAGATGCAACCAAACGAAACGAATGTTAATGAATGTGTTCAAGTATTTACCATTGATGAGAGCACTGAAGTATTGGCAAGCCGTGTTTAATTAATCTCATGAGAACATTACTAAAATTCAAGTTCTATGGGATATTCAGCTGACAATTCCGGATGCTAATAATGCTCAAGACGATAGTGATCCTGAAGATTTACTACCATAATTCCAAACTTGTTAACTTGGCCGCTGGTCAAAAGATCTCTACTATAAAAGTTACACCTGCCAGTGAATTAAGGGCATCAGGTATCCAAGAAAATCCTAAGGCCAAACTCAAAAGAAAAAATAAGGTTGAATCTGAATAAAAAAATTGGATAGCTAACAAGAACAAAAATCTAAGAATGAAAGGGCAAGAATATTTAGGGTATAGAAGACCTAAAAATGACAACAAAGTTTTCCATGATACGATAAGAAGTGCAAGAAAAATGTCAGGTATTTGTAATTCACAAATTTGCAAGAAATCTAATTAAAGGTTCTGTGATGAAGTAAAAGAAGAAGAGAGATTGGCATTATATAATGAGTTTTGGAATGATATGAATTGGGAACAAAGAAAAATTTATGTCTCGTCTCTGGTTGACTGTCATAGTGCTACAAGAAAGAGAACACAAGAACATACTTCAAGAAGAAATACAACTTTGGAATATCACTTAAAAATTGGAAGTACAAGACGTCAAGTCTGCAAGAAAACTTTTTTAAACACTTTTAGTTTAGGAGAATGGTCAGTTAGAAATTGGGTGACTAAAAAAAAAGAACAATGCAGCAATTCACAAAAGCAGAGAGAATAAAATTGCTGAAAGAAGTGAGACCTTAAGAAAAAGTAAAAAGAAGGAACAAAAAGAAAATCTAATAACCTATTTAGATTCTATTCCAAAACTACCATCTCACTATTGCCGGAAACAAACAGATAAACAATATTTGGAACTGATGTTTAGCACTATGACACAATTTTTTAATCACTATATTAAATACCGTGAAGAAAAGCAAATATCACATTTAAGTAGGCAAGTATTTGATTCAGTTGTATCAGGGGCAAATATCTCCATATTTCACATAATAATAAAATACAATATTGAAAATTTGGATCAAAATGACTATAAAATGCACATTGATCGAAAAGAATTAGCTCGACAGGAGAAAAGTGAAGACAAAAAAAGAGCTGAAGATGGCCAATGCATTGTCATGACTGCAGATGTACGGGCTGTCAAATTGTCACCATTCTTTAATGCCAATGCCCTATACTACAAAACGAAGGTATGCGTTCTGTGTTGTCAAGTGCTTTACTTATGTTCTCGGTAAATAATAACATTATACTTGAGCAGAAGTATTTAGAATTCGGACACACTCAGATGGAGTGTGATTGTATACATGCCACAATTGAAAACAAATTGAAAAACAGAATTATCCATCTTCCTTCAGATTATGTTAGCGTAACGAAAGAAGCTCGACAAAATCCTCGACCATATGATGTGAAATACCTGTTATTTGACTTTTTCACAGATTATGCCAGCAACAAACTTTGTTCATAAATTAGGCCAGGATTACTCACAGTCAATGAAATCAGGTGTCTCTAATATTTGCCAGAAGATAAAATTACGTACAAATGTGTTTTTTCTGATGAATACAAAGAACTGCCACAACGGATAAAAATTCCAGAAAACCTAACTCCGGATTTATTGCCGAAATTTTACAAAAATCCACTTAAAATAAAACAGACCCAAATGGCAACAGTAGCAGCAATTAAAGGAAATTTTGCCAAAAGAATGTCATCATTTTTATGACAGTCTTCCACATCAATAAATTTTTGTTTTTGGTAATTTGTTAGTTTAGTTTAGTTTCAATATCATTAAACGTTTATTTCTGTAATTGTTTGTTTTTGTTGATAATACCTCGTATCGTAATATTATGTACATTTTTTTTTTTTTGGACTGAGGTGGAAAGGTTCTAAACCGACTAGGGAAGATGTCCCTAGTACTGTTGGATTCGATCCGAAAAGAAGCACATGCTGGGACATAGCATCCAAAGTATGGATTATATGCGCCACATGCACCCCTGACCAGTCGCCTACCAACTAAAAACCACCCCTTCTTCGGACAAGGCACCCCCGGACGAGTTCAATCGGTGAACGAAACATTGAGATGCCTTGTGCAGTCTGAAAATTTGGGAGAAAATTGTAAAGGGGTTCTTACCTAAAAACGATAAGAACCACTTAAAATGATATGCAGAGACGGTAATTGTGGGGAAACAAAATATGGGTTCATAAAAAGTGCAGGTGTGTTCAGCCTGACATGGAAGGAATGTGAATTAAAAGAGGCATGAGGTCGTGAAAACTACGTACGTAATATAATTACAGATCTGGCTGTAAAGGTGCCGTCTATTCCGTCGTGCAGCCGAGCTGTAAAGAACTCATGACAGCGTATTATGTAATTTGTTACCTCAACCACCCTGTTCCTGTCTCGCTCTTTCTAGCGTCTCCTTTTTCTTTATAATTTGCGTAATTATGTCGACAGTAACATCGTAGGATTCTTTGTTTTGCGTCGCTTTTTGTATCAGATTGTTGAGCGTTATCGCTCCTAGCCTTGATATTAGATTATTCCGTTCTCTTTGGAAAGTAGTGCAAGCAAAAATGCAGTGTTCTGCGTCGTCTATGACACCACAATCTATACACAAATCATTTGTTGTCTTCTTTATTCTATACGTGTACGACCTAAAGGAGCCATGGCCGGTGAGAAATTGTGTAAAAAAATAATTTAACCTTCTGAACCTACATTTAGACCAAGTTACCACATCAGGGATTAGCATTTTGGTCCATTGTGCCTTCTCCGTTTGTGCCTCCCATTCATTTTGCCATATTTGGAGCATATGTGATCTTACTTCGGATTTTATTTCCGGTAAATGACCGTTTTCTCGGTTATATAAAGTGTCTCTTTCTTTAGCTAGGAGGTGAATGGGGAGCGTACCTGTTATGAGCCGCAGGGCAATCGTAGAAGTAGTCCGGTATGCGCTTGCTACCTTTAGTAGAGGCTTCCTTTGTGCCTTTGCAAGCAGTTCTTTATACTTAGCCATTCTCAAGGCTTCGTACCATACGGGAGCGCCGTATAAGAGGGTAGAATGCACAATCTGAAGGTACATTCTTCTTTTGAGGGCACTTGGACCGCCGATATTTGGCATAATTTTTATTAATGACGCGGTTCTCTCTTCTGCTCTTTGGACTACTTTCATCAGGTGCTTTGTAAATCTTAGACCTGTGTCTAGTTGGATGCCCAGATATTTAGCACAGTACGTAGGCTCTATACTTGTACTACCTACTACAAAAGCCAGGTTTGGGCGGGCTCTAGGGCCTTTTAAGATCAGAATTTCTGTTTTTTCTGTTGCCAACTCTAGATCTTGTTTCACCATCCATCTTTTGACTTTTCTACAGCTTCTGTTGACTAACATTTCTAACTCCAAGTTATTGTTACACTGAATGAGTAGAGCTAAATCGTCTGCGTATGCAATAGCTTTGGTCTCTGCTCCATAGTCGATTTCTAGGATTTCATTATATAAAATGTTCCAAAGCATTGGTCCTAGTACGGATCCTTGCGGTTGTTTTCAGGTCTTTAGGTTTTGCCACTTGGACATACCTTTCATTGAGGTAGTCCTTAATTATATTGATCAAATAATCTGACACATTTGCTTTTTCCAGTGAGGTGATAATGTGACCCCAGTTGGCTGAGTTGAAAGCGTTTCTCACATCAAACATCACGAGGGCGGCCCATTTCTTCCTCGTCCTTTTTACAGTGTCAACTATTTCTTTTACCGCATCGATGGATGATCTAGATTTCCTGAATCCGTACTGTTTGTCAGATATACTTCCATTTATCTGTAATTCGTCTTCTAGGCGATTTTTAATAAGATTTTCATAAAATTTCCCCAGGCTGTCTAGAAGGCAGATCGGCCTGTATGAGTTGGCAATCTCGGGATCCCTGCCCGGTTTAAGTATTAACGTCAGTCTTGCCTGTTTAATCATTATGGGAAACATTTGCTTCTGGAGGAGTTCATTGAAGATCCTCCGAACCATCTCAGGATTTTTCTCTATGATGATCTTTATCGCCTCAGGAGGCACACCATCAGGACCAGCTGCTTTTCCTAATTTAACACTTTTTGTCGCTATTGCTATTTCTTCAGCCGAAAAATCAACAGGTCGAACGTTGACATTATTTTGAGTGAACTGATGTGGGGGCTTAGCAGGAAATAGGGTATTAGCTATTTCCTTCCGTTTTTTTGCACAAAGGCTGTATGGGGTCTCTGTTCTTAATGTTTTTGTGACAATTCTATAGGTTTCGCCCCATACATCATCTTCTAGTGCTGTGCATAGGTTATGCCAGCAAGAGTGCTTTGCGCGTTTAATTTCTCTGCCCAATTCTTTTTTAGCTCGCTTGTAATTTTCAGTGTGTTGTGGAGTCCTATACCTTTGTGCCGTACGCCTGAGTCTAAAACATTCGGCTCTCTTGCTCTGGATCTCATCATTCCACCAGTATGGCACTGTATATGTGACGTTCTCGGTGGAGCTACTTGAAGTGTATGCATTTATAATTTTCTGTCTGAAATCTTGAAATTCGGTAGTGTCGTCTTCTTGTAGGTTACTTATCTGCCTCGTATAAGCTTCTTTATTAAAGGTTACTTTTTTCCGGCCGATCTTCGAGACCTTGATACCAGTTTCAAAGACTATGTATCTGTGAAAAGTGTAGAGATTATCCTCCAACACCTCCCAGTTCGCAATCTTTCTGGCATAACTTTCATTCACAAGGGTAATATCTATGTGACTTCGACTCTCTCCTCTCACAAATGTGGGTTTTCCATTGTTTAGCACTACTAGGTCATTTGCGAATATCCAATCATTCCACATCTTCCCTCTATGGTCATTTCTGGGAGACCCCCATATGATTGATTTGGCGTTTACGTCGCCAGCAAGTATAAAATCCCGATATGTTTGTGATGTCCTTATGATATTCTCGACCTGTTCTTTGTAGCGCATCAGGCTGATATTCGGAGAGATATAGCAGGCAATAATAGCCAGGCTTCCTATTTTAATTAACACGTGCCCCTCTTTCTTGACAATCTTATTTATGCATACTTTCTTATTCATTATGTATATAGCGACATCTGCGTTTATATCCGCTATCCAGCCTTTGTTTTTAGTAATGTTTTTGTTGGGCTCAGGGACAACAAGTAGGTCTGCTCCAATCTCGAAGGCTTTTGCATATATCAGTTGGTGTACCATTTTGGCCCTCCCGATGTTTACTTGGAGTATCTTTAGTCTTTTTGTCCCTTGTGCAGCCATTTCAAAATCCTACCCTTGTCTTATTTTTTTTTTAGGTCTTAGGAACTAGGGGGCTTCCGTAACTGGGCCCGGCGTTTGCTCCACCGCTCGTGGTGCTTGGACTTGATTCTTCTCAGAATTTCGAACTGTTTGAAGTACAGTCCTGAACTTAGGGCAGTTCGTGGTGCCACATCTGTGAGGTGCATCACAAAGGACGCAACTAGCCGTCGACTGACATGATTTAGATTCATGTCCCGTTTTACCGCAGTTAAAACAGGACCCACTCCTGTCCGGCCCGTTACAGTTATCTTGGGTGTGATCGAAGGACCAACACCTGGGACATCTAGGCACCCTCAGCCGTTTTTCTAATTTGCAGCGTACCATGCCAACTCGCAGGTACTGTCCCTGGAGGAGAATCTCCGCGGCTGTCTTAGACAAAATTACTGAAGCTGCCTGCGTATCGCCTCTGAAAGGTCTCATTTCTGAGACCTTCCAGGATTCATCCCATGAGCCAGACTGCGCCATAATAGCTTCTTTTAGCTGATCTTCTGTGGTGTCTAGCTCCATTCCTTTGACATGGATAGTCACCAGCCTCTCCACACCCAGCTGCAGGGTGGTCATGCCCTTATTTTTGTCCGTTAGAGCAGCATTAATTTGCTTCAGAGCACCCTGGTCCTTATCCATGGTGATGAGCAGTTTTCCATCCTTTGTGCTCCTAAGGGTACGGATGACGTCTGTGACACCCGCCACTTTCACAGCAGTCTTGACTGTGGTAAGAAGATCTTTATATGTTGTGTCCTTTTTAGATACAATCATGCCGTATGTAGGCCGACTAATAGATGTAGCAGTGGTATAAATGTACGCTGTTGTGTTTGTATGTTGGAAGATGCACTCACACATCTTCCTCAGGTCTTGGACCGAAAGAAAGCTCACATGATGGAGCGCCACTTTGCCTGCATTACCTATCTCGTCCTTAATTTGGACCATCCTGTCCCAGAGTGTCTGTTCATCTGCCGCGTTCTTAACCTTGATTACCTTCCTGACCAAGTCCGCTGAGACCTTGGACCGGAAGGCAGTCCTAATTTCGAGGACGTCAAAATCTTCGTCCAGTTGCTCTAGTTCAGGGTACCGGTCTCTATATAAACGTTGAACACTCCTCTCCATCTTTGGATCGGAGGGCTCAACCAGGACCACCTTAGTGAGGGTATCTGGGGCATTAACAGGGTTTCCGACTACGACAGTGGATCTCTTGAAAAGGCTCTCTGGCCATTCCCAGTCTTTATATTTATTCCACGTTTCGGGAGAATCTATATGATCTATTGATTTCAAAACAAACTTGAACCCCGGTCCATGCCAAGGGTCAGTCTGCGTTGAAATCTCAGCGGTTAGGGGTTTACTTGTAGTGATCCCCTCAGCCAGGTTTGGGTCTGTCTGTATTATTTTGCTAGTCATTTGACACGTCGTGTGGACCGCGCATGGTTCAGTCTGTACATCCGCATCAATGAGCATCTTTTCTGTCGCTTCGAATCTGTAGTTTTCCAACCACTTTCTGATAGATTCCCTTTTAAAGGTTGCTACATTCTTCTTTAGTCTTTGGGCAACATCTTTTATTTTATTAGTAGTATTAGGAACCTCCCCAATTAATTTGTAGAGGTCTTCGGTCAGTTTTTCTTGCATCTCTATGCTTTCGATTAAGGATAAGTATTCCGAACTCTCCTTTTTTTTATATAGTTTGGAATCTAGGTTCGGCGAGCTAAGTTTCCGCTTAGCCCCCGAAGTCTTAGGTAAATCAAGGCTATCAGGAAGAGAGTACGTCCTCTCCCTGCCACCGTTTTCCCTATTGAATCTTCCCGTTATACCGGACGGGTCGCCACCGGTTTTTTGCAGCAAGGAAATTTTTTTCATACTGTTCCCACGAGTAGCTAGGGAAGGGACCTGTCCGCTGTCGCAGAGCCCCGCTTGCGGCAGTAAGGCTATTTACAATGGGGTGTCGCCAGATGCCCCAAGGGAACCGTTCTCGACCACGTGTGGTGTGGCCATTCATCCTTCAGCACGGTGTATCACACCTTGGATTCCGGGTTTTTCCCGCTGGTTTTCTCCATCGGTTTTTCTTTTTTTTTGCGACAGGTTGTCTCCTGAGGTTGGATTAAAGATTTGGGAGCAAGGAAGGGGGAGGGAATCCCTCGCTTTGTAAATGTTGTTAGATGAGAGGGAAAAGGATATGGCGGAGCAGCTGGGATTGACTGCTCCCCCCTAGGGAGCTTTGCAGACTACCTAATATTATGTACTTAGCGTAAAAAAATACCACGTATATCCACTTAAAAACTGAAAAAACTTCGAAGAATAAAAATTTAGTTAAAAAAGTATCTTTGAGTATATAAAATATACGCACAAAAGATTAAATGTTTAACTGCAAATAAATAGAGCACAAATCAGTTTTTTGTGTCTCCTGTAAAATTGTCATTTGTAGATAAGAGGTATTGTTTCTTAAGAATCAATATGTCAAAATGTGAATACAAAGAGAAAACATTTAAATTAGTTTATTTATTGCAGAATCAGAGATATAACAACATGTACATATTTAGGTGTTATCTTTATTATAATAAAAGCGGAGGGGATAAAAGCAATAGGGAGAATGGAATGACGGAAAGAATAAGTACAAAGGTAGAACAATGACATGAATTTTGAAAAAAAAATTTAAATATCAATCAACAAATACTTTCTTAAAAAAATAAAATATATTAATTTGCCGAAAGTGTCTAACGATATAAAATTGTTTTCATAATAAGAGTCTAATTGCTCAGTTATTTAATTAAATAATGTAAATACTTTCTAAAATCATGTCTATTTCAAACATTCTATTTTCTTCTATTTCGTTCTTCGTTGTATTTTTCATTTCTTCGCCTTCTTCTTGTCTTCGGGGCATATGTTATCTTCTTTTTTTTAAGCACCAAATTAAAAACCGTCACAAATTAAAAAAAAATGCATCAAATAAAATTAGTGAATAAAAAATAAATGTTTTAGTAAAATTATGATATTAAATATTTATGTAGCAAAAAACAATTTTTATACAAACAATATTTATTTTTCTGTATCTTCTTGTCTATCTGTATTAAATTAAAGAAATGTGTTAATATAATATTATTCTAAATAATCATAAAAAATGATCGATAAGATCTAATAAAACTGTGTGAAAAATTCTATAATTCAACGCAGTTTAATTTGGTATTTTCTCAAAAAGATTGCACTTTCAAAGTCTTTAAAAAATAATAATTACTTTATTATTTAAAGGAGAATGAATGGGGCAGATGAAAGTGTAAGTGTTGATGAAGGAAATGAACGAACTAGAAAGAAAAGAGTTACAAGAGGAAAAATGAAAAGTGAACAAATAATCAGGTAGGTAGCTCCTAAAAGGGCACTAGTTTTTGTACCGTTTAAGCACAAAATAATGAACGTTTCACGTGCGTAAAAATAGGTCCTATTTACATCAACCCTTTCAAAGAAGAGTTTAAGGTTCCAGACACGAAAAGACAAGACAATATAATTGCCAGTCTGATTCATACAACATAAATCAAAAGACATAGGCCTAGGTTGGTAAACAATAACAAAATGAAAAAACTTGGACCTGAGCGAAAGTACTCTATACAATACTTTTTTCCAACTGTCTCTGGTGCTAAAACTTCTGTATATACAGTAGACTCCCTCTATAACGAGAACTGAAATGGCAGACTAATTACCTCGTTATAAGCGGATCTCGTTAAATCCAACAACAATAATATTGTGCATACATATGAATATGTAGTTTTCTAAAACATTAACTTTCTATAGTGAAGCCATTCGGAGCAATATAAGATGCTAATAAATATTGTTTGAATGGCGTTTTTAAAACAAAGTTGTTTACTTTTATTGTCAATGAAATGCATTAAAACAAAAAAGAGTTGTTTACTTTTACTGTCAATGATATATGTTAAAACAAAAAATCTGTATTCTGTAAATATGTATAAAGCGTATAAAGTTATTTTGTCATTTTTGACTGCTTTAAATTGTCCAATATTCTATCTATCATATTTTCTAAAGATGTGAAACAGTTTTATGCTTCTTCATTTGCGTTTTGTCCTTAGATAAAGTTTCTGACAACCTTTAAAACACTTTCGACATCTTGTCTATTAGGACCCATATTATTAGGTGTGAATGGTCAACCCAATACAATGACACTTGTGAATCATAAATTTTACATTTCCGACTAAGAATCATAAATTGTAAGAAGTTTATTGCGGGCGGCCCGCAGTTAAAAAGGGTATTTATTTATAGCTACGGCCGGGCCAAAACGTAAAAAACACGTTTTGCAATCTTATTTTCTCTCGTTATAAGCAAATTTACCTCGCTATAAAGGGTTATAGTTCAATAGAAATTTCACGGGACATCTAATGTACCTCGTTATAAGCGAAACCTCGTAATAACCGTGTTCGTTATAAAGGGAGTATACTGTATAAAACTTTTTGATTGTTTTTTTGATTGTATTGTATTTTTGATTGTTTAGATTTAAGCGATTTTTCCTCCTATGTAATGTATTGAAGTTCAAATCGAGTGCTAAGTATAGGTTGGTATAATATTGTAGGTTGGTACAATATTGTAGGTTGGCTACAGTGTACTTATGACTTACGTCAAAGTCAACGACTATATAATAAATTGTAAGCAAGACAAGATGGTTGTAATATGTTGTTCTAAATAATAAATAAATAATCTATTAAAAACATACTTATTTTGTCATTTAATAACTAAATTTTAAAAATATTGGATCGGATCACCAACCGCTTGTGGCAGATATTAAACTAAGGTTAAAACGAATCCAACGACAAAAACCAATATAATTAATTTTGACGACATAAGCATAAAATATAACATTAAAAAAGAATTTAACAAGAGAATAAAGAATATCGGAGAACAACTAGAAGATCCAGAGGAACTATGGAATGAATTGAAAAAACAAGTTTACAAAATCTCCACAAATAATAATTATACAAGTAACATCAAGAAAAACCAATGGATGACAGAAGACTGAAATTGATGGAACAACGTTGACCTATAAAATCGAATGAAACAGTATATAGACATCTATAGAGAAAAATTAAAAGGAAGATAAAATTAGCCAAAGAAAAATGAATGAGAGAAAGGTGCGAGGAAATAGAGGATGTGATATATGGATGTGACTTTTTTAATGTGCACAAAAAAGTACAAAAAATAAGCTTAAAATACGAGTTCCCGCTGTACTAGCTGACAAAAAAATTATTGTAAATGAGAATCGTCTTTTTTTACTACTCCACGCAACTGGTCTAATAAAATCCTTCCTATTTAAAAATATTTCCCTTCCAAACTGAAAGAAATTATTAACAGCCACTTTTTTCTAAAATCGGATAGTCTATCGAGAATGACTCTCATAGTTAAAAGTGCAGTACTTGAGAAACAAATTAATTAGAATTTAGATAGTTAAGTATCAAAATATTTCTGTAAGCAAGTCAAGAGGTAGGTACTTCAAACTTAAACGTCGATTTGAATTTTGTCAGCAGATTTCGATAAATGAATTTCTAGTGGAAAATTTTATTAAAACATTCAAAGTTAGTAAGAATGAGAGCTATTTTAACTGTACAGAAACAAATGATACAATATTTTACTAATATGTTACTTAACAACTATGGGTCGCTAATTTTTTAACTACAGGCTATTAGAATAAAATACAAATTAATATGTATATTACTAAAGACATCATTAAGACATAATTATGTGACACTATTTCAGCGCCAAGATTATACAGGAAATATCATAAATATGTATTCAGCTATAAAAATTTCAAGACGTTTCACTTAACAGATATTGCAAAATTGAAATTGTTTTACCCAAAAAGTTTTTGTCTACATCGTTATTATCCGTAAACTATTAGATCTAAATAAATTCTGATAACACCAAATTGAAAAGAAAGCCTTATAACTCATACAAGAAGTTATTTTTTTTTTGAATATCAGCATTTTTACACGAATATCACAATTTTAAAAACAAATTCATATCCTAAGAACCCAATTTAGCAGCTTTTTTTATTTCTCGATTTACTATTTCAAAAAATGAATTCATAAATTGAAAATACAAGTCACAATGTCTCTAATTCTAATCAACAAAACTTAATGTTTTTTTTTTAATTTGAGGTAGCTTGTTGCATAGGTTATGAAAATTCTATTAGTTAATTTGAGAATAATTGTGTATTTAACTGATGAATATGTATTTTGCAAAATTTTAATTTTCACTTATTAAATGTTAAATATTGTCTTTTTATGGGATTGAACCACAATACCACAATAGATTGTAATGAGAATTGCATTTTACATTTGTTTTTGACGTTTAGATTTCTAGTCCCGAAACTAATGTATATTTTTTGAAAACGAATTCTGGATTTTTAAGTCGAAACGTCAGAAAATGTAAAATGGAATATTCTCATTAAAATTAATTGTGGTGTGGTGACATATAAATACAATCGTAAGACTAGTAAGTATTAATGGTACAAACATGTAAAGACCAACAAAAAGAGGTATATACACATATGCTAAATAAACGAAAAATCCTTAGACACAATAAAGCGCAATGCACTAATGAAATAACTTTTAAACAGATCGACTGGTACCAAATGGCAACAATCGAGAACAAAAGCAGAAAATAGTGATTATATTGATCAGTACCTACATTACCAGATGCACATACAAGAAGCTTTTGAACATTGAAGATAAGAGATGCGTAGAAAGATGAATTGCATAAAAAAGCTAAGAAATGGACAAGATTAGCATCAACTGAACTGTTTAGAATTGCAAATGATACAGAGACATCTCTGTGTTGATCACCACCATCCAATGAAAGCGATGAATATGCAAGAAGAATAGTTGGATCAGATAACAGATAACTTGGTAGTTGGAACAATTCGAATACTGCGTCGATGGATAAAGTCAAACAATTTAATATCACTACAATATACAATAAAATAGGAAGTATTTAAAGGGTATCTAGAATTTGAGAATATGTATGGAAAAATCCAATTATGGGACATTAGGCAACATAAAGAAAATAAGAAGCACGGAAAGATTACGACCGAGATGAGTTAACAAGTAAAAAAGATAACAGGGAAAGTACAATGTTAAGTGATGCTTAACGTATGCGGTTGATGTGGTGTTATGACATACTAAAAAAAAAATTGGGCAAATGCTACAATAAAGACAAACTATCAAAAAACAGAGTTTTAACAGGATGGATAAAGAGGAAGGAGGTGAGTTCTGCGATATAACAGAAGTGAAACTGAAATATCATCAAACCAACTAGGTTATACAGCACACACATCTATTTTGGAACGCCAGTAAATGAGTTTATTAAGAAAGCTTATCGTAAGCCTTGTACAGCAGACTAGAAAGCATCAAAGACACCTGAAATATTGTTTAGGCAGGGTTAAAGGGACGATAAGGCATACAATGGACCTAGACATGTTATGGCACGCCACTGTGTGTGTGTGTTTTATCTCAATATTCAGACTACTTAGAAGATGATAAACATCCACGCTGAGTATCTCGAGGTGTTTACGATACTATCAAGAACTATGAGAGGTTTTTAGGATAGTTTGTAATTCTTAAGTTAGTATTGTCATCGAATGCCATAGTCTGTGGACTAGTACGCGTTTCGATGCGCATCGCCCCGCCTCGAATTTTCCCATTGGCTCTTGACCTGGAGATCCCTATTTATCGCTCGAACAGCGCATATAAATATTGGCGATTTTCAGGTCAGCCAAGTCAGTCCCTCACGGGCTCTCCGAGAGCTTAGTGCTCTCGGGGTTCTGCTTCTTGCATTTATTTTCCATACTCTGTGGCTGAGAATTGTTTCAACTTAACTTGGTGTTTTATTTCGACGAAGAAATTGTCATGTAAGAAATATCTTGCCTTTTTCAAGGCAAGACACCGAAGATAAATATTTTCCTAGTCCATAACCCGAAAATGGACTTAAGTAGAAGAGCTCTCGACAGTATATTCGAAGCCCTCTACAGAGCACCCGGAGACAACAGAAGGTGGTTAGACCCTTATTTGTTCCCCCGAGGTGACAGTATAGTCTTATACCCTAAACTGTTAACATCTAAATAAATTTGTGCATTTCATTCAGAGTTACGTTATTTAATTCTCCAACGAACACACATCATTTTATAGAGAATAAAAGTGGCGCAGTCAGTAGGATTTCCAATTAGAAAAAGTAAAGCCTTTTTTTTAATCGATTTTTATCGTTAATTGGAAAATTGGAGAATTAGTGACTTAGTATTTGAGTTCCGAGTGTAAGGCCACGAGGAAGGAAAACTGAATGAACCCGTAAGCAACTTCGAAGAATTCCAAGTGTAAGGCCACTTGTTGTGTAAAGCTACAAAGTAATTCGGAAGTTCTGGGGAGGCGCAACTAGCAACTTCGTGAAATCTTCTCAACCAGCTTTAGTGAAAAGCCACTCGATCCTGGAAACGGTGAAGCATTTCCACAGAAGAAGCATCATCTCGGCTACCATTCCGACTACAAAGAGTTTAGAATTTCGACCAGTTCCAGTGTAAACCCAGTTGATCCAGAAGGTACAACGTTCTCCACCCGTTCTCTACCCGTTCCAGTGTAAATCCACTTGATCTGAGACGCTGCAACGTTTTCGACCAGTTCCGGTGTAAAGCCACGTTCTCACGGAAATACTTGAGGTTAGTCGAATTATATTAATTTTTTATTTGTTTTCATTTTTTTTATTTACTCTGTTTCGCAATTTTCAAACTTTTAAGCTATCATATCTAGTATTTGAATTATTTTAAATTGTTTAATTTATTTTTGATAATCAACTACACCAATAATTTCTGCTACCACTTCTAATTATATTAATTATATAATAATAATAATACCTAAAATTATATTAATTGTGACAAAGCTATCAAGCTTATAAATGTTTTTGATGGGTCCTCTTCAAAATTACATTATTTTATAGATTCTGTTGATTTCATTTTTGCAAAATTTCACCCAGCGGAATTGCAAATTTTTCCTTTTATTGTAAAAAGCAGGTTAGAGGGAAAAGCTCTTGATTTCATTGGCTCGAAAGAATTTTCGACATGGCAAGAGATAAAAAATGCTCTCCTTTCTCAGTTTATTGAAAATTTGGATTTGCAGTGTCTAAATTTTGAGTTATGTCATTTTAAACAACGTTCTAATGAAAAACCTACAAATTTCGTTGATAGAATTGAAAAACAATTAATAAGAATCAATACAGTTATCAAATACGATTCAAATTTGAACAATGTTGAGAAAAAATGTTTAAATAATTTTCACAGTAAGACTGCAATTCTGACCGCTATTACGGGCATAAAAGAACCTTTGTGTCAAATGCTTCGCTCTTTAAATCCTAGTTCGTTACTTCAAATTAATCAAATTTTAAATGATTATGAAAACCAACAATATTTCAAACAAACAAATGACAATTTTTCTAAATTAATTATAAATAATGACAATGAAATTTTTTCAAGTACTGCAGGTACGCAAAAAACATTTTCTGATCCCGGTTAAACAAATCAATCGATAAATCCACCAATTAAATTAACTATTCCAAAGTGCACTGTTTGTCATAAATATGGACATAAAGCAGAAAAATGTTATCGTAAACCACAATCTCACAATGTTGTTCATAATACCTATTGCGACAAAGATAGTTCAGAAAAAGAAATAGAAATCGAAGTTGATCAGTATATACTTAGTGTAAATAATATACACGAACATCAAGTCCGAAGTAATAATGTTATTGACGTAACTGAAAAAATCGATACTATTGTAAGTAAACTAAAATTAGAAGCTCTGCCAAGAATTCGATTAAACCATGTCCATCAAAAACAAAATGAATATACCGAATTTGAGAATATTAAAACTAACTTAAATTTAAATAATTTCTCCTACTCTAATGAGCAAATCTTAGACGTTAACAATAAGAATATTTTATATCTATACGATGAGAATGACAGAAATGTATATCATTTCGAAAATTTCATTTTAATAATGTAACACCATTTTATGATGCGATTAACTAAACGAAGTTGAAGTGTAACACGACAAGTAGTAGATATGAGCTTTAATTATCCATATTATAAAGGAATTTTAATCAATAATGGTAACCTTGTGGTACACTTCATCTACGGCTTTCTCATAACAACAAAAGTAGAATAAGTTATTGCCGGTTGGTTTTTTTGTTCCATGTGGACCTACCTGCCCTGTACGGAGTATGAGAGGCTCTTCACTACAAGTCAAAACTTCGAAGCTGCAAAAGAAGCCCTTCTTGGACACCCCAGCTTCGGTCTTCAGGAGGGAGGTGTTATGGCGAGCACGCCACTGTGTGTGTGTGTGTTTTATCTCAATATTCAGACTACTTAGAAGATGATAAACATCCACGCTGAGTATCTCGAGGTGTTTACGATACTATCAAGAACTATGAGAGGTTTTTAGGATAGTTTGTAATTCTTAAGTTAGTATAGTCTTATACCCTAAACTGTTAACATCTAAATAAATTTGTGCATTTCATTCAGAGTTACGTTATTTAATTCTACAACGAACACACATCATTTTATAGAGAATAAAAGTGACATGACTGCCGAACAATATCAAGAGGTCGTTATCTTTCCATTCGAAGACAATTGTCCAGACAGAAGTCAGGCGAAAATTTAATTTTGCTAAAAGATTAGGTGAGTGGTGGTGGTTATCGTACAAGCTACGATAACCACCTAAAAGACTAAGACATGTATATAAATATAATACCGGTTTTACAAAACATTAAAAAATGTGGAGAAATGTAATGATGAAAACTCATCTCGCATAAGAGTGAAGGCGAAGAGAGGATGACGAATGAAAGATAGTAGACACTATGCTAGATAAAAAAAATGATCAGACAAAACAAAAAACTGCCAATCCTGACATATTATATAAAACTCAGTCAGTTGACAGGTCTAGCGGTTTGAAACTGTTAAAAAAAGAACAATACAATAAACGGTTGTGTTTTACGTGCTATTTAACTGGTACGCATATTTTTAAAAATAAAATAATGACCCTTTGTTATTTACGATATAGGTAGCACTTGTAGATTTTCAAAGAACAAACAGTTTATTGTTAAGAAAATGAAACATGAAACATCACTTTGCTAAAAGCGCCATATAAAAATATAAAATTTCAATAATTGCACTATAAATTATAATATTCGAATAATTTTAATACATAAAGTTAAATTACCCACTTCATTAAATAATTATGTATTCGAAGTACTACACAACACAAATTTCGAATAAACAAAGGAACTCTCCACCCTCGTTTGATTTCATTTTATTGTATATTCAGAGAAAAACAAAGCTTTATTAACGCCAATCTGCTATTGAGGAAAGACGCTTAAAAAAGATGAGACTAGAATGTAGCAGAGTAAGAAAAAATTAACCTAAAAGTACTAGAAAGAAAAATCATGAGAACCAAACACAGTTATAGAGGGTTAAAATGAACAGAAATAAAATAATTTATTTAAGAAAACATAGTAACGTACATATAAAGGAAGAATGAGAAAAACCAAATTTTTCAGTAATATGAAAAAATAAATCATTTCGTACTAGTTAAAAAGTGAAACATATTTTATCACACAAGAAAAATTAATTAGAATTAATATATATCAAATAATGGAAAACGAACCGTAAGAGGCAACAAATTTAGAAAAACAAAATTCGTTCAAGCGACATTTCAAAAGTAACACAACAGCGAAACACAAAAATACGAAAACATAAAATTAGTTTGATAGTTAAAACGAAACCTCAACTAAAGATAGTTAACATTCAGGCAGTACTTACTATAGCGGATGATAAAGCCCAATAAATAGACACGAAATGAACACTAGAAATAGATCATAGTTAAATTACGGTTGAGACCTAATGAAATCAAAGTAGAAATAACTAATAATTATTAGCTTAATAATAAGAATAATGTCAGATTACAAAAAAATATTAGAAAGTGTTACAATCCTTATCTATTATGTACAAAAATGCTTACCTTCCATCACCGTCAGTCACAATCACAAGAATACTTCACTCCTCACTCGGACTCGGTGCTTTTCTTTTACGTTGAGCGTAGAGCTTACAGACTCAAATTAGGGATGGTGACCTGATCCCGTACCAGTTACTTTGGAACAGGTATTTTATTTTTACTTGGGAAACTGATCCCTAACACCAATATAAACGAGTAAACTGGACGTATTACTGGATACGGGATCGGTATCAGTAAATACTTATATTCGATATCTATTTAACCGACTCAGCTCTACGGGTGGATGATAAAAAAGTACGCGAACGGGTAGGTACCTATATTTACGTATACCTATAAAATGTACTCATTCATATTGTCTCATACTCATACTTGGATGCTGGACGTGATGCAGGACTTGGATTTGGATTTGATCGATGTCGATAATGGATTTATGTATATAAATATAACATGTACTCGGTACCTCGGTAGATATTTCTTAGAACTCGCTGTAGGGAAATATGTACTTGGTTTGTTTTTGTTATTGAACGTGGTAAAATAACTTTTGTAGGTGTATGCCTCCGGATGAAGTTTAAATTTATCTTAGCTGAATGTAATATGATATACGGCATTTACCAAATGTATAATGTATATATATATATATATATATATATATATATATATATATATATATATATATCTACGGCATAAAATGGACTCCGCCCATGTTAAAATTCAGGTTCAAGTGAGCTCCATGGTCAAGTGGCCACCGATATACGGAGCTCACTTGACCATTCCATAATATTGGCTCTGTCGATTCGTCAACATGTATAGTTTCATAATTTTTAAAAATTTTGTGGAACCCCTAAGTACCCCTGTATTATGAATGTATATCGCTTAGTTCACGTGTATATATTATAGGGGTCGTTCAGATCTTTTTCCGTGTATATTGGAACCATAAGTATATCGGTTTAAGTAAGCTCTGATAGTTTGGCAACTATGGGATTAAGCCGTGTATTTCCAGCGTATATTCTAAACGGTTCATATGGACTCCTTACTTTTGTTTCATTCATACGCATTACAGTATGTAACAGATATGTGTACTACCAAATACCTGTTTTTGGTAGGTACGTGCTTTTCTAAAAATAGATTTATAGATACAAAAGGATTTCATTACCAAGTTGGATGTGTTTTTTCATATGCGAAAATTATCTAATGTATTTTGTTAACGTGAGTATGTCTTTATACGTTTTATTTGAGAATCCGGTTAATAAGAACTTCTTTTATTTCATCCATTGTTTCATGATATCTTATATACAGCTTTTTATTATTTTATTTCTTCTATTTTATTATTTTATTTTTTTATCTGTGTACTACATATAATTCTGGATAGAAGGTTATCTCAAAATAAATATTTAAGTGCTAAAATAGATATTTTTTGTTAAAATGGGTAGTAGTGCACAAAAAAGGGAAGACTGATTAATTTATCTAACACGAATTATACAACTTCACCAATATTACATATTTCTGAATGTTTTATCTCCTATTTAGGGGTAATATGTAATCAATATAAGTGGAGTTAGTGTCAAATTTGCAATGATCTTTATAAGTAATAGCTTACTGACTGTACTTTACATGTTTAGTTCACATAAATAAACCTTGTCCCTTTAGAAAAGAGCGATTCGAATGGTAAAGTTTACTAAGAAAGTGTAATAAGTCTTGTACCACCCCACATGCACACAAGTTAAAAGGTGTTTGCAGGCCAGAGTCCTCCTGGCAGATTTAAGAAAGATAACTTCCATAAGGAAGTTCCTTTCGAGGGATCAGATGGCGAGGAGCAGCTTATTTTTGTTTGTATATCTTGCAGATTTGTTGATATAGCCATTTTTCCTTGATTTTAGTCATAAAATGGGCTGATATTCGTGGAGTGGATGTTACGAATCTGGACTTTGTTTCTTTTGCTCTCTAGCTACTTATCTTCGGATATTAGGTGGATTGATAGCTACGATATTGTAGAGCTTATGTATGGATGTGAGTCTTAATATTTGCTAAATTTGGCTGACTAATTTATAACTGAATCTACGTGTTAAGTATGTGTTGGTGTCACTTATACTATCAAGGTATATTAGGCAGCAGAAGCATAGAGTTCAAGCGTCTACGTTTTAAGGGTGGAAGGATGTGCTTCACATTTTTAGCTGACAAGTTTGCAGAGAATATTATTTTCTGGTTCTAGTTTGGCATTTGATTTTAAAAAAAGTACTGTGAATGACAAAGTGTGATAGAAACTATCTTCAAGCTATTTATAGCAAGTCCAGAGTTTAAGGATTTCATGACACTATTGGTTCAGGTATATATTCAGATTTGTGAAAGTGTCTCTGTTAGGGACATTGAAGGAGCACACCTGACTTTTTTCGGGGTTTGGCTTAAAATTGAGTTATAATCTATTTTTGTTGTATTTAAGGTATGATTTAGATTTTTCTCCACTTCACCAACAAAAGTTTTTGGCTGTGCAACAATAGATAATGTATCGTCTACATAATAAAAGTCCTAGTATTTACTGGTATAAGTTGTGTAAATGTTATACAGAGTAGGTGCCATTACAGGACCCCAAAGAGACAGTTATTCTACGTTCTCCATCTGCTATTCTTACCATTGAGTGATACGAAAAATTTTCTGTTGTGTAGGCATACGCGGATAATACAAGTGAGTTTATTACCTCAGGGGATATTACATAGATTTTGGAGAAATACCCTATAATTTAAGGTGTCGTAAGCGGCATTAAGATTAACAAATACCACTCCTCATACCTGATATTTTTCGTACTTCTCTTAGCTGTGTTGGGCAAGATTTAGTATTTGTGACGTATATGATTTAACCTGTCATATATAGCCACTTTTTTTTAATTTGAGTTTTTCTTCTATTATCGATTTATATTAAGGATCATGTGCAGAAGTATTTTGTATAGCTGACAAAATAAATAGATATATTGGCCGATAGCTTTTGTGGTCGTTGGAGTGTTTGCCAGGTTTAAGCAAGGCAACAACTTTGTCTTTGCTTTGCTTGTCTAAAGACTTTGGATATTAGCCATTGTTGTATTTTTGGTTCAAATTTTAGAGTTAGTTTTGTTCTCAGATCCTCAGCCAGGAGCCGTAATATTGTTCATTATATACGTGGATAGCGGATCCAAGCTCAACATCGTTGAAAGGTTCTCTCAGCTGACTGGTTTAGTTTTCTTTCATTATAAGTTTTTCTTTGCTTCTTTGCCTGCATTTAATATGTAATTTTCAGCGATCAGCTTAATACCAAATACCATAGGATTGGCCATATATGTGCTTCCTGCATTTTGTTAAGCGCATATGTAAAGTGGAGTGTCTTTATCTCTAGATATACTCTTAATATTTATACACATAATTAGAATAGTTATAGACGAAAAATATCCTGGCTTAAAAACCTAAGGGAATGGTTTGAAAGCAGTAGTGCAGAACTTTTTAGAGCGACAGTCAACAGAGTCCGTATAGCCATGGTGATTTCCAACCTTCGATAGAAGATGGAACTTAAAGAAGAAGGTGGAAAAAAGAACTATCTACCTAATAAATCCCATTAACCTGTTAGTAATGGATAACCAGATATATTTAAAAAAAGATTAAGTGCCTTTCTTTTTATTTTGGATTTTGAATTTTGCATAACTAGAGCAAGCGACTAATTTTTGTGTATTAGTTTTGCATTAGTAGACCAAGCGCCTCTTGCGAGCGTTTTAATGATTTTAAATCGAATATTTGGCAACATATGTACATAAACGTTGTTAACAATGGTGACGTTGGCAACTTGTTGAGGCGTTTAGATAAAGAAGTAGTGGCAGTTATTTCTTAAATTTTTCTATAATAGTCACATTACAGAAGAGCTAACACAGAAAGAGAATACCTAACAAAAGACATAACACTAAGTAAAATGTATGAATTGTATATTAAAGAAGCAGACAATGACCTTGTTAAATTTTCGTTTTACAAAAAAATGTTTTTAACACGATTTAATCTTCAAAGAAAAAAGTTGAAAAAAGTTACTTGTAGTAGATGTGATTGTTTCGAATTAGAAATTAAAAATTACGCAGATAACGAACAATTAAGCAAGTTAAAAAAAGAAAAAATGTGCACTTAGAAGAAGCTGAAAATGCACAATCTAGAAAAAAACTAGACATGAAGATAAGCAACTATCAACCAGAAGTGGAAACCTTTTGTTTTGATTTAAAGAAAAACTCTTCCCCTTCCGAGAATTCTAATAAATATTGTATATTATAAGCGTCAATTATGTATTTACAACCTTGGTATCCATAGCGCCAAGGATAACAAAGGTCATTGTTATATTTGGATAGAAGGTGAAGCTGGTCGGGGAGCCCAGGACGTAGGCATTTGTCTTAAGAAACATATTGAAGAAAATGTTACTTCTTCAAGACATGTAATTTTTTGGTCAGACTCTTGTGGCGGCCAAAACCGCAACATCAAAATAGTTTTGATTCTGAAAACGATTTTGGAAACTCGTCCTACCATTGAAAAAATTACATTACGCTATTTCCTTCGTAGTCATAGCTTTTACCCAATGGCAGTGATTTTGGAGATTTTGAAAATGCCCTAAAATTTCAACAACGTTTATATATCGTTGATGATTAAATAAACGTGATGAAAAAATCCCGTAAAAAGAAACCACTAGTAGTTCACAGAATTAAAAAAGAAGAATTCGTTGGAACAAAGAAGTTAGAAACTATGATTACAAACCGTAAGTCAGACATAGAAAACAGTAAGGCTGGTTTAAAACAAGAGAAATTTAAATAAGAAAGGATATACTACTCATTATTTTTATGAAAACTTAACACTAGTGAAGTTGAAGTAAATCTTTACAAGGATTTTTAAAAAGGACGGCCTGTTGCAATGCAATCCGTAAGTAACCACTTGATTCCTCTTTGGCCCACAGGCAAGCCACTTTTTGTGCCTAAGCTTAACGACAATCTTTAACGCACCTAATACCAAATGATGCAAAGCCTTTGTATTACTCTCTTTTCAGAAACAATACAATAGAAGACGACATTAAAAGATTTTATATTTTTGATTAATTTCTTAAGTAATATAAAATATTCAAAAACAACGACTATTTTTGTCATACCCAAAAAGAAATAATAGCTTGTGGCCTACCAATAATTCACTAAAAGTGATATTTTAGTTACTCATCACTAGACCAAACGACCTCCATGTCGCTTGGTCTACTGATGTATAACACAATTACACAATGTGGCGAAAATCGTAAGTCGACCAAAAGACTTTTTTTTTGTTTTTCTTTAATATTGGACAAGTTACTATTTCGCACTTATAAGAAACATAAAAAACTGTATTCGAAAACAAAAAATTACGACAATTGTAACATATAGTGAATTTTAATAGAGTGAAAACTTTAAAGTCAAATATCTCAAAATCATATTTTGGCGCTTGGTCAAGTGATGAATTACGCCTTCCATATAAAATTACGAGACAATATTCATATGCTGTGGACAAATCGTCATATTTGCGTTATATTGATATGTATACGACAATCAGCTGTAAAAGTCATTGCCTTTTTTTTGCCGTATCATATTTTAGCATAGTCTTCTGATTTATTTTGTAGTATGTTAACTAAACCGGTGTAGTTTGCGTGAAATGAATCCACAATTCGTCTAATAATATTATGTTTTTAAACAGTTGTGTTTTTATGCTCATCCGTTCACTTTTTGTAAAGCAGTCTGTGTAAATATTAGGGATTTACTTATATAATCTTTTTATATATATAATTTGTTTATTGGTTTTACTTTTTAGATAAAGTTTCATAATTATAGTCCTCTTGCTTTTATTATCTATGGTAATACATATACATACCCAATTCGAAAGGGTGAAAACCAGCGGTTTCTAGATTAAACATAGACATTCTTCTCTCTATCTCCCTCTATGTTATATAAAGATCATCGTCATCGCATAGCCAAAATACAGCAAGATTCTATTGCCTTTTCTTCTTTTTGTCTCCTCATTTCTATTGTAAACTCAGCTACGTAAATGACGTTTTAAAAATTTATGTCAATATTTCTGAAGTGCCTTTCCTGGGATAATTTTTTTAAGCTCAGTTCGTTTGATTACAAGTAATTGATTTGATAGCTTCCAACAGAGAAGTATTGATTGTAGGTAGAATAGCAAGTGTTGATAAATATGATGGGTCGGTAGGTAGTCTCATTATTCCTAAATCTGATCATATGTTACCTCCACCCTTCATTTGTAGACATCGTCTCGTGGCATTCTCTCAATTTAACTTGGTAATGCAGTTATTGAGAGAGCCTTTGGATATAGCTAGCTGAACGTTGGAGTTGAGATTGAGTTTCTTGTACGACATTGCTATCTTTATATATGTGTTTGACATTGGCATTAGTTCCGTTCGTATTGGTTAGTACTCGGACCTTTGTAAGTCGGAAAATACCTCTGATGGCTTTTCTAGCAATCCTGATTCCTGATCTAATTAATACGTTCTTGTCACATATCCACACATTAGCACTGGTTTAATCACTGTTTTATATATCCTGCTTTTAGAGATTCGTATTAGACTTCTGGATTTAAAAGTGTTATAAGGGTTATATATACATCAATTAGCTACCTGAATATTCCCTTTTATTTCTTATGTGACAACGTTATCTACGATATCTAAAACGCTGCAATCTTTCAAAATGATATGGCTTTATCGTATGGCTTTACGTTACGCCCCACTCTACATCCTCTCTTTTGTATGTTAAAGAACATTTATTTGATTTTTTTATTAGTGACTATTAGACCGTTTTTTTGCTGCTAATTTATGGATTAAATCCAGATAGCAAATAGATATTCTTCACTTTATCGAAGAAATATTATTCTAAAACACAAAATTAATAAATTGCCAAAACCTTCCTTGCATATTCTGTTCACTTATGAGGGGCAGCAATATCAGTACCAAGATAAGGCGTATAGTCCTGGACTGGCTAATTGTTGGATAATAGGAAGCATGAGTCTAGCAGTTTTATTGCTTTCGGGACTGCACCAGGTATCGGGGAGCAGAAATATCATTACCAAGTTAATGCATATAGGAATTGTTGCTTGAACTTTATTATTATTAACATCATTTAATCTTCGCTTATCCACTGCTGGACATAGATCTCCCTCATAATTTTCCATCTATTTCGATCTTGTGCCTCTTGCATCCAATTCCTATGACAACGTTTTAGATCGTCAGTCCAACGTGTTGGTGGACGACCTCTGCTTCGGTAGGCATCTATGAAGAGAAAACATCCAATCATATCTCAAAAAATTAACATCGTGAAGGTTATTTTTTGAACCCCATAACAAATGGCTAATCTTTTACTTTTCATTAAAAATTTAAATTTTAATAAGCCACGTAAATAACGTTTTAAAAATTTATGTCAATATTTCTGAAGTGCCTTTCCTGGGATAACTTTTTTATTCTGGTTTGTTTGATTACATGTAATTGATTTGATAGTCCCCAACAGATGAGTATTGACTATAGGTAGGATAGCAGGTAGTTGAACAGGCATGTGTTGATAAATATGATGGGTCGGTAGATAGGCTCATGATTCCTAAATCTGACCTCATGTTACCTTCCCCCTTCATTTGTGGAAGTCCTGGACATTTTTTCTCTTGGGGCATCCTCCCAATTTAACTTGGCAATGCAGTTATTATAAAGCCTTTGGACATAGCCAGCGCAACTTTAGCATTGAGATTTAGCTTCTTGTACGACGTTGCTGTCTTTATATACGTGTTTGACCTTGGCATTATTTCCGTTCGTTAATGGTTAGTACGCGGATCTTTGTAAGTCGGATATTACTTCTGATGGCTTTTCTAGCAATCCTGATCTAATTAATACCTGAGTTTCACGTACATTGTTTTGTCAGCGTTCTCGTCACATATCCACACATTAGCACTGGTTTAATCACTGTTTTATATATTCCTTATTTAAGAGAGTCGTATTAGACTTCTGAATTTAAAAGTATTATAAGAGTTATGTATACATCAGTTAGCTACCTGAATATTCCCTTTTATTTCTTATGTTACAAACTTATCTACGATATCTAAAACGTTTCAATCCTTTAAAATTATATGGGTTTATTGTTACGTTATGCCCTTCTCTACGTCATCTCTTTTGTATGTTAAAGAACATTTATATGCTTTATTACTGACTATTAGATCGTTTGTTTTTTTTAGCTAATATCATTATTTTATAGCATCCTATTATTTAATTTATGGATTAAATCCGGATAGCAAATTGATATTCTTCACTTATGACATTCTGCAATTATTGTTGGATAGCCCAAAATTGACGAAGTAAGTCTAAAACGTTAATCACAAAATTTTTTTATTATCCAATAACTTCGAGTCTTTATCGCGGTTAATCAATTTCTTCCTTTAAAAAAACGTTTTTTGGCTTATTTCAGATACCCCTGAAGATGCTCTAGGGAGCGAAAGTACTTGGGCAAGATTTAATTAATAAAACTGTGCTCGATATCTGCCTTTATTTTATCAAAGTTCATTTATTCGAGCATTCAACCTTGTATCTATTTTTTTATTGTGTTTAAGATATGATTTAGATTTTTTTCCACTTCAGCAACAAAAGTTTTTGGTTGTGCAACAGGAGATGTATTGTCTGCGTAATAAAAGTCCTAGTATTTACTGGTACGGGGTGTGTTAATGTTCTATTATCGGTAAAATTATATTAAGGATTATGTGCAGAAGTATTTTATATAGCTGACAAAATAAATATATTGACCGATAGCTCTTGTGGTTGTTGGAGTTTTTGCAGGTTTAAGCAAGGTAACAACTTTGTCTTTGCTTTGCTTGTCTGCAGACTTTGGATATCAGTAATTGTTGTGTTTTTGGTACAAATTTTATAAGCTTTGTGCTCAGATCTTCAGTCAGTAACCGTAATATTGTTCATTATATAGGTAGATAGTGGATCCAAGCTCAACATAGTTGAAAGGTTCCCTCAGCTGACTGGTTTTGTCCTCTCTCATTCAAGTTTTTCTTTACTTATTTGCCAGCAGGGATAGCACTTTTACATTTATTATGTGTTTTTCAGGAATCATATTAATACCAAATGCCCTAGGTTTGGCCCTCTATATGTTTCCTGCACTAGAAATACGTCACATTTGTGCTAAGCACCCTTAATATTTATAGACATAATTAGAATAGTTGGTCCTAAAAAGGGCCGATTTGACAAAAATCATATTGAACGGGTGATTAGCCGATTAATTAATTGTTCATTACCCAGGGTACGTCCGATTGCGGTGGTCTTATTAGTACTTAAATTTTCGTAAAGGCTTCTCTTTTGAACTCCATAATAAATGGCTAATCTTTAACTTTTCATTAAAAATTTAAATTTTACATACTGTTACTTTTCGACGATATTTCGAATCAGATATGTATAGTAATCACCGTACTTAATAAAGAGTCTCTTTGTGAAAAGTAAGTGAGTTTATCATATCGGTGACAACTCATATATGGATAATAAGGACATAAACGGGTAAAATAAGTGTACAAAATTTCAAATAAATATATCGACGCTATTGCTCAGAAGATGGGTTTATCCCAGAGATCAAAGGTTACAGGTATATTAAAGGTTCTGTTTACGTATTTTCATTACTAAAAAAGTATATTTAAGATAAAAGCCTTAAGGTATTTTTAGATTCTATGGAAATTAAAATTTAGGGAAATCAGCAAATTAAAAAATACAGCCATAATTCTAAATCACCAACTTGAGACAAACAGTTGTCCCCTCTTCAACTTATTCAGTTACAGGCTATAACATGTAAACGCATACCTGTTTTATTGTCAGACAAAATAAATTTCCATCAAGTGACAGTCGAATCCATCACTTACTTAAAGAGTAGGAAAAGACATGCTTATGCTTTAGAGTACGGGTACTTTATTACAAAGTACCCTTTGCTTTTGGCAATTAGTTTCTCACTTTCTCAGCGATGGATCTCTCTTTCCTCATCAATAATGTTTTCGCTCGATACTGTCTGAATATCTTATTCTACAATATTTAGATTTCACTATATGCTCTACATTTCTTGGCAATACTTCTGATGGCTTTTCTGGTAATACTGATCTAATTAATACCTGAGTTTTACTTACATTGTTTTGTCAGCGTTGTCGTCATGTATCCAGTCAATAGCATTGGTTTAATCAATATTTTATATATCCTGAATTTACGGATTCGTATTAGACTTCTGGATTTAAAAGTGTTATGAGGGTTATATATACATCAGTTAGTTACCTGAATATTCCATTTTATTTCTTATGTGACAACGTTATCTACGATACCCAAAATGCTGCAATCTTTCAAAATTATATGGGTTTAGTGTTACGTTATGCCCTACTCTACATCCTTTCTTTTGTATGTTAAAGAACATTTATTTGGTTTTCTGATTACTGACTATTGACCGTTTTTTTGCTGCTTGTAGCATTATTCTATAGCATTCTAATATTTAATTTATGGATTAAACCGGGTAGCAAATAGATATTCTTCACTTTCTTGGAGAAATAATATTCTAACATACAAAATCCTATTAAATTTCCAAAACCTTCCTTGAATATTAAATTCACTTATGAGGGGCAGAAGCAATATCAGTACTATAATAAGGCGTATAGTCCTGGACCGGCTAATCGTTGGATAATAGGAAGCATGAGTGTAGCAGTTTTATTGTTTTCCTGACTGCTACCTGGGATCGGGGAGCAGAGATATCAGTACCAAGTTAATGCGTATAGGAATTGTAGCTTGAACTTTATTATTATTAAATAGCACTAAATTTTCTAGTAAAATCGTCATCACTTTACAGTAAGACAAATAAAGATTCTCGATTTAAATATTCAAAAAATTAATGAACAGCTTACTAAAATAGAAATAACGCATATTTAAGATGCAATCCATTAATGGACCAAGGCACAAAGCACTCCTAGCATATGCTAATGACATTGATCTCATAAGAAACTCTCTCCCATCCGCAAACGACATCTTTAACAAAGTGAAGAGAGTACCAAAACTGTTTTACTTAAAATCAACAAAATGAAATCCAAATACAAGCGAATCAAGAGAAGAGAGCAATTCAATACATCTAGATAAAATAATAAAGTCAACAACTACAATTTTGAAAGTATGGAATACTTTAAATATCTTAGATCAATAATCACGGTTAATAATAATGTCACTAAAGAAATACAGAGCATAATTCTTCTAAAATTTTTTAACCTCATTATTATATCACTACAAATCCGTATAGAATAAGAACATATACTGAATAAAGAAAGCTCTTATAACGATATTATTCAGGAAAATAAATCGCTTAAGGTAAATCGGACACATGCATAGCCGCCAAGATGTCAAACTTGTAAAACTGGTATGGAAGAAATTTAGCACAGAAGAATGCCACTTGGGTGTCTCAGTATACAATAGAGAGAAAACATCCAATCATATCTTAGAAAATTAACATTTCATTGAAGATTCGTGGAAAATCTATCAACTTGGAAAAAAGTTGTAGTTAGCGAAGACTCACCCAGTGTTGTAGCGCTACGTAATAATGACAATAAAGAAAAAAGGGAAACAGTGACAAAAAGCAACAAAAATGGACTAATGGAGCACAGCTGCTTCAAAATCATGATAAGAAATACAATAGATGATTGACGGATTCGAGAAACTTGGGACTTGAGAAAGGCACTCTGCCGAAACAGCTGTAGTGATAAAATACAATTAATTTTGTGTAAGTTTTGAAAACAAAGTTTTTAGTATTTTGTTGTTAAATAAAATGGAATTAACATACGACATTATATACGCTATAATAACTAGACAACTTGTATGATACGGACATATAAGGAGAAAGTTTCATGAAACAATAAACTACCCAATATTCGTTATGAGTGAAATCGATATAAATAAAGAAAATAAGGAAAACTGTGGCAAAAGGTAGAAAAAAGTAGTGAATAAAACATGAGAGAGGTACCTTGTGGACAACATGTGCTTAATTAGGAACGAATTGAGATACATAATCAGAAGACGACAAAGGAAAATCTATATAATATATAATAATCTATATAAATGTATACCATTTTTAACAATGCTATTTATAGCTCATTTCCAGAGCAAACGTGCTAATTGTATGTAAAATGAAACTTTTTAAGGTTTTTAATGTTTGTATGAAAGATGAAACCGTATGACACATAACCGTGAAATTTATATACCAACCTATAAATCTCTTTTAAAAGAATACTGACACCTACACATTATCACAATACTACATATCATAATACTAAGAAATTTGTTATTTTAATCTAAGAATAGGCTTTATAATTTACCAGAGATTTAATTTAATGTATTTAAAATTTTACAGGATTCGGTATAGATATATTAGATATTCTTTTAGATTTTTTAGATATATTATTTCTTTAACACTGAAGTTAGTCCAATCTCTGATATTTCTCTGCCAGATTTTGTCTTTCTTCCCAAGACTTTTCTTCCCTCTACTCTTCCTTGCATGATGACGCGTAGAAGAGAGTATTTATCGTTTCGAATTGTAGCCCAGATACGATGTCCAAACGCTTCTTCGTTTGAGACTTTTACAGTCCAAGGAATTTTAAGAAAACGCCTATATAGCCACATTTCGAATGCCTTTAATTTTTTTACAGATTTGGCTGTCAGGGTCCAAGCTTCTACCCCATATAGCAGTTGCGACCATACATAACATTCGACGATCTCAATCTAATAACCACACTCAATTTCTTATTTGTAAACATTGACTTTTATCTGTTTAGTTTAGTCCTATCTTTTTGCTTTATCTGTTAATGATTTCTATAAGAATTTGTAAATCCTCTATATTTTCTGTCATAATTGGGGTTTAGTCTGCAAATTTTATGTTATTAATGATGCTCACTCCATTCCTTACTTCTTTCCCATAGTGTCTCCTAAAATATTAGTTGACAACACACATCTCTAGCTGACTCCTTTTTGAATTTCTGCTTGATTTGTCTCTCTATCTTTCACCCGCATGACCGCTGTTTGATTTTAGTAGATTTTTTAGTAAATTAATATCTTGGTATCTAGGTGTATGTATTTTAATGCATGTATGGGCTTACCAGGTTGAACTATGTCAAATACTTTTGAAAATCTATATTAGATATAAATACGTTTTCATTATAATCTCTGCATTTTTGTAATAGTACCTCCATTGCGCACAATTCCTCTTTTATACACAATCCACTTCTAAATCCAAACTAGGTATGTGTTGTCCAATTGTTCTTCACATTTTTTATTGACAGACGATTTAATGTTGTTATTAATCGGATGACATTTGTGACTTTTATTAAATTTTGATAATCGTTACAAATCAAGTCTTTTAGTGACATATTATTCTTTTAATTTTTACTTCTCATTTAATGTCTATCTTTTGTTAATTATTTTTAGAGTATATATATGATGACTGACATTATTCCCACTTGATTCTTTTGTTTCAGTTATTGCTCTAGCCTAATTTGACATTTTCTTTCTTCAAATCATCAAATTTTTATGGTTTTTTTATATTTCGTTATAGTAAAATTCATATTTTCCACTAAGCCTAACATAAGCAGCAGCAGTGTCATCAAACCGAAATAATCCAGTTGTGCATAACGTTTTTGCTGATCGATTTACAAATAAATTTTAACAAACACATCAAATTGATCATCCTTTTTACTTTCGTATACGATCATACTTATCCAAATTAAATTTTCAATTTTCAAAAACTTATGATACCTCCTCAATCCACAACCCTGCGCCATGGACAATATCTGTTCCGGCTATCGACATCAAACAAACCTAAGAAATCAGAGATATCGTCAACCGTCATTAAACAAAAGTTTCGTACACTATTAAACAGATATGGCAATACCTACAGCGTATACACCGATGCATCAAAAAATGAAGACAGAGTTGGAGCAGCAATTTATTCGGAAGACATCTCAGTTAGTTTCCAATTGTCGTCAATTACAACCATCTTTTCGGCTGAATTATTTGCAATTCTAAAAGCTCTATCGTTAATACAAAACAAAAACCAAGAAATATGTATAATAATCACAGATTCTTTAAATTCATTATCCTCACTGACTCAATTATACTGTGACAACCCCCTTCTACTTCTTAGTAAAAAAGAACATAAAAACATTTCAAATAAGAAAATCCAAGTTCATTTTTTATGGGTACCTTCTCATGTCAGAATTGAAGGTAACGAAGTTGTAGATAAACTAGCTAAAAACGCACCAACTAACCTAATGTCCGAAGAAAGTAACATATTGGTACAAAACGATTTAAACTATAAACTTATACTACAAAAAATAATTCAAAAATGGCAACAAACTTGGAACAACACTCCATAAAGGCTATATGAAGTCAACAAACATCCACATCTTTGGAAACCAAAAATAAAAGACAGAAGAGAGCATGTGATATTTACCCGTCTCCGTATCGGCCATACACGACTTACTCATGGCTATTTACTACAGCGCAAAAATAAACCAGTTTGTGAAGTGTGCAACCGTGTTCTAACGTTAAAACATTTTTTAATACAGTGTCCTAAATATAACAGTGAACGAAATATAGCATACCCAACTGCCCTAGAAGAAAATACAGATACAAAAAGAATAATTTCTTATCTTAAAGACTGTCAACTTCTTCATAAGATTTAAAACATACATTGTAATACACATACATATTATTATTATTAATTGTGAACTAATGTATATACACTATTTGTATCAACTGTAACATTAATCTAAATACGCTAATGCCTCTGCGTGGTAGATGCGTTTAAAAAAAAGGTATTTATATTAGACTATAGATTATATTAGATTTATATTAGATTAGATATTCAGTTTTGTCAAAGCGCCTGTCTTAGACAAATTGAAGGAGCGCTCCTAAGATTTTTCGGGGTTTGGCTTAAAATTAATTCGTAGTTTATTTTATTATATTTAAGGCAATCATTTAGATTTTTTTTCACTTCAGCAACAAAAGTTTTGGTTGTGCAATGTATCGTCTACATGAAAGTCCTAGTATCTACTGTTATCGGTTAATCATTTGTGTAAATGTAATACAGTGTAGGTGCCATTACGCTACCCCAAGCGAGACCATTCATCTGCGTTCTTCATCTTACCATTGAATGATACGAAAAATCTTCTATTCTGTAGATATACGCGGATAAAACAAATAATGTTTTTATCCAAGGCGATGTCATGCAGCTTTGGAGAAATGTTCTCTTATTTAATGTCGTAAGTGGCATTTAGATTGATAAATACCACCCCTGATACCCGATATCTTTTGTACTCGTTGTTGCTTTTTACAAAAAACAGGTACATTATTACGTACGTTAATAAGTATTACGAATAAAAATAAATAAGCAAGAAGAATATAAGTGATCTATATTTAAACTAAGTGACAGAAAAAATAATATTATATATACATTTACTTCTAAATTAAAAATTAAATTTTGATATGCCTGACAACGAATGATACAAAAACACAATTATATAAAGTTGAAAATAATAATAGCTTGTACAAGCGACAAAGCATTTAAAACAATAAGACCGAACATATTATATGTAATTGTAATAGATATGTTGCCGAGAATCAAGATACCCTAAGGAACCCAAATATTTCTTCTTTTAGTATCTGCCATAAGTGTATCCATGTGTTTATGTGTATCTAAAATATAGTATATAGGATATTGAATTCCCTACATTTAAAAATCGAAATATTGAAATTAGACGGTAAAAAATTGGAATTTTAAGAATGATTTATAAATTGTTATAATTTAAATTTTACTACTCCATTAAAGAAATATTTTATACGTAATAAACTGTAACAATCGAAACATCGGAACGTTCATTTATATAATAAAAATTTCAGTGCCAACGCATTTAAAAAAAATACTAATAAATAAAAATGAACTCTTGCCTTTTCCAAGTTTATAATAGACACTACTTAAGTTTATAAATAATTTAAGCAAGTAATGTAAATTACCACTCTAAAATATTTAACTGCATTAACCAAGTATTTGTGAAATTTCTCAATGACTAAATTGATTGATATTTAAATAAATTTGAAGTTCCAAAATGTACCTGCTGTAAAATTTGAAAGTCTACGACTAATCAAATTATTGGCAACATCGCAAGAGTTTAGTTGTGTACGCGAAGGTATACATACGGATCCCAAAAGTGTTTTAACCTATTACAGAGTTCACTTAATCCTACGTGTTGCTCGGAGTCTACATAAAGCGCTACGCAGATAATAATATACACGGTGTATATTCTACTGGAGTTAGTATAATACCGTTTTAGAACGGAGCTTACATTAACCGCTAGATGTATATATATATATATATATATATATATATATATATATTATTATGATCTACTTTGACTCTATTGATGTTTATAGATGTAATCTACTTCAATTAATTAATCAATTAATTATTTCATTAATTAAACAAATCAAAACATAAATAAAATATAAATCTCAGGGCTGAATGATCCTATCAATACTTACTTTTGTGGATTCAAATATTTCTCAGTGGTTTCCTTATAGAGATAGACAAAAGAGAATCAAAATAATACACATATGGATTTTAATTAGAAATTATAAAAATCGTTTATTTTATCAAAACGGAAATCGATATTCAATATTGCAAATTTTATTTATTCTCCTATCTTTATTTCATATAACAATTGCAAAAAAAGAATCTATTTCTTTTTGTCTAAAATTTTTTTAAATCAATAACTGTGAATCTCTCTACTTTTGCTTTTTACAGAATGTTCTCGATGTTCAATTTTCTTGATATAAAAACAATTTTTATTTATTAATATTATTGTATCATAAAAAAGTCAACTACAATGATTTATAATAAACAAAACTGATTGAAATTTGATGATTTTATAATAGTGGAATATGTAGTTCCGTATGCCCTGTGGTATTTAACACGAAAAACAATACATTCATATCATAACAGAAAACGACTGACCTTTGCTGATGATTATACACTGTCTTCACCCATAACACGTTTCCTTACTTGCTGGTGTTTAGATCAAAGGAAAACTCGTCCACCTCCCCCAAGAATGTCTCTGCTACTCTGCTAAATTTTTTTCTTCTTTCCTTTCACTGCTTCGTACCGTACTCGTTCCGACTTTCTCTTGATGCAATCTTTCAAATTTTTGAATCACTTAACACAATACTGGATACTTTAGACTCAAGAATTTATAATTATCATCTCTCGACTTGGCCTATTACTCGTTCCACGATTTTTTTGATGATGCTTGTAACTTTTCAAACACAAACCGGTCTTTTCCTTTTGTACTACACTGCACTCAAAACTGGACTTCTCCTTTCGATCGAACAAAACACACTGCTCCACTCTCCTCATTCATTCTCCGACTTCCAAATCGTTCCCCCCACAATTAATTTTCCATCTAATCAAAATCAACTTTCAATCATGTCGCATCATTATTTACCCAAAACTACCTCTCTCCTTAATCTAAGCAAATTTTCAAATTTACGTATCTTTTTGTCTTTATGGAGTTCCAAAAAAGAAATAAAATTCTGCATCCTTATTCTACTTTCTACAACTAATCACGTTCTTATCTATTTGTACCGTATGGGCTAATGAGTTCCTACCCGCATATCTCGAAAACTTAATGGTCTCTCATTTGTTTAATTAAAACATATTGTCCGTGGTTTTAATAAACAGTTCGACGAACACTTTATTAAACCATCAACCCTAATCGTCTCTAATTGTTTGCTTGAAATACATTGTTCATGGGGCTAGTAAACAATTCTGCGAAACACTCTCTTAAAACTAGCTATAATTCTTTTTACTAAATTTGTCATATACAGGGCGTTAAAAATTTATATGCTCTAGGTTGGGAACATATATATATATATATATATATATATATATATATATATATATATATATATATATATATATATATATATATATATATATCTGTGGCTTGGTTCTAAAAGGGCTAAAAATGTCAAAATTCTTCGAAATTGAGTTTGGCCCTGATTCTTACTGATAAAGATTAATACTTTATTGTGTAGAAATATAGTAGAATTATGTAGAATATCTGGCACATCTGGCACATCTTGCTCTGGTTCTGACACCATTCTGCATTTATCATGTAATTCTGGGGAAGTATACAGTACAACGCAGCCTCAAGTAATGGAAGCACACAGTTCAACAGCTGTTTCTGATATCGCACAAGAAGAGTATGATGACGTGAATCAAAGCAGCTCGGATGAATTCATTCCCAGTTCCGACTCATCGAAGTTCTCTGATAGACTCGGAGACTCTGATATGAGTTCTGATTATTTGGTGAGACAAAAGAAGTACAGTAAACGAACAGAAGTCCATGTGACTGCAGATGTTATTGAGGTACATACCTTGACCAGGAAATGTAGAGGAAGGAAAAAGCAAGATGAAGGCAAATTAACGAGGAAACAAAAAAGACAGCCAGAAAAGTGGGAAAACATATAAGGAAGAGTCTTAAAGCAACAGGAAAACAATATCATTCATCAAAAGGTAATCTTGTACCTGCCAAGCATATAAGAGAATCTTGCAAATATCGGCGAAAATGTAATGAAAAGTTTACCGAGCAAGAAAGATTATGTATCTTTGAGAGTTTCTATGAATTCTCAGCTGAAGCGCAAAATCAATATATTGCCAATAATATCGAGGAGGTAATAAAGAAGGTTAAGCGGTTAAGAAAATCAACAGAATAGAGTAGAAGAAAGTACTCTAAAAGGTATTTTTTCACCAAAGGCCATAACAGCAGGATAGAAGTATGTAAAACAATGTATCTAAGCACTCTCAATTTAACTAAAAAGAAGGTACGGGTACTTTTTGAGAAAAAAAGGAATAGTCAGTCAGGAATATGTACGATGGATCAACGAGGAAAGGATACGAACTACCCAATAATATTATCTGAAGATAAAGAATGAATAAAGGCACACATCAATATGTTCCCGACATATCAGAGTCACTACTCAGTACTCACGCTCTCATACTAAAAAGCTTTATCTATCATCTGATCTTTTAATATCACAGATATATCGCCTTAATGTAGAAAACTGTATTGATGCTAAAATTGAGCCCAAAAGTTCATCAATTTACAGAAAGATTTTTGTGGAGAAATTTAATTTATCTTTTCACAAGCCAAGCAACGATACATGCGGTAAATGTGACAAATATATCCACCTTAAGACTGCTAGTGAAATAGAAAGATGTAAGGTAGAAGAGGAACAAAAGCGAAATTTGCATGTAGCTAGCATGGCATATGAAGAAAAAAATTGTGACAGGAACAGATGTAAGAATAACCCAGGTTTAGTTGTGGTTAGCTTTGACCTCCAAAAATGTCTCCCAACACCGTTACTAAAAAACAAAAGGAAACTATGGGCGTTGAACTTAACTCTTTTTGAATCGAATACTACAAGCAACTAAGCCATTTGTTACTTATGGAATGAAACTCTTGCAAACCGTGGTGGTCAAGAAATTGCATCTTGTATATTTGCTTACTTGAAAAATCTTCCCGAGAGCATAAGAGAAATTATATTTTATAGTGACTGTTCCCCAGACCCAAACAAAAAGATATATCTTGCTGTAATGTTCCTACTTAGTATTGAACACTTACGGAATGAAGGACGACATGTGACTATTACACATAAGTTTTTGCTTCCAGAACACACATATACGGAAGCTGATTCGATTTATATAGCAATAGAAAAAAGGAAGAGAGTAACTATTGCCAATATTGATATCCCTAGAGACTGGGCCAACTTGATAAGATTGGTTCCAAGAAAGTCTCCTATTATTATCAACGAAATGGAGCACAACCAGTTTTTGAACTTCAAAGCAATGCTGACAAACTACTATCAACATAGAAAAGTCAATACCAATGGAGACCCAGTACCATGAAACAAGATAAGTATGCTGCGTTACAGCTGTGAAAGTCCAAGGATATTTTTTTACAAAACATCATACGAGGCGGAATCTGCCTTTATGACTGTTGACTCAATTAGAAAATCTAGGCATCCATCACAATCGACATTGAGACCACTTTTCACGAAGCCGTTGGGAATTCCAGCGAACAAACTACATCTTAGGGACTTGATGCCTTACATCGACCAAAGCAGCCGTTCATATTATGACCAGTTTATGAATTCTCTAACTCTCAATCATTAACTGGTGTTGACACTTTAAGTGATGATAGGTGTGATGAAGATGAAGTCTAAATATTATGCTACTCCCAAAAGTAATGTATTTTTTTAAATAAAACTTTGCGTTTTTATTGTAAATTTCATTGTATCTTAGATCAGAGTTTCTCAAACTTATCTAAACCGCGACCCCTTTTTGCTAAAAAATTTGTTCGCGACCCCCCAATTTCCCCCCACTCATTTATTCAATATTATTTGACAGAAATAGCGTGCCTAATTTACAATTATTTGATGGTTTCTCAAATTTAATTTTACTTTACTGTTTAAGTTTAAATCAAAAACAAATATTTTATTTTAATACACTTATTTTAATGATTGCGATCTGTCCCACTAGTAATTAGTAGTAGGTACTTCTGCCAGAATAGCATTTACAATAAAAATAAATAACAAGAAGTCGACTACACATTGTACACCGCGACATATTAGCTTGTGTCTACATCGCAAAACTCTTCCATGATAATCGCGAAAGCGCTCGCTACTAGATGGCACTCTGGAACTCTGAAAGTGGCAGTAGCAGCAATAAAAAGAAAAACAGATTCTACATTGATGAATATCTTAAATATGGTTTTACCGTTATTTCCAATAAACCACAATGTGTTATTTGTGGACAAGTCTTGTCAAAAGAAAGCATGAAGCCATCAAAGTTACTTCGACATTTAAATAGCAAACATCCAGATAAAAAAGACAAGCCCGTAGAATTATTTGAGAGAAAGCTGAACGTCCTTCACCAACAGCAAGACAGTTTTCCCTTGGCAACCACTACTAATGAAAAAGCATTATTAGCAAGTTATAAAGTAGCTTATCGTGTTGCCAAAACTAGTAATCCGCACACAATTGCTGAAAATCTGATTTTTCCATCAGCTGTTGAAATGGTACATATAATGTGTGGTGAAAGAGAGGCTGCAAAATTAAATACAATACCTCTGTCAAATAATACTATCCAAAGAAGAATTAGTGATATGGCAGAAGATATTCAAGCGCAAGTTGTGGAAAATCTTAATAAATGCACGTACTTCTCTCTTCAAATGGACGAATCCACAGATATATCTAACTGTGACCAATTCATTACGTTTGTAAGATATGATACAAATAATGGCATTCAAGAAGATATTTTATTTTGTTCCCCATTGGAGACCAATACCACTGGAAAATGTTTACTCGACATTTTTGTGAAACGTACAAGTAAATATGATATTGACTGGGGTAAATGTATTGCTATATGCACAGATGGCGCTAAAGCTATGACAGGACATAAATCTGGTCTTGTCGTCAAACTACAAGAAATAATGCCTAATGCCAAATGGAGACATTGTTTTTTACATCGAGAAGCTCTTGCGTCCAAAGCTTTACCTCCTGAAATGGACTGTGTTATGAAAACCATCATTAAAGTTGTAAATTTCATTAAAGGAAAAGCTTTGCAGACCCGTATTTTTAGAAAAATTTGCGAAGACATGGGTGCTTTATTTGAAAATCTTCTCTATCACACAGAAGTAAGATGGCTTTCAAGGGGCAACGTCTTAAAAAGAGTATTTCACTTAAGAGCAGAGCTTTTAATGTATTTGAAAGATGAGAAGTCCCCATATGAAAATCAATTTTTCGATCGTATTTGGCTTCTGAAACTAGGTTTCCTTGCTGATATTTTCGAGCAATTAAATATTTTGAACAGTAATTTACAAGGTCGCGACATTAATATAATTAGAGCCACAGATAAAATTAAGGCGTTTCTAAGAAAAATCGATTTATGGTCGACCTCACTTGGCAAAAAACAACTCGATTCATTCCAGTACCTTCAGGAAATTATGGAAAATGTATCCAATTACAGTGCTATAAATTTTGAACAAGTTTTTGCTGACATGCATGTTACTTTGCTCAATTTAAAACAACAGCTCTGTGATTATTTCCCCGAAGAAATTCAAAACAGTTACGACAGTTGCAGATGGATACTAAATCCGTTTTTAGCCGATTCCTTTCAGCATGTTGAAATACCAATAAATATGAAAGAAAAACTTATTGAAATATCAAGTGATGGAATGTTGAAGCTCCAATTTTTTTCCCAGAAGATGCAGGAATATCCCCAGTTGGCGAGTGAAGGTGTAAAATATTTGGTTCCATTTGTAATATCATATTTGTGTGAGTTAAGTTTCTCGTCTATGACTGCCATTAAAACAAGAGTTAGAAGTCGTCTCGTACTTGAAAATGATATAATTGTGTGTGTCTCAAATACACAGCCTAGATTTGAAAGATTAGTTTCACAGAAACAGGCGCATAGCTCTCATTAAGATTATAATATTTGACTTTGTTTTACTCTTTTATTTTTACGGACTAAAATATTTAGTTTTATATTTCGTCTGATAATTAATTGTTAATTTCTATTTACGGCGTTGTTAAAATAAAAATACATGATCTAACAAAGTAGTGCTTTTGTCTTATTTTGGAAATGTTCGGCGACCCCCCTAGTACCTCATGGCGACCAGGGGGTCGCCACCCCCACTTTGGGACACACTGTCTTAGATAATAGAATTAGTGCCAAATTTAATGAAAAATTGTTTTTTTCTGTTGAAAAACGTGTCGATCTCATTTTTTTTTCTCAAGAAAGAATTGAAAAATATTGAACATTTTAGTCTAGTTCTGCGATCATTTATGAAGTTCCAAGCTTTATAAAATGGGCGTTCGCATGGTACACTTGTTGCGAGTGCACAACACCTCTGTTTAAATAACTTTGAAAGAAATGGATAGTTGTAACAATTTTCTTTCCAGCAATTAAGTGGATTATCAGTTCTTGGTAACACAGTATCTTCCAAATACCTTTGGACTTCCATTATGGTTGGCGACCTGGCATTTGAAGATACGCTGTCTGACTGTCCAGATACATTTTCAGTTAGGCAGTCCCAAACGGATAGAATTTAATTGGTTACTTTGATTATTTGAAATTGTAGTTGATTTTACAGATTGCTGTTTACTTGTAATATCACTGGTAACCAAGTCTGTTACTAAGTTTATTAATATTTTTTTACCTTTTCTACTGCATCGGCGTTCTTAAAAGCAAATGTTTTAAATCGCGGGTCCAAAATTCTGCACAATGCTAATGTGTTACTATATTCAAAATTTCCTAATACTCCTCAAACCTCCTTGAAGACTTTGCAAAACAGTTTTCGAAAGTAAAATAATGTATGGCAGAGATGTATGATTCCCCATTCATTGAAGTTGTTGCTTCTTCAAAGTGACACAAAGTTTCACACAACTCCTTGATTATTTGCCATTCTTCTGTCGTTAAAATTGGCAAGTTTTCATTTACAATTCCTACAGTTGCTCGAACACAATTTTGTAATTCAACAAATCTGTTTAACATAAAATATGTTGAGTTCTATCTGGTAGAAACATCTTGAATTAAGCAACGAAATATCAGCAACGGAGGTAAAGGGATTAGAAATAATTTAATATATTAACTATAAAAAAATGTTACAAACTCGCAAAAAGAGGATCGAACGAAACAAACGAACCGGCTGTAACTCTGACAGTAACAGAAGCCACATACCAATCAAAAGACCTGTACAAACTTCTACATGGTACAAAAATTCTAGACTATGTATAGACAACAACAAACACAATAGCTTCAGTGATAAAGGAAATCTTTTAGATCAGAAGAGACTAGCGAAAAAGTTAGAATTTAGTTAGATAAACGAGTTTTAGAATAAACGTATCAATTCGGATAAGCGATGGTTTAAATAATATCGTGTTAACCCCTTTATAGTTGGGAAAAATAAATAAACAGTGAATTATTTTACTATTTATTAAAAGAAATACTATATTCATAAAGTACAACTATTGTGTTTAAAATTCTAAAGGTAGCTAATCAGCGACAATAAAGGTAGCGACATCACGTCGCTAATTTATTAATTCATATTAAGAGACGCCTAATATTCCTGATGCTATTACAATACATTCCAATAAGTTGGAAAATGTTTGGCCTCACTTTGGCCGCACTTGTTTAAATATATAAAACGAGGATGCCCGACATTTGATAGAAATTTGTGGAAGTGCTTTAGATTGGCATGACATTGTACAATCTTTCTAATCTGAACAAATATAATACAAAAAAAATCTAAAAAATCACAAAAAAATTCTTTACTTAGATCTGGTAAAAGTGTTGTAATCCTTTTATTTAAAGCTACCTTCTCGGTTTTTGATCTATTAATGTTAAGGAAAAAAAAATTACTGTACTTTAGTATCTTCTAGAGTGCATCAATTAATCAACTAATCAGTTCCATTAGATATCTGTTTTAAGATATGTCAGCTTTCGAAGTTTGATTCGTAGGTGAGTTTAACAATGCTGAATATGGAAATGATAAATATTTCTTATTGTATAACAAATCATAGATTTGTTGATATTCTAAGAAACAGCAGTTTCAGTTTATTTTTATAGTAGAGACTATTTATGATTAGAAGTCGATTTCAAGTTTATTAGTCGTCCCTCTACCTCGGACTATTCTAAATCTAAATTTACTCTGTGACAATGAGAATATACTAGAAAACCACAAACTATTATTGTCAAAAGAGATTACAAGAAGATAACTAATACATTAGTTCCTTCTGATGCCGAACCAATTCCTGAACTTACTGTGCTTACTAATCAATTCTCAGAACCCAATCAAGAGCTGAGGAAATAAAAAAAAAATCAGTATCAATTATTGAACTTTGAAATCTTAAATAGATCGGTAGCATTCGTGCAAAAAATGTTCAATTGTGAACTAAATATCGAATATTTGATATATCTGGGTAATAATTTAAACTTCAATATTGAACTGGAAATATAAAATGTACCAGAAGAACAGAGCCTGATTCGACATGGCTTGGACCTATGAAATTTAAATATTTGGAACATTGTTACAAATATTTAAATATGTTTGAAAAATAATGATATACAGAGTGATAAAAGATTTTACAGAATTTTTAAGTCCATTTTATATCTTACACATATATTTAGTAGTCCTTGAACATATAACGGACATTTTGCTTCCAAGATATTTTCAAAAATAGAAATACATATTTCGGATCGGATTTCTTTATCATATTCACTGGAGACTTCATACTGGCTGGTTGAACTATACCATAAATATCTGAAAAAAATTAATGAGTTTTAATATTGATTGAATTTTATTCATCACTGATTCATTCTCTAAGCCTATTATACGCGGTAAAGAGCGGCTTAAGAATAATATTGCATTTTTCACGACATAAATTATTCACTCTTTTTCTATGGTGAACTGGAGCTGAAGTATGGACGGCTTATCCGATGCGGAAGTCAAAACTTACTTTAACGCCTTGGCAGGGTTGACAGCTACACATACTTCGGTAACAACACAAATAGCTAATGTCACTAATCCAAATCTATCTTCAGAAGCCTTGACTTACCACTTAGAACCAAATACTAGATTAGAGGTTTGGATGCTTTTTGACGCCTTTAATAAGCTTAAGCTTTCAAAATATGATATTATAGCCTTGTCTTAAGAATTCTAAAGGAATATTGTACCCAAATTACGACAAAAGAGCAAAGATATAGCTTCTTGCTGTTCAGGACCAAGTGTATCGAAAAATAGGGTACTAAGAGAAGGCGAATTTCTTGTTCCCAGAATCTAAGAAGATGGCTCAACAAGTCTACCACCGGATTATTCCGAATAACTACCAGCAATATTGGCATAGTCTTATTAATCGACAGAATCTGAAACGGATAAAACACCGTATGAAGAATAAAGAGAACATCTTGACATTTCCCAGTTATACCAATCTCAGGCTTTTTACAAGCGATAAAAAGTCATGTTATTCATTCAATTTACAGGTCAATGCAGGTTTAATTAGGGTTTTGTAAATGATCATTTTGGCCCAATTAAAACAGCGATTATCATGAGGCTATGATCTAGCGATGTTTTTGAAAAGTTGAATTATTCTATAACGGCTCTTGTAGAACTGGATTGGATTCGATTATAAGGAATAACACACCTTACTTTTGATGGATCAATATTAGAGATTTAATTATTTGATAAAATATAAAACATAAGAAGTCTTACATTAGATTGTCGGTCGACGAAATTTTTTATCTACCATCTAGAAGGGTCTTAACATGAATACTTCCCAAATATTTTATAAGATCAATTAAAGCTTACCTGCATCTGAAATAATGTCCAACAATAATACGCCAATTTACGATATTTCAAATTAAACTTAAAGCTTTCTTACTTAAATTATATAAAAGTAAAGTACATATTACTCAAAACACCCACCAAAAATATCTTGCCACCCAAAATATTATAGGACTTGCTAACAGAATCTAGGAGATTCCAAAAGAGGCATTCGTACGTGGTAGTGAAATAGCTTTTAATATTTTGCAAAAAACACAACCAAAAGAGAACGCATGAATAGTTTAAAAAATATTCACATAAATATTATTTTAGAGTTATATTATATTATTTTGATGTTAATATTGAGAATAAACTAAAAACTGTAATATGAACTACTTACCATGTAGGGATAGCATCCCGAGTTTTTTCCTGGTGTTCCTCATTATTTATCATGGAATCACTAATGAGATAATTTTATTGTCATTATTGGTTGTGGTTTCTACAAATCACACAATATAATTTTTCTGGCAGGGATTCTCAAGTTAAAGTTGATTTCATGTAATCGAATGAACTATATTTCAATAAACTGGTCTAAGGATCGCACCAACAAAATATTGACAATAGGATTTTAAAGGCATCTACTCTAAAATGTATAATATATTTTTGAAGTGTCAATATTAAGTAGGCAGGCAAAATGAATGAAATTGACAAAAAAATTGTTTGTTATCATATAACAAAAGCAAATAATTTGTTTAATTCGTTTATTGAGAACGATTTCCGAAGTGGAAATCGAAATATCAAAATAAATGTATTTTTAGACATTGTGGTTAAATCTCAATAAAAATAGTAAGTAAAAAACTATGCACTAGAAAAAATACAAGTAAAATATTAAAATGGATTAATATCAGAAAACAACACTAGGAATCCCATAACCAACCATACCTTACCCGATTCTTTTGTTATTACTCATGAGGAAACATCATATAGAATATACTTATCTTTAGATAACCAGACTTGTCAAATATACACGAAGAAGTACCTAGTACCATCCAACAAAAGCAAACCCAACTGAACGAACAAACTGTGCAACATGAAACACCAAGTACAAAACTCACTAACTAATCAAATAGAAACAGATCCATTACCACAAAAACGCACAGTTTTTGAGCGTTCTACACCGTCCCCAACTTCTTCATCAGAACACATCTTTGAATTACCAAAAGACAAAGAGAAAAAGACTAAATTAAACCAAGAAAACAAACCAAAAAAGACGCTAGAGGAAATGCCAAAACCAACAGAAGAATTGACCAAAATTCCAATTATCCCTTAAACTATGAACAACTAATAGATTTCTTCGAAAACTGCACAGGATCTTCGGACCCACTACGTATCGCAAAAATATATACCAATGAAATTTCTAAAGTCACAGATCTACTGACAAAAATTTACTCTAAACTAAATGACAGAAAAATTAAAAGTAGAAGCACCCGAATAAGAAACATAAACTAAACAACTTTACATTCCCCCCAACCAAGAACTTAACGATAACCATAATGAAATATCGGACTTCTTAGATCAAACACCTACTCCACGACTAATTGTCGGAGACTTCAACGCACATATCCCTTTATGGGGTTCAAAAAAATTAACAAGTCTCGGTAGAAAAATAGAATCCCTTCAGGAAAAATTCAACCTAAATCTACTTAATGATGGACAAGACACCCGTTTCGACATAAGAACGGGTGAAGGTTCTGCTATTGACTTATCTATATGCGAACCATCAATAACACATATGCTTTCATGGGATCTATTACTGGAGCCTTACGATAGTGATCACTATCCTATTATAATTCATAACGAAGAATCATCTACAGCTATACCAGAAGTAAAATGGAACTTAAAAAATGCGGATTGGAATAAATTTCAAAACCATATCCAACACAACTTGCATGTCATAGATCAAAACAGTAATGTGAATGAAGAAGTAGATTTTATTACAAAACTGATAGTAGATTCAGCAGATAAAAATATTGGGAAAACTAACTTCGCCAGTAAATTCCATCCAGTTCCTTGGTGGACCCATGAATGCAAATAAGCTATACAACAATGCAAAAAAGCATTTAATAAATTCAAACGACAAAAAAATGAACAAAACTCTTTAGAATTCAAACGACTACGAGCTATAGCCAGATTTACTATCAAAAAAGCAAAGCGCGAATCTTGGATAACATACGTTTCAACAATTCACAGTTCTACTCCATTGACAACTGTATGGAAAAAAGTAAAAATAATATCAGGTGCAAAATTACTTAAGTCGATAAATCTGTTAGAGCAAAATAATGTAATATATAAATCTCAAAAGGAAATATCAAATATACTGGCTATGAAGGTTATAGGTTATGAAAAAGGTATATAGGTTATGAAAAAGAAAAAAACTCAAGCGATGCAAACTATTCACCAAATTTCTTAAATAACAAAATAAATGAAGAAAAATCTACCATAGACTATGAAGATCAAAATAACAGCGAAATAAACTCCAATATCGATGGATGAATTAGAAACGGTAATGAAAAACTGTAAGAACTCGTGCCCTGGGCCAGATAATATACCCACTATTTTTCTAAAAAACCTCACTTACCCATCTAAAGAATACTTACTCAGCATGTACAACATAATTTTCTCGAAAAATGTATTTCCAGAATCCTGGAGAAATTCAATAATAATTCCTATTCCTAAACAAAGTAAATCAAAATCAGATTCCGAAACATATAGGCCATTAGGGAGTTTTTGTAACTACCTAACGTAACGTATCTCCCCATACGTAAAGAACTAACGTATCGAAGAAGATGAACGTTAAATTGAGAGTTTTTGTTCTGCACGTAACGTAACGATGGTGTTGCCATCACCGAATTAGTGATTAACTAACAAATTGTCAGTGCCATTCTTGTCCTTGCCATTTAACCCTATTTTTGATATTCAAAATAAATAACAAATATTTTTTTGAACAATTTTTAATTTTTGAGATGGACGAAGACATAGAAGATGCCCTTCTTCTCCACATCTTGCACGACTATACGGCCGCTTTATTTTGATACCATTAAAAATATTTTTCACTTTTGAATTAAATTCCACCTTTCTAGATGGTCGTAAGGGTGCTTGCCTACGACTTCCTTCAACAAGAACAAATCATCTTCATTGCTGAAGTGAAGTCGTTTTCTACTGCTTTCCATTATTTATAAAAATCAAAACAAATATACGTAACCACAAATGTAAAAATACACGTACCACGTGTGCTTATGAAATGTGGATGTTGAAATTTTGGTAATCGGGTAAGATTCCCTTGCGCATTCGGTTACCTTCGGCTCGATAGGGATGCGTATGAACGTAACGTACCAGCCCGTTACGTTAGGTAATACGTATCTAGATACGTTAGTTCAACCATTAATGCGCGTGCTTATATGTCAAAAAGATACGTTACGTATACGTATTTGCTTGCACAAAAACTCTCTAATATCTCTTACTTGTAGTATGTACAAAATGCTAGAGAAAATAATAAACAACAGACTCATGTGGTATCTGGAATCAAAGAAACTAGATATACCAGAACAAAGTGGCTTCCGAAAGCGTCGTTCTACTGTAGACAACCTTATTGATGTAGAATCGGAAATACATGAGGCTTTCGCAATCAAACAACATTGTACTGGAATATTTTTCGATATTAGTAAAGCCTACGATTCAGTTTGGAAATATTCAATTTAAAAACGCTCAGCGAATGGAAAATAAGAGGTAATATACTCAAATACATATCAAACTTATTAAAAAATAGACGATTTTAAGTCAGAGTAGACGGCGTATATTCCTCAACAAAAAATCAAGAAAATGGTATACCACAGGGCTCGAACCTTAGCACTACTGTTTCTTGTAGCTATGAATTCTATTACCGCAAAAATTAAACATCCTGTAAAAGCTAGGCTATATGCAGATGATTTAGTTATACTTTGTAGAGGAAAGAACATAACAACCATCCATAACCATGTCCAAAAAGCCATAAATCATATTGAAGAATGGTCATTCACAAGTGGTCTCCAGTTCAATACCCTCAAAACCAAAGCAGTATGTTTTACGAAAAGTCACCAAATACAACCGAGGAACTTATATTTACATGGAGGACAGCTTAAATATGTAGATGAAGTTAGATTTCTTGGTATGATCTTTGACCAAAAACTAACTTGGAAGATACATTTAGAATATTTAAAAAAGACATGTCAGCCTGGAATAAATTTGTTACGATCACTCGGAAACAAAAAATGGGGCGCCGACTCTTCTACATTACTACATATCTATAAGGCCCTAGTACGCTCCAAACTGGACTACGGCTCAATTGTTTACAATTGCTCAAAAAAAACGTACTTAAAAACAATAGATGTTATTCAAAATACAGGTCTTCGAATTTCCTTAGGAGCACACCACACAAGTCCAATACAAACCCTATACTGGGAAACTCGAGAGATGCCACTCGCGTTTAGAAGACAATATCTAAGTCTTTCTTATGCCGCGGTAGTATCGTCTAATCAAGATAATCCAGTTATACACAACGTATTCGCTGACCGCTTCAAAAGTTGTTTTCAAACTTCAAATGGAACTGATCACCCTTTCTATTACCGCCTACATACCTACTTTTTAACAATGGGGATCCATTTTCCAGACACCTACGATATCTCCTCAATTCAAACCTCTCCTCCTTGGATAATTCGACTTTCCTCTACTGACACCAGTTTATTGCGCCTAAACAAATCAGAAACGTCTGTAAGTCAAATTAATCAAGAATTTCTTAAAATATTAAGCAAATATGGTAGCTGTTTCAAAGTTTACACCGATGCCTCCAAAAACGAAGACGAAACTGGGGCAGCAATCTACACATCAGATTATACAGAGGCTTACAAATTACCTTCATATACAACAACGTTCTCAGCCGAATTGTATGTGATACTAAAAGCACTAGGTCTGAAGCTGTACGAAGTTGATATTAATCATAAAAAATTCCCAAAATTTAACAATAGAAGACAATAAGTAACCTTTACTCGCCTCCGGATTGGTCATACTCGATTAACACACGACTACCTACTAAAACGTGCTGATAAACCTATGTGTGACATGTGTAAAAGTGTCTTAATGGTAAAACATTGTTTATTGCAGGGCACCAAGTACGATGTGCAACGCAAAATGTATAACATACGATCAACATTAAATAGTGCTCTTGGAAAAGACAGTGATACTAAAAATATTTTCGCCTTTCTCAAAGACTGCAAGCTGTTATCAAAAATTTAATATTTTACTTTGTATAGATTTAGGTTTATTTCTATTTATGTACTGCTATGGTTAATATTCTATTATTAAGTTCTAACTCTGTATCACAATCCAAACACGCTAATAATCCTGCGTGGTTGATGCGCCATGTAAGGAAAAAAATCTCATCATTATCATTGTCTTTACAACACGTCTCTATCCATCGCTTTTCTCCGCCAAGCACGTATATCCATATTTCTCATGTCTTTATCGATGTTATCAGGGTACCTTATTCTGGGTCGTCCTCTTCTTCTCTGACCAATGGGTCTATCAAGGAGCGTTTTTCTAGCTAGGTCATTTTATTTCATCCGCATTACATGCCCCATCCACCTCAGACGTCCTATCTTAATATGTTTTACGATACCAGGTTCCTGTTATATTCTATAAAGTTCGAAGCTGTATCGTCTTCTCCACACTCCACTGTTATTTACTGCTCCATAGATTCGCCTTCATACTTTTCTTTCGGAACATCCTAACATGTTTCCATTAGTTTTTGTTAGAGTTCACGTCTCTGAACCATATGTTAGGACTGGGCGTATTATTGTTTTGTAGAGTTTTATTTTTGTATTTCTCGATATAATTGTGGATTTAAGGAGGAGATTAAGCCCAAAATAGCATCTGTTGGCCGTGCAAATTCTGCGGTTTATCTCTGTGGTAGTATTATTTTCAGTATTAAGGAGCGCTCCCAGGTATACAAATTCATTCACTGCTTGGATAACGTCGTTTTCTATAACAAGTGGTCGTAGGATTTGTGGTTGCATGTTTATTTTCATATACTTCATTTTGTTGGTGTTTATTATTAAACCCATTTTAGTAGCTGATTCTTTTAATGCTACATACGCCTCTCGTACAGCATTTCCGTTCTCCCAACAATATTGATAACATCAGCATAGGCCAGGATTTGCACTGATTTATTATATATTGAACCAGTGGTTGTGATTTGTGACATACGTATTACTTTTTCCAGAGCCGGATTGAACAGTGTACAGAAAAATATATATTTTGCAAAACACAACCAAATAGAGAACGTATGACTAGTTTAACAAATATTCACATACATATTAAATTAGAGTTTGATGTTAGTATTGAGAATAAAAAAAAACTGTAATATGAACTACTTACCATGTCGGGATAGAATCCCGAGTTTTTCGTAATGTTCCTCATGATTTATAATGGAATCACTAACAGGAGAATTTTACTGTCATTATTGCATGTGTGGTTTTCCCTTTAACCACAAATCACATGATATAATTTTTCTTGCAGGTATTCTCAAGTTAGAGTTGATTTCATGTAATCGAATGAACTATATTCCAATAAACTGGTCTCGGGATCGCACCAATAAAATATTGACGATATGATTTTAAAGGCATCTACTCTAAAATGTATAATGTATGTCTGAAAAGTCAATATTAAGTAGGCAGGTAAAATGATTGAAATTGTTAGAAAAATATTTTGTGTTACCATATAACAAAAGCAAATAATTTGTTTAATTCGTATATTGAGAACGATTTTCGAAGTGGAAATCGAAATATATAGAAATTATTCTATATATTTCGATTTAATTCTAACCATAGTTAGAAATTATGGTTGAATCTCAATAAAAATAGTAAAAAACTATGCAGTAGAAAAAATACAAGAAGAATACTAAAATTTGTTAAGTATAGGTTGGTACAATAGAGTAGGTTGGCTACAGTGACGTATGAAGTAAAGTATAAATCAAGAAAACGTGATTACCTTGTTTACGGGTCAACAATTTCCTATTCTCGCAAGGATTTTGAAGAGAAAGTATTACCAGTGATTGATAGTTTAGAAAATTTTACAGATGACGATTCAAAGCAAAATCCATTATAGTTCAATGTGTGACAGATGAACATTTAGACATAATAAAAGATGCAAAAACCGCCAAAGAAATGATGAAAGAACGAAGACGTATTCGAAAGAAAAAGTATATTTACCAAGCTTATATTAAAAATGCAGCTATTGACTTTGAAGTGTAAAAGAGATCATAACCTGGAAGACCATTTTATGAATTTTGACAAAATTATAAGAGAACTGGAAGGTGTAGGTAGTAAGATAGATGAATCAGACAGAGTATGTCATCTTCTTTTAAACCTTAATGAAGAGTATGAAGCTGAAATTACCGCAATAAAAACAAAAAACACTGAGGTAACTATGAAGTTCGTTAAATCTAGATTATTTAATGAAGAACTGAAGAAATTTGATAAAAACAAACCACCTAATATGAGCAATCAGGCAGCAATCAAAGTAAGTGATATTTAATGCTCAAATGTGGTAAAATGGGCTATAAATCATATGAGTGTAGAAGCAGAACTTCTAACCGGAGTAGAGGAAGTAGAAGTTCCAGAAGACATGGATTTTATAGAAGTGCATAAAAGAAGATGTCTTCCAGAAGACATGGTTTTTATAGAAGTGAATAAAAATAGAAGTAACTCTGAGCGTGCAGGTTATGTAGAAGAAGAATTAGGTTTTATTGCGATAAATTCCATTAATGAAGTTGAAAACCAGAAAACGTCCAGTGGTGTTAATAGTGGTGAAGAAGTGCAGTGTTGGTTAACTAAAAGAGATTTACAGATTAGTAAAAAAAATATCAATCTTCAACATTTCAACTTCTCACTAATTTCCTGATAAACAGTTATCAAAAAATTATTAACAGTTCTTACCTTATTCGAAACATCTTTCTTCTTGATATTCTTGAATCCATTCAACAAAATATACAAAATTACTTTTGGTTCCAATAGCAAAATCAGGAGTGCTATCATAGCATGGTAAGATACATTATGGTATAGTATGGAATAATAATATAATGTTATATTGATTACGAATATTGATTATTCCATTTTTCTGGGCGACTGTCAATTTACTTGCATTCTAGTGTAATTGAGATATGATAGTTTTCCATTTTCTGCCAAAATGAGTAATATTCTTCTTGGGAGTTTGAAATTTGGTTATCTCTATTTATATTTCGTAGTCAACGTATATTGTGTAAAAATAAATTTTCCCTGCACTGAATTTTAAAATAGCGTACTCTTAGCGTAGTATGTGATATTGTTTATAACAGGTTATTGTAACTCCTGCCGTAGGTTTTAAAGTAAGCGTAGAAAGCTGTAAGTAGAAAAATATAGTAGGAAGAAAATAATGACCCGTCTGCCCTCGGAAACCTAATAGCCATTCGGGGTCTGAAAACCAAGGGTGGGCCAAGGGAGGCCGAGAGAAAAGAGAAAAGCATTTTATCCAAGAAAAGTTGAAGAAAGATAAAATGTGAAGGTCAACATAATTCGCCAGGTGCGAATCATGAGGGTATGAGTATTTATACACATTGTGTTCCCTCTCATACATGAGGATGTTTACTACAGTTTATATGGCTCGTCCAGCATGCCGTAGCATGGAGAATAAAGTGCATGGTATTTAGAATGTTGAAAACTATACATTCTAACTCCATGGTCTGAGTTTACTTTTGTCAAACATATTTCTAAACTTTCCTTGTGCAAATTTAGTAAATATGTTAATATTAAATATTAAAGCTATTATTATACGCAATAAAAACTACAATTATTATTTTAATTATCATATTAATTATACTTTGTATAATTTCATATTTGTAACAATCCGAAACCAAAATATCAGAGAAGAGACCTGGTAGTGGTCAAACGAATTTAACAAAAAAATGTGAATATCTATAATTTGTGAATATCTTTGTATCTACGAATTGTAAACTGCATTTAAAATTTTTAGAGTTTTGTTCACAGAACTATTTGGCCACTGTCTCTTTTCTGATTCCTTCGTTCTTAATAATGTCCGATAGATTCCTGTAAAATTGTTTGGTATCTGACATTGAGATGTCAGATACCAATTTTATTTTATTAAAAAATTGGTATCTGACATCTAATCTGACCAGATAACAAACCCAGATAATAAAACAGTTTCTATAGATATATAATATATATATATATATATATATATATATATATATATATATATATTTATATATATATATATATATATATATATATATATATATATATTGTTGTGATCTGCTTTGTGATGTTTTATTATTGATTAACACTAATTTAATTAATCCAATTATTTAATTAATTAATTCACTAATTTATGCAGAGTCATACAATTCAATTACTATTAAAATTCTCAGGGTGCCTTTTTAATTTTACTTTAATCAGTTTACTTTATATATCTCTTCTAATGGGTTCAGTATCTCCTAGTTGCTCATAATCGGAATAGAACAGGAAACGGAACTAACATTAAAACAATATAAATATGCACACAAATTATTTATTTTCAATAAGCAATACGGTGAATGTTAATAAATAACTTTTTGTGGGCAATTATCTTTCCCAACAAACTCCTACACTCTAAATTTAATTTTAATTAACAAACTATCTATTGATCTGTTTTATAATAATATCTACTAAAAATTTACCATATAAAATACAATTTATTCACAAAAAAAATAACTCTTTGAAACTTGGAATCTTAGTTCGTATGCTTATATTTGATTTTATCTTTAGAATATCTTAAGTTTTCTTTCATTCAAATTATTTGACTGACCTTTATTTTTTACAACCAATGATGTCTCGTCTCGATCAAAACCACAGTTCCTTCCTTGATTGATTATGCCCGGCTACCATCAAATCCTTCCCGTTCTCAGCATCGATCCAAACCGCATACCAGCAAACTACTCCTCCGAAAACACAAGCCCAAGCCTCTTTTGACCGGTACTCTTTATTCACAAATTCTCCTTTCTTTCTCAATTATATCTCGTGGACTATGCAGACTCAAAAGAGGTATTAATTTTCTCGATTTTGATCTGCTCTCAGCTTCCACCTTTTTCACTAACAAACGAAAACACTGGTACTCAGATTGACTACACAAAAAACACGTCTTCTCTTCTGGTCTGCCGGTAACATCATAATCTTTTCAATCTCCCCAGACAACCTTCTCAAACTCTCTCATCCCCCATCATTCCTTTTTAACCAATCATAAGCATTCATCTTTCCCACTAATTTTCGATTTAGAAAATTTCCAACATAATATTTAAAACAAATAAACTACTTTCACTCAAATTACTTCTCAGAAACCATTAACAATTTTGCCTTTTTCAACCGAAATAAGCTTCCAAATTCTTGTTATTTCATATCTAAATCTAATTCTTATTTACTTTCGAAAACTGTCCACCGCAAAATACAATTACAAAGTTTATTCCTTAAATATATAATTATACGAGGTTCCATTGTCCTTTCACTATTCACTCAGTCTTTCAAGGAAAAACTGTTCCGTCACGGAAACAATGTCTTCTCTTATTCTAACTATTACAAATAAGTACAGGGTTGTATTTTAACTTATATGCCCGCGGTATATTAAAATAATAAAAAATTCTTTATTCTATTTCTGATCGATAAACTGATCCATAACAAATCCCCGCCTTGTTTTGAGATACAAATATTTTTTTTTAAGTGTAACCAAAAAAAAATATTATTTTCTCTCAACACAAAATTTTTCTTTTGTAGTCATTTTATCCTATCCTAAATTTTTATTACTCCATCTTAAAATCTATACTATTTTTATTCATGGTATTTGTACACATCCTGGATATTGTAAACTCCTCGTATCTTTTCTGATTCTACATGTCTAAGAACATAGCTATTTATTCCATTTTCATTTTGTATGATGTATGGACCCTCGAAAATAGGCATTAGCTTTGCACACACGTCCCCCGTGAGATTTGATACTCGTAACGCCCTTACAAGCACCTTTTCTCCCTTCTGGAAAGTCACTGGTCTTCGTTTTCTATTCTGGATTTGCCTTTGGAGATATTTTTCATTACTGCGCTGCAGCCTCCTTCGAACAGTTTCCAATACTATTTGATACTCTCTCTGCTCCGGTTCTTCCCATGGCCGTACTGGCATAATACCCTTCATGACATATTCCGGCGTCTCTTTTGTCACCGTACTTGGAGTGGTGTTCAAGTAGTTTTCGATTTCTGCCACTTTCCTATCCCATCGTCGATGTTGTCCAATGGCAGCAATGCGGAGGAATTTTGTAGTCTCTTGTATAAAACGTTCTGACGAATTACTTTTAGGATGTCGGATACTGACAAAATTTGTCCCTATTCCCCTGTCTTGGAACTGTCTCTTGAATCGGTCACTCCGGAAATACGTAGCATTGTCTAAAAGAATTTTCCTTGGTGTTCCTACGGTGGCTATAAAATTGTCTATTTTTCTCATAATTTCTTCCACCTTTGTCGTACGGCATGTGTATAGCTTTACATATTTCGAAAAAATATCTACCATCACCAAAATATGTTTGTTTCTCTGCGTGGTCATTATCAGATCACTTAACATATCTATTGCTACAATGTCTAATTTTTGGTGGGATACAATATTTTTAGCCACATTTTCATTTCGGAAATGTCTGCTTTTATATTTTTGACATGTTTCACATCTTTGGGTAACTTCTTTTGCAATCCGGTAATCTTTTCGGCATATATAGTTTTCGCGAAAAACCAGCCAAACCTTCCTGCTGCCGATATGTCCATTGTCCTCGTGTAATTTCTGTATGATCCTTTCTGCCAATGTCTGTGTTATCACGTATAGTTCCTTTCCATCAATTCGTTTGAAAAATATACGGTTTTCACTCTCCGCTCTTCTTTTTTCTCTTTCTTCCAGGTCTTCTTGATTTGTTCTAATTTCGTTTAACGAAAATACACCTTCCTCTTGTGTCAAAATGTTCAGTCCTACATGAAAAGCAATTACTTCCTTTTTCCCCGAGTCTTCATCCCTTGTGAGAGCGTCGGCTATAATGTTGTCTTTTCCTTTTATATATCGAAACTCAAAGTCATACTCCTGTAGTAACAAAATGCCTCTATGTATACGATTGTTAACCAGACGATTTTTCACTATATGTACCAAAGCTGCATGATCAGTTTCGATTGTGAATTTTGCTCCCAACAGATAAAATCTTAACTTATTTACACAGAAAAGTACGCTAGCAAACTCTAGTTCAGTCACACTGTATTTTCTTTCGTGTGTTTTTGTCACCCGGGAAATAAAACAAATCGGCACTTCTTGATTGTTTTGTATTTGCGACAAAACTCCCGCAAATTTTTGTATGGATGCATCAGTTCGTAGTATGAAAGGCAAATTGTACATGGGATGATATATTTTCGTTCCTTTCGAGAATTCCTCTTTTAAAATTTGAAAAGCTTTCTCTTGTTCTTCTTTCCAATTCCATTTAACACCCTTCTTCAATAATTTGATCAGAGGAATTTCCTTCTGGCTTAAATCAGGAATTAGTTTTTTAAAATAGTTGATCGTCCCGAGAAAACCTCTCAATGTTTTTAAATTCGTTGGTCTTGGGTATTCATCTATGAGTTTTACCCGGTCCTCGGCTAAACTAACTGTTTGTGTGTCCAATTTAAATCCCAAATATATCACTTCTTTTTGAAAAAATTGACATTTTTCAATATTCAGTTTTAATCCGGCCTTGTCCAATTCTCCCAAAATAATCTTTATGTGTTCCAAATGACTTGATGTGTCTGGTGAAAAAATGAATAAGTCGTCGATGTAGTGCACTATGAAATCTTCATATTTATTTAATATTGTATGGAGAGCTCTTACCAATGCTGCACACACACTTTGTAATCCAAAAGGTACTACTTTAAATCGGTATACAATACCATCGATTGAGAACGCGGTGTAATTTCTACATCTTTCTGCTAACGGTATTAACCAAAAACTATGTTTCAAATCAATTTTAGAAAACATGTGTGTTCCTGTAATTCTCCCAAAAATAGTTTCGATGTTGAGAGGTGATTCATATTGAGATATCGTGTGTTGATTTATATTCCGGGCATCCAAACAGAGCCTCAATTCTCCACTGCTTTTTTTCACAATCACGATTGGGTTGATGTACGGCGAGTCACATCTCTCTATGATTTGATCTTCTAACATTTTTTTAATTTCTCCTTTCACCTCCTGTCGGTATTTATATGGGATCGGATAAGTTTTCGATCGAAAATTTCCTAAGTCTTTAACCTCAAATGAATGTTCATACTTTTTGGCTACTCTGTTTTCTTCTTTTCCTTTTCCATTTCCTTACTGTCCTGTTCTTCTTCTTTTTCCTCTGTGATTTTCATCGTGTTATTTTTGAAATCTATCACCACATGTTTTTCTGTCAATTCATCCACTCCTACGATCATATCATGCGACATGTTTGGCATCACAACACATTGTAGTGCATAAAATTTCTTATCCAATCGTACTTTTATTCGTATTCCTTCATTTATCGTTGCCAAAGTCCGTTTATTTGCGCCCACTAAATTTACCTTGGGAATTTTGTAAATCAAATTCGTTAAATTAACTTCCTCTATTAGTTTTCTGTTGATGAGTGTAATTTCCGATCCAGTATCAATCATAATTTTAATCGGTGTCTCGTTGATAAAACCATCTACAAATTTCAGATTTGCTCCACTTGTTTTGTCCTTATTTTCTGCCAATTTAATAAATTCCTTCGGGTGAAAAAAAATTCCTGTTTGTTTCTTTGTCTTTAGTGAGCGCCTTCGTGAAAAGACGCTTGCTGTTCTTGTTCGCTTCTACTTCTGTCGCTTTGTCTCTCATCCTCACATTCCTCTATGTGTGTGTTGTTGACCGCTCTTCTATTTTCTCTTGGTCTCTCAGACCCGTATCGGTTTCCGCGATATTCCGGTTCATTCGTTCTATTATTATTTCGGTTTTCCTGATATGTGCGATTGCTGTTTTTATTCTGGTTCTCTCGATATCTGTTTTCGTTCCATTGCCGATTTCTTTGTTCATAATTTACTCTTCCGTTGTCTCTACTTTCGTTTTCCCTCCTCGGGACAAATTCTCTTCTTGTGTACTCTCTCCTAAAGTTTTGTCCTCTATCTCTATATTCTTGATTTTCTCGTTGTCTATAATTTTCTTGCGTTCTCCTCATTTTTCTTTCTCTTAATTTTGCTCCTCGTATTTGTAAGAATTGACATAAACTGTCAATATCTTTGTAGTTTTGTAGGGTTATGTGATCTTCTAAGGTATCTTCAAAATGTCTGGCTATTAGTTCCACTAGCTGTTCGGACGAATAGTTGTAATGTAAGTGTCTTGCGTTGTTGTATAGTTGTGGGGCATATGTTTTTTCTGATATACCTATACTATCCTGGTATCTCCCATTTTGTAATTCCTCGTTTATCTCTATCTGTTGTATTTTCCCCCAGAAATAATTCAGAAATTTTTGTTCAAATGTTTGCCAATTTTGCAATTCTTCTTCTTTGCTATCAAACCATAAACTTGCCTCATCTTTAAGATGGTTCCTTATCGTTTCCTTTGCTGTTTCGAAATTACCGATATGTCGTACTTTCTTTTTTAAATTGTTAATGAAAATTACTGGGTGTAATTTTTTTACGTCCCCGCCAAATTGTATTTTTACCTCGCTTGTTCCATGGACGATAACTTCTTTTCTCTCTGCTCCTCTTAGTTCAATTTCTGCAATATGTTTTTTATTTTGCTTTAATCTCCTTTCTACTTCTTTCCTGTCTTCTTGTAGCGCCATTTCAAATTTTTCTTCTAACTGATCTAATTTCTTTTTCTGGACAGTCTTAATATCTTTCATTTTAGTTTCTATTTCTTCTCTTTGCATCTCTAGTTTCCTCTCTGTTTCTTCTCTGACTTTTTCTAAACAGACTTTTACATCATTTTCATATTTGTCCAAACGCTTTTCCATTTTCCTATCATTTTCTTCTAATTTTTGTTCATAGTTTTCCAAACGCTGCTCTATATTTCTGTTATTTCTATCCATTTCCTTTGAGGTTTCAATTTGGTTTTTCTCTATTGTTTGTGTCTGTATTTGCATCATTGCTAATAATTTTTCCAGCATCCCTGTTTCTTTTCTTTCCTCCATTATTGTGGCATTTCCTTCATTATCCGATCCTTCATCAATAATTGTTTCCTCTTCTATCTTATCCTCTTTCCTTTCTTGCATTTTACTTTGACTCCTTGTGGTCGACATGTTCGTTAGATTATTTATCCCCGCCAAATATGAAGCTTTGAAATTTGTGCAATAATATCCCCGCCAAATATGAAATTCGAGTAATGTAAAATTATATCATGTAAAAATTTGTACCTAGAGAAATTTGAAATGTAATGTCATAAAAGCAAATATTATAAACTTTAACCATCGGCAAATAAATTTTCAATCAATCTGCTTTCTTTCTCTATCCGTTTAAATTTTAACTAGAAATACTTTCTACGCCTTACACGTTGGGGGCCATTTGTTATGATTGTTTATTTTGAGTTCAAACTTAGTTTATTGAGTTAATAAAAATAAATAAAATTATAATATTATAACTTATCTGTTATAATAATAAAATAAAAAATAAAAAAATAATAACTTATTAAATAACTTATCTGTTAATAAAATAATTATAACTTATCTGTTATCAAAAGTAAAATAATCCTTATATTACCTGTGTTCGATGGATTCAAAAGATTTTCTAGTTGTCTTTTATCGGGAAGAGAAAAAAGGATAATAATACAAATATATTATATTACAAAGATTTACGTTTCTTTATTTTATATGAACGAATAAAACAATTATTAAATTCTGTCGTTATCTTATCAATCAGCATACAAGAAAATAAATCAAATTATTATGATAATAAGATTATAAAGCTACATACATTTATATTACGTGAAAAACCAATTTTACTTAAAATTTTCCTTACTTGAAAAAAAAAAAAGAAACCACAAAACTTTAAACTTTTGATTAGTCTAACAAAACCTCAGTTCTAAATTTGAATGCTAATGACCATGATGTCGAAACGGTCCTTCACAGATATAAAATTCAATTGTACAAACACTTACAGTTTATTTTCTTCTTGAGTTGTATGTTGGAACATACCCAGAAAAGTCCAGTCTCCTCAAAGATGTGATCTCCCCTTTTTGGCACCTCGGCTCCTTCTTTACGTCTCTGCAAAACCTCCTGCAGACTACAAAAAAACACCTGATTCACTTCTCCAAACTCCGCTACTTATTTATGACACCAGGACCTCCTTTTGTCAACTTGATGCCGTAAGAATACTTTCACATATACTTTATAAAATGCCCACGGTAGATACAAGGAACCTTTTTTAATCTACTTGTTATTTCCTTCAAACTATTCACTTCTTTTCGTTACGCCGGTATCCAAACTCACGAACCACACCTTATCTTGGGACACACGACTGTTTCCTTTCGATGACCAAAATATGACTGACTTCTCCTCTCTCATGATCGACTCACCAAATTCCCATTTAAAAACGACCGTCCAATCAAAAAGCTTAAATTGTGTTTACTATGATATTGGAAAAGCCTAATTTCGGTTTCAGAGAAAACTAAATAGCTTACTTTAAAATTGGTTTTTTTCAATACATCATTTATACATATTTCAAAAGATTAGAATATGGTCATTTAATACTCGACTCTACAAACAATGAAGAGATTAACCTTCAGGTAAAATGTCTTCGAATTCTAAACAAAGGATTTTTGATAATTTTGTTTGAAACGGAAAAGGTCGTTTGCCAAACAAATTTCTACTCTTATCTACACTAAATCTTATCTTAAATTACTATATACAATTTGTTTATATTGATATCTTGAAATTTTATTTCGATGGATTTTTTTATTTATTTTTCTTTGGTTGGGAAAGAAGAAACATAACAATATATATATATATATATATATATATATATATATATATATATATATATATATATATATATATATATATATATATATATATATACATATATATGAGGTAATAAAAAGTCGGGAGACCTCTCTTCGATAGAGAATTAGGTGAACCGCAAATTAAAAGCCTCTTACTGGAAGCTGTAATTCGCTAACGAAGAGTGGTCTCCCGACTTCTTGTTACTTCGTATAGATGTCGCTACTAGCGTACCAGGCTGCTATTTTAATTATAACGGCCAAATACTAGACTTAGAATTTAATTTCAGTTTGAACTTCCACAAGTGTTAATGATGAGTTGAATAATCCGAAATACGTGTAGAACAATGGTGTGGAGGAATTCAAATGGAAATGAAAAAATTTTTTTTTCATATATATATATATATATATATATATATATATATATATCCTCTAAAATAACAACTGATCTGGTAGATGAAATAGGGGGTTGAGGTTAATTGGGTATACAGCTGATTGAAAGCCAAGTGTACTCTAATCAATCAGCAACCATTCGATATTTGGTAATTCTGGTACTTAACCTTAATGACAGTTACCGAACTAAACGTTTCTGTGTCTGTTTTGTTTTTAATTTGAATTGTGTTTGTTTCTTATATTTTAATTGTGAACGTAAATTATACAACTAAATATTATATGTCGAAGATAGCTGCAATCCACATTGTACATACAAATAATTACTTTGCTATGTTATTAAAATAAATCACACTGCCGTTAACCTCAATCAAGTAAGATATAAGCAACAAACAATTATTAAATTGTATTTTACCATGTTTCGAATAATTGTAGCTCTCATCTGATGATGCCAATGAAAATTGGCGAAATATAATGAACTGTTGAACAGAGTACACTTGGCTTTCAATCAGCTGTATACCCAATTAACCTCAACCCCCTTATATATATATATATATATATATATATATATATATATATATATATATATATATATATATATATATATATATATATATATATATATATATATATATATATATATATATATATATATATATATATATATATATATATATATATATATATATATATATGTTAAACACTTAAAGCTAAGATTAATACTGCTACAAGAATTAATATTAAACTCAACACTCTTCCGGCTTGAACCGGACTAGAAATCAAATTTGTTTTGTTGTGGTTTGTTATGTTAAGTTTAGTTAGGTTATTTTTTGTTGTGTTTTTTTTTGTTTTATATTTTACTGTTTTATTATAATATAAAAACCAAATAGAATTAGAATCAGTAAAAGGAAGATGTTTTTTGATTTTTGTATGGGAATCGATGCGTAGTTAATAATCATATATTAGAGGATCCGATGGTCACCCTTTCTGTCGTCAAATGATATACAAATGGATATTAAAAAACTACCAGATATACCAAAATCAAATAAGGTTGTCAGTGCAGCACTTTCTTAAGCTGAGATCGTTTGCAACCCAATCATGACTTGAAAATCTTACTAGCATTAAAGCATTTCATTGTAACGAACAGTAAGCAAAACGGCTTTTTATTCTAAATATATCTAATAATCATAATATGCTGATTATCATTTTGTATCAGAATACTCTCTCCGTCGGCGTTTGCTATTAGATTAGCTAAATCAGTAGTTCAGCTGAGAGACTCTAAAAACTTTTGTGCCGCTAATCTATCACCTGATACCAATATATGTTGAGGTTAGTCTCCATTCAAACTCGCAACTTCCATATTGATCACTGGAGTTTCTGATAAGGGGGTTATGTGTCAATTTTATTAAGGTTGTTGTTGCTGTGGTTGTAGTACATATAATGACTGCTGCGGGGTCGCTGATATTCAATAGTTAAAGGAAGTGACTACGATTGCTGCTGTGGTCACTGATGTTCAATTGTTATTGGAAATGACAATGATTGCTGCTGTGGTTGGTCAATGGTTATAGGAGGGGTTAAGCTAATCTCGGTCTTGGCATTATCCACCTAGGAGTAGACGAAAAAATAATGAAAGAACACCACAGCACACAACCACCACACAACACAACATAACACAACAAAAGAAAACAAAACAAAACATGACATAAAAATAACATAACAATAACATAAGAGTAACATAATAGTAACATAACAGTAACATACCAATAACATAACATAACAATAACATAACGTAACAATAACATAACAATAACATAACAATAACATAACAATAACATAACAATAACATAACAATAACATAACAATAACATAACAATAACATAACAATAACATAACAATAACATAACAATAACATAACAACAACATAACAATAACATAACAATAACATAACAATAACAACAATAACATAACAATAGCATAACAATAACATAACAATAACATAACAATAACAACAATAACATAACAATAGCATAACAATAACATAACAATAACATAACAATAACAACAATAACATAACAATAACATAACAATAGCATAACAATAGCATAACAATAACATAACAATAACAACAATAACATAACAATAACATAACAATAGCATAACAATAACATAACAATAACATAACAATAACATAACAATAACAACAATAACATAACAATAGCATAACAATAACATAAAAATAACATAACAATAACAACAATAACATAACAATAACATAAAAATAGCATAACAATAACATAACAATAACATAACAATAACATAACAATAACATAACAATAACATAACAATAACATAACAATAACATAACCATAACATAACAATAAAATAACAATAACATAGCAATAACATAACAAAACAGATCAAATCAGAACAAAATAAAACACGACAAAACAACACATAAACAACATCGCCTGTAAGCAGCAAATTGGTATGAAATACCTCACGTCTCCAATTAGAAAATTGGAAAACTTTCACCTATCTCGGGATCCTGCGTCAAGATTAGGCTCATAACACAATTTACCGATGAATCAAGTTTTCTTTACCCCTATGCGGTGTCGGCTTCCCTAATTACACTTCATAAGTTTCTATCTTGGGTTATAATAGCACCAATCAAGCTTGACGTTTTGGTAAAATATATATCGTGGGATCAATTATATTTTACTCATAGCAGACCAATTGATCATCATTATTATCATCATTCTCTTTTCCTTTTCTAAGTTTTTATATTGGGTTGTTTTATTATGCTTAATATAAAAACCAAATAGATTCAATGGTTATAGTAGGGGTTAGGCGAAGCTCGGTCTTGGCATTATCCACTTTAGGAGTAGATGAAAAAATAAAATAGTACTTTGTATGCTATGTTATGTTACTTTATATTATGTTGTTGTGTTGTGTATTGTTGTGTTTTGTTTTAGTATGTTATGGTATTTATGTTATGTTTTGTTAGCTTTTCTTGAGTTTTGTTGTGTTCTGTTTAGTTTTTTTCGTTTTGCTTTGTTTTATTACATAACCTAACATAACATAACATAACAAAATAAAACACGACAAAACAACACAGTAATCAACAATGCGTTTCCGCTAGGTTGAAGGATTTTCCGTAAGCCGTAAATTGGTATAAAAAATCGAATGAATGGACGAATCTTTTTAAAAAAAATTATATACAGAACTGACATACATAATGTCAATACAAGATACAAAAATACAATTACAGCTCCGCCATATCTTACATTCAAAATTCATTTAAATATCAAATATCAAAAATATATAATGGATTAGCTAAAGAATTAAAATTAAAATCGATTATATCTTTTAAGAAATCTCTTAAATCTAAATTGCTAAGTGAGTAACACAACTATTTGATGACCTGTTGTGAAGTATGTATAAACTGTGTGATAGTTTTTGAACAATATTTAAATGCTAAATGTTTCTATTGATTATGGTTTTTAATTGATTGTTACAGAATATGCAAAAAAATATATTCTATTTTACTTTTTGCTTAAAATGAAAAGCAGAGGCACTGATTTCTTGAAATCAGCACCAACTGATCTTCGTCATTTTTTCTTTCTTATTGTATTTTATGCATATATAATTTATATATTTTGTGTATTGTATGAATTTGAAGGAAAAATAAAGACATTTATTATTATTATTATTATTAAAAACCTCACGTCTCCAATTAGAAAATTGTAAAACTTTCATCTATCTCGGGATCCTGGGATCTATGGAAGTAAACAAAATTAAACAATAAAATATAAAACAAAACAAAAAACCCATACAGAACAAAATAAAATACAACAAAACAAAACAATACACAACACAACAAAACACAACACAACATAACATAACATAACATAACAAAATAACATAACAAACACAACAGAACACAACATAACAAAACACAACACAACACCACACAACAAAACAATACCAACCAAAATAAAATAAAACAAAACATAACACAACAATAAGATAACATAACATAACAACACAGATTAAATCAAAACAAATTAAAACACGACAAAACAACACAGTGATCAACAAGGCGTTTCTGCTAGGTTGAAGGATCTCCTGTAAATTGGTATGAAAAACCTCACGTCTCCAATTAGAAAATTGGAAATCTTTCACCTATCTCTGGATCCAGCGCCAAGCTGGCTCACAACACAATTTGTAGCTGGGAAAATGTTATGTCTTCTAATATCGTGTAGAGATAACCTTATTACTAAAAAATGAACCATTGGACAACCACAGCAGCAATTGTCACTTCCCATAACAATTAAACATAAGCGTCTACAGCAGCAATCGTTGTCACTTCCTTTAACGATTGAACATCAGCGACCACCGCACCAGGCACTACATATACAACAACCACAGCAACAGCAACCTCAACAAAACCGACATATAACCCCCTTACCAGAAACTCCAGTCATAAATATGGAAGTTGCGAGTTCGAATAGAGACAAACCACAACATATACTGGTATCAGGTGATACATTAGCGGCACAGAGTTTTTAGAGTCTCAGCGGAACCTCTGATTTAGCTACCCTAATAGCAAACGCCGACCGAAAAAGCATTGTGATACAACATAAAACAAAATTAAACAATAAAATTTAAAACAAAAAAAAACCAAACAGAACCCAAGAAAAAAACAACACAACACAACACATCAGAACATAACGCAACGCAACACAATAAAACACAACAAAACAAAACGTTATATAACATAACAATAACATATAAATAATATAACAATAACATAAAAATAACATAACAGTAACATAACAGTAACATAACAATAATAATAACATAACAATAATATAACAATAACATAACAAGAACATAACAAGAACATAACAATAACATAACAATAACATAACAATAGCATAACAATAACATAACAATAACATAACAAGAACATAATAATAACATAACAATAACATAGCAATAACATAACAAAACAGATCAAATCAGAACAAAATAAAACACGACAAAACAACACATAAACAACATCGCCTGTAAGCAGCAAATCGGTATGAAATACCAAATACCTCACGTTTCCAATTAGAAAATTGGAAAACTTTCACCTATCTCGGGATCCTGCGTCAAGATTAGGCTCATAACACAATTTGCCGATGAATCAAGTTTTCTTTACCCCTATGCGGTGTCGGCTTCCCCAATTACACTTCATAAGTTTCTATCTTGGGATATAATAGCACCAATCAAGCTTGAGGTTTTGGCAAAATATATATGGTGGGATCAATTATATTTTACTAATAGCAGACCAACTGATCATCATTATCTTTTTTTTTTTTAAGTTTCAATTTGGGGTTGTTTTATTATGCTTAATATAAAAACCAAATAGATTCAATGGTTATAGGAGGGGTTAAGCGAAGCTCGGTTTTGGCATTATCCACTTTAGGAGTAGATGAAAAAATAAAATAGTACTTTATATGCTATATTATGTTACTTTATGTTATGTTGTTGTGTTGTGTATTGTTGTTTTGTTTTAGTATGTTATGGTATTTATGTTATGTTTTGTTAGGTTTTCTTGAGTTTTGTTCTGTTCTGTTTAGTTTTTTTCGTTTTGCTTTGTTTTATTACATAACCTAACCTAACATAACAACAAAATAAAACACGACAAAACAACACATTAATCAACAATGCGTTTCCGCTAGGTTGAAGGATTTTCCGTAAGCCGTAAATTGGTATAAAAAATCGAATGAATGGACGAATCTTTTTAAAACAATTATATACAGAACTGACATACATAATGTCAATACAAGATATAAAAATACAATTACAGCTCCGCCATATCTTACATTCAAAATTCATTTACATATCAAATATCAAAAGTATATAATGGATTAGCTAAAGAATTAAAATTAAAATCGATTATATCTTTTAAGAAATCTCTTAAATCTAAATTGCTAAGTGAGTAACACAACTATTTGATGACCTGTTGTGAAGTATGTATAAACTGTGTGATAGTTTTTGAACAATATTTAAATGCTAAATGTTTCTATTGATTACGGTTTTTAATTGATTGTTACAGAATATGCAAAAAAATATATTCTATTTTATTTTTTGCTTAAAATGAAAAGCAGAGGCACTGATTTCTTGAAATCAGCACCAACTGATCTTCGTAATTTTTTCTTTCTTATTGTATTTTATGCATATATAATTTATATATTTTGTGTATTGTATGAATTTGAAGGAAAAATAAAGACATTTATTATTATTATTATTAAAAACTTCACGTCTCCAATTAGAAAATTGGAAAACTTTAATCTATCTCGGAATCCTGGGATCTATGGAAGTAAACAAAATTAAACAATAAAATATAAAACAAAACAAAAAACCCATACAGAACACAATAAAATACAACAAAACAAAACAATACACAACACAACAAAACACAACACAACACAACACAACACAACACAACACAACATAACAAAACATAACATAACATAATAAACACAACACAACACAGCACAACACAACACAACCACAACACAACACCACACAACAAAACAATACCAACCAAAATAAAATAAAACAAAACATAACACAACAATAAGCTAACATAACATAACAACACAGATCAAATCAACACAAATTAAAACACGACAAAACAACACAGTGATCAACAAGGCGTTTCTGCTAGGTTGAAGGATCTCCTGTAAATTAGTATGAAAAACCTCACGTCTCCAATTAGAAAATTGGAAATCTTTCACCTATCTCGGGATCCAGCGCCAAGCCGGCTCACAACACAATTTGTCGCTGGGAAAATATTATGTCTTCTAATATCGTGTAGAGATAACCTTATTACTAAAAAATGAACCATTGAACAACCACAGCAGCAATTGTCACTTCCCATAACAATTAAACATAAGCGTCTACAGCACCAATCGTTGTCACTTCCTTTAACGATTGAACATCAGCGACCACCGCACCAGTCATTACATATACAACAACCACAGCAATAACAACCTCAACAAAACCAACAAATAACCCCCTTACCACAAACTCCAGTCATAAATATGGAAGTTGCGAGTTCGAATACAGACAAGCCTCAACATATACTGGTATCAGGTGATACATTAGCGGCACAAAGTTTTTAGTCTCTCAGCGGAACCTCTGATTTAGCTACCCTAATAGCAAACGCCGACCAAAAAAGCATTGTGATACAACATAAAACAAAATTAAACAATAAAATATAAAACAAAACAAAAAAAACCAAACAGAACCCAATAAAAAACAACAAAACAAAACACAACAGAACAAAACACAACACAACACAACACAACACATCAGAACACAAGGCAACGCAACACAATAAAACACAACAAAACAAAACGTTATATAACATAACAATAGCATAACAATAACATATCAATAATATAACAATAACACAATAACATAACAGTAACATAACAGTAACATAACAGTAACATAACAGTAACATAACAATAACATAACAATAACATAAAAATAACATCACAAAAGCATAACAATAACATAACAATAATATAACAATAACATAACAATAACATAACATTAACATAACAATAACATAACAATAACATAGCAATAACATAAAAATAACATAACAATAACATAACAAAACAGATCAAATCAGAACAAAATAAAACACGACAAAACAACACATAAACAACATCGCCCGTAAGCAGCAAATTGGTATGAAAAATCTCACGTCTCCAATTAGAAAATTGGAAAACTTTCACCTATCTCGGGATCCTGCGTCAAGATTAGACTCATAACACAATTTACCGATGACTCAAGTTTTCTTTACCCCTATGAGGTGTCGGCTTCCCTAATTACACTTCATAAGTTTCTATCTTGGGTTATAATAGCACCAATCAAGCTTGACGTTTTGGTAAATATATATATATATATATATATATATATATATATATATATATATATATATATATATATATATATATAATCACAAAAAAACATCACAAAAACATCACAAAAACATTACAATAACATTACAATAACATTACAATAACATTACAATAACATCACAATAACATAACAATAACATAACAATAACATAACAATAACATAACAATAACATAAAAAATAACATAATAATAACATAATAATAACTAAACAATAAAATAACAATAACACATAAATAACATCACAAAAACATTACAATAACATCACAATAACATCACAATAACATCACGAAAACATCACAAAAACATCACAATAACATCACAATAACATAACAAGTAACATAACAATAACATAATAATAACATAACAATATCATTACAATAACATAACAATAACATAACAGTAACATAACAAAAACATAACAATAACATAGCAATAACATAACAATAACATAACCATAACATAACAACACAGATCAAATGAGAACAAAATAAAACACGACAAAACAACACATGAACAACATCGCCTGTAAGCCGTAAATTGGTATGAAAAACCTCACGTCTCCAATTAGAAAATTGGAAAACTTTCACCTATCTCGGGATCCTGCGTCAAGATTAGGCTCATAACACAATTTACCGATGAATCAAGTTTTCTTTACCCCTATGCGGTGTCGGTTTGCCTAATTACACTTCATAAGTTTCTATCTTGGGTCATAATAGCATCAATCCTAGTTCAATTTGTTTGCATGGCTCAAATTAAAAAATACATCGACACAGAGTCTCTCAGCGGAACCTGAGCTACTGATTTAGCTAACCTAATAGCAAACGCCAATGAAAAGAGTATTCTGATACAAACTGATAATCAGCATATTCTGATTATCAAATAGATTTGGAAGACGAAGCCGTTTTGGCTTCGTATTGGAATACGAAGTCGTACTATTGGTTACAATAAAATGCCTAAATTCTAGTAAGACTTTTAATCCCGGCTTAAGTTGCAAATGATCTCAGCTCAAGGAAGTGCTGCATCGACAACCTTATTTTATTTTGGTATATCTGATAGTTTGTGTTTATCCATTTTTATATGATTGGACAACAGAAAGCGTGACGAGCAGTGGATAATCTAATAAATGATAATTACAACTAATCGATTTCCATACAAAAATCTTCCTTTTATTGATTCTAATTCTATTTGGTTTTTATACTATCATAAAACAAAACAAAATAAACCAATAAAACCCAAAACACAACAACTAACATAAAATAACATAATATAACATAACAAAACAACATATAAAGTACTATTATATTTTTTTCAGGTACTCCTAAAGTGGATAATGCCAAGACCGAGCTTCACTTAACCCTTCCTATAACCATTGAACAACCACAGCAACAATCTTTGTCACTTCCCATAAGAATTGAACATCAGCGACCACCGCAGCAATCATTACATGTACTACAACTACAGCAACAACAATTTCAACAAGAACAATATATAACTCCCTGACCAGAAACTCCAGTAATAAATATGGAAGTTGCGAGTTCGAATGGAGATAAACCTCAACATATTTTGATATTAGGTGATAGCTTAGGTGCACAAAAGTTTTTAGAGTCTCTCAGCGGAACTACTGGTTTAGCTACCCCTAATAGCAAACACCGTCAAAAAAAGTAGTCTAATACAATCAATATAAAACAATAAAATATAAAACAAATAAAACAAAACACAACAAAATATATCAAAACATAACACAACATAACATAACATAACAAAACATAAATAGCATACCAAAACAAAACACAACAATATCATAACATAACAAAACACAACAATATAACATAACATAACAAACAAAGCAAAAAATACACAACAAAACACAATACAACAAAACAAAACATAATATAACAAAACAGACCAATACAAAACATAATATAACAAAACAGACCAAAACAAAACAAATCAAAACAAACCAAACAAAACGAAACGATGGCATGTCCGCTATGTTGAACGATCTCCTGTAAGCCGTAAATTGATATGAAAAACCTCACGTCTCCAATTAGAAAATTGGAAATCTTTCACCTATCTCGGGATCCTGCGCCAAGATTAGGCTCATAACACACTTTACTCAAAACATAGTAAGATAAATTATATTTTACTTTTAGCAGACGAATTAATCATCATTATCATCATCATTATCATCATTATTATTATCATTTTCTTTTCCTTTACCCCTATGCGGGGTCGGCTTCCCTAATTACATTTCTTCATAAGTTTCTACCTTTGGTCATATCAGTGTCAATATTGAGTTTTTGTAACTACCTAACGTAACGTATCTTCGTATACGTAAAGAACTAACGTATCGAATAAGATGAACGTTAAATTGAGAGTTAAAGTTCTGCACGCAACGTAACGATGGTGTTGCCCTTATCGGAATAGTGATTAACTAATAAATTGTCAGTGCCAGTCTTGTCCTTGTCATTTAACCCTATTTTTGATATTCAAAATAAAAAACAAATATTTTTTTAAACAATTTTTAATTTTTGAGATGGACGCGATATTAAATGTAGGTGCCTTTATTGATGATGAAGAAGACGAAGACATAGAAGATGCCCTTCTTCTCCACATCTTGCACGACTATATGGCCGCTTTAATTTTGATACCATTAAAAATATTTTTCGCTTTTGAATTAAATTCTATCTTTCTGGATGGTCGTAAGGGTTCTTGCCTACGACTTCCTTCAACAAGAACAAATCATCTCCATTGCTGAAGTGAAGTCGTTTTCTACTGCTTTTCATTATTTATAAAAATCTAAACAAATATACTTAACCACAAATGTAAAAATACACGTACTACGTGTGCTTATGAAATGTGGATGTTGAAATTTTGGTAATCGGGTAAGATTCCCTTGCGCATTCGGTTACCTTCGGCTCGATAGGGATGCGTATGAATGTAACGTACCAGCCCGTTACGTTAGGTAATACGTATCTAGATACGTTAGTTCAACCATTAATGCGCATGCTTATATGTCAAAAAGATACGTTACGTATACGTATTTGCTTACACAAAAACTCTCTAATCTCTTTTACCTACATGCCTTGCATCTCTCTCCAGATCTTCTCTAAACTTTCTCTTCTACTCCTTCCAGGAACCCGCAGATCGGCAATTCTTTGTATTGGGTGATTAACGTTTCGACATTGAACATGAGCAAATCATTTTAATCTATGCTCGCTCATTTTGACAACAAGTGGTGCCACTCCTAAACTTTCCCTAATATACTTATCCTCCATTGATTCTTTTTTATTATTCCGCTCATCCATCTAAGCATTCTCATTTCTGCCACATGCATTCGTTATTACTCTTTCTTTTTAATTGCGCAGCATTCAGTGCAGTAGATCATAAGTGGTCTTATAGCTGTTTTAGAGTTTTCAACAGTTAACAGTTAATAGTTTAACACTGAAACATTTGTCGAAATAGTTCATAGATATTTTCTATAATTGAATCAATTGAATTTGCAGATTATGATCACAAAGTCAAGAAGAAAAATGATACGAGGCCAGAAAAAATATACATACGAGTAAAAACGCAGAAAAAAGGCAGGTACAAAATCTAACAATAAAATAATACAACATTAAGGATATACTTAGGATACCTAGTTATATATGATAACAGTGTTGCAGAGGAACGTCATTTTTACTGACGCGTTTTTTTGTAAAACTCATAGGGACAGGTAAATTATACGATAACTTATGTGGTCACGCGTACGACTCATTTCATTATTTCTTTGCTGGTGTATAAAATATATTTTAAACTAGAACTTTAAAATGAAATTTTAAAATGAAATTAAATCTTGTTTTGAATACAAATATTATTAAATATAGAAGTAGTATCGAAGAAAAAGCTAAAAAGAATATGTATATCTTGATGACAGTAATGTATAAAAAGCTCAACTTGGAACCATAGACGTGTTAATATAAAAATTTTAATGATTTTAAAAGAAAAAAAGAATTATGTTAGTTTTATACTGTATATGTATAAAACAGAAGTGTGTAAAAACGAATACTACATGAAGAACAGAAACGAGGCTTTGCATCACTGATATGAGGTTTATAAAACCTTTGATATATATGATATATCATTTATATTTAACTTTTTAACTATTTAACTTATTAAGCTGTTTTAAAAAGTAAATTAAACAAAAAAAAGTGATTACAAGTGTATTGTCGTATACCTAATTACCACAGAAAGGGAAGCCGATGAAGAAATCAGTTAGTTTTAAAATCCATATAGGTACAAAATCTCCCACTTTCAAGAAAGCAACAAGTGACATGATATTTAACTCCAATAATTAACGTAGTACAGCACCCATAGTATACCAATTAGTATAAAAGTCTTTATCAATAGAGCGTTACGAAATATCCTTCGTACACTTTGACCTAATCGAGTTCTGAATGAAAATTTATGGATACAAAGCATCCAAGATAATGTTAGAAAGCAAATGACAGCGCTGGATTGGAATCCTCGAGGCAGAAAAGTAGGTAGACCTAAGAAGACTTGTAAAAGGACAATACTGCGAAGGGAAAAATGACAAAAAGTGGGTTTTCTGGTACATGAAGACGTGGAGCAGGTAAAACGATTCGTAGTAAAATCTGACAGAATGTGTGCAATTAGAATTAAAGGAAAACAGAACATGATATCGTTGATAAATATACATGCTCCAACAGAAGAAAAAGAAGAAGAAGTGAAAGATGAATTCTATGAAGAATTATAGTCATTGTGTGAAGAAATGTCCAGACAAGACACTAAAATTATTATAGGCGACGCCAATGCAAAGGTCGGAAGAGAAGATATATATAAAAACATAACAGGGGGTGAAAGTAAACATTTGAATACAAATGATAATGGACAGAGATTAATCACATTCGCAATTGAAAACAGGATGAAGATAATGAGTACCCATTTTAGGAGAAAAAATATATATAAAGGAACGTGGAAAATTCCGGGGTCAAATGGAACTAATCAAATAGACCACATCTTAATACAAGAGAAGTTTGCGAATTTAATAACAAATGTGAAAACGTGCAGAGGGGCTGACGTAGACTCAGATCATTTTTTGGTTAGAATTAATATGAGAGAAGCAATAATTAAAAAGCATAAACGGAAAAAGAAAGTGCAACGTAAATTTAACTTTGAAAAACTGCGAAAATTTGAGGTAAAGCAGGACTATCAAAAGGATATACAAGAAACCTACGCCAAACAAGATAATACTACTGTGAGTAACATACAACAAAAGTTCTTGAAAATGACAAACACTATAAAGGAAGCTACGTCGAAGAACATACCAAGAGCAAAAAGATTTAGAAAAAACCACTGGTTCAATGACGAATGCAGAACAGAGTTAAAAAAAAAGATCAGATGACGACCTAGAAAGGTATGCCGTACAACGAAAAAAAGTAAAGAGAATCCTAAGGGAGCAGAAACGAAAGTATATGGAGAATAAAATTAAGCGTATTGAAGAAAATTACAAGAAAAATGAAATAAAAAATTTTTATAAAGAAGTAAAATACATTAAAACTGGGTACCAGGGAAGAACGATGAATGTAAAAGATAAGCAAGGAAACCTGATAGTGGATGAAGACCAAATACGTGAAAGGTGGAAAGAATATTTCGAAGAGATACTAAATGACGAAGTGACTACTGAAGAAAATTGTTATGTTCCTAGACCTCAAATAGTAATAGAAGAAATACCAAAGCCCACAAGAGAAGAAATTGAAGAAATAATAAAAGATATGAAAAACCAAAAAAGTCCCGGCTAGAGCGGCATTGTGACAGAGAACATAAAATATGGAGGAGAGGTCTTAATAAACAAACTTGGTGAGCTAATACTAGAAGTATGGGATGCCGAAGAAATGCCTCAAGAATGGAATAAGTCGATTATAATTCCTATACACAAAAAGGGAGATAGAACTGAATGCACAAACTATAGAGGAATATCCTTATTAGAAGTAATGTATAAAGTACTCGGCATACTAATTAAAAAACGATTAGAAATATATATAGAGAAGAATCTAGGAGAATACCAGGGAGGATTTCGGAAAGGAAGATCAACCGATCAAATTTTTATGCTAAAACAAATCCTGACCAATTGCTATGAATACAACATTTCAGCACAAGTACTTTTCATTGATTACAAAGCTGTCTACGATACAATAAACAGAAACAAGTTACTAGAAACACTAAAAGAATTCCAAGTGCCAGAAAAAATAATAAGATTGGTAAAAATGACAATTAGACAAACCATTTGTGCTGTGAGATGCAACGGTACAGTCTCAGAAGAATTCGAAGTGAAAAAAGGTGTTCGACAAGGAGACCCGTTGTCTACATTGCTATTCAATATAGTTCTAGAAAAAATTGTAAGGATTAGTGGGATAAATAGGTCCGGAACTATTTTATACAAGGAGCACCAATGCTTAGCATACGCGGATGATGTGGTTCTCATTGCAAGAAATGGAAAAGAACTATCAAATAGAACAAAAAGACTGATTCAGGAAAGCTCTAAAATGGGACTGAAAGTTAATATTAATAAATCGAAGTACATGGAGATCTCGAGCAAAAAAGGAATAAGCACCAGGGGATCCTTTAAATTGGAGGTGGAGAATGGATCAGTTGTAGAATTCGAGAAGGTGGATGAATATATGTACTTAGGTACTCTTATTGATCAGACATGTAAAGAAGAAACTGAAATCAACCTGAGACTGACCAAAAGCAACAGGTGTGCTGGAGCCATGAGCAAAATAATTAAGGCCAAAGAAATATCTCGTAATACAAAAATAAGAGTATACAAAACTATAATTAGACCCACAATGCTATACGCTGCCGAGACATGGACTATGAACAAAACCGTACAGAACACATTGGAAGCATGGGAAATAAAGATACTTCGCAGAATATTTGGTGGAAAAGTAGTAGAGGGAGAATGGAGAAGACGAACTAATGCAGAAGTGTATCAGTTGTATGCTAACCCTACAATAACAAAAGTGGTGAAAAAACGTAGACTAGAATGGCTCAGCCATCTAGAAAGAATGCAAGGTAATAGACTAGTCAAGAATATTGCTTGGAGAGTACCTGAGGGCAAAAAAAAAGAGAGGAAGACCAAGAAAGAAATGGAGAGATGCAGTAATGGAAGATGTCAGAGAGATGGGAATCAGAGATTGGAAGCTGTTAGCTAAGAATAGAAAACGATGGAAATTATCCATCCAGCAATGGGCCTAAAAGGCCTGTTAACGCTGTACATACATACAATTAACGTAGCACAGCACCCATAGTATACCAATTTAACCAAAATAACCCATAGTATAAAAGTCTTTATCAATAGAGCGTTACGAAATATCCTTCGTACACTTTGACCTAATCGAGTTCTGAATGAAAATTTATGGATACAAAGCATCCAGGAAAATGTTAGAAAGCAAATGACAGCGCTGGATTGGAATCTTCGAGGCAGAAAAGTAGATAGACCTAAGAAGACTTGTAAAAGGACAATACTGCGAAGGGAAAAATGACAAAAAGAGCCAAAAACGAGAAAATCTTTTTAAAATAAAAAAACACTGTTTTGTATAAAACTTAGAGGTCGCTGGTTAAATGAATTTAGAGATAATAACCCTCTAACCGTTACGTGGTGGTCCGTATACCAAGAGGGAATTTAAGTTAATTGTCACGGTAATACGATACTTTACTCTTGTGTGTATTGGCGACACAAAAATAACAAAAGAAGTCAAATTCTCCGTACTTAAAACATAATGAATGAGATAGCCAGTTTAACAATTCGATTTTACGAAATAACAGGAAGTAATATATTTTAACAAAGTCGTAAGAATACAACATTGAATTAGATCACATTATAGTACAGCAAAAGAAAAATATTAAATGTAAAACATGAAAAGAAATACCACATACTTTCCCAAAAAACACTATACAAAATTTCAGCACCATCAATGAAGTGGTTTTCGCAAAATAATTTTGTAATCCAAATTTTTGAAAATGAAGATTGAATAATTTTCAAAATTATGCAGAGAAAACAAAAAGAGAACAAATATTTGAAATATTTTTTACATATATATAAAAGGACATTAAAGCTTTCAAATAAGATTGAAATAGTTGAACTCTATGGAATTGTTTAAACAACTGTACAATTTTTAAGCTAATAAACAAATAGAATAACTTTTTCAATTAATTACAATACAACAAAATAAGGATTTGTAGAATACCATAACTCTGATGGAGGGTGTTTTAACAAAAGTATAAAGTCCTAAAGAAGTATTTTTTGAAAACATTCCCGTTCATAAGGATCCTAGCTTATATTTTATTAGACAAAATTAAATTAATTCTGATAGAATTAGGTTCTACCCAATTGACAGAAGCTAACATGAATTTTCCTTTAAATAAATAAAACAGAGGTTTCTTATCTATTTATTATAAAAAAAGATTGTGTAATGGGGAAATAATTCCAAGAGTTTGGCTGGTGTGTTCTAAATCAAAAGATTGTGCATATTGTTTATCTTTCAAAACTTTTAATAGTTGTTTTGTTGAGAGTGATAATGATTGGAGACATGTAAATCAGGTTGTAGAATGACATGAAAAATCAAAAGGTCACATTTGTAATATAAAATCTCGGATTGATTTAAAACATCGATTTCTACTAAAACCAAAAAAAAAATTCAGTAAATGAGAATTAATAAATATAGATAAAGATAGATGAGTTTCTGTTTTAATAATTATAATTTATGTTTTTAAATTTTTAGCCGGCTAATATTTGAGTTTTAGAGGTGAAAATACTATATGAGTAGCAAAATGGAAACTTTTTCAAATTAATTGCAGATATCCTAGAAACGGCTCTGTGCTGGTATGCCTGCGACTGAATAAAACGAACGGCTAAGTAAGGAAATATTAAAAGTAAACTGATTTAAGCCAGCGTTTCTCAAACTTTTACCATTTGCAACTCAATTTTTCATAATTATTTTCACCGTCTCCCTTCTTATACAATAACAATATATATTCTTCTTCTTCCTCTTTATAAGCCATTCTACTTGTTCATTGGTGGATTAATACCTCTATGGGAGGTTGTCACTCGATCTTTTGCGCGGTCGTCCGATACTTCTTCTGTCGTTTGGTGATTTATCTCTTCCTATGTTCACGACACGGGTCTCCGCCATTCTGCTTATGTAGTTATTCCATTTTTTTTCTATGTAGTGTCCATTCGTTTATACACTGTACGTTATATTTTCTTCTAATATCTTCACTTCTCTTTCAATCTCTCAGCGTATTTCCTGAAATTCTTCTCAGTGCTCTAATCTCTGCCGTTTCTAGTAATCTTTGTGTCGTGAGGCTGTGTCAGGTCTTGTTTCTGAGGCATACGTTATTATTGGTCTTGCTCAGTATAATTAAGACATCCTGCCAGTCTATTTGCTTTTTGTACTTGATTCCTCACTTCTTTGTCCAGGTCTCCATAGCTTGAAAATGTAATTCCAAGGTATTTTATTTCATGTAACAATAAAACACTGAAAACTTTGTTTTCAAAACTTCCACAAAATTTATTTTAAATTCATATCACTACAGCTGTTTCGGCTAATTGCCTTTCTCAAGTGTTCTGTTTTTGGCATGGGTTTACACTTTATAGTCTCTAATGAAATAGGTTGAGGAGGGGAGAACTGTTTGTCTCAAGCTGGTCATTCAGAATTATATCTGTGTTTTTTAATTTGTTGATTTCCATAGATTCTAACAAAGATCTTTGTTAGAATCTATGGAAATCAACAAATTAAAAAACAAAAGTCTCCAATATGTATATTCACACACTGTATGATCCACAGAGAAGCTCTGGCTTTCAAAGAAATGTCTCCTGGTCTTAATATTATACTAATTACGGCTGTAGTTAGTACAATGTGGAGAATACAAGAACCAAATCGACTACATATTGATAAGAAACAGATGGAAGACATGTTTTACAAACGTAAAAACTAGACCAAGAGCTGAATGTGGATCCAATCATAAATTTTTATGGGCTTGCTTTAAGATGAAGCTAAAAAGAACAATGCCGCATCAAAATAAAAACAGGCTGGAGATATCAAATCTGAAAACATTGAGAGATGCATTAAAGGAAACTAGTATGTTGAACACATAAGACAACCCAGAAGAAATGTGCAAAGGTTTCAGAAATGCCATAGAAACCTGCAATTTCTCGAAGACGAAGGAGAGTTAAATCTCTCATATATTAAAACGACAGCAACCAAAACGAATTAGCAAGGTTAAATAGAGAAATTAAAAGAGCATGTAGGGATGATAAACATAAAAATTAAGACTGCGAAGAACTAGAGAGACATGCAAACTGGTATGAATCCCCAGAGCTATATAACAAAGTCCGATATCTATCCAGGGAATTTAAATCAATCACACAAACAATAATGGAACAAAACCAACATATTATAAATGACGAGAAAGGGATTGCGAAGGTATGGAGAAAATATTGTCAAAGTATATATGCAGATGATCCCCAGAAGGCAAATCACGACGAGTTCACTGCAGAGAGAGAACCAAACATTCTAAAATCAGAGGTAGAAAAAGCAATTAAAAAGTAAAAAAATAGAAAATCTCCTGGCGCAGACCAGATCACCGCAGAAGTTTTAAAAGAGACTGGAGAGGTTGGAGTAAATGTTATGCATATGATCTGCAAAAAGCTTTGGGAAACCGGAGAGTGGCCCAACGACTGGACAACTTCCACTTTCATCCCTATATTCAAAACAGGAACTTCGCTAAATTGCAGCAACTACAGAACGGTAACCCTAATATCCCATGCAAGCAACGTTCTACTTCATGTAATACATGAATGACTAAAAGCTTTTCTATTGCCTCAGATATCAAAAGAACAAGCGGAATTTGTCCCAGGAAAACGCACAAGAGAACATATCCTTAATGTCAGACAGCTAATCGAAAAACTCTTGAAACACTCATATGCGTATGTGCTTTGTGGATTACACAAAGGCCTTCGATAGAGTCAAATGGCAGCAGCTATGGTCCATACTAGCGGAAATGGGGGCACCCCACTACTTAATTGAACTAATTAGTCTATATGAAAATAATAAGTGCACAGTAAAAATAAACACCCATTCCGATCATTTCAGAACAGAGGCAGATGTCAGGCAGGGATGCATAATCCCGCCAACTTTCTTTAATATCTACAACAAACACATTATGCGAAAGGTACTAGACGGATGGAAGGGTGGAATATCAATAGGAGGTCAATAAATCAATAACTTAAGTAAGAAATGGAAGACATAATGAGATGTCTGGAGGAGAAAAACAAAACATATGGACTAAAGCTAAATAGGAATAAGACAAAGATCATGATAGTAAACAGAGCTCGTAATAATCTTCAACACATTAAAGAAATTGGGGGCTTTGAAGTAGTAAATAGTTTCATATACCTGGGATCCCTAATAACAAATGACGGAGGGTGTGACATAGAGATACGTAGAAGGTTGACTATTGCTAGAACAGCTATGATGAAACTGGTAACAATTTGGAAAAATTCTAGCATAGCAATACACACAAATTTGAGGCTAGTAAAGGCACTCATTTTTCCCATAGCCACATATGTATCCGAAACGTGGACCTTAAAGAAAGCGGATAAAAATAAACTAAACGCTTTTGAAATGTGGGTATACCGCCGCATGTTAAGAATATCCTGGATTGATCATCGCACTAACGTATCGATATTAGAACAACTTAAAGTAAAGGATAGATTGCTTAAACAAATACATCAGAGATATTTGCAGTATTTTGGACACATTGCTAGAAGAACAGGTACGATGGAAAAACTGATAGTCGAGAGTAGGGTTGAAGGAAAGAGACCTCTCCAAGCCGTTGGGTAGATCAAACAAAAATATTGATTAACCAAGGGTTACATGAAGCCGAACAACTAGCCCAGGACAGGGAAGGATGGAAGGAAATGGTGAAAAAACTGTAAAAGCCTGATGGTGTCACCACATCCCAAAAGGGATTAGGACTGAGGAGTAGGAGGAGGACGGTTGTAAAACTAGTTAATTATATAAAAATAAGACCTTTTTTCGCCATTTTTCTAGAAGAAGAAGAAAATAGACCGGAAGCCGAGATGACTCGAGATGGTTTATTTTTGATGAAATTGAGCTACTTGGTCTACATATTCGAGAAACTAAATATTTTGAACCTTCAGCTTCAAGGAGCCAATATTGGATACGAGTGATAAAGTTAATGCTTTTTGTAGAAAATTGGAATTATGGAGCAAAAATTTAAGGCAAATAACCTAGAAATGTTTGCAAATGTGGAGTAATGGATTAAAACTTATAAGGTTGAAGAACTTCACGTGAAAGTTGTTTTTGTAACGATTGAATTAGCGATGTTGACAAAAAATTATAAAAGATATTTTTAGTATAGAAACAAAGTTTAGATAAACTTTGCTTTGCAAAACAGGCCCAAGGAAGTCACCAATATGTATTAAACTGGTTCATAATTTAGTATTAATAAGTTCATGTGTAGTACTAATATAGTGAGTGCTCTTTACAAGTATATATTATATCAGTGTTCATGTAAATTTTATTTTTTATTTTGTCAGAATTTTGTTTTGCTTTTATTTTAGTAAATAAGTCAATGTTATGTATTTTTTTCGGATATGCCCACGCCTCTCTTTAGTCAAATAGCCAGCCCACAGGTTGAGAATCACTGTCTTAAGCGATTTATTTTCTGATCAGACTATTAAATATTAGATTTATAGGTACCTGATCTTTTTTACTATTATCGTTTAGTCTGCAGTTTTAAGATCAGTCACCAAAACCTATTTAACTATATTATCGTGTTAATAAGCACACTTAAATTAAAATTTTAACTCAAGGTTTTGTAGGTCGTAAAATTTTCAACACTTCATAATTCTCCTTATAACAACTCTTGGTGACATGGATGAAAATAAATACTACTATTGAAAACACTCATAGAAAATTAAGATATAGACTTTATTTATAAATATCCCAGAAAATTATACCCAGAAAATTTTGTGATACAGTTAAATAAATATATCTCAAAATCAATTATAGGCAAGAACTTGTCAAAGAAGTAATAAATATTTAAAACACCGAACTCTCAAAAAAGCAATGCCGATGTTCTTAATAGATATGTAACCCAAGGAAAATAACAAAAAAATAAACAGTGTCCCAATTGCATGAAAATTTGTATTTGGATTTTACTTTTCCTACACTTCACTTTTCGAATTGTGCCGTTGGTTGCTTTTTATTTTATAGGGGTGAAAACTACCCCTATTAGAAAAAATCGTATAATTGTAAATTAAAGCGGGTAATTGATTCAAATCATCTTTTAATGAAGTTGATGAATGTCAAGTAACATTAAACAACATAATTTAAGATTTTATCATAGGTTAACCCTTAAATATCATCCCCTAGATTAGTCATTGAATACTTTGTCTCTACTGATTTGCATGTAAATTTGGATTTAGTTTATACTTACCCTTCCCTTTTAAATTCCCACTCATTCTGTTAGTTGCTTTTTATATTTTAGGGGTGAAAACGACCCCTATCAGAAAAAAAAATATATTTCATGTAATTTGGAATTATTTAATTACACAGTGACATTAAGTTTAGATTTCTTTACTTTTACGTTTTAATTTACCCTTATAAAAACCACCCGTTACAAAGAAATTCGAATAGTTGTAGTATTTTTTTTGTCATTGAAACTATAATAATTTTTTTAATCAAAATGTTATGAATTTATTTTATTTCAACTTAAAAAAACCCTTATTAGTTTGTAAGAATGGGTGAAAGTATTAATAGCACATTAATATGTGATTGGTTTTCTACTCATAACTCGGTTGGCTGTTTAGCTATGAAGTACTTAAAAAAACCTTTTGTAGATTTATTTAAGGGCATGTACTAGATGGTAGGCTTTCACTAATCAAAAGAATGATCCTCGCTAAATAATTGATAAAAACGTAACATGTCTCAACTTTAAAGGCGATTATCCTCCTAACTATAAAGGATGTCTAGTTTATTACAAATTACAACAAAAACTGTATCCAGCTCCAAGAGAAAAAGTAAACCCTAATCGAGAATTCACCCAACATTAACCCAGCTAGTTTATTTGCAGAAATAATGAGTAATAATAACACCAAATACCAATCATCGCCAGCCAGTAGTCATGCCGACATAAAAAATGTCATGCTATCTAGTTTATATCATCTAGTAAATGTCTAGTATATATTACTGTTCCATTCCCTCCCTTGAAGGCGTCAGCTAAGTCGTGCTATTCTATTTACCCTGAATGAGTTAGATTATTCCACCTAGGTGTTACTAACGAAGGTCAAGGAACTAATAAAAACACATAAAGAAAGCTACATGTATTGATTATCTAAAAAATCTCTAAGCAGAGGAACAACAAATGACGCTAGAACCGTAAACATCAGAAATTACCACAAATGAAGAAGTTGATATAAATACACAGAAAGTTCAAAACATATGAAAAGCTGAAGAACAGAAAAGCTGCAGAAGACGGAATACCAAATGAACTACTGAAATATTGTGGAGCAGCATGACCGAATAATTAACAACATTAATTAACAAAATTATAAAAGACCATGAAATACCGGAAGAATTGTGAGCTAGCGAACTAATTTTAGAAGATAAAAAGCAGCCAGAAAACTACAGAGGTATAAACTTGTTAAATACTACGCTAAAACTTACTATATACTAAAATCTTACAAGAAATAATCAGAAGATAAGTTTATCAAATGAACAACAGAGTTTTCGTACTGGAAGATCGTGTACAGATGCAATATTCGAATCGTGCTGGACATTATAATCTCAACGTTTATGATACGAGTAACGTGGTACTTCCCTTTCGTGTAGTAGGCATCGATGGCACACTTTATTTTTCTTTTAAAATTTTGTTTCTTTCATGTACTTGTAGGTATAGAAACTTGGTACATTTGAATGTTTTTTGATTTTTATGACGTACCACCCAGGTTATCTTCTTCTTTTCCTGTTGTCTGTGGTCTGCTCTTTTCCTTTTAGTTTCCAACAGCTCTAATATTTGAACCTTCTTTGAAGGAATTCCTGTGTTGACTTATATTTCGGAATGTCCCTGCTATCTTAAATTGAAGTTTTATATAATTTTCTGGTTCCATTGTCACACTTTAACATGCTTATCCTTCCCTTGCTATGAAAAGGCTCCAGGACTGTTATTCGACCTAATCCACTAATCACTTTTAAACATTCATGGAGACTGTCATGTAATGTTTTCAGCGACGTTGCTGATGATTAAGCCTGAAGTATCTTGTCTATCTATAAATAAATAAATCCTTGGGAGTCTATCGTGCAACATTTTCCAGGTAGTGCTTCCGTGGTATGTAAATGTTGTATTATTCTGTTTGCTTCTCCTTGGATGCTTGTCTTTAGATACCGTAAACTGGGGTGAGAATAGTAGAGGGTGGTGAGAATATTACAGTGACATCATTTCTTGATTCCAGTGCCACCTGTCGATCTCTGATCTCTGTAACGAGTGGATTTTTCGGGTAGCTCATAGATGTCGCACTAGTAGTGGACGAAATTAGATTAATCTTATTATTGTGGAAGATTCCACTCCGACAGAAGTTTTATTGAAGTGAACAGCTGATTTTTGTGATTTTTCAACTGCCTGACAAAACCGTCATTGGGGCATTAATTTCGATTCAACTGAAGCAATCGGTAAGTATCATATTCTGTTTACTCATAATCTAACACAGTGTGTGTAAAGTCACATTTTCGTACAACTGTTTTTATGGATGTAATTAACAAATAGTGTAAAAGTCACCACTGAAGGTGGCGAGAATTGTACACCTGTATTTCACGGTTTTTACAATATTTCAATAGTTGAGGCAGGAAAATGGATTACATTCGACGATTACGTTGCAGCCTGCACTTCTAGATCTACAACCAAAAAGAAAATTCTGGATATATCAAGAAAACGAAAAACCAAACAGTCACGAAGGAAAGAGCCCAATGGTGAAGCCAGTTCAGAAGATAGTATCCATTTGGATGATATTCCATATGCGGAAAGTGAGGATAGTTTCACTTGGTGTCCTGAAGATATGGGAGAGGAGAGTGAAGCAGAAATTCTAGGAGAGAAAGCACTTTCACGAAATATTGCACTAATGCCAGCAGCCACACCGGTTGTTACAGAACAGACTACAACCTTAAGCACTGTTTCTGCAGTTGATGGGCCCATTCAAGAAGGAGGAAAATTCAGAAATTCTCCTTCAAACAATGAATGCACTCCGACCAATCAACCTGCTCTACCAAAAAAAGGTGATTTTGTCGTCGTGCAATACGATGGCAAACTCTACCCAGGCAAAATGGTATCCAATTTTGATGAAACGGGAGAGGCTTTAGTGACAGCTATGAAGATGAGTGAGAGGCATTGGATATGGCCGAACCCACCAGATGAAATTTGATATAAACTTGAATAAGTTGTGAGAATTTTTGAAGGTCCGAAGGAGGTCTCTCCCAATAAATTCCTCGTTGACTGTAAGAAGTAAAATTTTTGTTTTTAAATAATTATACCTAGGTATCTACTCTTATACAATATGTTAACTATTTCAAATGATTTCTTTAGTAAGTTTAATTAAAGTTTTTATCCTAGCAACAATTTTCTCAATTAAACAATGATTTTGTAAAAAAATTACCTATTTAATTTACCTTTTGTTTTTCCGTTTTACCTCCCCCCCCCCTACCCTTCTGGTGGGTTTTCCAATTTTTTTTTTTGATAAGCAGTAACAGCTTGAGAGGTGAGAATAATACAGAAGATCTATTTATAATGTTTCCTATCTATTACATACGGAAGAAAGATGATGTACCATTCTCACCACCTTCGTGGGGTGAGAATTGTACACACTAAAATAATTTATAGCACCCCTTCCCAACGACTTAAATTTTTTTTCTTAACTGGAATCGAAAACTCAGATGATGAGCAATATTGTGTGAAAAGTTCACTTTTCTAGGTGAAATAGCAAAAACGTTGATTAAAATGTCAAACTGTACCATTTTCACCCCGGTTTACGGTACTGAATTTTTTTCATTTGATAGTTGGTTGTTCTCATGTATCAAACGTTTAAGTAAATGAAAAAATATACATGATTTATATTTACCCTCAAATGTGGGTATTTTTAATTGAGGCAATACTTTTTTTTCTTTCCCATTACGTAAAATCTTTCTATTTCCCCTTCTTCAAGCGCATCAAGTTCATTTTCTATGGTTATTTGCATTATTAATGTAACTATTTTTTGTATCTCTTCTTTTAAATCCCCTTGTATATCTTCCTTACTATCATCATTCAATAATTGATGAAGCTTCTCCATCCTGATTTTATCCCTCTAATTTTTTTCGAAGACTTCTATGACACTTCGAATAAATTGTTCTGTCTTCTTAGCTCCTTAGTATTTGTTTTGTAGTTGTGGTAACCGAGAAATGTAAGGGCATTATACATCTGGAAACGCATGCCTCAACCCTTGCTACTTCCCACTATTTAATCAATTTCTTTGCGAGTTTTAGGTCATCCAAAAGGAGACAGCAACTTTTCCACCAGCAAGGTATCACAGATAAAGCAACCGCGATTCCTGAACATTGAGGCCGTGTACCGTTAGGCAGGGGCTTAGTGGCCAGAACCTCCGGCTTATCAGCTGGGAAGGGAAGCAAAAGCTAGTAAATATATTTTTTTTATAAACTTAACTAAATTAATCTTGCAAACTCAACAACTATGACCTACCTTAAAGGCACAGAATTTAAAATTACTTGCAACACAATATAGTATAATTTTAAATGTAATCACATACCATAAATAAGAAAAGTATTTGCTAGCAAGTATAAAATCGTAAACAAAAAAAGGATGAGTAAGATGAATCGAAATAAGTTTACAAATAAATATTTTGATCTATTAAATATATCAAATATCAAATTAAAATAATCAAATATATCAGAATGTAGATTAGAAGACTCATATATCAAATATTAAAGTATTGGATTTGTATTTCAGTAATTATAAACGATTGAATATTCCAAACAAGTATTATGGCTTACATTTCTTTAACGATGTTTTAATTTATCAAAAAAATGCACTGCTCTATTGAGAATAACATTCAAAAACTTACAGTTTTATCCCGAGGTTATCTTGTGTATCAGTGGATGGGACTGGAGGCCGCGGTGGATGATACTCTCTTCCTTAGGCTTGCAATTCGAACTGACTGTACGTACTTGTCTGAGGTAAATTTTTTGATCGACTAGCTACAAAAAAGAGTTAAATCTCAATTTAAAAGTTAAAGAGTAAAATAACAATTCATTAAAAAGGCCATCAACTCGTACCTCATTAAACTCACAAACCTTATAAATGCAGTATTCAGATTAAAATATGTACCAATAACGTTGAAAACATCTGAACTAATCATGATTCCCAAACTAGTGAAACCAGTAAGTAAAGTACAACCATACAGACCATCATCGTTGCTAGAAATTATTTCCAAATTATTTGAGAAAATATTCCTAGTAAGAATACAACCTATACTCGACCACAAAGAAACTATTTCTTCCCACCAATTTTAATTCCGCAATAAACACTCAACAATAGACCAAATATATGACACAACAAATATTATAGAGAGATCTTTAGAGAATAAGAGAATAAAATATGCTCAGCTATTTTCCTAGACATAGCAAAAGCAATTGATAAGTATGTCCATTCAATACAGTTATATTTAGAAGACAGAACTTTTTGAGTTAAACAGGAAAGCGAGTATTCAGAACTAAGACCAATCAAAGCAGGAATCCCGCAGGACATTGTTCTGGGACCCATACTATATTTATTATATAGTTGTTACCACTTTTTCCTTCAATATAATTTATTATTTCTAATATTTTACTTGAAACTGATAAAATGTCAATTGCAATGCTACGTAGTAAACGGTCAGTAATCAAAACAAAATTAACAAATTTTAATAATTATTTACATAAAATAAAAGTTTTGGACGAGCAGAATCTTCCAGTAGCGGAGATAGAAATACGTCTTTTTAAGATGAATAACTTACTAGAAACGTTTGAAAATATTCAAGATGAAATCGACTGTCTGGAAGATTCTGTGTCTTAAGATGATATTAGTTCAAGGGTAGAGTTTGAAAATAGTTTTTATTCTGCAGTAGCATTAGCGAAAGTACTTATATCAAAATCTGCTATAAATGTCTAATAATTCAAGTCAAAATTGTTCAAATAATGGTAACCATAGCAACATTGAATTACTTACAATAGAGTTGCCTAAATTCTCAGGTAACTTTTAAAACTGGCTAGATTTTCATGACTCGTTTGAGTCTCTAATTATTAATAACAGTAGTTTAAGTAAAATTTAAAAATTTCACTATTTAAAATCTGCCATTTCTGGCAATGCAGCAAAGGTTATTAGCTCGTTGCAACTTTCTTCTACAAATTGTAAGCTTATATTAATTATTATCTTAATATGTAAATCAAGATCTTTTAATCTACAGCCATGTAAAGGCAATATTCAACTTGCCAACAGTGAATAAAGAGAACTCTTTTCATTTAATAATATTGATAGACAATATCTCAAGCAATTAACGTTCTTTAAAATTTCTTGGTGAGCCCACTGAATATTGGGGCACACTTTTAAACTATATAGTATGCAGTAAGTTGGATCCTATTTCTGAACGTGAGTAGGACTCAGTCAAGCCTCAACACCATACATTTGATCAACTCTTAGAGTTTTTAAGGAAAAGAGCTGACATATTAGAAAATAGAGCATTTAAACTTAATGAAAATGAGAACTCACATAAAAAAAATTTCAAAATTATTAATAATAGGAGTGTAAAATCATTTGTTTCAACTGAAGATGTATGTCAATTCTGTCAAAATTCACACAAAATTTCAAATTGTCCAGAGTTTCTTAATTTACTTGCAAAGCAAAGAACCGATGAGGCAAAAAGTCATAAATTATGTTTGAACTGTTTACATCTGAGGCATTTAAATAAAAACTGTAAATACAGAATATGTCAAAAATATGGTATGAAGCATCATACACTACTTTATATTGAATTGTCTGGTTCTTCACATGCTTCAAGGGTACCTTCAAATCCACATCATGCTTCTTCTCAGAACATTGTGGAGCCTCCAAATGCTTCCATCACTCTTTCTTCTTGTTTTTCTGATACTCAGGTATTGCTGTCGACAGTTACTCTTCTTGTTAGTGATGCTCATGGTCGTTATCATTCGTGTAAGGCTATTTTAGACTCTGGTTCACAATCAAACTTTATTTCTGATGAACTGTGCAATAAGTTGGGTACAAAAAGGGAACATGTGAATATTGCTGTTTCTGGTATACGTCAAGTACCTTCACGTATAAATTCTAAATGTTCTGTCTCTATTCAAGTAACTTATTCTAATTTCAATCTCTCAATCTCTTGTTTGATAGTAGAAGAAATATGTAACCTAATTCCCAGTTTCCTTTAGATTTATTCAATATACAATTCCAACTTATTCAATATACCTCAAAATGTACTTCTAGCAGACCCAAATTTCTTTAAACCTTTTAAGATTGATCTCTTAATTGGTTCTGCTGTGTTTTGGGATCTTCTTGATCTTGACTGGATCATTTCAGGTCCGTTGTCACTTTCTCATACAAATAATATTAATTGAAATTTTTCTCAAAATGTGGAGTCACAGGAACTTTCTCGATTTTGGGAAATAAAGTAGTGTTCTACTTCAAGGCCTATATTGTCAGAGGAAGAACAGCTGTGTGAACAGCACTTTATCTCAACATTTAAAAGAAGTTCCAATGGCAGATTCGTAGTTTCTGTTCCTCTTAAAGAAGCTCCAAACAAATTAGGTGACTCCAGTCAATCTGCTTCTAATAGTCCAGTTACTGTGGCATTTTCCCTTTAAATTTTTTATAACTGCATTGATTTATCTGAAATTTTTACAGTGGGTAGTAAATTACTCAAAAAACATAAGTTATATGGTGCCGATGTGTGCTTTTACCCCTGGGGTGGTTGGCACCCCGTCTAGGGGGTTGAACTTTTTACACTCAAAATAACCTCGGGAATTGATAGAGAATCAAATTCTAAACAAAAAATGTCATATAAATTTTTTTCGCTAAGTCAACACTTTTTGAGTTATACGCACTTGAAAAAGTAAACTTTTCGCATGTTTTCCAATGATTTTGTACGAATAACTCAAAAACAAAGCGTTTTATTGAAAAATCTATAATGAACAAAAATAAAGCTTATAAAAAACAAAGAGATTGTTTTTTTATTAAGTTTTATAAGTACAATACTAAGCGATTTATAATGACTTTTTATTTTTTGGGATACTATACTCGATGCATTTTTAATCAAATATCGCAAAATGGACATCTTTTTTGATAAAAACTCATACAACACTTTTTAAAGAACTAGAAAAAACCTTTAAAATGTGCTATGTTAAAAGCCATTTCGATTAAAACAAAGCGAAATACGAAGGAAAGAATTTGAATTACTCTAGCGTTTAAAAAAAAAACGATCAGTATAAGTAACACTATTTCGATCAGAATTGAAATTAAACGTATATCTTCTGCAATTCATTTTTTTTTAGTGTTATTTATAAGTTTTAAAAGTTTAGCCTGTTTAAAATGCGTATTTTTTGAAAAAATCATGTTTAAATTAAAAAATCTTTTTTTTTTTTAATTATCTAAAAATTTACATTTTTTCAAAATAAATCTAAAACTATAAGAGATACGTGAAAAATAGTTCCATACCAAAATTTAGTTTTTTTCTTATCAAAAATTTTGATTTTTTTATTTTTGTTGTAGCTCGAAAAATAATAGAGATATAGCCAATTGAAGTTTGAGATACAGCGGCTGACACACCTGTAATCAGCACTTTGGCCCTTTACTATTTAAAAAGAAAGAATTTTAACATATTTTAATCTACTTAGTCTTGTAGCTTTTGAAATTACCTTCAAAATATTTTTTTAATGGACACTGTAGTTATTCTAAAGGGGGAGGAGTTATTCTAAAAAAAATTTGGAGCATGTTATTTATATTTTGGAGCATCAACTTATTTTCTGTATATATAAATGTTTTATTCAAGTATATTCGAAAAACTGGTAACAGATACACTAACACTCACACAAATATGTATATAATACATACATACATATATATATATATATATATATATATATATATATATATATATATATATATATATATATATATATATATATATTTATATATATATATATATATATATATATATATTTATATATATATATATTTATATATATATATATATATATATATATATATATATATATATATATATTGTATATATAATATTGTATATAATATACTTACATTTTGTTTGTTTTTTCTGGTTTACTGCTACGTAAATTTGCTTTCTGTCTTCTTGATCTCCTGTGGACAGCTACATTTTTTTATTTTCTAGGTAATATCACCTCATACATATGATCAAGTTTATGTTGCATGGGGTACAATGGAAAGCAGTTCATACAAAACAGAATTTATGATCAATAGTTATAATGGTTAAATTCTAAATGGTTAAAGCTATTTCAATTCATCTAAGAAGACTAAAAACAGCTGCTCTTATCCAACTTGCCAATTTATCAAAGAAGAAATACACAAGGAAGTCCAGACAGTTTGAATACACGAAAAGCTTAAAGCTACAGAAAAATGGATATAGTTATAGAAAATCTTGATGAACATTATAAAAAGCAACTGGAGGGTGATACATCCCCTAAAAACAAACGATGGATTACACTTGGAATAGTCATCGATATCGTAAAGGAGAAAATACAAGAATAAAATCTAACAAGCATACAAAAATGAAAATAGAAAAATCAGACAAAAATATCAAAGAAGAGAGGGAATTGTGGCTAATAGAAAATCATGCAGAAATAAAAAGATTAGAAAACAATAGGACAACTTTAACTTTAACTATATGAAGACGATTACTAGGAAGTCTGGAAGTTTCACGAAAACGATGAAACGACAACTTACTGGAGGCACATTGAAAAACAGACAGAGTCATGTCTACTTAAAAAGAAAAAGAAGAGCTTTAACATATACAGGAAGATTAACGAAACAGCTAGCATATTATAAAAAAGGAGATATTGGAAACATATGGACAAAAACAACAAAATAATAGTTAAATGTACAAAAAAAAATAAATATGTAGGAAAATATGTATATTTTTTTTTATATTGTCTTTGGCTTGAAACCTTTAGCCACGTAATTACATATAGTTACATATAAATTAGTCTTCATTCGTACAGGATTGTACAAGGAGCACACTTTTCACGCTCAGGGATTCATCAGAGCGGCTTTATTGTAACAAACAAGACATAAACCACGGTTAGGTAGGTGGGCAACATATATGGTAAACATACAAAGGAAATGTTAACGCATACGATCAATTTTACACTCATACCTTTAACTTAATTTTTACAAGAAATATAATAATTATTTTAAAGATTTTTATATTGTCTTCACTTAATAGAAGATATACGTTTAATGGTTTACTTAAACCCTCTTTTATCAATTCTTTTAGCAGCCACGTACTTATATTATGATGTAGTGAGCAGTTGAAGAATATGTGATTTAAATCAGCTATACTAGTTCCACACTAACATATGTCTATTGGGAGAACTCCTATTTGGTGTAGATGTTTCGGAAAACATCCATGATCTACTTTTAATCTTAAGACAGTTGACACTGTGTTTCTGCTTAGTGTGACATCTTTGTAAAATTGTTTTACATCTACTGTTGGTTGTAATTTGTATAAATTAGTGCCCCTGCTTTCACCAAACTGAATCCATTGTCTGTCCCATTTAAATTTAATATGTTGTTTGATATAGGCAAGTAGGTCACATGTGTTAAATTCTTCTATCGCCATAATATGTGGGTACTGTAATGGATTTTTAGCTATTGCCAACAATATCTGAGTGTCCCTTAACCCATAAAAATTTAGTACCATATGGATCTGATAGTTTTAGTAACTGTTAAAAAATTTCTAATATGAATATATTGCTATTTATTGTGAATTTAAAGTTTTGCAAGGAGTGTAATACTGACAGTGAATCACTGCATATGACAATTTTGTTCCACTGGTTTTCACAGCACAATTCAAGGGCTTTGTATATAGCACATGCTTCAGCAGAAAAAATGCTGGATTAATTATTTAAAATAAATGATTTTTTAATCTTCATTTTTGGTACAAAGTAAGCACTGGTTGTACATGTTGGTGATTTTGACCCATCTGTATAGATCACAATATGATCTAAAAAGCCACTTAAGAATTCTTTAAGAGTAGTGTAGCAAAATTCGTTTTGGTATTTAGGGATAATAATATTTGTAGCTAGAACACTTGTTAGATGTGGTATATCCAACGATTCCCAGATAAGATTACAAGGGGAATTTATTAACTTCAGTTCGTTGCAAGTTATAATTGCTCTTGCAAGTGGTGGAGAGTTTTTTTTAATGAAGTATGTAGATGTTAAATCAGCTGTATTTATTTCATTAATTGTTTTAGCATTATAAGTGCCACGATAATGTTGGTTTAGGAAATATTTGCTTGCCAGATATTCTTTGCGCAATGAGAGTAGGTTTTCAGATGATAGAGCTAGGGTGGCTTCATTTGGAGTGCTTTTCATCAACCCTAACACAATCCTTAGAGCTTTAAATTGGATTCTATCAAGTTTACGTAAATTGGTTATGCTAGCTGACCCATATACCACACAACAGTAATCTATTATAGATCTTATATAGGCTCGATAAAAAGTTAATGCAATGTTTTGATCTGCACCCCACGAACCTTTACACACAATTTTAAGAAAATTTAACCTTTTTCGCAGCGACCAATTGTATAATTAATATGTTGAGTCCAAAGCAATTTTCTGTCAAGTACGACACCAAGATATCTAAATTCCAAAACAATTGGAATATCATTGTTATGTAAGGTTACAGCGGGATGTTTAATAGGGTGTTTTCTTGAAAAAAATACTACGGCACATTTTTGGTACGAAATATTGAATCCATTTCTTCTTCTTCACGTGCCATCTCCGCGACGGAGGTTGGCAATCATCATGGCTATTCTGATCTTAGATGCTGCTGCTCTGAATAGTTCAATTGATGTGCATCCGTACCATTCCCTCAAGTTACGCAACCATGAGATTCTTCTTCTTCCTACACTTCTCTTGCCCTGGATTTTCCCTTGTATAATCAATTGAAGTAGGTTGTATCTCTCATTACGCATAACATGCTCCAGGTATTGCAGCCATTGAATCCATTTAACCAAGTCCAATTATCCAAGTTGTACATAATATGTTTGAGTTCAGTAGTGCTTTCACTGTACGTTTTCTTATGTGAGTAGATGACAATATTATCAGCATATTGTAAGCAAACAATATTGGGAGACCATAAATTGTGCATATCGTATGTTTACAAATTAAAAAGAAGTGGACTTAAAACAGCTCCCTGTGGAATACCTTTTGATGTGATCTTGGGTCTAATAATATTGTGACCTACTCTTATCGATACACTTCTGTCTTTGTATAGATTTGATAGTAAATGTGCTATCGATTTTGGAATGCCAAGAAACACAAGTTTATCACATAGTATATTTAAATCAATATTGTCATATGCACTTTTTATGTCAATAAACAATGCACCTGTTCATGGAATTAGAAAAACCAATTTGTACATCTGTAGTCAGACGAACTACTGCCTCCGTGGTTCCATAGCCTTGTTTATATCCATATTGTGTTGCTGGTAGAATATTATGCCGCCTTAACCAAATTTCCATTCTCAATTTTAGAATTCTTTCAAATATTTTAAAAATGCATGACAATAATGTTATTGGTCTATATGATTCCAGATTATCTTTGTCTTTTCCCGGTTTTAAAATTAATATAACAAAGCAATCATTAAATGTGTAAAGGGATATTCCAGTTTGCAAAATACAGTTATAAATATATAGTAGTAGTCTTTTAGCCAGTACACCCATTTTTTGTAACATAATGTAAGAAATCTGATCTGGACCTGGAGCTGTGTTTTTGGATATTGTTCTGAAGCTATATTCTTGTGGCATTTTAAATTAATTACTATTTAACTGGGAATAAGCCACAATTAAAGGTTAAAACACGTTTATTGACGTTTCAATTTCCACTTCGGAAATCGTTCTTTCTAACGATTTAAAAATTTTATTTAAAAATAAAAAGAACGATTTCCGAAGTGGAAATTGAAACGTCAATAAACGTATTTTAACCTTTAATTGTGGCTTATTCCCAGTTAAATAGTAATTAGTGTTTTTGGATATCTTGATAGCATATTCCAGTTCACATGATGTTATTTCTTTTAATAAATAATGTTCTTCTGGATGTAAAGCCATGTAAGGTATATGTTTGTCAACAAATGGTGGACATAACTTCTGAAGAATATCTTCTGCAACTGCGGAAGGAGCATGTTTGATGTTTGCGTTTTTGTTGTTTAATTTGTTAGCCATCTTCCATATTTGAGTTGATGGGCAACTAGAGTTAAGACTGGACCAAAATTTAATCCATGTTGTTTTGGCTTTGTGTTTAAACATTTTTATAGTTGTAGCTTCTATCTTTTTATATTCAAGAAAGGTATTCAGTGTAGATGTTGTTTTGTATTTTTTAAGAGCATTCTTCTTAAGCTGTATCTGTGTATTACATTCATCATTCCACCAAATTGATTTTTGTCTATGTTTAGGACTGAAGGGTACGTTTTGGGGGATAGAAGCTTCGCTGCTTGTATTAATTACTCTATTCAGATTAAATGCCATTTCATTACAGTTTTCAGAGTATACAACATTCTTCAGTTCCATTTCAAGAGTGCTATGAAACAATTCCCAGTTGGCCTTCTCTAATTTCCATTTCCTTGTTGGATAGACAACAGAAGAGGGTACATCAATATTCAACTTGATGGAAATAATATAATGATCAGATCCAAGAGTTTTATCCGATGTTTGCCAATGTGCTAGTGCAATTAGTCCAGGAGTTATTAGCGTTAAGTCTACAGCTGATTTTGTAGAGTTTGGAGGGGTAATTCTAGTCGCCGAACCATCGTTTAGAAATATTAAATCCATATCAGTTAATGCATCAATTATTCTATTGCCATCAGTATTATTTTTTGGAGAACCCCATACCGCATGATGGGCGTTGAAGTCACCTCCTAGTACCGTCTCTCCTTCGAGTGAGGAACACCAATTAAAAAGCCGTTCCCATTCTCGGATGCTAATATTCTTGTCAGGTTTATAAAATAAGATTATATTAATTATTCTGCCATTAAAATCAATTTTTACACCGCACATTTCCAATGTTTTAACATTTATAATTTCCAATATCTTATACTTATTTATCCGTAGGCCTAAAAATATAGCTACACCTCCAAATCTACGATCTTGACGATCATTTCTTATCATTTGGTATCCCTTATAAACAATGTTGTGTTTTGTCTTATAACATGTTTCAGATAAAATTGCAATATCAATAGCATTCGAATACAGAAATTGTTAAAAAGATTGCGCATTAGATACAGTAGAACGACTATTCCATTGAATTATATTTCAATTATTTGAACTGTTATGATCCATTGGATTTGGATAAATTTTCCAATAGATTTATATGTTTTTTAATTAAATTTTGATCATTGTCTATATAATCTTTGCAATTTAAAACATCAGAGAGAAAGCTGAATAGTATATTAGTAATACCTTTAACTATTTTTTCTTTATGTCTCATGAACTCATTCCTGTAAGGATTTGATAAGATTGACGAACTGGCTGTACTTTTCTCAATTCTTTCATTATCAATATAATCGCTCTCATTCAGTTTTCTTTTTTTAAAAGATTCAGAACTGTTACTTGATGTGGAATTTCTTCTCACAACTCTCGGTGTAGAGATACTGCACACTGAAGGTACATTAACATTTTTGGAAGGTAGCGGAGGAAAACTACTAGAATCTTTAGCTAGTAACGAAAATCTATTATTAGTTAATATGTTTGAATAATAATTTGGATTGCTTTGAACTTTTTCAGCTTCCTGAAACGAGATATTTTTTGTTGCCATAATTTCCTTAATTTTACGTTGTTTAATATATTCTGAGCATTCTCTTGATAGTGCCGAATGTTGCTGACCACAGTATAAACATTTAGTTCCCACAGAGCAGTCCTTATTATTATGATTTTCACCACAGTTTTTACAACGCTCTTTCCCATTAAATTGTTGTGTCATATGTCCATATCTTAAGCATTTCTGACACTGTATAACAGGATATATGTAGGGTTCCACTGGAAAAATGCAACTATTAATTATTATGATTTGTTTTGGTAAAGAAGCTCCGATAAATGTTATACATACAAATTGTCTAGGTACTAGTTTTGTTTCATTTGTTTCTGTAGTGACTCTACGATTTAGTCGTTTTATTTCTTTAATATTACTATTTGGATTCTCACTTTTAAGTTTTTCCAGTAGATATGTTTCGGTAAACCCTGTATCAATTGAACGTATTAAACCTAGACGTTCCTCAAAAAACCGTGGTATATAAGGAATTAAATTGTTGGCTTCTAAAAAGTCGCCACTTACAATGTTATTAGCAGAAGAAGCATTATTTAAAATTACCTTAATTTTATTCCTACCAATAGATTTAATTTCAGTAATATTATTTTTAAAATTATTTGTATGTAAATAATGTCCAACTCTTATTGGATGTAATTTACCGATATTTTTATCGATAGACTCTACATACACAACGAATGGGCCAGTGTCACACAACCTATATCGTATGTTTTTATCGTAATGTTTTCTGATAAGACTCGGATCATTATCATTTTTATAATCGTTTGTTATTGGAAACGACTCACCAGATAATGATATAGTTGTTCCACCAGGATCATCAATCTCCTTTCTAACTACTTCCATTTCACAAAATAAACTTTGTCTTCACCACTATACTTATCGTAAATACGTCTACTCTCGTTAAAAGCTTAGATGGAACTGAGGAAAATATATATAAAAGGGATATTTAAAGACAACGAAAGTATGAAAACAATAGAATCAAAAAGTATAAATAGACATACAATTACCAAAGGGAAAATTGAAAAAGCAGTAAAACGTATAAAAAATGATAAATCCATGGGACCGGATGAAATACCAAAAATATTAAAACTACTAACAGAGAATCACATTGATGTTAGTAGAATTATTCAGTGAAATTTAATATACCAGGAAAATTCCGAAAAATGACTAATATCTAAGTTTATTCCAATATTCAAAAACACTACGCAATAAAATGTGAAGAATATGAATAATATAAACAGTTAGCTCGATAAACTATGTTTCAAAAGTCTGCATGTGAGTAATACATAAATGTGTATGACTGTAAGTTAAAGAAGACTTTCGCACTAGAGAGGTATTATTTACTATACAAACACTCATATAATGGTGTCGAGATGTAAACTGTGACGTATTCATATGTCTAGTTGACTTCGAGAAATTCTTCGACAAACTACAACATAGAAGTCTTACAAACATATTACGAAACAGAGAAATAGATGATCAGGATGTAAGAATGATAAGGGGTAACGGATAGTACTCTTTTACAGTTTCCAGTAAAAACAGACTATTTCAGGGCTTGGTAACCCTGTCTCTACACCAGCTACTGTTTCTAAAAAAACAGGTTCCAGTTCTATACTCCATATAATTCCTTTCCTTCTCACATCTCGGCCAGACAGTCCTTAAATATTCCAGACGGAGAGCAGCTGCAACCGGAAGTACCAAGATAAGAAGCACATATATACCATATACAAAGAAATATAAAGTTACTATATATATATATATATATATATATATATATATATATATATATATATATATATATATATATATATATATATATATATATATATATATATATTGTTATGATATTTAAAATCGAGAAAAATATTGGTTTGTTTAAAAATATTTCAAAGTTCAAAAACATTAAAATAATTCAGATAAGTAGGATAATATCCAACAAACATTTCGAAGAAGGAAAGTTATTAAATTCTTGGATTACCTGTACTTAACAAAATGTAAGCTTTGCATAAATTATTTCTTTGTTATACTTGAGTGACCCGCATAATTTTAAGTGAAATCCAAAGACAATTGAACGGGGTTTTCCAAAATACATTAATGCAGTGATTAGAGACAAATAGAAGAGATTTTAGAAAGAGGTTTTTGTTAGTTTTTAAGAATTATAGAAAATATTATTTGTAAATAAGTTTTAGGAAATTTTATAATTATAGGTAAAAATTTGTTTGTTATCGAAATGAAAAAATGGGGGAATTGTGACGAGTTTTGATTGGCGGAGATTGAAAAAAGGTGGGATAAGTATGTAGGAAAAAGTTTAGCGAGATTGAGGAGAGAGAAAAGAGAATGAGTTGGTTTTCCAAGTCTGTAAGACGAACAGTGATTGTTCTCTGGTGGTTCCCAAGAGTAGCAAGCAGTAGTGTTGTATGTTAGTGAGTTTTTGTGGAGTTAGTGTATCTGACAGCAGCTGAAGCAGCAAAATATTGTAAGTCATATTTCTCTACTTATATTCCAAGAGTCACTGTTCAGGCCAACGAGAGATTCAGTTTATCGTAAAGAGAAGATATTCCAAGAGTCATTTTTCACTCGGGCCAACGAGAGATTCAGTTTATCGAGAGGAGAAAGGCTATCATAATTTGAATGATTGTTGCTTTTGAAGGAGATCATTAAGGACGATATACTTGCAACAATCTGTTTTAAGATTGCTGATTACATAGGGAGCGGTTGAGAGGAGATAATACAGTCTACAAGGAACAAGGATTTGGACCACTCATCATCAGAGAGAGATATTTTTGTTTTCTGCAGTTTTTTTCTTTTATTGATAACACAATATTTTGATTAGGAGAGTTAGAATAGTTTGGGATTTTGAGTTTTCAATTAATATTGTTTGTACCATTAATTTTGATTGTTCACGTACGGAGAACAAAATTTTGAGAATCCTTATATGAGATTTGTTTATTGAAAACTTTTGAGTGTGAATTATTTCATTATTTTTATTTCAATATATAGTGTTAGATCATATGTGTTTTTTATTATTCCGGTGTTCTCTGGACCTTACCTTTCACATGTAATAGCATAGATATTGAAGCACGAATTTAACCCTGAGATAAAAGAATTAAAAATTGTGATAGAGTCATAATCATATCATTTAAATAATTTTAATTAATCAAAAAAATTAATTAGCTAATTATTGCTTGGCGCACCAAGACTTTAAATATCACAATAATATATATATATATATATATATATATATATATATATATATATATATATATATATATATATATGTTATGTATATAATACGTACATACATACATATACATAATGTGTATAATATAGGCACCTCTAAACTGAACTAATCTGCTTCAGAGAACTAACGAATACGAGAAGCGACACTCCTTTGAAGTTGCGTGGGCCAGCCGCCAATGGGTGCCAATGACAGGAGTACTTCAGATCTCGAAGACATTCTAGAAGCTGGGAGATACCAAAGAATATAGACGCTTAGAGACACTTATAGAGATACTGTACAATTTTGCTGTATGACCTTGCCAAAGACACCCACATACACAAAATGAATAAGGTCGAAGATTATTCATCATTACTTGAACAAATGCGATACGAATCCTTTATTAAAGCCACAACTAAAAATAGTGCAGTTAAATTATCATCTCTTGTACCAACTGTAAGTGCCCTGGATGAGCATATCAAAAGAGTTTATTTACAAACTCAGATATGGCTTGGAAACAAAGAGATTGATATAACGGATTGGGGATGGTTCAAGAGTGATGATATTTTACAACCAATAAAAATGAAAAGTTCACCTGCACCAGAAGAACTGTTGAAAATGATTTTTTGCAATTGCAAAAAGGGTTGCGGCTCAGCGTGTCGCTGTCGTAGACTAGGTCTATTTTGCAATGCTACGTGTGGAACATGCTCTGGCGACAAGTGTCAAAACTGTCCTGCAATAGACGAAGAGGTGGAGTTAGAACACGACGAGAATGACGTTTCAGACAATAAATAATTTGATATATTGTAAATAATTGTTATTTTTGTAAATATATTTTGTATACTTTCTAATGTAAAGTATTTTCATGCATAATTTTTTACAATAAAAACATCATGAGTATAATTAATTTTTTTATTTAGAGATTTACCAAAGGGGAATTTGTTTCGTGAGCATAGAGGTGGTTTTTAAGGGTTGAAAATAAGCAACCAATCAAAAAATATTTTATTGATAAGAAGGGAATTTTTGAATATAAATGTACATTAAAAACTTTTGAAGTTGTTTAAAAAGATTTTTTTTATATATTTTGACATAGAGGGTAGTTTTTAAGGGTTCAAGTGTTGCAATCAACCAAAATTATTTTATATAAGCAGAGAATTACATTGTAGATGATATAACTGCACTACAAAAGCGTTTGAACCTGTTAAACGATTTTTTACAATTATTTTTATTAAAAAGGGTGGTTTTTAAGATTATTTAAGGGTTGAGAATGTACACAATATCCATTATTATAATTGACAATATTTCAATTACCTAATTTAACACGATCTAAATCCATAGAATGCTTTAATATAAATTTTTTTCATTATTTTCAATAAGGGGTGATTTCACCCCTTAAAAATAAAAAGCTCACCTAGCGCATATATAACTTTTGAAGAGGGAGGTAAGATAAGCCTAATTCCAAATTTTTAGCAAAATCAATTCAATTATAAAAAATTTAGAGGTATTGACCTCTTTTCCTCCACAGTGACTGGAGTATAAACGGTTTTATAGCATAGAAAGAAGGTTTCAAAACAATTCCTTTTTTAAATCAGCTTATGCAAATTTCATTCAAGAATATATAGATTTAGGGCACATGTCAAAATCTCCTTTAATTTCTTCTTCAAGTATATCTTACTTTCTTCCACACCATGCAGTTCTAAAGGAAGATAGTTTGACTTCTAAGCTTCGTCTCGTCTTTGACGGATCTTCCACTTCTTCTACTAGATTATCATTAAATGATATCTTCAAATGGTTGGCCCTAATGTACAAAGCGACTTATTTTCAATATTTCTTCGCTTCAGGCAGCATTCATTTGTAGTTTCTGCGGACATAGTCAAAATGTACCGACAAGTTCTTATTACTCCTGAACAGCAAAACCTCCAACAGATTTTATGGCGATTCGATCAATCAGAAGATTTATGTAAATATCAGCTAAATACAGTTATATATGGTACTGCAGCTGCTTCATTTCTTTCTACTAGATGTCTTCTACAACTTTAATAGAATCTGCCACAGCTGATCTTCTAACAGAATCTGATTCTTCTTCGGATCTCTCACGTTTATGCTCCGAAAATTACTACCATTCTTGATCGTGGTTGTTTTCCACTTCGTAAATGGGTTTCTAATAATCCTAACATCATCGATAGTATTAATTCTTCTTCTATCTCTTCTACTGATTCTAACTTTCTTCGCATTGGAGAGATAACCAAAACGTTAGGTATTCTATGGTGTTATGAGTCAGATACCCTCATGTATCATATAAATGAACCCACATCCTAATTTGGTAACTAAACGTTCAATCCTTTCTTAAATTGCACAAATCTACGATTCTTTGGGTCTTCTTGCACCTTGTGTAATAAAGGTAAAAATATTAATTCAAAAATTGTGGTTGGAGCAAATGGATTGGGATCAGTCAGTACTAATTAGCATTTATACTGAATGATCATCATTCAGACGCCAACTTTCTTTTCTAAATGAACTTAAGATAGTCCGCAATTTCAAATGCAGAGAAGCTATTAGGCTTGAGTTGCACGGATTTTCTGATTCTTTAGAACAAGCCTATGGAGCTTGTATATATGTTCGTAGTGTTAATTCTTCTGGAGTTGTTTGTGTCAATCTTCTTTGTGCAAAAAGCAAAGTTGCACCTCTTAAGAAAATAGGTCTTCCTCGACTAGAACTTTGTAGAGCTCTTATTCTTTCTAGGTTAGCAAAATCCTGCAGACTTACTCACCAGAGGCCTTGGACCTTCACTTCTAAATTCTTCTAGCTTGTGGTGGGAAGGTCCCAGTTTTCTTTCTGTGAATCTCTTTGATATACCAATTCAACCTATTCAATGCAACAAACAGTTAAAGATAGAATCCATCTCAATGAAAATATCACCTACTATAGAATTACTTTCTTTTGAGCGTTTTTCCAATTTCAGCCGCTTGCAGTGCAGTTTAACATATTGCTTTAGATTTGTTCATAATGTAAAATGCTCAAATCACTCACTTAGACAGTTGGGTCCTCTCTCGTTTCGAGGAATTGCAAAATTCCGAAAGATATGTACTTAAAGTAGTTCAAAATCAAGCCTTTAAGCTTGAAATTCAAAGGCTGTCATCAAAGGGAACTCTCCATCCTAAGTCTAACATAATTTCTTTACATCCTTTCATCAATAATGATGGTCTTCTTTGTGTAGGAGGTAGACTTAGAAATTCACTGTTTAGTCAGGATAAAAGACATCCTGTCCTACTTCCTTTCAGTCATCATGTTACCAAACTTCTCTTTAAGGACATTCACATTCGATCATTACATCCTCAGCAATTATTATACCTCATGAGGGAAAAATGTTGGCCAATTCATGGCAAAAATACTGCTAAGGCCGTGGTTCGTAACTGTGTAACTTGTTTCAAGGCCCATCCCTCTTCTGTTAATCCAATAATGGGTGATCTTCCTGCAGCCCGTGTACAGCCTTTATTTCCTTTCGCTGTTACTGCGGTCGATTATGCCGGTCCGTTTCTTCTTAAGCACAGGCGAGGACGTGGTTGCAAGACTTATAAGGGCTATGTATGTTTATTTGTATGCCTCAGCACAAAGGCCTTACACTTGGAACTTGTATCAGATCAATCAACTCAAACTTTTTTGTCAGCCTTAAAACGTTTTATTTCTCGCAGGGGCAAACCCACTCAGCTAATGTCAGATAATGGATCAAATTTTACTGGTGCATTCAATGAACTCAATGCATTAAGTGAATTTTTCAAATTAAATAAAGATAAAATTAACGATGAATGCAATCATAAGCAAATTTCTTAGAAATTTCCATGTTATACTCCCCACGTCGGTGGTATTTGAGAGTCAGGGGTCAAATCAATGAAATCACACATGAAAAGTTTTCTCCAATTCTATACTGACTTATGAAGATTTTCAAATAGAAGGAATACTAAATTCTAGACCTCTTTCCCCTCTTTCCAATGATCCTTTCGATTTGAAGCCGCTAACACCTTCTCACTTCTTAATTGGCCGACCAATCAGCTCAATTCCTAAAGACAACATATCCAATGAAAGGGAAACTGGTCTACACTTACACGAAAGGCTCCAGTTCCTTCAGCAACATTTCTGGAAACGGTGGTCTTTAGAATATATTTCAGAACTTCAGCAGAGGCAGAAGTGGAAGGTGAATCGTTCAAAAGTCAAGATAAATACCTTAGTTCTCATCAAAGACAGGAAGCTACCATCCAAGAAATGGTTTCTTGGTCGAGTACGAGATCTTTACCCTGGACATGATGGCGTTACTAGGGTTATATCAGTGCAGACTTCCAATGGTGTTCTTCGGAGAGCAGTGTCAAATATATGTCCTCTTCCGGTTGAAACTGACAAATAATGTGAAAGTATATTTTTAAGTGAACTCTATTTTAGCTTATGTATATATATATTTCCCCTTATGTATGTATATTTCAGCTTATGTATGTATATTTCACCTTATGTATTTCTTTTTTGTTAAAATGTAAATTGTTTTGAAAGTTACCCCTTTCAAGGTGGGGGCATGTTTGGACTTCAAATTACACGCCAATTAGCGTAAAATTGTCTGAACGGCAACATTGTAAAAGTCAGAATAAATTATTCTTTCAAGTGACAAACACGTTTTTCATTCTGTCAAAGTTTTAATTAATTTATGAGAGTTTATTCAACAAGAAGTTCATAACCAGCGCAAATATACAGTCCAACCTTTATGGTTTCTTCTAATCCCTTCAATGTGAGCTCCCACGTCGCATAGGATTAGCCTGGGCAACGTTTTAAAAATTAAACTATGTACTTAAATCGGATCTACCCATATGCCTCAAAAGGAAAATCTTTGACCAATGTGTGCTACCTGTACCCACTTATGGAGCAGAAACATTAACACTCACAAAAAAGGTAGTGAATAAGATTCCCATGACTCAGAGGGCTATAGAGACTCTCTGAGAGACTGAATCCCAAACGAAGAAATACGTCGTAAAACAAAAACAACAGACGAAATCAAAAAAATCGCGTCGCTAAAATGGAATTGGGCAGGATACGTCGCCAGATTATCAGACACCCGATGGACAAAACGTATTGTCGAGTGGAGACCAAGACAAGAAGCAATACAGAGCAAAGGACGACCACCAACTCGATAGACTGACGACCTGAACGTGTTAACAACAACTGGACGCAAGCCGCACAACACAGAGGCAGATGTAAAGAGCTGAGGGAGACCTATGTCCAGCAGTGGACGCATTCATAATGATGAGTTAAGTATGGATAGTTTTTAAGTAAAATTAACCCATTATTCATGATTATTTTTAGAATATAATGATAATCAAAATAAAATAATTAAGCATGAATACAAGATAGAACTTAAATGTGTAGTGTTATTGTAAAAAATATTAACAATTCAGTAATAAACAAACATAAATTTTGATTAAGCTACGTGTATAATACCACGGTATAAGGAGTGTTACTTCTATCAGCACTCCTCAAGTACCACGAAATATGGAGCGGATTTTTTACGGCTCCATATTACAATGTACGCTTTATTTATTGGTTTAAGGAAGGCTATATTTGGTAATATTCTTCTTCAGCCTGTTTGCATCCACTCCTGGACAAAGGCCTTCCTATGAGTTCTTCATTCTTCGTACAATGTTTCTTATCAATATTTAGTTTTGTCGTGCCACGTGTCCTACCCAGTTTCATCCCATTGGCGCAATTCTTCCAATTACTTCTTTCACCTTCATCCTGCTTCGCACATCCTCATTTTGTATATATATTCTCTCAGAGAAAATCCTAACATAGCTCGTTTAATTTGTCTTATATTTAAAAATAAAACACAATAATTGTAACTTAAATTACGTTTTTTTAACCTAGGTTCGAAATTTTGATAAAAAAATCGTGAAGAGAAATTATAAATAGTTGATAAAACCTGTAAAATGTTTTTATATGTACATAGTTGTTTTAGAAACACCCTGTATATAGTTATTGAACTATTCAGTCGTATTTAATTGGATATTAGAGAACAGCTTATCAAGCATTCTACTGAAATCAAATTTGTTTACAACACTTAGATTTGTTTACATTCCCAGAGTATATTGTATTTTAATTAGGTTAAATCAGATGTTGAATTCCTTTTCTGTTAATATATCCGTCCCTTGATTGTTTTTTAGTTTACTTTTTACTTTATTTTTCTGATGTGGGTAGGGGACCTTAAGCGTTTGAATTTTTTTTTGAAGATATTTTTGTGCATCGAAAAAATATTCCAATAAAATTACTTGTGTTACTGTATATTGTATTGATATAAAAAGAAAAATTAATGAAAACAGAACCATAAAATTCAAGTATTAGATCCAGGATATAGTTATAAACATATTATAAATAAGTTATATACTATGTTTATATGGGATTGAGTCGCAACAGCTTGTAATGACCATTACATTTTATCTAAAAATTTAAGGTTATGATTTCCACTCCAGACATCATTCCCAAACTAACATTAATAATCTTTTTTTCAGAACGATTTCCGTAGTGGAAATCGAAACGTCAAATTTTTTGGTAAAACGGTTTTTTGGTTTTTTGGATTTATTGGTTTTTTGGTCATTTCATAACATTGTGGCTCAATCACAAATAAATTTATTATTTAAAGAAAATTATGCTAAATCCAAGTGCAGGATACAGTTCTATATAGCAGTCACTAAATGATGCGTTAATTAGTGTTCAAAATATGCGAAAAACTTCACTTACCTTTGTTTTAAACCTCCATGTGTTCTTTCATGTACTGCAAACTCCCACTTAAGAAGAAACATTGTACAGATTCTGGTTCCATCTAGAAAAGCTCCGTTTCCTGCAATGGTGATTGCGTCGTTTACTGAATGCCGGTCAATCTGCAAAGAAAAAGTAATAAACAACTCGTCTTATCGCTTATTTTCTAGTAGAAAATTCTTAACAATTGTTACCTTATTTAATATATTCTCTTCGTAATACTCTTGCTCCAATACACCACTATTACTTAATTGGTACACCACTCCTATTGACGCCATTACTGCTGCCACCACACAGAGCAGGAGCACCCGAAGCGAGCACCACAGAGCAGGATATGACATGATCAGATCATGAATGATCATGACAATATTTTTTTCCACATGTTCGGCTGTGGTCGTATGACCTTCGTATGACGTAATTTGGTCACATGAATGTTTTAATTTTTTTATTGGCCTCGTGGACGTGGTGAAGTCAATTTAGGATACATACAATCCATCGATTATCGATTTTAAGTATTTCGAAAGCCGTTCTTTTCACAATTCACTGATAGTTGAAAAACACCATCGATTTTTTCTTGATGTAATTTCATAATTACACTCAAAAAAATTTTCCTTTATATAAGCAATTTTACTTCATTGAAGGGTTGTTGCCACTATGGAAGATTCTCACTCCATCTCTTGCGTGGCCGACCGATACTTCTTCTAACTTGGTGATTTGTCTCTTGCTATTTTAACAACTCTTGTGTCTGCCATTCTACTGTTGTGACTGTCTAATTCTTTTTTCTATTTAGTGTCCATTCGTTTATACCCTGTACAATACATATTGTTGTGATCTCTTCACTGCTTATTCTTATGGTCAATAAAAATGGTCGATCAGTCTGTGTTTTGATCTGTACATCCTCTGGATCCGATTTTGGCGAGGAAGTCCCTGGTCTTGTGGCTTGGTGGAAGAACTATCTTATCCTAGTCTCAGCCACCTCTCTCAGTGGTGTATACTGGAGTCTTTCTCTGATGATTGCATTTGTTATTCTTTTTTCCCATGTTGATCTATCGATGATTCAGTACCATGACGTTTCTGTAGTTTCTAGCTTCATCCAGTTGGTTTCCAAGGTGAAGCTCTATACTGGAACAGCGATCTAAAGTAGGCCTATTATAACTGGATCTTCTTGGCCGTCGATAGTGGACTGGACCTAAAAATATAAGGAAGTATTAGTTTTTTGGCAATATTTGCTTTTATCTTGATTTGTTACGTGTTCTTCGTGAAGTTGGATTTCCTGTCGAGATGGACTCCCAGGTACTTGTCTGAATCTTCTGATTGGATCCTGTTAGCTCTCATTGTGATTTCTACTACTGATGGATTTTTCTCCTGCGTAAACATGATGAACTGCGTCTTTTGGGTGTTGATCTTGATTTTCCATTTTTCGTTAATTCTGTGATTCTTTCAAGGTGATTTTCTATGTTTTGGACAATTCTTCGGTCATCTTTTCCTGTTGCGTAGATTGCCGTGCCATCTGTGTAGAGGGCTGTTCTTGTTTTTGGATCTGTTGGTACGTCTGAAATAAAAATTTTATATAAAATGGGCGAAAGTATACAGCCCTGAGGCGTCCGTTCTTGGATTTCTTGAATTCTTGACATCTTTTGGTCGGCTGAAACTTGAAAAGTTCTATTAGTTAGATATGTGTCACATATGTTAACTAAGTAATGAGGTAATCTAGCTCTATCCATATTGTAGACTAGGGATTTCTTCCAGACCGTGTCATATGCCTTCTCGATGTCTAGGATGGACATTCCTGTCTTCTGTTTCCTGTTGAATCTAATCTTCGTGTCGCTGATAACTCTTGCTAGTTGGTGTTCGCAAATTCTTCCTCTTCTGAATCCAAACTGGTCCTCCTAAATGATTCTTCTTCTTTCTTCATGTTTCATCAGCCCTCTGCAGATGATCTTCTTCAGTATTTTTCCTATTGTTTCCACTAGTGATATTGGTCTGTAGATTTCTGGTCTTCATCCGTCCTTCCTTGGTTTTAGTAGAGGGATGATCTTTCCAGTTGTTCGGAAAATGCGCTTTTTCCAAGCAGTATTTGAAGATAAACTAGAGTTGCACTACTATCTTCTTTGGTAGTTCCTTGAGAGCTAGGTTGTGGATTCCTTTTGCTCCTGGAGTTCCTTTTAATCTTCTGATGATTTTAGCAACTTCTGTTAAATTGTGTAGTCTTCTTCCTCTACTAAAAATTCATTTCTTCTTTTTATTCTCTTGTATTCTGTGTTGACCTCCTCGATGGTTCTTGCATCTGACATGTTTTGGTTTTGCCTGTGTGTTGCTGCTATTCTTCTTGCAATTGCATCCACCTTTTGTTGGGTTTCAAAGTGAGTTCCCAGGTGGTTTATTATTTGTGACATCTTTTGTTTTCCTCTTCGCTTGACCTTCAGCATTTTCCACACATTTCCATGGTTTTCTTCTGCTTTCCTGATGTTGTTGTGCCACTTGTTTTATTACAGAGTACATCTCCGTACTCCTTGAACTAATGTCTTCTTGTCCTTTGGAAAGCTCTTCTGGCCCTGTTTCTGTCCTTGATGATTTCTTTAAGCTCGTTCGAAATGATAAGTCCTTTATTGTTCGTCATTCCTTTAGAGATGTTGTCTTCCATAGCTTGCTGGATTTTTCATGTTATTTCTTCAATTTTTCTTTCCACTTCCTCTGTTGATTGGAATTCTCTCTTCATTTCCATTTGGTTCAGCTGTCTTCTGTAGTTTGACCAGTTTGTTTCCTTTTATTTCCATCTTTCTACTGGTTTCACTGTTGGGAGGTCGACTCTTGACGTCATTCTTTCTGTCATGGGTTTGTAGTCGAAGCTGCATTCCTAATGAGTTCTTACATATTCTATGATAACGTCTTTGGTGATGAATAAATCCAACGTAGAGTTGACTTGTCTTGGATTAGGGTTGATCCTTGTTGGCTCGTCTGGTGCTAATATCATCTTGTTTCTATCTTCATAGAATCGTTTTATCTCTTGTGATGTTGTGGCATCCCCATGCTGTGTGTTGTGCGTTGAAGTCTCCTGCTATGACTACGGTCTCCGCTGAGTTCATCATGGCATCTATTTCTTCCAGAGCTAGATCGTTGAGTTTTCTCCTGTAAATAAAAAAGATATAAGTTATCCCTATTTGGATACCTACCTTTTTAAACTGTTTTGTTTTTAATACTACCTGGTTCCTATCGATGTAAATTTTGACGTATATGGCTACTCCTCTTTGATTTGGATTATCTCTTTGCCATTATATGGTCAAAATCATCGGAGGATAGTTATATCGTGGATGTTTATTTGGGATTGTTTATCAAGTCGTTTGTTTATTTACGTTATACTTTTTAGAGCACTAGATATTCATTCTTGATTGTTATATAGGATAAATGCCATATTATGTAAAATATCTACCAGTCTAAACCATAGTTTCGAGATCTCACTGCAAGATCGCTACATTCATAACGTAGCTAGTTAATCAAATTCACATTTTTACATAAACTTAAGATTAGAAGAATACATTGATAACAGTTTGCCAGTCAAAATGTGACCGCAAATATTTTTAATTTAATTAATGGCAATTCATTTTTGAACAAAAAATATTCGTTCATTTATTTTTTAAATAAAATACACTTCTCATGACATATATGCAGATTTTTTTATATCAAATGGAAGTTAATTTTTTAATATCATGATATAAGGTTCATCATCATTATCTTTGCATCGACAATCCTCTGTGGATCCTGGCCTGCTCTAAGATTCGCCATTCTGTTCGGTTTCTGGCAATGCCATCTTCTGATCTCTAGTATCCCTAAGTCAGTCTCAGCTCCATCTAACCACCTAATTCGAGGTAGGCCTCTGCTTCTTCTTCCTAGAGATGTTACTCTCGTTAGCTTTTTAGCAATCATATTGTCAGACATTCGTATTATGTGTCCAGCCCATCTAAGTCGCGGTGTTTTAATGAACGTTATGACATCTGATTCATTAAAGAGTTGGTATATTTCGAAATTATATCTTTTGTGTTACTGCCCTTGATCGTTTATAGCTCCAAATATTTTGCGGATGCCAGAAGTCTTTCCTCCTTCTTTGCCAGAGTCCATGTTTCTGCCCCGTATGTGAGGACTGGCCTCCGCAGTGTTTTGTATATAATAATTTTAATAATTTTAGTTTTTCCTTGGATATTTCTTGAGTGGAATTGTTTTTGGAGTTCATAGTATGCTCTTTGTAAGGTTTATTCGTCTTTTAATTTCTTCGCTTGTTTTGTTGACAGTAGTCACTAGCGAGCCAAGGTATGTGAAGCTCCCAACACCTTCAAACATATGACTTCCAAAGGCTGTTGCTCGTTCCTCCTTTACTATAGGATCCTCAGTAAACAACATGTACTTGGTTTTGACTTCGTTGATGACTAGGCTAACCCGTTTCGCCGCCGTTTCCAATTCTAGGAGATATTGCTCAACATCTCGCCTGCTATACTCTATTATGTCAATATCATCAGCGTATGCTAAGATTTTTATCAATCTATTGTAAATAGTACCGCCATCTCTAATTCGTGTGTCTCGGACTTCCTTTTCCCAGCCACTGTTAGATAGGAGGCAGGCCAGGGTCCTGTCCTTGTCTGAGTCCATCCTTTATCGCAAAGAATCGAGAATTTTCTCTGGCTTTTAAGTTTAAGTAGTTTAAGACATTGCCATTCTCGTTAACCGGATATACCAGTATATCTCCTAAAAGGATCATTTTAACTTGGGAAAGGATCACTACAGAAGCAATGCGACCAATTTGTGATCCTTTCCCAAGTTAATATGCTTCAAGAAAGAGAAGTCAGCTACTTCATTGGTTTATTGAATAGGTTTCGCTTTTTTTAATTTTTCAAAAGCTTCTTCAGTTTGCTACAAATATAATGAAGAAGTTTATGAGTAAACGCCTACAATATTAGATTACTATTATACTTACAAAACAATTTGTAGTCTTTCAGATGTTCTAGAAGCTGTATTATTATTCAACACAGAGCAAATATCTTAACAAAAAACACAACTAACTGCAAAGCTCTGAATTCCGTTAATTTAGTTGTCTGGTGAATTTAAATTTTACCATCGGCATCATTTGGTTTTCTTGTGGTGACAACCAGAAAGACACTGCGTCTTGCTTGTATAGAAAATAGGAGTATCAGCACATGTGTTTGGTCCATTTCTTAGTGGGAATCTAAAGTGGGTACTCTAAAGAGTACCTTCAATATGCGAATTGTTGAAAAATTATTGGTAAAAAAAAATTACACGGGGTTCGTGAAATACTTTGTTCGAAGGGAGGTTGTGAATGGCGGAATTATTAGACTATTTATTGAGCTGGGATATGGAGTTTGATGTGATTCTTATACAGGGTGTTTCAAAAAGGTATGTCATAAATTAAATCACGCATTTCGGGGACAAAAATTAATTGATTGAATCCAACTCACCTTAGTAAAAAAGTGTACACAAAAAAAGTTACAGCCCTTTGAAGTTACAAAATAAAAATTGTTTATTTTTGCATTATCTCCTAAACTACTTGACATTTTGTAATAAAAATGGACACGTTACTTTCTTGTTCTGAAAGCATTTTTCATAAAAAAGAAACAACAAAATCGAAGCGCACAGAAAAAATTTAAGGGGGGTGTGCAGCCCTAAATCCCCTTAAACTTTTGAGTACGTTCAAATCAAATAAATTTTGTGGCATCATTAGTTTAACACATTATTTCTAAAATTTTTTGCCTTTTATCACTTTTTTCAAAAAACAGTTTTTATTGAGTTACGGCCCTTTTCATTAACCTTTAAAAAATTAAGTGCAACTAAATAAATAGCTTAAATGAATTAACAAGTACAAAAAATGTCTATAACCTCTATAAATATGATATTACAATAAATGTTCAAAATGACCCCCATTTTCTTCAATACACATTCGGTATCGTTTTAATAAGGAAAACCGAATGCGCTGAAAAATCATATTTTCTGACGAAATTGATTTGCAGCTACAATTATTCTAACCCTCAATTATTGTTCGTCTTCTATTGTTACAGAATACACTTTCTCTTTCATAAACCCCCAAAAGCAAAAGTGTTATGGCGAGCACGCTACTGTGTGTGTGTGTGTGTGTGTGTGTGTGTGTGTGTGTGTGTGTGTGTGTTTTATCTCAATATTCAGACTACTTAGAAGATGATAAACATCCACGCTGAGTATCTCGAGGTGTTTACGATATTATCAAGAACTATGAGAGGTTTTTAGGATAGTTTGTAATTCTTAAGTTAGTATAGTCTTATACCCTAAACTGTTAACATCTAAATAAATTTGTGCATTTCATTCAGAGTTACGTTATTTAATTCTCCAACGAACACATATCATTTGATAGAGAATAAAAGTGGCGCAGTCAGTAGGATTTCCAATTAGAAAAAGTAAAGCCTTTTTTTAATCGATTTTTATCGTTAATTGGAAAATTGGAGAATTAGTGACTTAGTATTTGAGTTCCGAGTGTAAGGCCACGAGGAAGGAAAACTGAATGAACCCGTAAGCAACTTCGAAGAATTCCAAGTGTAAGGCCACTTGTTGTGTAAAGCCACAAAGTAATTCGGAAGTTCTGGGGAGGCGCAACTAGCAACTTCGTGAAATCTTCTCAACCAGCTTCAGTGAAAAGCCACTCGACCCTGAAAACGGTGAAGCATTTCCACAGAAGAAGCTACAACATCTCGGCTACCATTCCGACTACAAACAGTTTAGAATTTCGACCAATTCCAGTGTAAACCAAGTTGATCCAGAAGGTACAACGTTCTCCACCCGTTCTCTACCCGTTCCAGTGTAAATCCACTTGATCTGAGACGCTGCAACGTTTTCGACCAGTTCCGGTGTAAAGCCACGTTCTCACGGAAATACTTGAGGTTAGTCGAATTATATTAATTTTTTATTTGTTTTCATTTTTTTTATTTACTCTGTTTCGCAATTTTCAAACTTTTAAGCTATCATATCTAGTATTTGCATTTTTTTTAATTGTTTAATTTATTTTTGATAATACAATGGCAATTAACGACGTAACAGCAACTACGCCAATAATTTCCGCTATCACTTCTAATAATTATATTAATTGTGACAAAGCTATCAAGCTTATAAATGTTTTTGATGGGTCCTCTTCAAAATTACATTATTTTATAGATTCTGTTGATTTCATTTTTGCAAAATTTGACCCAGCGGAATTGCAAATTTTTCCTTTTATTGTAAAAAGCAGGTTAGAGGGAAAAGCTCTTGATTTCATTGGCTCGAAAGAATTTTCGACATGGCAAGAGATAAAAAATGCTCTCCTTTCTCAGTTTGGTGAAAATTTGGATTTGCAGTGTCTAAATTTTGAGTTATGTCATTTTAAGCAACGTTCTAATGAAAAACCTACAAATTTCGTTGATAGAATTGAAAAACAATTAATAAGAATCAATAAAGTTATCAAATACGATTCAAATTTGAACAATGTTGAGAAAAAATGTTTAAATAATTTTTACAGTAAAACTGCAATTCTGACCGCTATTACGGGCATAAAAGAACCTTTGTGTCAAATGCTTCGCTCTTTAAATCCTAGTTCGTTAATTCAAATTAAGCAAATTTTAAACGATTATGAAAACCAACAATATTTCAAACAAACGAATGACAATTTTTCTAAATTAAATACAAATAATGACAATGAAATTTTTTCTAGTACTGCAGGTACGCAAAAAACATTTTCTGATCCCGGTTCAACAAATCAATCGATAAATCCACCAATTAAATTAACCATTCCAAAGTGCACTGTTTGTCATAAATATGGACATAAAGCAGAAAAATGTTATCGTAAACCACAATCTCACAATGTTGTTCATAATACCTATTGCGACAACGATAGTTCAGAAAAAGAAATAGAAATCGAAGTTGATCAGGATTTTTTTAGAGCAAGTGCCGCTGACAACGTTACAGTTTACCAAGTAGCAAATAAACCGCTTCTTTACGCGCATATTAAAAATTTGAATATAAAATTATTAATTGATTCAGGGGCAGCTATATCAATATTGAAACCAGGTAAAATTTTAGACTCTTATCACTTTAATCATGAAAATTTTGAAATATTTGGTATTAATAACGAACCAATTCAAGTTACAAAGAGCGTAAACTTTAAGTTATTTTCGGGTGTTCAAAAATTCTATATAGTTGACATAAATTCTCCTTTTGATGGAATACTTGGTTATGATTTTTTAGAAAAGAATAAATGTGTTATTGACTTTGGTTTAAATACTTTATTTGCTAATCGCGAAGAAATCCCATTGTTTCAATCTGATCAGGAACATAATATACTTAGTGTAAATAATATACACGAACATCAAGTCCGAAGTAATAATGTTATTGACGTAACTGAAAAAATCGATACTATTGGAAGTAAACTAAAATTAGAAGCTCTGCCAAGAATTCGATTAAACCATGTCCATCAAAAACAAAATGAATATACCGAATTTGAGAATATTAAAACTAACTTAAATTTAAATAATTTCTCCTACTCTAATGAGCAAATCTTAGACGTTCACAATAAGAATATTTTATATCTATACGATGAGAATGACAGAAATGTATATCATTTCGAAAATTTCATTTTAATAATGTAAAACCATTTTATGATGCGATTGACTAAACGAAGTTGAAGTGTAACACGACAAGTAGTAGATATGAGCTTTAATTATCCATATTATAAAGGAATTTTAATCAATAATAACTGCAATATATAATTCGATTACCTTGTGGTACACTTCATCTACGGCTTTCTCATAACAACAAAAGTAGAATAAGTTATTGCCGGTTGGTATTTTTGTTCCATGTGGACCTACCTGCCCTGTACGGAGTATGAGAGGCTCTTCACTACAAGTCAAAACTTCGAAGCTGCAAAAGAAGCCCTTCTTGGACACCCCAGCTTCGGTCTTCAGGAGGGAGGTGTTATGGCGAGCACGCTACTGTGTGTGTGTGTGTGTTTTATCTCAATATTCAGACTACTTAGAAGATGATAAACATCCACGCTGAGTATCTCGAGGTGTTTACGATATTATCAAGAACTATGAGAGGTTTTTAGGATAGTTTGTAATTCTTAAGTTAGTATAGTCTTATACCCTAAACTGTTAACATCTAAATAAATTTGTGCATTTCATTCAGAGTTACGTTATTTAATTCTCCAACGAACACATATCATTTGATAGAGAATAAAAGTAAAGTCCATGAGCTTAAGACCTGGACTTCTGGGTGGCCAAGAAATAAGTGCGTCACGACCCCTTCCAATCCACCGATCAGGATACTGCCTGCAAAGATATTCCCGGACTTCATTACTGTAATACGGTGGAGCGCCATCTTGTAGAAACCACATATTTTGCCTTATTGCAATATTCACTTCTTCCAAATACTCTTGTAAATCGTTTGCCAAGAACTGCAAATAATTATCACCATTTAAATTGTTGGGAAAAAATACTGGCCTATTAGATTGTTATCCACAATTACTGCCCAAACATTAACTTTGAAAGTCCTTTGGTGATGAGTTGTTTTTTTGGCGTGAGAATTTTCGTCGGTCCAAATGTGCTCGTTATGATGGTTTGTTATTCCATTTCTACTGAAGGTAGCCTCGTCGGTAAACAAAATATTTCTAATGAAATTAACATTTCGAGTGTTTTCCATTAACAACCAATCGCAAAATCCAATCCTTTTAGGATAATCTTCACTTATTAGTTCGTAAGGTTTTATTATGCAATTTGCAATTTATTTAAATTTTGCAATGGATTGTGAATTTTATTTCATTATATTTTATTTTGTGATATTGACGATTTATTTTATTTCAGTAAATTTTAAGTTGTTATTGTTATTTTTTTTTGTAAGCTTTCTCTATATAATTGTACAATTTTCAGTGACAATAAAGCATATTTCTATTATATTTTATAAATAATATAATTACTTAACATGGCTTTAAAATTCAGACCTAACCTGAATATGTATACATACATTTTAAAAATTTTTACTTGTATTACTAATCAAGTAAAATATATAATATGTAATGTTAAATTAACTAACTTTCTTGTAAAGAAGCCCATAAAACTAAATTTAATATACATACAAAAACAATAAAAACATGTAAGCGACAAAAATTGTTAATCAAATGGAATGTTTAAATAATCAGTTCCTTTTTTTAAGGAAGGAAATTACTCCTGCTTCTCCATTTTTCGCTTCTTTGTAATATTCTTCCTTCCTTCTTTGTAAGTTTGTAAAACTTTCATCATCTAAGTCATATAAAAGATTGTTTAAGTTTTCTATTTGAAGACTTTGTTTCGTTTTCTCCTGGATCACATTTGTCTGTTCTAGGGTCTGACAAACTCATTAAGTTCCTCCTCATGCCTTGATTTGATAATTGAAGGTTCTCCCAAAAACCTTACACCATCATCTAAATCAGAGTTAATTTTACACACTTTACAATACAATGTCTTACACATATTTGTTTTATACTTACATTATATAATTTATTAGGATCCCTAAAATACTTTACCTGAAATTGACCATATACCTTCATATTCTTCTTCACTTCCACTTTGTTTTCCATCGATTCTGTCATATTGTGCTCTTTTATTATAACCCTAACTTGATAATTGTTCACGTTTGGTCTTTCAATATGCATAAACCGCTTTCACAGTTTGATGTAGACTAGATCGTTTATTCTGTCCACTATCTTCTCAATTGCCAGTGCAGAATTTCTTTTCAGGTAAATAGTTGGCCTTGATCCCAGAATTTCTTCTATAACCATGAGCCCACAGTTTGATCCTCTCTTAATTCTGAAAGTAATACCTAGAAAAATATACTTATAGGTGCCTTAAAATATATGATTTCCTATATTTATTTACCCTCTCAAATAACTGAAAAAATCTGTCTCGTTTGTGTTTTGTAATTTTAATAAATATATATTGTATAAAGTCCATAAATCGATCTTAATCATCATCAGTTTCGTTAATAATTCTCGTCATTTCTTTTTTCATTTGGTTTTTTAAAAGTGGATCCTGTATTTTCTTCTTTCTTTCTGTTTTTTTTTTGGGCACCTAAAGGTTTTTAAAAATTATCCTTACTTGCCAGTCATAAATTGTCACTACTCATATAATACACACCTGAAAAAACTCCTTGAACTTGTTGATCCAATCTCTGGCAGTAAGAATGCAACTGAAAACCCTGCATTTATATCATCTTTAATAAGCACTACCGTTAAATCCATCCCTCTCTTATAATTTGTGCCATGTGTTCCATCCGTACAAATTATGCAAGGGAATTTTCGTAATAACTTCCATTACAGAATTCATAAATCCTAGGACAAAATCTTGTTTTTAAGTACATCATGTTGTTCTCAATGACAATAAATTACCAAATTTATAGTTTACCCAAAATTTAGGAGGTAAGTATAGAGAAAGAACTTTAAAGGATACAAGAGCTACGTAAAAGAGCAGTGACAAAAAAGTCCTACAAGAAAAAAAATCAAACGAAGAGGAGATTTTAAACCTAAGACCATGAGATGCTGACATGGAAGGCGATATCTTGCAGAACAACACGAAATAATAAGAAGTTGGACATTATAAAGAAAAACTTAAATACAGTTGTAATTCGAACCATAAAAATGACATTTGACCAATTAGATAACAAAAAACATTATCCAATAATGGCTGAGATTAGTCTAAGAAAGGTATAGTGAATTTTAATCAAGCTCATGGTCCGGCGGCAGATAAAGATGAAGACGAAATCGAACTATTTTACCATGATTTATAACAAGTCTTAAAGTCAATGAAGAAACATCACACTACAATAATAATGGACGACTTCAATACCAAAGTTGGCTAGGGGAGAGTGGATGGATATGTGGGTGAATATGGTCTAGGAAATAGAAATAAACGTGGTGACTGTTTAATTTTGCCAGATAAAAAAATTTGTAATAGCTAATATATTTTTTAAGCTACCAAAAAGAAGATTGTATACATGGAAATCTCCTGGAGATACAACAAATAGATTAATCAAAAATCAAATTGACTTTGTCCTCATTAGAAAAATATTTCCTAATTCTATTATTTCTGCCAAATCTTACCTTGGAGCAGATATCGTTTCAGACCATAACCTCATAGTAGTTAAAAATATATCGTACTCAAGAAGAATGTGTATTGTTAAGAATTTACAGCCTTGCATGGCATTACGAAGAGTAAAATCGAGTACTTAGTTAAATCTTTGAAAAGTGGTGGAATAGCTCAAAAAGATAAACGCGGATCACATAGAAATCGTCCTAGAAAATTTTCTGTAAGTGATGTTAATAAAATAAAGGATCACATATCCTCATTCAAAGGACGTGCTAGTCATTACAGCAGAAAAGATTCAACAAGAACTTATCTACTAGAAGTGCTAAATTTGAAATCCTATTTGAATCCTATGAATTTCATACAAAAATTTTCACGACCAAATTCATCATACGTTTTGACTATATCCCAGGACGGACACATATAGCATCTGTGACAAGTTTTTAGCTAAATTGAGGTGTCTGAAAAAGAATATGGTGGAGCGTAGTGAAACTAAAAAAACTTAGAAACTGAAATAAATCGTCAGAAGATAGAAAATGACCTTCATAATGTCGCCAAGTGCTCGGTCAAGAGTGACCAATGAGCACTCTTGGCGCGCATCGCCCCGCCTTCCTTCCTTTTCCAATCTTTTCATTAGTCTTTTGGTTTGGAATCTTGTAAAATATTATGTATAAATATTAATTGATTTCCAAACCAAAGGACAGTCTACCTGGGTCTCTGCTAGAGCCCTAAACTCTAGGGAGCCGACTAGCGGGGCTCTGCTCCACCTACCTTAGACTCTGAGGCTTTGTCTTCGCTTTCTACAAATTAGTTTTATTTTACCCTTCGAAAAGAACAATTCAACGTCCCAACTTGAATAAGGGATAAGTGCCTAGGGTGTTTTGCACACCGACTTCACGAAATATTCTAGAGCAGAGCATATAGCAGAGTGGATAAGTTCATAGGTCCACTCTAGCTACGACGACAATAAGAGACGAGCAGCAGAATTTTATTCGAGAAAGCTTAAATTTAGAACAGCAAGCTCCCAGGATGTGACTAGGAAATCAATCTGTCTATGTCTATGGTAGGAACTTACCCATTCCTAATATAAATACCAATCACGTCTATTATTAGCGACAGCTTTCTACGTTTCTCTTCAATGTTCATGACTTTTATTCTCTATAAAATGATGTGTGTTCGTTGGAGAATTAAATAACGTAACTCTGAATGAAATGCACAAATTTATTTAGATGTTAACAGTTTAGGGTATAAGACTATACTAACTTAAGAATTATAAACTATCCTAAAAACCTCTCATAGTTCTTGATAATATCGTAAACACCTCGAGATACTCAGCGTGGATGTTTATCATCTTCTAAGTAGTCTGAATATTGAGATAAAACACACACACACACAGTGGCGTGCTCGCCATAACACCTCCCTCCTGAAGACCGAAGCTGGGGTGTCCAAGAAGGGCTTCTTTTGCAGCTTCGAAGTTTTGACTTGTAGTGAAGAGCCTCTCATACTCCGTACAGGGCAGGTAGGTCCACATGGAACAAAAAAACCAACCGGCAATAACTTATTCTACTTTTGTTGTTATGAGAAAGCCGTAGATGAAGTGTACCACAAGGTAATCGAATTATATATTGCAGTTATTATTGATTAAAATTCCTTTATAATATGGATAATTAAAGCTCATATCTACTACTTGTCGTGTTACACTTCAACTTCGTTTAGTCAATCGCATCATAAAATGGTTTTACATTATTAAAATGAAATTTTCGAAATGATATACATTTCTGTCATTCTCATCGTATAGATATAAAATATTCTTATTGTTAACGTCTAAGATTTGCTCATTAGAGTAGGAGAAATTATTTAAATTTAAGTTAGTTTTAATATTCTCAAATTCGGTATATTCATTTTGTTTTTGATGGACATGGTTTAATCGAATTCTTGGCAGAGCTTCTAATTTTAATTTACTTACAATAGTATCGATTTTTTCAGTTACGTCAATAACATTATTACTTCGGACTTGATGTTCGTGTATATTATTTACACTAAGTATATTATGTTCCTGATCAGATTGAAACAATGGGATTTCCTCGCGATTAGCAAATAAAGTTTTTAAACCAAAGTCAATAACACATTTATTCTTTTCTAAAAAATCATAACCAAGTATTCCATCAAAAGGAGAATTTATGTCAACTATATAGAATTTTTGAACACCCGAAAATAACTTAAAGTTTACGCTCTTTGTAACTTGAATTGGTTCGTTATTAATACCAAATATTTCAAAATTTTCATGATTAAAGTGATAAGAGTCTAAAATTTTACCTGGTTTCAATATTGATATAGCTGCCCCTGAATCAATTAATAATTTTATATTTAAATTTTTAATATGCGCGTAAAGAAGCGGTTTATTTGCTACTTGGTAAACTGTAACGTTGTCAGCGGCACTTGCTCTAAAAAAATCCTGATCAACTTCGATTTCTTTTTCTTTTTCTGAACTATCGTTGTCGCAATAGGTATTATGAACAACATTGTGAGATTGTGGTTTACGATAACATTTTTCTGCTTTATGTCCATATTTATGACAAACAGTGCACTTTGGAATGGTTAATTTAATTGGCGGATTTATCGATTGATTTGTTGAACCGGGATCAGAAAATGTTTTTTGCGTACCTGCAGTACTTGAAAAATTTTCATTGTCATTATTTATATTTAATTTAGAAAAATTGTCATTCGTTTGTTTGAAATATTGTTGGTTTTCATAATCGTTTAAAATTTGCTTAATTTGAATTAACGAACTAGGATTTAAAGAGCGAAGCATTTGACACAAAGATTCTTTTATGCCCGTAATAGCGGTCAGAATTGCAGTATTACTGTGAAAATTATTGATTCTTATTAATTGTTTTTCAATTCTATCAACGAAATTTGTAGGCTTTTCATTAGAACGTTGCTTAAAATGACATAACTCAAAATTTAGACACTGCAAATCCAAATTTTCACCAAACTGAGAAAGGAGAGCATTTTTTATCTCTTGCCATGTCGAAAATTCTTTCGAGCCAATGAAATCAAGAGCTTTTCCCTCTAACCTGCTTTTTACAATAAAAGGAAAAATTTGCAATTCCTCTGGGTCAAATTTTGCAAAAATGAAATCAACAGAATCTATAAAATAATGTAATTTTGAAGAGGACCCATCAAAAACATTTATAAGCTTGATAGCTTTGTCACAATTAATATAATTATTAGAAGTGGTAGCGGAAATTATTGGCCTAGTTGCTGTTACGTCGTTAGTTGCCATTGTATTATCAAAAATAAATTACACAATTAAAAAAAATGCAAATACTAGATATGATAGCTTAAAAGTTTGAAAATTGCGAAACAGAGTAAATAAAAAAAATGAAAACAAATAAAAATTAATATAATTCGACTAACCGTAAGTACTTCCGTGAGAACGTGGCTTTACACCGGAACTGGTCGAAAACGTTGCAGCGTCTCAGATCAAGTGGATTTACACTGGAACGGGTAGAGAACGGGTGGAGAACGTTGTACCTTCTGGATCAAATGGGTTTACACTGGGACTGGTCGAAATTCTAAACTGTTTGTAGTCGGAATGGTAGCCGAGATGTTGCTTCTTCTGTGGAAATGCTTCACCGTTTCCAGAGTCGAGTGGCTTTTCACTAAAGCTGGTTGAGAAGATTTCACGAAGTTGCTAGTTGCGCCTCCCCAGAACTTCCGAATTACTTTGTGGCTTTACACAACAAGTGGCCTTACACTTGGAATTCTTCGAAGTTGCTTACGGGTTCATTCAGTTTTCCTTCCTCGTGGCCTTACACTCGGAACTCAAATACTAAGTCACTAATTCTCCAATTTACCAATTAACGATAAAAATCGATTAAAAAAAGGCTTTACTTTTTCTAATTGGAAATCCTACTGACTGCGCCACTTTTATTCTCTATAAAATGATGTGTGTTCGTTGGAGAATTAAATAACGTAACTCTGAATGAAATGCACAAATTTATTTAGATGTTAACAGTTTAGGGTATAAGACTATACTAACTTAAGAATTACAAACTATCCTAAAAACCTCTCATAGTTCTTGATAATATCGTAAACACCTCGAGATACTCAGCGTGGATGTTTATCATCTTCTAAGTAGTCTGAATATTGAGATATTATAAAACACACACACACACACAGTGGCGTGCTCGCCATAACACATGTACTTTCAACATCAGAGAGTGCGTTCTATGTATACCCACAAAAAGTTGGCAAAAAAGGCAGTGACAATGTTGTTTTCCTTTTAAACGACTTTCTGTATAATCAACTGGATGGATAAGTTCGCTGATTAGATATTTTTTTGTGATTAGGGCAAAAAAAACTATACAATGTTTCGCTTTCTACACCATGTCGTTCATGAACAGAAACTGTTGGATTACGTAAGTTATATTTCCTATTATAGGCCATTCTTATATGGAGACTGACAAGAATATGGGAATTATAAAACACAAAAATCAGTACGAGACTATTGAAGAGTTATGTGATTTAATATGTTCCGCAAGAGCCAAGCGAGCACCCTTTAATGTGGTAAAGATTAAATCTGAAAATCATGGAATATTTCGTCAGTGGACCAATCATTTTTCCACAATGTATAAGAAGAAATGTCCCTTTCTAATAAGCAAAATTAAAGAATTTGAGGCATCAAAGGAGCATCCAAGAATGATCAAGTATAGACTACTATAATCAAAGAAAGAAATCGAAGAAGTAGCGGTTTGGACGAAGGCGAATTTATTTTTCCTGAAATACGTTAAAACGGTAAAATCCACATGTCATATTTCTAAAACTGTTTTTAATATTTTGTTATTTTTTCAGGACTGATCAACATATCCAAAGAAAAGTATGCCGATTTGCAGTGTTTTAAAAATGTTGTGGTCCAGCAGCTTAACAATTCTTTCCACCCTTCCTCACAATTGAGTTTTACATAAGCTGAATGTTATTTTATTTTCTTTAATCCGAAAAATTAAAAAATTACTGTAAAGCAATTGTTTTTTATTGAACAGGGGAAAAAGCGGCCAAGTCACACTAAAGAAATAAAATGCCGCATTGAAATTTCACGGTCAACTATTAACAGAAAGAGAAAACTTTTCTGTAATCGCAATATCAATATAACGCTCCATATAAGAATGCTTCGATGTTATATTATCTCAACCCTTTTATTTGGGGTTGAGGACTGGACACTGGAACAACCCAATATTAAAAACCTGGAAGCATTAGAAATGTGGTGTTACCGACGTATTCTGAAAATATTATGCATGGATCGCAAAACAAACGCACTTGTTCTCGAACAACTAGGAAAACAATCCAAAGTTTTAAATTCCATAAAAATTAAGAAGTTGGAATACTTGGGGCACATCATGAAAGGTGAAAAAAACGAACTATTAACGAATACCTATAAATAATGCAGGGCAAAATCAAACACAGAAGAAACGTAGGAAGAGGTAAAAATTTAAATTGCCAGAATGATTTTCAATCTCCAATAGGATCGGAATTTAAAGAAGAAGAAGACCAAGTCTTCACCTTTCATTCACCCCTAGAAATACCTTATCTTCATTATTTTGTGTCGTGTGCTATTACAAAAAAATTAACTTTTGGGGATAAACAATTTGAATAATTTTTAAGACTCCCTTTTAAGAACAATCACCAAAGTGTAAGGTAATTTTTACAAAAGTTATAAAAAATTAACGGTTTTGCATTATTTTGCTGTTTTTCAAGCAGCAAATTAATTTCAAAAAAATTGAGTACAGTATTTTGTATGTTTTAAGTCTCTGAACAGATAAAATGTTTATATTGAAGCTAAATAGGATGCCTTTTTATTGGTAAGCAAAAATTCAAAAGCATCAAAGACTTATCCATTGCGAAGTACCGAGAAAACTTACTTCCCTAAAGTAAAATAATGGAAGTAAGTTCCGAGAAAACTTACTTCCCTAAAGTAAAGTAATGTATTAAAAAAATCAGTTTTTTACGGATTTTGTTTTTGTTAAACTAAAGAAACATTTCTATATACTCATTAAGCCATAAAAATGAATGTGCTCTTCTAGAGTATTCATCTAACTGTTTATAAAAATATATTTTAGAAATTTACTTACATCAGGGTATTTCAACCTGTCAGGAATATCAAGGGCCAGTAAATCGTTTCATAGAAACACAAGTGTTTGTTTTTTATATTTTTATCTACCGAGACTAATAATTTTGTCACTCAAAATTGTAATTAATGTTCTTTTTAAAATGCTGACAAAGACGCGCTTATCTCGCCACAAAATATATAGCCCAGTCTGGTTAGAAAAAAAGGTCGAAAAATGTTTCGCAGATATCTAAAGCTTTTAAGACATAGGTGGAGGTTACTAGATGACGAATATAATATGAAAAGGTACTCGTATTTTTACCTTGCGTTTTTTTTAAACAATAATTTATGGTCACAATTTGATTTTTTCTCTATAAGTTCTTTCCCTTATATTTTAAATAAACAATATTTATATCATTTTGTATATCAAGAATATCTTTATTTTCCCGTTTTTTCAATTAAAATTGATAAATAATTTACGGAGATATTTGCAAAAAAGCAGTTTTTTTGCACTAATTTATAAATTTTATTAATTTATTTTATTACTTTTATTAACAAAATAAAATGTTATTAAGACATTTAAACATCGAGGAATTACGCAAGGTAAAAATACGAGTACCTTTTCATCTATTCGTCATCTGGTAACCCCCACCTATCTCTTAAAAGCTTCAGATATCTGCAAAAAATTTTGCCGTGAAATCGATGATTTTTACATAACCAGACTGGGCTAATAGTCTATTGACAATATATTTATTTGACAAAAGGAATATAATATTTAAATAAAATTATAGTATAAATAATATTTAACGGAATCATGTCTTTCTATAGGTAAAGATGGGTCTTTATTTATATAAAATACACTTAAAATGTCTTACGGTCTTTCCACACATTTCTTTTCCACTTCCTTCCATTGATTTTTGTCCAATGCTTTTGCTTTCCAATTTTCAATATTACTTTTTTGTAAGCCTTCATATACGCTGTCCTTCCATCTATTTCTTGGTCTACCTTTTCTTCTTTTTAATATTCGCTTTTGTGATAGTACCATTTTCGGCATTATTTTTTCCCATTCTTTCAATATATCCTAAATATATTATTCTCTGTGCCTTGATTACCGTCGTTATTTTTGGTTCATTATACAGTTCTTTAATTTCTTTATTATTAGTTCTCAATTCCGTATTCTTGTCTTCTACTGTCACTATTATTTGTTAAATTTTCTATTTGTATTTTTCTAATTGCTTCTGCTATTTTTTGACATTCCTCATCATACAATTCTTTTGTTTTGTGTTTTCTATTCGTTTTCATTAGGGTTTCTTTATTCGTGTTTAAAATTGTTTTTTATGCTTTTCCACTTTTCTTCCGGGTCTATTATTTCTGGTTCTTCGTTTAGTCTACTGATTATTCGCTCTTCGTACTTCTTCTATATAGTATTATCCTTCAGTATTTCTATATTGAATTGCTTTCTGATTTCTTTGTTCATTTTATTGTCTTTCACTATATTCGAGTTCATTTTATAACCTGCTCTTACCGAAAGGTGATCCGAGTTACATTCCGCTCCTCTCATACTTTTTATATTCGTAACGATAAGACTACCAAAGAGAATTGAAATGCTGTTATAAAAATAATACCTCAATCAACCAGGGTAGCTTACCGTCTATGCTTCACCTAGCTCAGTATCTCAAGTGTGAGTTCGTCTTGTCTTAAACTAGGAATCAAATCATGAACCCTTAGCTGATAACAAATAACACAATTTTTAACTAAACATATTTATTAAAAATAGGAACCAATCAACCCTGCCAATGCTTTACAATGAATACAATGTGGATGATAATTATAGCATCGATGGCATCAATGGGCTGCTTGTGTGACCTCCCAATTAGACGATTAGGTCCTCCTGAAAGGACTGCAATTATTCCATATGTATGTGGCCTCCCAATTAAGTGGTTATTTTCTTCAATAAAGTTAATAAATGTTCTTTTTCGACAATGTTCAATCGCGATCGCGGCACAAATGAGATAAAGTTCTAAACAAATAGAAAGCTATATGGCAAGTAAGCGTACTTGACGTATATACAGCAACAAGATAAATGGTGTAGTGTACCTTACCCAATGAATTGATAGCACCACCGCTATCACAAAAGACGTCTTCTCCGACGCATAGAAACCACAAAAAGTTGATAATGAACCACCCTTTCTGCATTTTACGACTCTCTCAGTCGCAAGACCGATACAAAGTGTCTCAGCCTCAGCCCACCCTTAACCCACAGACACACATATATCTGTATGGGTTGAGAGATAAAACTCGACTCTAATTTTGTAGATGCGTCGCTTATCTCACACACATGTGTGGTGTTATTTCGCAGATGGCTCGTCTTGTAAATTAGTTCTTAAAACCACTGTGCTCTTGTACACGCAAATCTCGTTTAAATATACTATGGGGAGAATCAAAACTAATAAAAAGTCTGTTAATATTTTATAAATGTTTATATATCGTTGCGAAACAGATGTCATAGGATGTTCCTATTTGATGGAATTAGCTTTTCTGTCAACATAGAACAGAATATTTAGTCTAGTGTACAGACAGAGAGAGGGCGAATATTTATTCTACGGGACAGAAAGAGAGAGAAAAGAAACACAGAGGGCGCCAACTACTTTTTGAAGAAAAAAAATAGTAATTTGATTTTAGTTGGATTGGAATACGTTGTGCTGAATGGTCAAAGGTTTTTTTAAGGTTATTAAGTGTTTTTTTCCTTTGAAATAAACCACCAACAGCAAGAAAATCGAAAATTGTCAGAAAGTGACTGTATTAGAATCGTTACTCTTCGCGAAGAAGGATACCATCAAACTGAACTCGCTGAACGGTTTAATGTCACTCAGTCAACCATTTCAAGAGCCTTAACACGTTTTACTGTTACTGGAAGTAACTCAAGAAGACCCAGTCAAGGCCGTAGAAGGGTTAAAACTCCTAATTGACACTCATGCAGTTTTTGACACTTCGTACACTGAGACAAAGGTTTGTTACCAGTACTTCTCTACTAAATAAATTTTTGGATCGTTATATCTTTAGAATCAGCCAAAATACGATAAAGAGAAGACTTGCCGCAAATGATCTGCTCCGTGGAAGGGCATCCACTGGCCCATTATTGACCAGAGATTATAGAAGGCAAAGATTGCATTTTACTCGTGAACATGTTGTTTGGAATAATGACGATTGGGGAAGAATATTGTTCACCGATGAATCCAGGTACTGTTTTTTCTGATGACAGGCGGAACAGAGTGTACAGAAGTTCTGGGAAACGCTACGCACAGTGTAACACTATAGGGACTATACAGTATGATGGCGGCTTGATAATGGTCTGGGTGGGCTTAATTTGGAGACCCGTACGAAGTTAGTTAGAATAGATCACGGGTGGCTTACATCACACAGGTACATCACAGACATTTTAAAAGAGCACGTCGTGCCATTTGCACCATTTATTGGAGATAATTTCATGCTTATGCAAGATAATGCCAGGCCACACATTGTAAGAATTGTGCAGCTATAGCATCAGAAGGATTCCTGTCATGGTTTGGCCTGGGAGAAGTTCCGACCTCAACCCAATAGAACATGCTTGGAACATCGTAGGGAGATGACAACAACAACTAGCAAACGCACCAAACACATTAGATCCACTGTTTTGCGATTAGTTGAAATTTGGGATCAAATTGATAAAGATGAAATAAGAACGGTAATTCTCAGTATAAGAGATCTTCGTCAAGCAGTAATAAATGCCAGAAAAGGCAATACATGCTACTAGTTTAATTTACTTGAACTTTTCAATTTTCTGAAAATTTTCAATTCCGTCATTTATTTATGATGTTAGGTAGTTTTATTGGAATACATTTTTCGTGATAAAATAAAAAGTTTTTTATTTTAGATATTCTAAAGAAGAAAATAACAAACAAAAATATTTTCATTACGACTGAAATTATAATTTTAAAATTATGCGTTAATTTTGGCGTGGAGTGTATACCTTTTCTGCGTATAAGTTAATTTATTGATTTTTTGGTCAAAATTTTAACTTTCATGTTTGATTTAATAATTAAAGTGGTTATACTTTTAGGATAGCACTATTGATGGAATATTAATTCCGAAAACGTTTTGGGATGTAGCCCGATAGTATTTTTAATATTATACCTTTTATAAAGGAATTTTTTAAACAAAATTTTTGTGATACTATTTGTGTGTGTAGCCAACTACAGGGATTTAGTTTCCTTGAGGATTTGAATCTTTGTTTGTGAATAAAATGAATGAACTTTTCTTCAAATCGATTGTTTCATAGTATCGTCTATATGAATGGGTTTTCTCGCTGTTGACGTTTTAGGTGCTTCTGTAATGCTCCCACGTTTGTGATATTGTTACTAACGTTACTAATGTCAATAATGCTAAAAATTCAAGCACGGAACTCTAATATTTAAGTCTATGCTCCCACAGCTGATAAGACCGAATATGAGATCGAAAAATTTTATTCAGAATTGCACAATACAATCAAGTTAACAAAATCTAGAGATATTACTTACATTTTAGGAGACTTTAATGCAAAAATTGGAGTAGGTACAGTTGAAAATATAGTTGGACAGTTCGGATTAGGAACTAGAAACGAGAGAGGAGAAAGGCTCATAGAATTCTGCCAAGAAAAGAATATGGTAATTGCCAATACTTGGTTTCAGCTTCCTAAAAGAAGACTATATACATGGACGTCTCCTTCACATACAGAAAACCACATTGTCAGAAACCAGATACACTTTATACTCTTAAATAGCAGATATAAAAACTCTTTAACCTCAGTTAAATCTTATCCTGGAGCAGATGTTAACTCAGACCACAATCCGTTAGTTGCTGACATGAAAATAAAATTAAGAAGAATTGAACTCAGAAAACAACAACCAAAAATTAATGTAAGAATGCTAAAAAACGAAGAAATAAAAAACGAATTAAAAAATAATGTGAATGTTAATATGCAAAAAACACTAACTAACAACAAACAAATTCTGGATGTAAGTAAAAAGTGATATAATATAAAAAGCACATTACTGAAACCAGCTCAAGAAAGTTTGTTACAACATAGTTCAGAGGCTAAAAAACAGTGGATGGCAGAAGAAATACTATTTCAGATGGAAGAAAGAAGGAAATATAAAGGAAAAGATCTATAGAAGTATAAAGAAATACAACGAATAATTAATGAAAAAATTAAAACAGTTAAGGAAATCTATTTGATGAAACAATGTAAAGAGATAGAAGAACTAGAAACAAAATATAATATGAGAATAATGCACAAAAAAAAGAGAAGTGACTGGAATGGATCGAAATAAACAGCAAGGACACATAAAAGACAAAAAAGGAGTATTATTAATAGATTTACCAGAGAAATTAAGACGATGGGAGGAGTACGTTAGAGAACTTTTCCAAGATGAAAGAGGTGAAATGCAGAGAATACACGAATTAAATTCTTTAGAGAGAGAAGATCATGGTAGATGAAATCAAATATGCTATCAAAAACTTTAAAGACAATAAGGCAGCTGGATTAGATGAAATACCAGTAGAACTGTTAAAACTAGTGGAAGAGGATAACTTGGAAGTATTGGCAGACTTATTCAACACGGTGTACGATACGGGAATAATACCACAAGAGTGGCTGAAGTCAGCATTTATAACCATCCCTAAAAATAAAGCAGCAAAAGAGTGCTCTGATTATCGAACACTGAGCCTCATGAGTCATACTTTAAAAGTACTGCTGAAAGTAATACATAAGAGAATATATGCAAGGCTAGAGCGATAGAGATATTAGCGAGACGCAGTTCTGGTTCGGAAATGGAATGGGTACTCGAGAAGGACTATTTGTCATCAATATATTATTTCAGTGATGTCGGGATGTAGACGTTGATCTGCACTTGCGCTTTGTTGACTACGAAAAAGCTTTCGATAAAGTAAGACATTAAAAACTAATATCAATACTTATGAACAAGCGCATTGACAGTAAAATCATAAATATAGTGCAAACATTATATTGGAACCAAAGTGCCATAGTTCAAATTGATGGGCAACGAAATAGCCCATCTCCGATACGTCATAATTCTTAGAAGGACGAATCTAGAAAACGTAAGAATCGGCATGTCAATACCGCCCGTCTTCGATGGTTCTTTCGAAGAGACAATTAGAGGTGGGACAACGCCAGAATATTCTCGAACCTAGTAACTGTAGTATATATACAAGTAACGATGATTAAAGTTTTTAGTTATTAAGATACTACCGAACTGTAAGGTTATAAATAAATATATGTATATAAATTCGAACCGCTCGTTTTATTTAATCTCGCTACAGTGGTGTTACGGTGTGAGTAAAAGAAATAAATTCAGCAGTGACTTTTGAAAAAGACTTTTGAACTTTTGAAAAGTATTATTCGTCGGGAAGATCCGCGTAGTGATCTTTATATAAAAGAACATTTAAAAAGTACGTGTGTGCCTGACCAAAGATGCTGCTAGTAGAACTTTCAGTAAAACAGTTGCGTGAGCAGCTAGAAGAACGTGATGAAGACTGCAGTGGGTCCAAGAAGATTCTCCAAGAACGACTGAAGACTGTTCTCAACAAGAATGGAGAAGACCCAGAGACATTCCAGTTCCAGTCAGCAGACGAAGCCGTTTTAACTAAAATAATTGATGGAAAATTCGAGAATGTTTCCAAAAGATTCGATGAAACGTCTCAAATGATAGAAGAATCCTCAAAAAAAAATGATGATAAATTAGAGAACGTTTCCAAAAGATTCGATGAAAAATTCGAAAATGTATCTCTAAGATTCGACGAGAAATTTGAAAATGTTTCTCAAATGATGGAAGAAACTTCTAAAAAGAACAATGAAAAATTTGAAGAAGTTTCTAAAACCTTCGATCAGATACAGAAAAATGTAAACAACGTAGAAGAGAAGATCAAACAATTAGAGACCATGATAACTAACACGAAAGTGCTACCACCAATTAATACGGTAGCTTTAGATCCGGTAGTAAAAGAAGAATCAGCCAGAGACGAAATGACACATCATATGAGATTCAAATTGCCACCATTTGATGGAAAGTCCTCTTGGTCCATATACCTTAGACAATTTGAAGCTATTGCGACAGCCAATCATTGGACAGAACAAGAAAAAGCTGTTTCCTTAACTGCTGCTTTACGAGGTGATGCTGCGGATATCCTAAGATCGATTCCTAAGGGTCAAGAAAAATGTTACCAGACCTTGTTCACTCGACTAGACAAACGTTACGGAGATGCCCATCTACAACAAGTCTACAAGGCGCAACTAAGAAGTAGAATTCAACGAGCAAGTAAAAATTTACAAGAGTTTGAAGCAGATGTTGCTCGTATAGTGCGGTTGGCTTATCCGGAAGTACCAGACAACATTTTGGAAGAAATTGCTGTAGATACCTTCGTCAATGGGTTAAAAGAAAGTGAATTACAGAAAGCTTTACGACTAGCAAGACCGAAAGTTCTGGATGAAGCGCTCGCTATTGCCTTGGAACATGAAACAGCTAGTCAAACTTCACGGAGCCATCGAGTAAGAACCATCGAAGAAGGCGACGAACCAAACGATGAACGTCTGGAAGAAATGGTACGAAAAGTAGTTCGTAACACGATGCCAAAGAGACGCGAGCCCAGATGTTGGAATTGTGGTGACGTAGGTCACATTCGCCGTAATTGCAAGAAAATTATACAATAGTCGGAAAACTAGAACGGGTCGACACCAAGGGGCAACTGCCGACCTCGAGAAACACAGCCCCCATAGTAACTGTGAACATTACGTCCTCGGGTGGAATTCATAGCTTGTACATCGAGGGTCGTATCAATAATAAATGTAGATCGTTTTTGGTAGATACAGGTGCAACGAGAACTATTGCACGGCCAGAAGTAGTACGAGGCCATCTTAAATTATCGCCTGCAACAGTAAAGCTTAGAACAGCAACTGGTGAGATAATTAATACATATGGCGAGGCTAATATATCAGTATCCATTGGCCAGACCACAGTGAAACATAGAGTATTAATTGCAGATATCTCCGACGAGTTCATATTGGGGATGGATTTACTAAGAAAAGTTGGGGCTGTATTGAATGTCAAAGATGGAGTTCTTGAGATCAGTGGTGAAGAGTTGCCATTTCATGAAGATAAAGAAGATGTTATCAGCTTAATAACTACTTGTGACGTAACAATACCCGGTAATAGAGAGAGACTTTTGATGACCAGACCTGATGGTTACTGCCGAGAGGGAAGTTTAAGGATGGTCGAAGATGTGAATAATGCCGAGTTCCTAACAGCAAAAGCTTTGGTGAGAATTCGAGATGTTGTTCCTGTAAGAGTTATGAATTTAAAGGGAACTGCTATTAAGTTAAGTAAAAGAACTTTGATCGGACAGTGTGTTCCCGTGGCTTCGATTTGTTCCATGAATACTAATGAGAAACCGTCGAAATCTAAGTATCCAAAGGAGCTTGTTGAGACGATGATTAAAACGTGCCAAGATCTTAATGATGAACGAACTAAAAAAGTGAAATCTATGCTGATAGAATTTCAAGATGTTTTTGCCTTAGATAAGAAGGATAATGGCAAAACAAGCATAGTAAAACATAAAATTAATACCGGAGACGCTCAGCCAATCAGACAACAACCTAGACGACTGCCATTTGCGAAAAGAGATAAAGCCGAAGACATCATCAAAGATATGAACAAACAAGGGGTAATTGAACCATCAAATAGTCCATGGACATCACCAGTAGTGCTAGTAAAGAAGAAAGATGGTTCAACACGTTTTTGTATTGACTACCGACAGCTCAATGCAGTAACTAAAAAAGATAGTTATCCTTTGCCCAGAATAGACGATGCTTTGGATACACTTTCTGGTTCTCGTTGGTTCTCCACACTCGATCTGAAAAGTGGATATTGGCAAGTAGACATGGAGCCAGCTGATCGTGAAAAAACCGCATTCTCGATAGGATCAGGGCTTTGGCACTTCACAGTTATGCCCTTTGGTTTATGTAATGCCCCGGCCACATTTGAAAGATTAATGGAGGCAGTTTTAAGAGGTCTAACATGGAAAACATGCCTGGTTTATGTGGATGATGTAATTGTAGTTGGAAGATCCTTCGATGAACATGCCAATAATCTAACAGAAGTCTTTCAACGATTGCGGGCAGCGAATCTGAAGTTGAGTCCGAAGAAATGTCACTTGTTTCGACGAGAAGTGAAGTACTTGGGACATATTGTAGCAAGTAATGGTGTAACAGCTGATCCTGAAAAACTTGCAGCAATTAAGGATTGGCCTGTACCAAGAGATAAACACGAAATTAGAAGTTTTCTTGGCCTATGTACATATTACCGACGTTTTGTCAAAGGATTTGCCAACATCTCCAAGCCATTAACAAAGTTGACAGAAGAAGGCAAAGAATATACATGGAGCGAAGAGTGTCAAAGAGCTTTCGAACACTTACAAATGGCTCTGATCAGCGCACCGATTTTAAGCTACCCTAGACAGGCAGGAAAATTTGTGTTGGACACAGATTTAAGCAACAGTGCAATAGGAGCTGTTCTTTCCCAAATCCAAGATGGTCAGGAGAAAGTCATCGCTTACTTTAGCAAAGTCTTATCACAACCAGAAAGAAACTATTGCGTTACCAGGAGAGAATTGCTAGGCGTAGTGAAGGCTTGTGAGCATTTCCATAAATACTTATATGGCAGAAAGTTCCTTCTTCGCACGGATCACGCTGCTCTAAAATGGCTCCTACAATTTCGTAATCCAGAGGGCCAGATGGCAAGATGGTTAGAACGATTACAAGAATATGATTACGAGATCGAACACAGGGCTGGCAGAGTTCATTCAAATGCTGATGCCCTTTCGAGACGGCCGTGCAGTGCAAATTGTAATCACTGTCTTAAATTAGAAGAACGACTTTGCCCTGTGAGACGAACCACCGTCATTAATGAGCAATGGCAGCCTCAACAGCTACAAGACGCTCAAGCAGATGATCCATGTATAAAAAGAGTATTGGATTGGATGCGTCGAAGTGAAAGACCTTCTTGGCAAGACATTAGTGCATGTAGTCCAGAAGTCAAGTGTTACTGGAGCCAATGGAATTGCCTAGTGCTGAAAGATGATCTTCTGTATAGAACCTTTGAGAACGATGATGGTACAGAAACTAAGCTTCAGTTGATTGTACCTAAAAGTAAAGTGTCAGAAGTATTGCGTCAGTTACATGACGGTGCATCAGGTGGACACTTTGGTATCACGAAGACTCTGCAAAAGGTTCGAGAACGGTTCTATTGGGTGAACTGTAAAGATGATGTAAGAAGATGGTGCCGGAAATGTGAACTGTGTGCAACCAGTAATGGTCCAGTTGGTAAAAAGAGGGCACCCATGAGACAGTACAATGTTGGTAGTCCTATGGAAAGAGTAGCAATCGACATTGCAGGTCCACTTCCAGAGACAAATGATGGAAATAAATATATCCTGGTAGCCATGGATTATTTTACGAAATGGACTGAGGCCTATGCGATACCAAATCAAGAAGCTGCTACCGTTGCAGAGGTACTTGTTAAAGAATTCTTTAGCCGATTTGGTGTTCCCTTGGAGATCCACTCCGACCAAGGGCGAAACTTCGAGTCAACCCTTTTCCAAAACGTTTGTAAATTAATTGGTGTCAATAAGACCAGGACGACACCCCTGCATCCTCAATCAGATGGAATGGTCGAGAGAATGAACCGAACGATGGGTAAACACCTGTCCAAAGTTGTATCAGAACACCAAAGAGATTGGGACCAGCACATTCATTTATTCCTAATGGCCTACCGCTCGGCCGTAAATGAAACTACAGGCCAGACTCCAACCTGCCTGATGTTGGGTCGTGAAGTTCGTTTGCCCTGCGACCTAGAATTTGGCTGCAGACCTTCCGAAGAACATGTTGCAAGCGAAGATTATGTCGACCGCCTGAAGTTAAGAATGAACAACATTCATGAACTTGCCCGACAACACATCCAGATAGCCAGTGACAGAATGAAAGATCAATATGATTCTCGATGCAAGAGTGAAAGCTACGAAGTAGGTGATCTTGTGTGGCTTTATAATCCACAACGTCGTCGAGGTTTGTCTCCCAAACTGAAAAGACAATGGGAAGGTCCGTATGAAATTAAAAAGAAAATAAATGACGTAATATACCGAATTAAGAAGTTGCCGAAAGGTAAACCAAAAGTAGTTCACATAAATCGTCTTGCACCATATGCTGGCTCAAATGACACAGAAGAAGCACGAACCCTTCAACATGAGATCAAAGATGACCGGCGACCAAGCTTTAATGAATTTATGTCAAATTACGCAGAGAGAAAGAGTTCTAGATTCGGCGTGACCACAGAAGTTCAGCAGGATCTTTTTAGTGTTCCGCATAACGTCTCTCTAGCCCACTGTGTTGCCCAAGATCTTGAGATGACTAAAGGAATCTCATCCGTATTTTATAAGAAATTCGGTCGTTTGGACGAGTTAAAAAACCAGCAGCCTAAAGTTGGAAGAGTACTAAGACTAGAAGATGGTTCTCGATCTTTGCTGTATATGGTGACCAGGAAGTCGTATACAGACAGGGCAAGCTACGAGGATATATGGCGTGCTCTAACTAATTTGAAGAAAATTGTGTGCAATTACGACATCAAGAATTTGGCCTTACCCAAGATAGGCCATGCACTAGATAATCTGGACTGGAAGATTGTCAGAAGCATGCTTGAAGTGATCTTCCGAGGAACCGGCGTACGAATTACTGTGTATTGCATTAACCCGATGAGATCGTATCCTTCAAAGTCAGTAGACTGTTATTTCTTTCTAAAGGGTTCATGCAGAGCTGGAGAGTCCTGTAGATGCCGCCACCCTGTGCCTACATATAGAGTTGCTGATCGGGACGATCAGATTTAAGAGGGGAGCAGTGTAACGAAATAGCCCATCTCCGATACGTCATAATTCTTAGAAGGACGAATCTAGAAAACGTAAGAATCGGCATGTCAATACCGCCCGTCTTCGATGGTTCTTTCGAAGAGACAATTAGAGGTGGGACAACGCCAGAATATTCTCGAACCTAGTAACTGTAGTATATATACAAGTAACGATGATTAAAGTTTTTAGTTATTAAGATACTACCGAACTGTAAGGTTATAAATAAATATATGTATATAAATTCGAACCGCTCGTTTTAATTAATCTCGCTACAATATGCAAGGCTAGAGCGATAGAGATATTAGCGAGACGCAGGTCTGGTTCGGAAATGGAATGGGTACTCGAGAAGGACTATTTGTCATCAATATATTATTTCAGTGATGTCGGGATGTAGACGTTGATCTACACTTGCGCTTTGTTGACTACGAAAAAGCTTTCGATAAAGTAAGTCATTAAAAACTAATATCAATACTTATGAACAAGCGCATTGACAGTAAAATCATAATTATAGTGCAAACATTATATTGGAACCAAAGTGCCATAGTTCAAATTGATGGGCAACACTCAGAAGAACTGAAGATCTGTAGTGGAGTTAGACAAAGATGTGTTTTATCGCCACTTTTGTTTAACTTATATTCTGAAGAAATTTTCCAAAACACGCTCAATAATATCAAAGCGGGAGTTGCCGTTAACGGAACATTAATTAACAACTTACGATATGCAGACGATACTGTGATCATAGCAACGAGTATAAAAGATCTACAACGTCTTATAGAAAGCTTAAGTATGAATAGTGTTGAGATGGGAATTACTATAAACGCTAAAAAAACAAAGTATCAGTACTTGGGAACTTTGATCAATGAGACCAATGAGCATACTGCAGAAATAAACAGGCGAATAGAGATTACCAGATCAGCATTTATACGAATAAAGCCACTCCTAACGTGTAAAAATCTAAATTTGGAGATCAGACTACGTACCATTTGCTCTTATATATTTTCAATATTATTATATGGAGCTGAGACTTGGACATTAAAAAAATGCAATTTAAAAAAAATCAAGGCTTTCGAATTCTGGTTATACCGCAGAGTATTAAAAATATCATGGACTGATAGAATTACAAATGAAGAAGTACTGGAGAGGGTTGGTAAAGAAAGAGAACTAATCACCACTGTACAAACCAGAAATCTGGAATACCTAGGCCACGTGATGAGGGGACCAAAATATGAAATTTTGAGACTCATAATACAGGAGAAGATTCAAGGAAGAAGATCTGTTGGCCGAAGAGCGAACTCATGGTTGAAAAATCTACATGATCGGTATCAATTCAGATCGATTGATTTGTTTAGACCAGCAAGTTCAAAAATAAAAATAGCCATTATGATTGCCAACCTCCGTAGGGAGACGGCACTAAGAAGAAGATAATGTTACTACACAAGTTCATTATCGCTTTTTATTATAGAACTAACAATTCTGCGTGTTATAATCACAGTACTTTACAAACACAACCTTCTTCTTCTTCTTCCTACTTTATAAATAGGCAAAATGCGTGTTTTACTTCGGTTTTTAGCCTCAATTGACGTTGTCTGACCATCTTTTCCTCGGTCGTCCCAATGATCTTCTTCCATTTGGCGATTTGTCTATTGCTATTCGTACTATTCTATTTTCTGTCATTCTTTCGATGTGTTGATTCCATTCCACTTTTCTTCTTTTGGTCCACGCGTTTATTTCCTCTATACCACATCTCGCTCGTATTTCCTCACTTCTTACTCTGTCTCTTAGAGTTTGGTTTGATATTTTTCGTAAGACTTTTATTTCTGTTGTTTCCAGTAGTCTTTGTGTTTTCGCCGTATCTGCTCTTGTTTCCGCTGTGTACGTCATTATCGGTCTTATTGTTGATTTATATATCCTGGTTTTCGTTTCCGTTGTGAGGTATTTGTTTCTCCAGATTGTGTTGTTGAGACATCATGCTGCTCTGTTTGCCATGTTCACTTGTTTTTGTACTTCTTCTTCTACTTTTCCGTAGCTTGACAGTTTTATTCCCAAGTATTCAGTTTCCATCACTTGTTCTATTATTTTATTATTTACGACTAGTTTACATCTTCTCGGTTCCGCTGATATCACTATCGCTTTAGTTTTCTTCATGTTGTATATGAGCCCCGCATCTTTGAATTCTTTAATTAATCTTTGTAGGTCATCTTCATTTTCGGCTGTTATTATGGCGTCGTCAGTGTAGCATATTATCCTTATTTCCTTTTTTTAACTTTCTTTATGATTTCATCCATTATCAGATTAAATATTAATGGGCTCAGCGAATCTCCTTGTCTAATGCCAGTTTCATATTTGATAGGTTGTGATAGTTTTCCTTTACATCTTACCATAGCTATGTTATCTTTATATATATTCTCAATGGTTTTTACTAAATCCAGTGATATTCCCTTTTCATATAATAAATGTATCGCGTCCCGAATTCTCACTCTATCAAACGCTTTCTTCAAATCTATCAGACACATAATATATGCTAGTCTGTTGTATTCCAGCGACTTTTCTTTTATTTGTCTTATTACAAAAACTGCATCCGTGCATGATCTTCCTGTCCGAAATCCTTGCTGCTCCTCTTGCAGAGATATTCGTTCGTTTATTTTTGTCGCTATTATTCTTGTTGTCAATTTGAGTGTTGTATTTATTAGATTTAATGCTCGATAATTATTGGGGTCTTTCTTATCTCCTTTTTTGAAGAACATCACCATGATCGCTCTCTTCCATTCATCTGGTATTCTGTTCGTGGTGATTATTTTATTAATAAGAAGTTGCAGTTGTTGTACAAGATGATCACCTCCATATTTTAAGAGTTCATTTGGTATTTGATCTTCTCCTGGTGACTTTCTGTTTTTTAGTTTGTTTATTCCTTCTTTCACATCGTTTTGGGAGATTTCGGTCTTTTCCTCAGTTATTATATTTGGCGTTTCTGGTAAAGGTTCTTCGTTTTGTTGTTTATACATTTCTGTCAAAAAGGCCACCCATGTATCCTCTTGTATGTGTTCTATTTCAACTAGTTCTTTCATTTCGCTTCTTTGTTGTCTTATGAAGCGCCATACTTGTTTCTGTTGTCCAAAGAAATCCATCTCAAGTCCTTTTGTGAATCTTTCCCAGTAGTCTGTTTTTGTTTTGCTTACCAGTTGATGAGTTTCAGTTCTTATTCTTTTATATTCTTCATATGATTCATTCGTTTTTTCTGACTTATATTTTAGGAAAGCTTTCTTTTTTTGGTGACATTTTTGTTTAACCTCTAGTGTAAACCATGGTGTTTTCGTTGACCACTTTTTGTTTATTATTTTCGTTCCAAGTGCTTCTCGGGCAGCATCCAGAATATTTTTCTTAAGTTTTCTCCAGCTAGTCTCTGCATTGCTTTCATTTTCGATATTCTCCATTTGTAATTTCTGTTCTAGCCTTTTTTGATATAATGATTTTATGGAGTCATCTCTTAAATTTTCTATTTTTATTATTTCCTCTGAATTGGTTTGTTTAAGCTTCTCTTTCCATCTTTCATTGAATCTAATTTTACCAAGTATCAAATAGTGATCGCTTCCCACATTGGGTGACGTCAAACTTCTCACATCCACTATCTGTTTATGGTGAATATTTCTGTTTGTGACCACATAATCTATCATTGATCTATATCCTCTTGTATTTTCAAACGTTTATTTGTGTTGAATTTTATGATCAAAAAATATGTTGGTTATCCTTAGTTCGTTTGATGTGCAGAATTCCACCATTCTCTTTTCGTTTTCATTGATAACTCTTTCATTAAACCTTTGTTTTATTCAAATTATTGTTAAGCACTATTATTGTTAACATATGGGTCAGAAACGTGGTCACTTACACAGAACGACCAAGAATTGCTTAAACGTTTCGTGAGAAAAATTCTAAAGAATATAATATATGGAGGAGTCCAGGAACAGGGTTTTTTGGCGTAGGCGCTACAACTTTGTGTTATACAGAAGTTTTAGGGAACCTGACATTGTAAAATGTAATAAATTAGCACTCCTTCGATGGATAGGACATGTAATTAGGCGAGATGAAGATGCAACGATCAGAAAAATTTTCGACCGAAGAGGACCAGTGGGAAGACGAGCCAGAGGAAGACCAAAACTTAGGTATCAAGATAACATAGAGGATAATCTAAAATCCATCGTAGTTAAAGCATGGAGAAGAGTTGCCAGTGACAGGGGCGAATGGAAGATTGTTCTGAAGAAAGCTTTGGCTCATAAAGAGCTGTAATGCCACTGATTATGATAAGTTTAAAAAAAAGTCAAAGAAAGGCAGATAGAAATCTAGCTAAATTTACTAATGTTAGAAAATAAACTAATTTAATATGTTATTTTCGATTTGTTTTCATATTATTTTATAATTTTAGGCAAAAGAAATTATTGTAAAATCACATAAAAACAATCTTTAATTTAATAGTCAACAATAAATTTCTATTATATTTATGTTTTTATTTTTGACTTTTATTAAAATTTCTATTTCTTAAAATTATTTATTATAACCAACTGTTTATTGGAATTAATTTCTTATTTTCAATTCTATTTCTTTATTAAGGTTTATGTCCAATTGTTACTATTCCTCTTCCTCTTATCTATATTTCTTTCTCAGATTATTCATTTCAGTATATCTTCTTAAGGTATTATATTTTATGTTTGTTTTGGAAATTCATAGCATACAAGAAATATTTAATATATTCATTACTTTTGTCTTCAAAACTGATGCTAACAACAAAGCCTTATAGTTGATGTGGTATTAATAACTACTCCATTCATTCCATTGGATTTAAATAGTGTTTATAACCAATGGAATTGATGTGGTTTTCTTATTTTATTATTATCTTTGCTCCGCCCCGGAGGTAAGGTGCAGAGCATTAAACGATTGGCCGTCAAAGTAAAGATGCCGGCGCAATTAAATACTACGCAGAAAGGGGACATCCTCACCAATGAAATAGTCAGGCATCTACTGGCAATACCGTGTAAAGAATAACTTTAAATTCTATGAATAATTATGTTTTCAAAAGCAATGTAAAATGTGTAGGATCTTCTATTCAAAGTATATGGGTTATTAATTTATTGGTGGGATGTCGCTAATGTACAATAGTAGTATAGTAATTCGAACATTTAAATCAACCTCACAACAAAAATATATACTTAAGTTTATTCATTAAAAGATTTGTGAATGAACTAATGAATAAAATTTAAAAAATTATATAGGTCTATATAATTTTTTCAGGGCCACCTTCCCTTATATATATATATATATATATATATATATATATATATATATATATATATATATATATATATATATATATATATTGAATTGGTCTAAAATATTTAAAGAAAATTATAATATAAATTTAATATTATCGACCAATAAACTCGATTTAATAAATAAATAGGAAAATTATTTCTGTAAAAACCAATGAGATAAGAAAATTCTTTGAATACAAAATAAAAATGTTTTGTATAGACCAGGGCTTCCCAAACTTATTCGTACTGTGACACCCTTGGGTATTTTTTTTTGCGACGTCCCCTCAACCCAACCCCCAATAATACTTACCAATTTTAGTACTAGCCTAGTAACAGGTTTTAGTTATAACAAAAACACTATTTGAACATTTATATTTTTTATTAAAAGTTAAGAACGAAATCAAAACATAGGCACAAAAATGAAAAGCGATATTTATTTATGTACCTAGTTGGTTAAAGTGAGGGATGTGCTTGCTTTTTTGAGCACAGCTTATGAAACCGGGGCTCCGGTTTAGAAATTTCCACTCTCATTTCTTTTTCTAAGTTTATGTTTAACCTGTACTTGTTTTTATTTACTGCAACTGCAGAAAAGCCCGTTTCGCACAAGTACAAATGGTATAAATGCAGCAGTGCTGATGGCATGATAATCATGAGAAAGTGAGCTCCAAAATGCAAACAGCTTGTCCTTGTCGTACTGAAGCTTAAGGCTGGAATCACAGGAACCAGTTTCTGACCCAGTTGTCATATTGCTCCATATCTTCGGGAAAATATGTCTCAAAGTGTTCGCTCGGTGATAACATATGTTGCGTAAACATATTTTTTAAAGAGGGATCAAGCATTTCTATCGATTTTTCTTGTAGAATACCTTGTAAAGCAGGGAAACAGGTAATTTCTTGATCTTCTTTTTTTCTCTTCCATAAGAGCAACTTCTTCTGAAACCCAGTAATTTTATCTGCCAATTGCAGGATATAAGTATTGTTTACCTGCAAAGACTTATTAAGATCATTAAATTTCTTAAATATGTCCCAGAGGTATGCTAATTTTATTATATTCTCTGAATTACTCATGTGATTATGTATGTAGATACGTATGAAATTCGTTTCTTAATTCGTATACACGTGCGAGTACGCTGCGTTTGGACAGCCAACGAGAGTTGCAATAATAAATTAAAGAGGTGTCCTTGTCCCTCATTTCTTCACATTATGGGAAAGTCTTAATTTTGCGGGTCGTGTTTTAGTGTGGTTCACCACTTTAATAATGCTATCCATCACAACACTTAATTCAGGTGTAACGTTCTTTACTGATAAGGCTTCTCTATGTATGACACAATGTGTCCATATTACACTTGAAGCCTTGGTTTTGATTTTCTATTCTTTTGAATATAAGTATCCATTGTTGATAGCAAAAAATCCCCGCGCGTAATAAAACAAAACAAAAGCTTGGCTAAATGCCATACGCGCGACATTAAGGAACACGGGGGAGGGGAGCCGACCGGATAATTTTCGAATTGAACAATTCTTGGAATAATTTTAGATAATTCAAGGGTCTATCGACTTTACGTTATATTTTTTATTTGATTTATTTATTAATACATATATTTTATACTCATTTAAAATCAAACAAATATATTTTCTGTATTAAAAGTCCGCGCTGACACGCGACGCCCCTGGAACAACGCAGCGACGTCCCAGGTCGTCGCGACGCACAGTTTGGGAAGCCCTGGTATAGACCTTTAAAATGCCTTTAATAAATTTGTTTGTTTTCAGTCTGGCTGGTAGGTAGTTCGGCTAGTAGGTGGCGCACACAAAATAATTAAATTGTTTTTTACTTAATTATTCAGTCATAAAAACAACAAGAAAACCGACCCTACAAACGATTTGCTAGTTTTGTAATAACCTAGAATTTATTTGCCATCTATTACATAAGTTTTTTAATGTTAAAATCTTAAAATAATTTGGAAGTATTATGCCATATTACGCCTTTCATAAATGAGTTTCTCTTAATAATTATTAGTCTGGTATTCGGCTAGCAGATAGCGCACACTCAGAATAATTTGACTGATTTTTTTAATAATTTAAACCTAAAAACAACTAAATAGTCCATCCTAGAAACGATTTGTTAGTTTTATAATAACTTATTTGCCATCTACCATATTATTTTTTATTTAAAAAATTTAATAATCTTGCAATAATATTCAAAGGATTAGAGCTTTAATAAATTTGTTTTTCAGTATGGCATTCGGCTAGCAGGTGGCGCAGACTTTGAATAATTTAATTGGTTGGTTATTCCTAATTATTTAATCCTACAAACAACTAAATAGCCGACACTACAAACGATTTACTAGTTTTATAATAACCTACAAATTATTTGCCATCTATAACATTAGATTTTATTAAAAACATCTAATAAATGAATTTCTATTAAATATTAATTAGTCTGGCATTCAACTAGAAGATGACGCACAATTAGAATAATTCAATTGTTTTTCTTAATAATTTAATCCTAAAACAGCTAAATAGCCGACCCTACAAATGATTTGTTAGTTTTGTCAAAGAATATAGACGCTACTGACGGCAAGATCTCTTGCATTTGTTCAATTTGTTTCTCCCTAGCGCATTGAAACTTCTCACTCACTCTCTCCCCAAAAAGATGGTGCCGTCACTTGTCATATGTCAGACATTCCAATTGTATAATTTCCATTTCTTTATTCATCCTTCTCAGAACCTCTTTGTTTGTGGCATGTTCTGTCTACCATATGTTCAGAATTCTCATATAAAGGAGCCTGGGTAACAATGAGTCACTTTTTTTCTATCAACCAAAAGTCCACTACTATGACATGTACAAAAACAGTGTCGGCACTTTGTACTCTTATATGTTTTGGTTACAAAAGAAAAAAGAAACTTGATTTCCACTTGAAACACTTCCAAACGAAAGTGGTTTAAAAAGTTCTGTTCAGAAAATTCTGTTCTATTGTTCAATCATGAGGCTTTTGTTAAATCGGCAGTTATGCAAGCTACAATAAATGGTTTCAGGAAGTCTGGAATTTATCCGCTTAATCCTGAAGTTTTTCAGAGTGGATGTTTGCTCCCTTAGAAACCACAGAGCGAGAACTAAATATACAAGATGAATCTACAAAAAAGCTCCGTTACCTCCACCTATTGATTTTTCCCCTTAGATGGATGTTTGCTCCCTTAGAAACCACAGAGCGAGAACTAAATATACAAGATGAATCTACAAAAAAGCTCCGTTACCTCCACCTATTGATTTTTCCCAACCGAGCTGTAGCTTCATTTCCTAAACAGGCCACCACTAAATCTGATAGTTTACAAGCAACATTACCAAAACCAATATAACCAGGGAGCCATCCAACGTCCACCAAATACACACGACTACTGTCAAACAGACAATTACAAGAAATGACATCTACGGGACGCATATAGGCCGGAAGATATTTCAAATGACTCACTGTTATACCCAGGCCCCTACGCCCACAACTCAAGTAATTCCAGTTTTTTCATTGATGTATTCAAGGTCCAAGATTCCATCCCATAAAACAAAATCGAGAAAACGTAAAACCTGGCCAACCTAGTTCTTAGCTCCAACTCTGTGCAGAGCACTCTTTTCATTTTGTAGAAATTTGCTCTAGCCTTTTCTAATTCAAGTTTGATTTCCGAGAAGTTAATTATTGTTCCAACATATGCATATTTGTCCACTCGTTCGATCATTCCGTTTATTAGAAAATTCTCGTTATTTCTTTGTGTTTTCGATATTTCATAAATTTTGTCTTATTGTCGTTCATTGTTAGACAGTATTCTTTTCCATACTCCGCTATTCTGGTCACCAGTCTGAATATCTTCAATATTTTTTTAGCTAAGATGACAGTGTCAGCCTATCTAATGTTAATAGAAACTCCATTTACCTTTATTCCAGCTGTTTCACCCTCAAAAGTTTTTTCAGGAATTGGCGACAATACGCATCTGTCTCGCCCACGCGTAACTTAAATTTTCTGTTTGTTAACACATACTTTTGCTCGCTGCTTATAGTAATTTGACATTGAGGTTATTGTAGTCTATATTTTTTGATTTCATTCATTAATTATTCATGTCCTACTTTATCGAAAGCTTTACTATAATCAATAAAACATACACAAATTTAAACATTTTGTGGTCAACTGAAAATTTTAGGCGTCAAAAGTAAATTTTTTAACATTTTATGATATGTTAATATAGTCCGCAAAACAAAGAGTAATTATATTCGTGATTTAATGTAATAATCTAAGACGGTTATAGGTTAAATGCTGTATTTACGTACAAGTATAGAGTGCATTGTCAACTGATGACTAAATTTTTTAGACGCCAGGGTCGGTTGGGGCAGATTGGTACTGGGTACCAAACTGCTCTATCTTTGGTACACTTGACCACTCTGACCCATTTATTAAAAATATCCAGGTTTTGTTTCTTTTTGCAGAATGGTGCAAAATTACAAACTAAAACGAAATCGTGCAGATATAAAAGCCGCAAGTGTAAGGAAAGCCGTATGGGAAGGGATTAAAAATAAAACAACAATTAGAAATGTCACTTTAATGATCAACTTATCTAAAACCACTCTTTATAGGCATCTGAAAAAATTTAGGTTTAAAACATATGTCAAAATACGCATCGAGACAAGTTCTCAGCAACAGCAGAAGCTGAATTTTCAAAGTATTTTTTTAAAGTTGTCGGCAATAACAATTAATCTCTTAACATATTCTAGCACCAAGTCACTGTCCTATCAGTATGCTGTAGCCCTAAAAAACAACTTTCCCCCAAACCGGTATGAAGATCAGCAAGCAGGCAAGTATTTCTAGGGCATCTGCCTTCAATCCATCAAATGGTTTTTGAAAATTATGCAGTGGTTCTAACAAAATATAAATTTTAAATTTTATGAAAGTAGTGAAACGAAAAATACTAGGTAATGTGAAAGGTGATTTTAAAAGTGTACAAGTACAAAACAAAAACCCAAAAATGAACTCAATTTCATTTGGTCAAGGTAGTAGGAAAGAAAGAGGTCTATTGCAAAATCTAAACCGCCGAAGACTAGGTCCTTATGGGCGTAGTCCGTATGATAGGGATGATACAATGAACCCATCTTCGGAGGTCTAAGTATCTGAAGGGCTCATAAATGGGCCCTGCCCCGATCTACCATAACCATATGATCTAAACCTCCAAATAGGAAACTTCGTTCTTCATCAAGCGATTCAGATGCCTCATTGGAAATGAAAAATTCATCAGATTCAGACATCGACATGCCCGATGTCTGAATCTGTCCTAAACGATGAACGACTGAGCGGTTTGTCAGCTCTGGCGAACAAGTACAAATTAATTTCTTGCCGCTTATCGAACTTAAACTTTTGACAAAAACATAAATTCCTATTGTGTGTAATAAATGACATAAAAAAATTTACATAGAAAACATACATAGAAAATCATTAGTTTATTATAATAAGATATAAGATATTTTGCGCAAATATGTCTATCGATAAATACATTACTTCGCTACTTACTTCCATTGTAGTATATTTTCCCGCTATCCCAAAGGTATAATTTGTGGAAAAGGTTTTGAATGGATTACAAGAAGGGAAGAAGACCTAAAAAAATTAATACTAGGTTTATTGTGTGTCGATTAATGATATAGATAAAGCAGAAATTAGGAAATTGTTCTAATTAATACAGATTTAAACTGATTAAGAAATTTAGTAACATGAAAATGGTATTAATCAAAATAAAACAAAAATAGTTCACTATCTTCACTTCTTATCTATATTAAAAAATATATATTACATACAACAGCCGATAAACTAAATAACATTTAGTTCTTTATTTTATATTTATTTATATTACGTCCTTTATTTTATAAGCATTTGTATGTATGTATATATGTATGTATATGTACATATATACAGTCGAATCTCACTAATCCGGCACTTCAATAAACCGACATGTCCATTAAACCGGCACCCTCCATCCGTGAGCCTCCCTCGGCCATTCCTACATTTTGAATGAACATTTTAAATAACTTATATAGTAGAGAAAGCATGTGCAAATTGGCGAAATAATATCAAGTTGGGCGTACTACTATACACAATAAAAAAAAACAAAAAATGGTGGACTGCGTGAAGACGATGGAATCTTTACCAGGAAAGCAATAAACCATTAAATAAGACATAAGAAACATTAAAAGTTGGTGAATGTCCAAAGATGAAGTGAAGAAATTTATGAAAAGTTCCACCTTGCCTATAAAAGCTTTAATTCGACTTTACACTACATGATTTATGATGTGATTTGTCATATGATTTAGTCATGGAGTGAAATTTACATGTTTTTACTGTGTGCTTTGTCATAATATAATTTTGTTATAAGCACTGTCATACGGCTTATCATAGCTTGTCACAGGAGAATAGGACGGTACCTATTCCGCATGATAAAATCATATGATTTTCGGTAATAATAGGAGTAACACCAACATATTTAAATATCGCGCCTTATTCTTATGTCAATTCCGCAACATTCCCTTACCGAGAGACAACATTCTTTATTTATTTATTTATTTTTTGTTTGTTGCATTGATATTGAAATTTTGTCGTATTTTTCTTTTATTATTTATTTATTTTATTTTATTCTTAGTTTAGTGTTTTATAGTCTTCTTAGTCATAATTTTAGTTAAGTTTCTTTATTAATTATTTTTAATTTGGTATAATATCAACACTAAATTTGATATACCCTGTCCACGATTTCTTCGTAAGAGCCACCTGCGAGCCCAAAGGCGTCTGATCTTTTTCTTCTTACTATTAGCTGTACGTAGTTGTTGCCGGCGTATTATTATTAAAAGTCGAGAAGCCAATGCAAGCAAAGATGTATTTTAAACCTAATAGTTATTACCTATACTGTGTCTTATATCTCTATGACCATAAACAAAAAGAAAAATCAATAAAACCTCATTGACACTCATATCATAAGTCATAACTTATTATTCAGTGTAAACACGATTTTTTAAAACATCATAGAAACGAGGAATCATAATAAATCTCATATGATATTGTCATTATGATAAAAACCATCTTTCCACCACCAAACTTCACAGCTTTATTGCAGCCGATGGATCAAAACGTTATTCAAAAAGTAAAGTACTTATATAAAAATAAATTGCCCATTTATATTATTTCTGAATATGATATGATAAAAAACGGCAACCAAATATTCCACTAAAAGCTACTTCCCAAATATACGCAGCCGTAGAACACTTCACCCGTTCAATTTAGCTAGCTGCACGACAATCTACGCCTAACCAATTCCGTTCTGAGGACCGGTCACTTCCCGACACAGTGGAAACTAGCGAAAGTTATACGCATCCCAACTACTTGAAAAGCTCTTGCTCCTAAAATTAGAACCCATATTGAAAAATCTCCAGATGATACCAAATCATCAATTCGGCTTCAGACCGCAATACGCAACCATCGAACAAATAAATCGTGTAACAAAAAAAAATAGGTCAAGACCTTGAAGACAAACTGTATTGTTCAATGGCATTTTTAGATATTTCCCTTGCATTTGATAGGTCTGGCATACTGGCCTCCTCTATTAAATCAGAAAATCTCTACCTGTTAAACATTTCCTGACTCCAATTCTACCTACAAAACAGACAATTCTTCGTGACTCTTCTTCTTCTTCTAATGGCGCTACAACCCTTTGTGAGTTTTGGCCTGCTTAACAATGTTCTTCCATTCTGCCCTGTCGGATACTTTCCTTCGCCACTGCCTGATGTTCATAGTTTTAAGATACCTCTCTACGTCGTCTATCCATCTTTTACGGGGCCTTCCTCTTGTTCTGTTTCCTTGGGGCTTCCATCTCTGGACTACTTTTACAGCTCGATTATCTGGCATTCTTTCTAGGTGACTCAGTATGAAGAATATTCTAGCGTCCCTCCGATCCAGGCTGGAGTTCCTCTAGGTAGTGTGCTTGGACCCGTCCCGTACCTTTTACTGTCGACTTACCACGACAGCCATTTTTACATCACATTCCAATCCAATTATCGCTTTATATCGACTTCAGAGAATGCTAAAGGATATCCAACAGTGGCTAAAGAAATGATCCATCTAAGTTAAAGAAATTAAGTCGGAACATGTTACACTCATAAACGCAGAGACAACTGCCCACCAGTAATCCTTAACAATCAGTAACTTCTCCAAAAAGAAGATGCCAAATACTTAGATATGCATCTAGACAAAACACGTACATGGAAAAACATATCTTCACAAAAAGGAAGCAACTGGGACTCACACTCAGCAAAATGTAACGTTGTCACTGGAAAATAAGTTCCTAATATACAAGTAAATCATAAAGCCTGTCTGAAGATATGGAACACAACTCTGGGGTTCAGTTTCCAAGTATAACAACGAAATATTAGAAAGATTCCAGTTCAAAATGTTACGCATGATTGCCAATGCTCCATGGTACATCCCAAATTGCAATATTGCGAAATACCTCAAAATGATGATAGTTAAACCTGAAATTAGTAGTTATTCCAAAAACTATGCCCTACACTTAAGCAGACACCCAAACGTCTTAGCAGTGGAATTAATGACTGATCCATTTACCAGACGCTTCGTTCGTAAGTGCAGTGAATACCGACTCCTTCGTTAAAATAATAATTTTAGATTAATAAGATTGTTTAGAATAAAAAGGAACATACAGTAGACGCCCTCTTAACCGACCGACCCTACTCCTTTTGGATGATACTATTTTTAGATCAGATTTTATGTATTTCCGTTCGCACCGTACCGTACGACCACATGTACGTTAGCCACTGATGGGTTTAGACGATCTCTCGCTGCCGTATTAGAGTCTAGAAACTTAACTATACATATGTACATACTGTTGTTATGTACATAGTGAACTTTTCGAAATGAGTGGAATTAAACGAAAACGTGTTGCAGTGTCAATGAAAGACAAGTTAAATGCTATACAGCGGCTTGAAAAAGGTCATTCTGTAAAATCGATTAGTGACGAATTCGGTGTAGGAGTGACAACTGTAAAAGACTGGCGCCGAAACAAGAAAACCATTCAAGATTATTGCACTCAAATCGAGTCTGATAAAGGCCTCTTGACTAGGTGTACTTTAAAGAAACCAATTAATGAACGTGTAGACGATGCATTATGGTTATGGTTTATGCAAGAGCGTCGTAAAGGTACGCCTATAAGTGGCCCGATTTTAAAAGAAAAGGCTGAGATACTACATGGTAAGTTTGATAATGGAGAAAATTGTATGCGAGCGATGGCTGTGTTGTGAATTTATTAAAAGGTTCAATATTTATAACACTTACGGATTTAATTTATTTCTTTATTTATATTAACTTATCTGACAATAATTTATTATATCCGTACGTAACAAATTCGCGAGCGCGGGTCTTGAGAATTGACTGTCCCTTCCAAATAAAGTTCGGTTATTATATACCAGTGCCGTTATCTCGAATAGTCTAAAACCTTCGATGGCGAAACGGTAAAGGCAAACTGGATTTCCCTCGCATCGGTTCTGGAAGGTCGCTCAGGTAAATCGAGGCCTCTCGTAAACTCTACAACATATTAGAATAAAAACATGTTTTAAAGGTTAAAACTATGACTCATATTTTTACGTAACATTGCCCCCCTCTCAAAAGATGGTTCCTCCTGGAACCTTGTTGGGACTAGAACTGGAACGGTATGCTGGTATCGGCAACTGGACCCTCTTTTACAACTTCCAGTTGTATAAAAATGACAAGGGACGGTTTTCTCTCCGCACCAGTAACTATGCGGATTGCAACAGACTAACACCTGGACTTCGGTGTCTTTAAAGATCTCCTCCACCATATTTCGGATAACCCTCCAATCTAATTGGCGGCACTCCAACTTTGGCATGGCTAACTTTTGCACGTCGGACTCTAGTACGTGCCCTCTCAATTGAAGTAAGGCTTCCCATACATCTCGGTAGGTAGGTTGGTCACGGGCAGTGTCTTTTGTTACCAGGTAGAAAAGGTAACGTGATGCATCTTGGAGTTTCAAGGTTTTACCGGGAGCTGGCACTTGGCATTGAAGTTCTGCAACTCGACCAAACTTCCTTCGAAAGACGGATGCCAACCCTGGTGCGTCTTTGATACTGGCCGGGATGGTAAGGGCCAGCGAGTAGTCATCGGGGAGCGCGAGTAGATCTTGCTTTTCTTCAGTGGTAACACCATGTCTCGCTTTACCGGTACCTCCATAGGCACCCATGAATTCCTCAAACGTGAGGTCAAACACATCTTGGACTTGGTTTACTTCCACTTCTTCATCTACGTCGTGGTCACCTTCGAAAGATGCCAACCGGTTATGGTGTACTATCATCGGCTTTCCCCTCGGAATCTTGCTTATTCGGTAGATGACATCGTTGATCTTCTCCATGATGAGGTATGGACCTTCCCAAAACTGCTGCAATTTGGGAGAACAACCTTTTCGCTTCTTGGGATTATACAGCCATACTTTGTCGTTCTTCTTAAAGCAACCCTTTTCGGCTTGTGTATCGTACCGTTTCTTCATTCGGTCGCTAGCGATCTGAAGGTGGGAACGGACCAACTCATGTACATCGTCCATTCTTCTTCGTAATTCGATCACATAATCTTCACCTGCTACATCTTCTCCAGGTCGACACCCAAATTCTAGATCACAAGGTAGTCGCATTTCGCGTCCGAATAGGACTCTGGCTGGTGTCTGGCCCGTTGATTCGTTAACAGCAGATCTGTAGGCCATTGTGAAGAACGGAAGGTATTGGTCCCAGTCTCGCTGATGATCGGACACCATCTTTGTCAAATACTTGCCAACTGTCCTATTCATTCGTTCTACCATACCATCCGATTGCGGATGATACGCGGTAGTTCTTGTTTTCTTCATGCCTAGTCTATCACATATTCCTTGGAATAGATCACTTTCGAAGTTCCTGCCTTGGTCACTATGGATCTCCAAAGGCACTCCAAATCGGCTGATATATTCTTGGATCAACTTATCTGCAACGGTGGCGGCCTTCTGGTCTGGAAGTGCGTAAATCTCGACCCACTTAGTGAAGTAATCCATTACTACCAACATGTACTTGCCCCCATTTTCACTTTCTGGAAATGGCCCTGCAATGTCCAAAGCTATTCTTTCAAACGGGCTTCCAACATTATATTGTCTCATAGGAGCTCTCCTTTTCCGGTGAGGCCCGTTACTCGTAGCACAAATAGTACATTTCTTACACCAGTCTTTTACGTCGTCGGAACTGTTCATCCAATAAAACCGTTCCCGAATTCGCTGAAGGGTTTTCCTTACACCAAAATGCCCTCCCGATGGACTGTCGTGTAACTGACGAAGTACTTCGGCTATTCTGCTCTTTGGGATCACCAACTGTCTTCTCTTCTCTGAACCGTCATCATTTTCCAGGACTCGTTTAAGCAAGCCATCTTCGATGATAAATGAGTCCCACTGGGCCCAATACGTCTTAACTACTGAGCATAGGTTTGATATTTCCTGCCAAGGTGGTCGACGGTTTTCCTCTTTCCATTTTCGGATTTTTTGTATAACTGGATCTCTCTCTTGTTCTTCCCTGATCTTAGTAGGCGTCCAGTCGTTGTTGACAATCGTCGTTCTTAGCACTGCTGCTTCCTTGGATTCCGTTTTGTTGCAGTGGGAACACTCTGCTGAGCATGGCCTTCTGGAAAGAGAATCAGCGTTTCTGTGGCTAACTCCGGCCCGGTGCTCAATCTTAAAATCGTATTCTTGGAGTCGTTCGATCCACCTGGCTATCTGACCCTCTGGATTCTTAAACTGCATCAACCACTTAAGGGCGGCATGGTCGGTTCGGATTAGAAACTTTCTGCCATAGATGTATTGATAGAAGTGCTCTACTGATTTAACTACTGCTAGAAGTTCTCTTCTCGTGACGCAATAATTCCGCTCAGGTTTTGAAAGAACTTTACTAAAATATCCGAGGACTCGTTCCTGTCCTCCTTGAATCTGAGACAGCACTCCTCCAATTCCCACATTACTTGCATCCGTATCTAAGATGAACTCTCCTTCTGGCAGTGGATACCCCAAAATTGGTGCTGTTATTAAATGCTTTTTCAACGTTTCAAAGGCATTTTGGCAGTCTATATCCCAGCGGTATTCTCTTGCTTCCTCTGTAAGTCGCGTTAATGGCTTAGCGATATCTGCAAACTTCTTAATAAACCTCCGGTAGTAAGTACATAGTCCAAGAAAACTTCTCACTTGATGTTTGTCAGTTGGTTTTGGCCATTCCTTAATGGAATCGATTTTTCCCTTATCCACGGCCACTCCTTCTTTACTGACTATATGACCCAGATAATTGACTTTACCTTGAAATAGCTGGCACTTCTTGGGGTTTAGCATCAATTGGGCAGCTTTAAGTCGATTAAAAACGTTTTCTAAATTCCTCAAATGATCTTCGAATGTCTCCCCCAAGACGATTATGTCATCTAAATAAACCAGGCATGTTTTCCAAGATAACCCTCTCAACACATTTTCCATAAGCCTCTCAAATGTCGCAGGAGCATTACAAAGTCCAAATGGCATAACGTTGAATTGCCACAATCCAGATCCTGTGGTGAAGGCTGTCTTTTCTTTATCGACTGGGTCCATTTCTACCTGCCAGTATCCAGACTTCAAATCTAAAGTAGAAAACAATTTACTTCCAGCCAATGTGTCCAATGTGTCATCGATCCGAGGCAGAGGATAACTATCTTTCTTGGTAACGTTGTTCAGCAAACGGTAATCCACACAGAACCTCGTCGTTCCGTCTTTCTTCTTAACCAGGACCACCGGAGAGACCCATGGGCTCGTAGAAGGTTCTATCACCCCGTCTTTCTTCATTTCCTGAACAATCGTTTCAGCTTCCTCTCTTTTCGCCTGTGGTAATCGTCGAGCTGTTTGACGAATTGGCTTAGCATTACCAGTATCAATTTTATGCTTAACAACGGTAGTTCTTCCCGTCTTTCCTCCTTTCGGTACGAAAATATCACGATACTGCCGAAGAAATTCTCTTAATTTCCTTTTCTCCATCTGATTTAGAGACTGTCCTGCAACTGCAACCATTTGGTCGAATTTGTCGTTGGAATTATCAGATGTTGTCGCCTGACGGATTATGGATGTCACAGGTACACAAGTTCCTACCTTTGTCTCTTTCTTGATGGTCACTGGGTAGTCGTTGACATTGATAAGTCTCACAGGAATTTCCTTAGCCGAAGTCACCAATTCTTTTCCAATTATGATTCCACGGCCAACCTCATCGTCGTGGTTCCAAGGCTCCATCATAGCAGGTCTCCCTTCGTCCACCATTCCCTGTAGTCGCGCTACTATGATCGTTTCGCTTCTCGCAGGCACGACTGTATCTTCTGTAATGGCTGCTTGCACAGTGTTGTCATTATGTGGATGGAGAAATACCTCCTCGTTGCCAACTTTGATTACCTTATTCTTAAAATCCAATTGGAATCCATGCATATTCATTACGTCCATTCCTAATATAACATCCTCTTCGATGTCAGCAACTATAACAGTATGGACAAACTTTTCTGCCCCAATTCCCAATTGTACCTGGATTTCTCCATGAATGTTGGCATTTTCACCTGTAGCGGTCCGAAGTCGCAACCTCGTTGGTAACAGTTTCTTACGGCTGTTTATAACTGTCGGGCGTATAATGGTTCTGGTCGCTCCGGTATCCACCAACAACGTATGCTTTTTACCATTTATGTCTCCATCTACATATACACTATCTTCACGACATTTCAAAGAAGCTATTAGTATGAGAGGGTCTTTGGAAGAGTTCCGGGTCGAAGCTGCCTCCCTAAGGTTGACTCGTTCTGGTTTTCCTGATGGTGAGTTTCTTGATTTTATGGTCTTCTTTTTCTTGCATGTCATGCTTTTCATCAAATTAAAGAGCTGGTCAAGTTTATCTTCGTCTCCTTCCTCTTTTACAGTCCTAACTTTACTGTACCCGCCAGAGGCCTGCGTAGCTGACTCGTATTCGAGGGCGGCGGATAAGACATCAACCAGCGTTTTGTGACGAGCTAATCGCAGTGTTCTCTGCATTTCATGATCACGAAGACCATCAATAAACGTTTGAACGGCCAATTTTTCCATCATGTCTTCGGGAGCTGTTGGATAAGCATATCGTACTAATCTGGCAATATCTACCTCATATTCTTGAAGAGCCTCATCTTTCTTCTGTCTACGATTTTTAAGCTGTGACTGATATACATGCTCCAAATGTTCGTGGCCATATCGCATATTTAGCCTCTTCTTGAGTTGTTCGAAATCATCGGTCTCCTCTACGGCTATGGTCTGAAGCACATCTAAGGCATCTCCTCGAAGAGCGATAGTCAGGTTTACAGCCTTTTCTTTTTCAGACCATCCATTCGCTCTTGCGGCTGATTCGAACTGTTTCATGTAGTTGTTCCATGATGATTTTCCGTCGAAAGTTGGGACTTTAACGTGAATAGAACCTCCACTTCCTTCAAATTTCGGCCGTGTCTCCAACTTAAATTTCGTCTGGTCTTCTTTTATCTCCACTGTAATTGGATTGTTTCCTCTCTCTGCTGTCCCTGTTTCCTCCATCTTCCTTTCCATCTCTTTAATCTTTTCTTCGAAGGCCGACATATCGGCAGCAACTTGGTTTTTTAACGAAGATATTCTATCGTCGAGGGCAGACATCTCAGAAGTTACTTTAGAGATTTCCAAAGAGATATTAGCAGAGACTTTGCTTTCCAGCGAAGAAATCTCGTTAGAAACTTTGTCTTCCAAAGAAGCGATGTCGCCGGAAACTTTGTTCTCTAATGATGCGATGTCACCAGAAATTTTGGCTACATCACCGGAAACTTTCGAAATCGACGAGAGGACAGCATCTTCAAATATATAAGTCTCTGGATCTAGTCCTTCTTCTAGCAAAGCGTTCTTTAGTCGTTGGACTAACTCAGCCTTTTTTCCGGTAGAAGCTAATTCTCTGTCTTCAAGATGTCTTCTTAAATTAGTCACTGTCAGCTCATAAATCGTAGCCATTTTTACAATTTATTTTATATTCACTTGTAATTTATTTTCGCAATTTATCTAAGTATTCCACTGTTCTGACACCATTTGTTGTGAATTTATTAAAAGGTTCAATATTTATAACACTTACGGATTTAATTTATTTCTTTATTTATATTAACTTATCTGACAATAATTTATTATATCCGTACGTAACAAATTCGCGAGCGCGGGTCTTGAGAATTGACTGTCCCTTCCAAATAAAGTTCCGTTATTATATACCAGTGCCGTTATCTCGAATAGTCTAAAACCTTCGATGGCGAAACGGTAAAGGCAAACTGGATTTCCCTCGCATCGGTTCTGGAAGGTCGCTCAGGTAAATCGAGGCCTCTCGTAAACTCTACAACATATTAGAATAAAAACATGTTTTAAAGGTTAAAACTATGACTCATATTTTTACGTAACAGCTGGTTGGCACGCTGGAAAAAACGTCACGGTGTTCATTTTTTAAGCGTGTACGGTGAAAAATTGTCAGCTAATCCAACTGCAGCAGACGAATGGAAAAATAAATTACAAGAATTAATTAAAAAGGAAGAATTACTGCCCGAACAGGTCTACAATATGGTTAAGACTGGACTAAACTTTAAGCGATTGCCTGATTTGCTGCCAGTAATGAGAAATCAGCTGCTGGATTCAAAATGAACAAAGAGAGAATTACTATTGCTGTTTGTTGTAATGATTCTGGAACTCATAAGGCCCCTTGCTCGTAATCGGAAAGGCTAAGAAACCTCAAGCATTCAAAAACGTTAACATTTCTTCACCCCCAGTATGCTATAAAAATCAAAGATCGGCCTGGATGGACGCGTACGTGTTTAAAGATTGGTTTATCAATGAATTTTGTCCTAGTGTAGCAAAATATTTAACAAGCTTAAAGTTACCAGTCAAGGCTATTTTGGTGTTGGATAATGCACCAACACATCCTGAAAAAATTCAGAGTGAAAAGGAGCCTGGAATAAAATGTATTTTTCTTCCACCAAATGTAACAAGTATCATCCAACCAATGGATCAAGGAGTGATCGAATGTCTTAAGAGGCGCTATAGGAAAAAACTACTTTCAGAAATCTTGGCTAAAATGGAGTTAAATAACAAAGGCCTAATCAATTCTTTAAAAGACATAAACACTAAAGACGTTATTTTGCTGGTGTCTAAAGCTTTTAATGAAATACAAAGTTCAACATTCGTAAAATCTTGGAGAAAAGCATGGTCTAACATGGAAAAAGTGATTGAATCCAGTTCTAATCCTGATGAAACCTGTTTGGAAGAGCCAGATGATATTGCATCTTTGATGAATGACTTGCAAAAACCTCAGACTCGAATGATATTCAACTGCAGGATTGTCAAGAATGAACTGTTGTAGCTGCTGATGACTTGACCAATGACAACTTGACAGATGAAGAAATCGTACAGGCTGTTATGCACGAAGATCAAGCAGACCAGGAGGTTGAAAATGAAGAAGGCAATACTATTGCGTCATGCTGATGCGAGAAATGCTTTACAACTGGCTTCACTGTACATTGAGCAACACAATATGTTATCAGCGGCAGATGTGTCATATATATATATATATATATATATATATATATATATATATATATATATATATATATATATATATATATATATATATATATACAGGGTGGTCCTTTAAGTAATTGTACAAAAAGAAACAGTAGATTCTACACTTTAAAATATTACGATTTAAGCCAAATTGCTTTAATAAAATGTTGATATTAACAAAGATACAGGGTGTTAAAGTGCAAAATTTAAATTTTATTTTTCGCTATAACTTTTATGTTTGTAAACATTTATGTATAAAAACTTACAACTGGGTACTTTTAAATATGAGAAATTTTAATTTGATGGACACTTTAATGTAACTGATAGAGGGCGCTACTTATGCCACATATCTGGTATAAATTTGCACTCAACTTTTTTGCTCTTTAGGTTACCTGTATTTGGTATAAAAAATATTAAAGATACATTATTTTAACAAAAAACAGGTATACTTGTTAATAACTTCAAAACTCAACAGTTTTCGAGATAATCGCATTTTAAAAATCAGCTGCATAATTCTGATCCAAGGCAATTACTCCAGGTAACGATGAAAAAATAAACAAAAACATTAATACTTCTGAATTTTGGTATAAAATACCTTTAATTAAAGTTAATAATTAACGAAATATTAAATAAAATAAATATATCAGCAGAATAATTATTAATAGGATATGACAAAATAACAGAATAATAGGATTTTACATCAAACATTTTACGTTTTATATTATTAAAGTCATAAGAAAAACATTTTGTTTACAAACCAAATTAAGAAATAGTTAAACTAAATAACAACTTTTTGTCAAAGTAAGTGTTCGATATGTCCACCATTTTCTTTAATTCATTTGTCAATATATTCCATAAAAGATCGTCTCATATTTCATCATTGGTTCTAAAGAAACTGCTTCAGTATTTATTTCTTCCCATAGTTGATTGCGAATGTTTATGGGATTCTTATAGACACGTTGTTTTAATGCGCCACATACACCAAAATCAAGCGGATTAAATTCGGGGCTACGTGGTGGCTATAATGTATACTGGATGAATATATTATTTTGGATACATATCCAAATCTTATGGTATAATATGAAACTACATCTTATTTGTCGCAGAAGTTAAATAATGTATTAAACTGTGATGTATCTCGTTCATTGGTTACTTATATACACACGGAATAACCTATTGATGACATTACTTATTTATATGATTACGTTACAGCTTACGAGTAACTATAATTACATCTCGAACAAATGGACTATTATGATTTACTAACGAACTAATATTATGCTGAAATAAATTGCCTGTGTGTTTACTCTATTTATAACAATATCGGTTATTAGGCAACGATGATGTTTTTGTAAAAATGCTGAGTCTTTCAGGTTGGATTTGTAGCAAAAGTATTATGAAACAGGACACATATGTGTTATTCAATACCTGTGCTCTAGTTTCTATTTGTCCTAATAAAAATGTTTTAAACAATTTACGTAGTGAACAATAAGTATTCTTTTCGGATTTTTTATGAATTAAATAATTATATCAATATCTCACCACATTGCCAAGGAATATGAGTACCACGACCAATCCAAAGTTCAGAAAAGTTGTATTTAAGTATGTTCTAACTGCTTTCTCTCTAGAATGTGGTGTATCATCTTGCATAAACCACATATTTTGGGTTGTTAGCATTTTACAATAGAGAAAAAGTAATACAACGCCATTATAGAAACTTAAGAAGCGATAGCAAAGGGAAATTGTAAACATGATGACGGCCAACGTCTGAATACGGACAAGGCACCTAAAGAAGAAGATGAAATATCTTTTCTCCAATAAGACATTTAGCACCCATAACAAAGCATTTTGTGATGTAACATTATCATCTTTGAGTTGTTTTAATAAGAATAAACTATGAATTATGCTTATCTACAGGTATTCAGTGCTTTACCGCACAAATATCAAGCTAAGAATTATTGTGCAGCTGACTTATAAAATGGATTTATCTCGAAAACTGTTGAATATTCAGGTTACTAACAAGTATACCTTTTCTTTGTAAAAATAATGTATCTTTAATATTGTTTAACACAAATAGAGCTAACTTAAAGAGCAAAAAAGTTCAGCGCAAATTTATGCCACACATGTGGCATATGTGGCGCCCTCTATTAGTTACAGTAAAGTAAGTGTAAAATTATAATTTATCCTACTCAAAAGCATTCAACTGTAAATTTTTGTCCAAAAATATTTACAAACGTAAAAGTTATAGCGAAAAATAAAATTTTAAATTTCCAATTTAACACCCTGTATCTTTCTTAATATCAATATTTTATTAAAGCAAGTTGGCTTAAATTCTAATATTTTAAAGTGTAGAATCTACGGTTTCTGTTTGTACAATTACTTAAGGACCACCCTGTATATATATATATATATATATATATATATATATATATATATATATATATATATATATATATATATATGTATATATAAATATATATAGTGAAAAAAATATGACCGTCAATTAAATTATACTCAGTGGGTGAATAGCAGAGGTTTGATTGGTCAATAATTGGCAAATGAAAGTCGTCAACTACTTCACTGATTTACTTGAATACGTTTCGCTTTTATTTTTAAAAGCATCAACAGTTCAAAAAACAATTTGTAGGTTTTTTAGATGTTATAAAAACTCTACGATAACTTAACATTAAAACTTAACTAACTAAACGAGAAAAAAGAAACAAAAAACGAGAAAAACTGTAAAAGAAGCACTATTGTCATTTAATTTTGACTGATGGCTTCATTTAAATGTTGGTTTAAGCTCTTTCAGGTTTCAAGGGTCAAACCACACTGTGTTTGTCCACGTTGTCAGTTATATATACTTATAGTATATATAACTGACAGTTAACATGACATAACTGACAGTTGTCAGTAAGTATCAGCATATCTCACAACCAAGAAAAAAAGACAAATAAGGAACAGTTGGCTTTCACCTTTTATGACTAGGATAGCTGCAGCTTCATTTGTGGATCAAGCACCTTAAAAAGATAAAAATAGTGTAACACAGTATCTAAAAGAAAAGTTTTTTAAGATATGAATGTATCTTACTTGTAAACTGAGAATAGAAAATGTATAAAATGAATACTTTGGTATTTAGTAAAGATTAATAATGTACAATAAGCTCATTGGTTATAGTATGCTATTGTTTATTTTTTAACAGACAATATTTATTAAAATACTTACTGATTGTCAATATGATGAGAGCAGAATGAAAAATAAATGTTACGTGTAGAGATACAGTGATCTGTAATAAAAACAGTGATATAGTGTCACCTGACAAAAATAAAAAAGAATGAATAAAAATATTAGGGGAATATTGAATAACTTACAATAATCAGTGAAGAAAAACATGAAAAATAATATATTTTAATTGAACAGTAGAATAAAAAGGAATAGTTACTATAAAATAAATAAAATATGATTCTATCTAAGAAAGAAAGGCAAAATTAGCAGTAGAATAATTTATTTTAATAATAATAATAACCATGTATTCAAAATGGTGTTAACACTATATACAGCAATACGAAAGTTTGCTGGAAATGCAGGAAAGTATCATAGAAAAAATTTAAAATCGAAATGCATTGTGAAATTCAACTAATGAATACAAGATGATAACATTTTACTTACAAAAAGTAGCAAACTTTAAAACTTATGTGTGATCTGTGTCCATCAACTATGTATAAAACTGGAAATGTGGTATTTCTTTCCTTTAGATAAGGCAACAAACTGTTTGTAACATATTCATAAAACACTTGCGATGTCATCCATCAACTTTTAGATCTGCCTAATGACCAGCTAGGATTTACATTTCTGCAGGTATCCTTTCATATGGTTAAATGATGCAAGGAGGTACCATATTTCCACAAACTGTAAATGTTACCATTACTGTAATACATTCCTTATCACTACCTCGAACCTGATACAGATCTTTAAATCCTTTGGGACCTATAACTAAAGAAGTTCCTGGGTTAGTTCGAAAACCTGATTCATCCCCATTGAGAATTCTGGAAGGATCTTTTAGCAGATCACCATTTCTAGTTTCTTCTATTATATAAGTTTCCAAGTACTGATGCCATTCACGAATTGCATGTTCAGTTACCAACCCTCTTGCTAAATCAAGAGCTTCAAGTTTACATAGTGAAATACTTGGATGTCCCTTAAAAAAAGAGATCTAGCCACTTTCTTCCAGGTCTTCCTTGAGTAATAGACTTGGTCATCGATCTTTTTTTATTACCTCTTGAACAGCATCAATTAGTTGTCTTGGTTCAACCGGTATTTCTTTTTTGGCCATTCCCTTCAACCAACAAACTAGTAGGTTTTCTTCCTGCAAAACGAGAAAAGGGTTACACACAAATCAATAGAAAATTCTATATAGAAATACATGTTTACTAAAAAGATAGACATACTTACATCTGAAGTTAGAATAGTTGGAGGACCCTTTCTAGCATCCAAAGATGTCTTTTCTTTTAATTTGTCCATAAATGTGGCATGGGAATGTTATACTTTCTCTCAGTTTTCCGTATTTTTGCTCCATCACGAACTTCATTAGTCAGTAGCATTAACCAAATTGTCTTTAGAATAATTTTTAGATATCTAAAATAAATAATTTGATTACTGTACCAATTTATGACAATCATTTTGCTCCAGTAGCCGACCACTGGTCGGTTATTGGACAGAAATTAGATTTACATATAAAAATTAAAGTCCCCTATTCGTACAACTAGCAACAGTCTATTTAACAAAACATCCGTGGATACAAACCCAGATCAGAAAGCAACCAGATGGTCGTCTAATGGAAAAGTTTTACAATGGTGAACCATAAAGCAACCACCATAAATTAATCACTTAGTTACAGATAATTAGAAAAATAAAAAGTTAATTCTATTTATTACACTTTTATAATGAGTAACATCACATTTCAACATTAAAAAAGTTAAAAAAACATTCAATGTAATTAGATAAAAATTGCTTACCTTCATGGACATCTAGTTGCACATTCATAGATTTAACTTATTGGCAGTGTTGCTGATACGCCAAAATTTCCACTTCCTTTAAACTTGCTTTGAATAAGTCAACAAAACTTCCCTACATACCTAAAGCCACGTAGTATATGTGGGGGTGCAATAATTTCTGAATGTTCTAAGATTTTCTTAGTTTAAATATTTGTTTGAAGACTGATTGGTAACTGGTGCATGGTCGGTTACTGGCGCATTTACCCTATAAATAAAATAAAATATTAATTATATATGAAACAAGATGAATTAAAATAAACAAAAAAGTACCTATAATTTGTCAAGCTCTTTTTATCCGATTTTAAAATGAAGCCAAGGAGACACCAAACATTTCTACATTGTTCCTATTTATAATGCTCAGTGTTCGCTTGATGGGTGAGTGCATACCATAATTTATATGGTGAAAAGATCTGGAGTGAAAACTTAATATGTTCCAGAAGATGGACTTCTGGAGGGAACATATTAAGTTAATAGATTTGAGAAGTTCAGGACAACAAATTAAACCATTTATTAATTTAAACACAAACACTATATCAGAGTTATCTCATTGGGTTTTTATTAAATGCATGTTGAGTGTTTTTAAAATATCTGTATAATCATGATTAATAATGCTTGTTTAATTTATATGCAAAATATCTTAAAAATTTGTTCTGCAATCTCTTCAATGTAGTAGAATGAACTTGGTGTTGTGGAGACCATACAAGAGATGCATATTCCACTTTAGATACAACCAAAGCATAATAAACTGTTCTTGAAGCCCAAACAGACAGGTTGCTAGTAATAAAGCCTAAAGATTTTAACAAATTAACTGTTACATCATTTATATGTTGTACAAAATGCAACTGTACATCAAATTTGACAAAAATGCCTTGAAGAAGTCAGTATAAACAGTATCCATTTGACTGTTATTCTCCAAGGCGTTTAATATTTTTTGTTCAAAGAGTACTCAATTTGTTACAGTTGATTTATTTCGAGAAAATCCATGTCGATTGTGTATTAGCTGCTCTTTAGAATAAAATTTTAATTGATTATGCATTAGTCTATCAAAAAAATTTTTTTATAGAAGATTGTTTACACACGCTTCGATAATTTGTTATGTCTTGTTTATTACCTGATTTAAAAATTGGGCAGATATAAGAATGCTTCGATAAAGTTGGGAAAACTGATGTCTTTAATGATAATTCAAAAAGAAGATGTAAAGAATTAGTTGGTGAATAAATACAATTCTTTAGAAAATAATCAGGAATACCATGTGGACTTAACTTATTAGGATGTGGGGAATAAACTGTTAAAAAAAAATTACTGAAACAGTTTGTAATATGTTGTCCAGTTGTTGCTATAACATTAACATGATACATACTATCTGTAAATCATTTGATGCTCTGTTACTATTTACAAACTGCCAAAAGTACTTAGGATTACTGCATAAACTATGGTTTACTTGATTCAGATAAGTGTTATAACATTGATTTGATAAATCTTTACACAATCTTCTGAGAAAATCACATAATCCAAATAATTTTTATAAGCAACTTTTTTCTGTACAACTAAGTAAATAATGTAAGTTGGCATTAAACCATTTTGGATAACTGTAAGTTCTAAATCTTTTCACTGATACAAACAATGATAATGACATATTATGTATGTTGTAAAATTTTGTTAGAGCATCTTCAAAATTTGACAAATTCAAATGTATCATTAAAAGATAGTTATTGATACTTTCATAGTCTTCATTTACAAAATCATGATAAAATTCAGTATATTCTAATGACTTATCTTGACATTGACATAAACTAATATTGTAAGTGTAACTTATGTGATGATAATTATTTTTAAAAATCGGATCTGAAGATTTTGCTACTTGTAACTCACAAACAAAGTCTAAAAACACATTTCTTTCATTTGGAATATTAATAATTTGAAAAAAATTCAAGAAACCATAAAACTCAGCTAAGTACAATGGTGTTAAACTTTGAAGACAATTCACCAGGACACATGATTCATAAAGCTTCAATAAGATTGAGATATAGCTTTGACTGATAAACAGTTTTGTTCATATATTCGTTCTATGGATTTTGGGGGAAATGTATACCCCTCCAATTATAAAATTTTCTTTACCATTTTATGATTATTTCAATGTAAATATGATGTTGCTTCTCTGGAATGTTGATGTCTTCCTCATTGGGGCCTGTTGTCTTATTGAAGAATATTGTTAAAGTTTGCTCCTTTTTTACCCTTTACCTCTTCTGTTAAAATACCTTCATAAATCATTATTAAAGGAAGTGTGTTATCTATTAATTCATCCTACATAAAGTAGTTTATACAACTTATGGGAATTCTTGATAGTATTATTATTATCTCTTGTAGGTCCATTTTTGCATTATTTTGATGTGTTTGATAGAAATTTTCTTTAATGAATGCTCCTTCATTGAAACCATCACAAAAAGTTTAATGCAGGTAAACATGTAGTTTCTGGCTTTTACTTAAATTATCTCCCTTAATTGCTTTGATTCAGAATCACTTACATGTACTTGATTATAGTTTTGATGATTAAACTTTTCATTTTCTACTACTAAATAGACAAGGAATTTAGTTTATCTGGGTCTGGACTGGGACTGGAATGACTTTTGATATATGTGAAGTCAGAAGTCAAGTATTTCATTTATACAATATATACAGTATACAACTGTATGTATTGTTATTATTTGTTTAGAGAGCCAATTATACGTCACGTCATTTCATTTTTTAGAGCACTCAACATAACCAAATACCAAATATATCTTTTTCTTCTTCTTCCTTTATTGGGTAATATCCCAGGGGATAATTTGCCCAGCTAATTCAGGGGGATATTCTTAACTTGCTCTAGACAATCGAATATCCCCATATAACACTAAATTGAAATTATTTTATATTGAATGAACACTATGTTGAAAATTCTTCTTGGGCCAAACAGTTAGTATAGGAAGGACAATACAACACAGGATAAAACTTTTCTCGCTACGGGGTATACTCCATTCGCTTAGCTCGGGCATATTTTGACAGATTCATTGTCGGAAACCTACAACACAACAATTCCTACTTCTCAGTACTTATAGCTCAAGTATCCTACTATTGCAGACTTCTTTCTTTAAAAAAAAAAAGAAGAATTATTCTAAATAGTGGAAGTGTATACTAAACCCATCAAATTTTGGGTAGTATATATTTAAAAAATATATTTTAGTTGTTATAATTTAACATAACTATTTATTATATAGTGCAGATAAATAAATATTGATTGTCGGTAATTCGCAAAGTTCTATTTTATTTACTATTTAGTTTGTTTACTATTAATATTGGCTATGAGTACGTGTGCTTGGTTGTATAGTAATTTCCAGCCACTTTTAGTCTGTCAAAAAGTAGCTAACTTCGCAAAAAAATAATTACTAAATTCACTAGACAGTTCGGACTGGGAATAGCGAACCGAGTATAGCAACCAAGCTGAACACATACTAGAAATGCTAACAACGGATGATAGTCAGAAAACCTAGAAAGTCTAAAAACAGAGAGGAATTTGTAAAATTATGTTATAGTAGAATCATTGTTTAAAAAAGAAACAATTTTAGTAACTTTTAGTTACCAAATAATATACAAACATTGCGGTTAATATTTGCATATTTTATACTCTTATTGAAAGTGGAAAGTTGCAAATCATTTTTAGGTGACCAACGATCTTCAATATGTAAGAAAAATATCAAGCGCCATCTAGTGCTTTTTGAAGAAAAGGGGCAGAGAATGTCACTGTTGGTACAGACGATTCCTGTTATTCCAAGATTCATTTAGAAAAACTACAGGCAGGTAAGTTTAAAAAACCTTTTTTTAATTTAATATAAATATCATTTATACAATATTGTTAAATGCTAAATATCAAATATGGTCTTACAAATTATCAAATTAAAAATTATCCTATTTCACACTCCTCCATGTTTATATTTCAATTATTTTGTTGTAACTCTTTGGTAAATATTGTATCTTTATATTTTTTACAAAACTAGAAATATATCTATTTCTACTTTTGTAATATCGATATAGTGTACATTTATTTAAAAAGTTGGATTATTGAGAGTAAGTAGGACCTACCTAATTAGAAATAATATATACATCATATTTGTTTTTGATGTAAATACATATATATTATAATGGAAGTTAACAGATGGTGCTGCAATAGTTGACAAATTTTAAAATGTAACAACCTGTTATACAACTTTCTATTTGTTTCTCTACCTATATAACTGAAAATGTATATTAAAATTGCATTGAGAAAGTTCGAAATCAAAGCATTAGGTTATGTTTATATATGTATAATTCATATTTACCCTATTGTTTACCAGCACTTGAAATCTATTGTCGCTGTTTTCTTTTCTTCAAACGTATCAGTATTCCCATTTTAATTTTTAAGCGCAGCTTCTATAGACATATTAAATGGGAGAAGAGACATACTGAAGTCATTCTTAATCGATTTGTGACATTAAGAGATTGTGAGAGTGCCAATTTTTTTTATTTATAGGGTGTTATCTCAATATATTTCTATAATAATCTGTAGCAGGTTAATAGTTGTCTATCAATGTTTAAGTCTTTTAAGGCTTCCGCCATCTTTGATATCGGAATAAATCTATCGGATAGATAGAAATAGATATATATTATTATCGTAGGTTTTCCACAAATGCCAAATGTAATTAATTCGTTTCCTGTACTTCTGCTATCTGTTGTAAAATAAATAGTTTGTCTGTATTCTGTGTCTGTGTCTATCTCGCATAAAACCACTTTAATTTTTAATTCTATAACCAATACTCTGTCTTATTTTAACATTAATTACTTTATTGGACAGTCGACTTATTATATTAATATTGATAACAATTTAGTAGCTCTTCTTTTGCCTTTCTTAAAAATAGAAATTAAGGGCACCGTTTGCGCTCTAGTTAAATCTGTATTTGTAGGCAGCAGTTTTGCGTTATGATATTCTGTTCTACAGACAGGTATAATGCCTTTAATAATTTGACAGGAATGGGGATCGGTCATTCTTCATTGTGGATATATGGTAGGTTCATAGTGTAGTTCCAACTTTCTCTATTGAAATTGGGTATCAATTTGCCACATTTTGTGGGGTTTTCCCCCCACTTTTTTGGCCGTTCTGTCAAATCGTGGATGTGTCCAGCTATCTGAGGCTGTTGCACTATGTAACCGCCCCAGTACACTTTTTTTAGTTTAGCCACTATTTCAAGAACGTTCGGTACTCGGATTTTTTTCGAATTTCTTTTTTTATGACTGTCTCTTTCTTAGACACTTCAAAGGCTAGTTATGTTGTTTGGAACTGTTTGCGGATCGTGTAACTATTTAGATATGCTATAAGATCATATCGAAATACTGGCCAAATACAGACTCAAACACTCTTCGTTTTAAAGTTACGGGAATTTTCTGATATTTAAGCATAATGTATCCTAGTTTGCAAAAAGCCGCCCTGTACTGCGCACTCATATATCCACTGCAGAACTTTCCAATTATTTTATGTCCAAGGTAGATTATATTCATATATTATGTTTTCCTGCATCGCTTTTATGGTTTTGTTAGATAGGTCACATATGCTGAAATTTTGTAGTTTTAATTTCTTCAATTTATTGTCATTGCTACTACAAACTAGATAAAGTGGAAAATGAGTTGATCTCTTTTTAGGCAATCCAAATTCAAAGCATAGCTAAAAAGGATCCATATCCGTAGGTTGTCAAAAAAACAATGACTGACAGAAGATCTAAAAAAGAGGTAAGTTATTAAAATATTTAGAAATGTATCTATTTAGTACCTATTACTTACAAAAAAATGCTGATTATTAAAGTACGTAACTTTTGTTGAGGAAAGTACCCAAAAGTGGACACCCATTTTATTTTGAATTTTTTTAAAATAGGTAAATTCTGAAATTCACGCTTTATGAGCATTCCATGTATACTTCGTTTAGTTTTCCATGACTTCAACTGATATTTTAAGAGTTTAGAGTTCCTTTTGTTATTAAAAAAAAATGATACAGCGAAATAAAACATAATCAAAGTTAGAAATATTATTTTAATTGAACCAAATTCAACAAAATCAAAGATATAATAGAAAACATTTAACTAAAATTTTAAAATTATTCGTCTATCAGCAAAAGTCACAGATGTATATACCTTTTTAGCCTCTGTGAAGTCTGTGTGGGCCTACAAACTGCACATGATGAACTTTGCCCACAATTTTCATTAGAAAATTTGCCGAGGTAAAAGATGCATTCCGCTTAATCATCATTAGGTTTTACAATTCTAGGAATTACTTTCATTACACCTGACTCTCCGCTCGAAATGCTAGCGTCTCCTTTACTACTGCTAGATAGATGATCATCTTCTTTCTTTAAATTAAGTTTTCTTTTTAACAGGTTCTTTCCTTTTCTCGAAGAGTTGCCTAATGCTTTCGAGGAGCTATTTCGAAGAGCTAATTTTTGGTGATAAGAGACATGGTGGTGGAGTCAACCCCAAAGATGTTGACGATTCGTCTACCTATGCTGCAGATGTCGATGGTTCGCCGTATCTCAACGGTTGTCTATCACCGGTTTCATACAAAGAAGATGATGGTTGTTTGTTCGCCTCTTCAATATATTCTGCATCTGATAACAAATGCCTGTTAAGGGAGTATATCCCCGACAGCCTAAATCTGTTGATTGTAATTTGATTTTTTTGTCATTTGACATAAGATCTCTCAAATAAGTCCATTATATCGTAAGCGTAGAGAACACGTTGATTTTGCCTTAGTCAAAGCCTGACTTCTTGGCTGTAGTAGGTTTTCAAAGGACTCATGAACGTCCTATCTAAAGGCTGCAATTTGTGTAAACAATGGGGAGGCAGTGATACTATGGTAACATGGGTTGCTCTAGCTACATAAATGACGTCAATATTGTGTGTATGGCTTGAGTGCTCATTCAAATGAGAAATAATGGCTTTTCTTCTGTAGGACGACACCAGTTTATGAAATGTTGAAAGTATTAGGTGAAAAGATAAAATTGCACCAAACCAGAAGGATGCACCGCAAATATCTTCCCAGGCGGTACACCTTTCTTCAATTGCTCACTCATATTTTTGCGCTAACTCATATTTAAAACACATCTTGATTTTTGTCGATAAAACACTTGAATCAAAAGATATCGAATTTTTACCGCCGAGCTGATACAAATTGTATTGAACATTGATTTCGCGCGCTTAACTGACATTCAAAATCGACGGTCGCTTCAAGCGTTTGTGAGAGAACGGTTCATTCTACACAAAACATAAACATTTTTGCTTAAAATAATAATTATCTCAGCTACATTTTTTTTAAAACATGCGTTTTTACCCCCTTACCCTTACACCCCTTAGGGAGGTTTTAGGAGAAAGCCTGTGGGTAAAAGTGTTAAACTTTTTGCATCTTTTTTGGGGCCCCAAAATTAATATTCTCGGCAAAATTCAGCTTGTTCGTATGATTTATAGAGGTTGAGTGGTGTTTGGGAAAGTATGTACTTACTATTTTTTTCTTATTTTTACATTTAATATTTTTCTGTTAAGGTACTGTAATGTTATCTAATTCAATACTGTATTCTAACGACTTTGGTAAAATATATTGCTTCCTGTAAAATTGTTAAACTGGCCATCTCATGTATTATGTTTTAAGTACGGAGAATTTGACTTCTCTTTTGTATTCTGTGTCACAAATGTGCACATAAGTGTACGGTTTCGTATTACGGTCTCAATTAACTTAAATTATTGCATTCAAAATCACAATACAATAGGGTGATTTATTGATGTACCCTCTTCCACCCAATGGCCAAAAGATTCTTTTCTGACCTGCAATCTCAAGACACTTCATCCCCAGACAGCGAACCAAACGGATCTAGTGTGTGATAGGTTTTCGCCATCAAGCGTCGGCGGGCGCCCCGACGCGGTACCAACGATATTCCACTGGCTAAGAATACGACTCCAATATTTCAAAGGGTAAGTCTATATTCTTTGTACAAACATCAATAATGAGTAAGACCAGTTAATTTCTTAATTTATTTACAGTTGTGTTTGCTATTTGTCGCTAATTTATTCACAAACAAAATATTATATTTTTACTTTATAATTATTTATCTAATATCATTTAACCAGCGACCTCTCAAGTTTTATACAAAACATTTGGTCCTTCGAGCCGGATGATAAATAATTTTTTTGACTTTGATTCAATTAATTTCATTGTGTTTCAATTAATTCATTTTAATTAATTGTTTTTTTTTCCTTTCAATTTAACTTTGATTCGGTCCTTCGGCATTATTTCTAAACTTAATTTACATAATTAAAAATTATATTTACACAGCAATTTTTTAATTTTTTTCTATTTTTATAATTCATAATTTCAGTAGGTTTATATATATTTTGATTAATATCATACAATAATTATACATATATATTACATTAACGATTTATTGTTTTACATATTTCCATTATTTTTGTGCTAATTTTTGTGAATTATTTTTGTTCTACTTGTACAATACTTTCCAACTCATTCTGTACGTCTTGTTTGTTAACTTAAACACATTTCTTTTGATTTTCTTTGTTACTATACCTTTCGTTACTTTCCTTTTTATCGATATTCTTACTTGTTTGCAATTGATTTTGTTTAAAACCGTTCACTTCTTTAAATCTAGATATTCTCTTCATGTTGATTTGTTAATTTATGTTTGCATTGTCCTCTCTTTCGTGCTTGTATCTTACAATGCTCAACAAAATGAACAAATCCAACTTTTCGCGCCATACTCGGCATTCTCTAGATTCAAGGAGGCCTATGAAACTCATTCAAGTATCAAAACCACACGCCTTCATTATTATTCATAGCCAGGGTAGATTTTCATAAATCTCACAACCTTGTTTCGATTGAATTTATTGTCTTCTACTCGCTTTCGATTATCGCTGTCTTATTTCAATATTTCGATCAAATCTCCGTTACTTGTGGTTTCATTAGTGCCACAAAGCACTCAAGGTAACTAATCAAGGTGTTAAATGTGTCTTGTGTTCCGGTTCTTATCAGTCATATAAATGTTTGTATTTTTTGTGACTAAACGGCTTCAAGAACTTTTCTCGTTGGTTAATCCACATAATTCTTGTGTACGTGGCCTGATTCCACCTCATTCGAAACGACGAATTGCACGGTTGGCGAATCACGGTCTCGCGTTTTGCTTCGTTTGTTAACCAACGCTCAAATTTATCTTGTTCCTTTAGACAATCACTTCTTCAAATACCAACATTTCTAATTTGCTTCACAAACACATTTAATGTCCTCGTCTATTTCGTGCTTTGTGTTCTGGTTCTCACCATTCATATAAATGTTCGTATTTTTTGGTACTAAATGGCTTCAAGAACTTTTCTCGTTGGTTAATCCATATAATTCTTGTGTACATGGCCTGATTCCACCTCATTCGAAACGACGAATTGCACGGTTGGCGAATCACGGTATCGCGTTTTGCTTCGTTTGTTAACCAACGTTCAAATTCATCTTGTTCCTTTAGACAACCACTTCTTCAAATACTAACATTTCTATTTTGCTACAAAACCACATTTAATGGCCTCGTCTATTTCTTTCCGCATAGTTGATACAGATCAAATATGTTTTCGCATCTTTCTTATAATTCGTATCCTGCTAGATACAGGCTCCAGAGCCAATTTTATTTCCGTGATCTACCAAATCACGCATTTTGGTAATCAGATCTTATAGACATACTCATAGGGGTTGAATTGGTTTTTCGTTTCGTAAATTTTGGTCAAAATTCTTGGCGAACCAAATCATCCTGTGGTCTTAGAAATCATTTTCAATTATGTTCTATAAGGGCGAGTCTCTACGACTTATTCTATATTTTATTTAACATCTTTCATTACTTCTATGTATAGAAACATAGATCTTTTCTACAAAGGTTTTGGGAAGTCGAAAACAGTAGGCACCTGTTAGTTTTGTCCCAACACGACGAAGCTCGTGAAGGATATTTCTAAGTTGTTAATTTTTAGAAAATTAACAGGCCGATTTTCTGTTATTCCACCGTTTTTACAACCCAATCCTCTTTATTTATCTTTTTCTCTTGTTTATATTTGCTACTTATTCCTTATTCTTATGCATATCTTCATTTTGTATGCTAGAGAATCGCTTCAGGAAACTTCCGAATCTCAAAGAGACATATGTTGCATTCATGGAAGATTTTGTTACTTCTCAACATATGATGCCGGTTTCTGAATCCGATTTTAAATCGATTATTTCTTATAACTCTGACACAGTTTTCAAAAAACAAATTTTTATATCGTTTCTTCTATCCAAAATTCGTACTAGCTTCGACGCCAATCTATATAACGTTCGAGGTGTGTCGCTAATCGACGCCTTTCATACCGGTCCTAAAAGGTCATCTCGTTCTTTACTTAATTTTCGAGTCTCGAGATATGCCCATTAAACAGCAAAGAGAGCTTCTTTAATCAACTTTGGTTGAATTTTTTTCTTACTCACTATCAGGCTCTCTTCGCTGATAATTGAACCTGTGCATTATTATATTGTTGTATTTGTAAAGGTACTTATTATTCATATTACTGCTTATTTTTATGTGTACACCACCATTTCATAATTGATGGTGTATTTTTATTACTTGTATGTACATTCAGCTACCGACATCATTGTGTTGTTGAATATATTGTTTTTGTTTTATGTATGTATTTTATTTGTCGACTCCTAACAATTTTCCTGATATAACCATAACTCTGAATATTTGCTTATTATATTAAATTATTATTATACCTTCGACCAGAAGAAAAATCAGGCCGATTAAGTTTCGTATGTAAGAAGATGGACGAAGTCCACCTAATATGCTTATTATTTGTTTATGTATTGTGTTGACCAACTTTATTTAATAATTAACTGTTAATATCTTTTCTTGGGTGTGGTCTCCGAACCTAAATATCTTTCCTTATCTCTTTTCTTTTCTAAGGTTTCTTAACTTTACCCTTAAACCCCAAAAAATTGAGTGGCGCCCTGTTTCTATCTTATCGTATCTTTGGTAATTTTACCCATCCATCTTTTTGTTTATATCTGTATCTTTTCTAATATCTCTTATCCTATCTTTACTTATTTCGTCCGTTGGACCCATTCCCGGTTCCAAAAGCTAGTTTCGAACTCACGACTCGCTCTCCACCAACCATCTGGCTGCCGTCCGCGGTGTCTCCACTGAAATCCATTGGTGACATTTCTAGCACCATCCAAAAAAGGTTTCCAAGGTTACAGTACTAATCTGGCAATATCTACCTCATATTCTTGAAGAGCCCCATCTTTCTTGTGTCTTCGATTTTTAAGCTGCGACAGATATACATGTTCCAAATGTTCGTGGCCTTATCGCATATTTAACCTCTTCTACAGTTGTTCGAAATCAACCATCTCCTCTACGGCTATGGTCTAAAGCACATCTAAGGCATCTCCTCGAAGAGCGATAGTCAGGTTTACAGCCTTTTCTTTTTCAGACCATCCATTCGCTCTTGCAGCTGATTCGAACTGTTTCATGTAGTTGTTCCATGACGATCTTCCGTCGAAAGTTGGGACTTTAACATGAACAGAACCTCCACTTGCTTCAAATTTCGGCCGTGTTTCCAACTTACATTTCGTCTCGTCTTCTTTTGTCTTTACTGTGATTGGATTGTTTCCTCTTTCTGCTGTCCCTGTTTCTTCCATCTTCCTTTCCATCTCTTTACATATCTTTTCTTTGAAGGCCAACATATCGGCAGCAACTTGTTTTTTTAACGAAGACATTCTATCGTCCAGGGCAGACATCTCAGAAGTGACTTTAGAGATGTTAGCAGAAACTTTGCTTTCCAGAGAAGAAATCTCGTTAGAAACTTTGTTTTCTAAAGAAGCGGTGTCGCCGGAAACTTTCGCAACTTTGTTCTCTAATTTCGAAATCGACGAGATGACAGCAGCATGTTTGACTTCAAATATATAAGTTTCCGGATCCAAACCTGCCGTTTCCAGTAGCCTTTGCGTTGTGGCTGTGCACGGGTCTTGTTTCTGAGGCATGTGATTATTGGTCTTACACTGGCTTTATAAATTCTTGATTTCATCTCAATGTCAATGTGTCTGTTTCGCCATATAGTGTTATTAAGGCATCCTGCCAGTCTATTTGCTTTTTGTACTTGATCTCTCACTTCTTTGTCCAGGTATCAATTTCTATTTGACATCTGGTTGGGTCTTTTCTGACTACTATTGTTTTAGTTTTCTGAGATGGGATTCTCATATTAAATTCTTTAGGTCTTATGTTCAATCTGTGGACCAGTTTTTGCAGACTTTTTTTATCTTGAGCTATCAATATTGCGTCGTCTCCGTAACAGAGTATTTTTATTTCTTTGTTTCCTATTCTGTATCCTCTTCCTTTGTTAACGCTTTTGATGATTTCATCCATGATCAAATTTAAAGAGTATTAGCTCAATGAATCCCCTTGTCTTATTTCGCTGCCTATTTCTATAGGTTCTGTAAGTTGTCCATCTATTCTGACTTCTATTTTGTTGTTTTGGTAGATGTTTTCGAGTTGTTATAATATTTAGGGGAACTTCTCTATTATACAGAAGATGGATTACATCTTTGAGTCTTATTTATCAAACGCTTTCTTTAGGTCAATCAGACACAGAAATGCTGGTCTATTATACTCCAGTTATTTCTCAGTAATTTGCTTTATAATGAATATTGCATCTGTACACGATGCTCCACTACGAAAACCATGTTGTCCATCTGCTAAGCTTATCCTCTGATTTATTAGCACTTGTAAAATTTTAGTTATAGCATAAAAATATGCCCTTTCTATTTAAAAAAATTATCGATGATGTCGCATCTGCTATGGTAGTGAGGGTAAAAGTTATTTTTTTTTTTTTTTCAAAAAGGTTAAAAAACAAAAATAAAAATCGACCTGTCAGAGCTTTAACTCTGAAAATAATTAAGTCATGAGATAATAGACCGTTTCCACATTTTATGAATGCACTGTGTAGTGGTGATCTATAGATGCCAATGTTTTTTCTCACAAAACGGAGTATTATATTTATTTTTCGCAAAATATTATGATAAAAGATACCCCAATAACATGTTTTTAAAGATATTAGTGAATTTTTTACAGTTTTTAATGATTCGGCGTTTAAAGGATTAAAAATATTTCCATTAAAAAATTGATGAATTCCTAGATGAGTCTTTTTGTAATATCTCACACTATACATTTCAACTGTCAAAACCGTCTATACAGTTGTGTCGAGTCTTAATTGGCATAGTAGTTTAATCTGTACCATATAAAAAGTTACTTATTTAACTGAAAATTAACGGATTTGTATCTTGAATTCTTGCTAATTACTATTGGTTTGCAGAAAGATGATGATCAGAAGAAAAATCTACCGACGCTTTCAGGATATAATACACGTAGCAAGCCACTAGCAAGATCAGTGTATTTTGATATAAAGGGTAAGTTGTTATATGAATAATTTAATTACTAATATATATATATATATATATATATTTATATATATATATATACATATATATATATATATATATATATATATATATATATATATATACATATATATATATACATATATATATATATATATATATATATATATATATATATATATATATATATATATATATATTTATTTACGGTAACAATTGACTTCCCACATGTAAAGTTGTAGGTTCAATTGGCTTCCGCTGGTCAATTGGCATCCGGTATTCGGATGCCAATTGACCTCTTCAAAATAATATCAGAAACGCATAGTGGATGATATTATAAGGCTCTTTACGCGATATGAACCCGGAATCCAATTGGACCGTTTTTTGATTCGTAAATAAATCGTAGTTCGAGGCAAAAAATAAGCAGCGCCACCATCGATTTGTGTATATTGAGTTGAAGCGATATTCATGTCGTTACAGCTTAGCGGTTCAATTGGCATCTACAGGATGTGATACGATTTTGGAAGCCAGTTAGTCACTTAGATTGTCTTAGATTCCAGGTTTATAAAGGTTCGAGTAACATCTGGTCGATTCGCGTTTGAGTTTAATTCTTAGAATGGATATTTTTTGTTTAGTTTTTGGATTTACAATATATTATTGGTTTTATCTTACTTTCTTGTTATCTGCAGTCTTTTATTCTTTTTGAAAGGTTTTATAACCTTATTTCTCAGCGCCATGTGTATAATTTTTTGAAGCACATTGCTAAAACGTTGTGTATTAAAAAGCATTTAATGTTAGGGATTGTAAATGCATTAAAAATGTTGTGAATTTTGAAAATGTGGTTTGGCGCTGTGTTAATAAGATTCTTTCGTTAAGATGCTTAGTTTTTATCTATCTCTGGTTATGCTTTGTCTTTTTTTCTGTGAAAATATTAACTAATATTATAAATGTGAGTGTAAGGTGTTTGTCGGCTTGTTTTTTTTTTCGCATTCCCTGTTTAACTTTTTAACCGATCATATTGATTATTTTTGCAATTTTGACAGGGACACAAATAAGCACAGATGATACATTTTATTAAAAAAAGTTGTATTTTCAAGGGATACTTCTCGGCAGAAGACGCCATCACAATCGAATCGAGGATAAAAGCTAGTATTTTATATGTAAATGAGAATGCAATCCACTCTCAACTGATCAACATTTAATATGTCATCACAGGTGTTCCGTGTGCAATGCTGCCAGGTCACCCATGTACAGCTTGGAACAACAAGAGCCATTTGCTGATCGGTTTAGGTCACCGAAACCCAACCAATTATGATTGGATCAACAGAAACAACTACTCCGTGGGCTAATACCCCTACCGGCATTGAATTATACTATTGATCCAATGGTCGCAGAACAACACAACCCATCAAGTGTGAAACGCCAAACAGCTGTTTCGGTCCGCCAGACCTTATCAGTGACGCTTGGCTTCTCCATTGGAAAGTTGTCCGTTCTGCTTAAGGGGACAAGGTCCTCTGAATCTCAAATGTAAATGAGAATGCAATCCATTCTTAACTGATCAACATTTAATATGTCATCACCGGTGTTCCGTGTGCAATGCTGCCAGGTCACCCATGTACAACTTGGAACAACAAGAGCCCTTTGCTGATCGGTTTAGGTCACCGAAACCCAACCAATTATGTTTGGATCAACAAAAACCACTACTCCGAGGGGTAATACACCTACTGGCATTGAATTATACTATTGATCCAATGGTCGCAGATCAACACAACCCATCAAGTGTGAAACGCCAAACAGCAGTTTCGGTCCGCCAGACCTCATCAGTGACGCTTGGCTTCTCCATTGGAAAGTTGTCCGTTCTGTTTAAGGGGACAAGGTCCTCTGAATCTCAAATGTAAATGAGAATGCAATCCACTCTTAACTGATCACATAGGTGACCTAGCAGCATTGCACACGGAACACCTGTGATGACATATTAAATGTTGATCAGTTAAGAGTGGATTGCATTCTCATCTACATTTGAGATTCAGAGGACCTTGTACCCTTAAGCAGAGCGAACAACTTTCCAATGGAGAAGCCAAGCGTCACTGATGAGGTCTGGCGGACCGAAACAGCTGTTTGGCGTTTCACACTTGATGGGTTGTGTTGTTCTGCGACTATAGGATCAATAGTATAATTCAATGCCGGTAGGGGTATTAGCCCTCGGAGTAGTTGTTTCTGTTGATCCAAACATAACTAGTATTTTATAGTATAGCAAAGTAATACATTTTCGGGTAGATCAGATATGTAGGATTTAGTGCTCGCTCTTCTACCTATATTTTATTAAAGTGTCTTATGAAATTTCAATTTCTGGATCATTTTTTGTCTTTAACTGGGATATTATTACTCTCCTGCCTTCTACTATTCTTTGCTTTTCTCACCACTCCTGCTGATATCTCTATATTTGTGTTTCGTTTATTTATTCGTTCATAGTTTGTTATTAATTTTGCCTCACATATATTTGCGTCTTAATAATTTTAATAATATAGAAATCTTATTACCTGAATAAAGGAATCATGTTTTGTTCAAATAAATTTAATAAATTAAAACCATTTCTACATACCATTTTGAAGATAATCATAACAACTTGAAAACACTACAACAAATGAAATGGAATAAGTAGTTGTTCCACATCTCTAACGTAAGGATATGAAGAAAAATTGATTCTTAATATCGTATGTATTTTTCACCAGCGCGAATTAGTGCTTGAAATCTACGTGGCATGCTGCGTATAAGCCTGTCGATATCTTGTTGAGGTACCTATATTTTCCCATTCTTCGATTAGAGTTTCTTTTAGTTGTTGAAGGATTTGAGGTGGATGTGGGCGCCTCGGGACACATCTATCTAACATATCCCAAAGATGTTCAATTAGTATAAGCGAATAAATGCAATACACTCTTAACTGCTCAACACATCAAGGTGTTATAGCAGGTGTTCCGCGTGCAATGCTGCCATGTTCACTATTGGAGTCACTGGAGTAGTTGTTGCTATTGATCCAAAAAGTTAAGCTTTGCTTGGGTTTTCGGTAACCTTAACCGAGAGCAAATGACTCTTGTTTTCCACGCTGTACATGTGAACATGGCAGCATTGTACGCGGAACACCTGCTATAACACCTTGATATGTTGAGCAGTTAAGAGTGTATTGCAATTTTTCGCTTATATTTTATAGTCAGAGGACACAGTCCCCAAAGCAGAACGGACAACTTTCCAATGGTGAACCCAAACGTCACTAATGATAGTCTGGGTGGACCGAAACAGCTGTCTAGTGTTTCACACTTGGTGAGTTGTGTTGTTCTGCAACCATTTGGATCAATAGTGTAATTCAACACCGGGAGAGGCATTAGCCATCGGAGTAGTTGTTGCTATTGATCCAAAAAGTTAAGCTATGTTCAATTAGATTTAGATCGAGACTCAGGGGTGGCCAATCCATGGTTTGAATCCCGTGCTGCTGAAGGAAGTTCTTGGGTTTGATTTCCTTTTACGACCCTGTCCAATGTGTCTTTTATATCGACCGGTTTCTACATATCGATTCCAAGCATGATGGATGACGGAAGAACTGACGATAAAATTCCTTGCCACCTGTCGAATACTGGTACCATTTTCATTAGTAACAACAAGAACGATTTCTTGCTTATTTGTATATCATTCTGTCATCTCTCATTTTGAAAAACTAGTGTGAAACTTAACAATTTATGATGAAATGTAAAATTTCTAGAATAAAACAACTGAAAACTTTTGTTTTCTGTACTTCCACAAAATTTATTTAGTAATTGTCACTACAGCTGTTTCGGCAACTTGCCTTTCTTAAGTGATGGTTAACCTACTGTGCGTTCAGGTTATATAGTTTCACTGAACAGGTTGAGGAGGGGGGGAGTTGTTAGTCTCAAGTTCGTCATTCAGAATTGGTGTCTTTTAATTTTCATAGATTCTAATAAAGATAGCTTAAGGCTTTTATTTTGGACGTGAAGAATTTGAAATTGGTCGTTAAAAGAATGATTATGATCTAGAAGGTGAAGTGCATATGTGGATTCTGTTTTCCTATTATTGAAAGCCCTTTTATGTTCTGTTATACGTTTGTTGAAGGCTCTACCGGTTTGACCGATGTAAGCTTTTGGACAGTCTCCACAGGTGAGTTTATAAACCCCAGTGTGTAAGTGCATGTTTTTCGTTTGGCTCTTGTTGTTCTTAATATATTTAAATGCTGGTGTTATTCTTTTCTTTTGATCTGTCTGGCTATTTTAGTTAATATATTACCTGTATATGACGTGATCGAGCAATATATTGTATTGGGCTTTTTCTCTTGTGGTGGGAAGATTGATTTAAGGGCTTTCTTGAGTAGTTTTTGCTGTAACATTTTGTTTATTATGTGTTCGTTGTATCCAATATTTATTCCTATAAGTTTAATGATATTCAATTCTACTTCGAAGTTATTATTTGACATTGGGATTTCTGTCAATCTGTGGAACATACTATAGTAGGCTGCTAATTTATGTTGTGCAGGATGGGATGAAGTACTGTGTATGGTTGTGTCAGTATGTATAGGTTTATGAAATACAGAGAACTCGTGTTTGTTTTCAATTCTTATAATTTTTAAGTCTAGAAAATTTATTGACTGGTTTTGTTTTATTTCTCTTGTAAATTTAATATTACTATGGATTGAATTAACGTATGATAAGATTTGGCCAAATTCATGAAACATAAAATAATGCAATGTCAAAACATGTAGCATGTTATTAATTATTCATACTTTATAGTACATTCTTAACTTTTGTTAAAGGTATTTCATACCGAAATTAAGAAGTATTCATGGTTTAGCCTATTTCTCCTTCGTGGCTATGAGTAATTGCATTAAATCAGAGTTGTGCAGCTGATTTGTAAAATGGGATTATTTCGTAAACTGTTAAGTTTTAAAGTTATTAACAATTATACCTTTTTTACAACCTTACAACCACAGTTGTAAGAAGTCAGATACCAAAAAATAAAGGAGAAAGTTATGTGCACTTTGCGTTCGGCAATAATGTGCCTGTTGTCTTAAACATCTTCACTTGCAAAAATTTTCACAGTGAGTGTTATCAAATGGTCGTATACTCTTATAAGTACTTTTGTTTGCTTTCTAAGTATTTTTCATGGACTTTGAATTTGCTAAAATATTGGAAAGTGTCATAGAAAATGCAAATCGAAGCGAAATACGAACAAGAACGAGAAAATACAGCCCATATAGCCCATAATGCGACGTAACAGCCCAAGACATGAAGTTACAATCATTGTAACATTTAATTTTAACATTTAATCCTACTATACCAGAATTTCTTTAGTAATACCAAATAATTCATTACAACAGAGCTCTTTTACTCAGGGAATAATCAGATTAGAAGTTGTTAAAAGACGATAAAACATTTTTAAATTACTGAGCTTAAAAAATGTAAAATAAAAGTATTTAGCAAATTAAATCAAATTTGAAGCTGTCATAATTTTAAAAGAAAAATATTCAATCTCGAAAAAAGCAATAACTACCTGCCTACAATTTATAGATAAAGAGTTATATACTCTAACAAGTTAAATTTTTAAACATCCGTTTCGACAACAAAATATTACAATGACTGAACAGATGAATTGACTCAGGTAGAATTCCACCGAAACCTTTAGGTATTATTGTCGACTTGAGTCATAAACCAATGGATGCTAAAGGTCCAAAGCCAATCGATGCCAAAGAAACCGCAACAGCGATTGATGCCAATTGGTACCGCAACAGAATTCGCTGTATATTGTGGCCCGTGAATATTCACGGATGCCAAATGGGAATACTTTTCGTCCAGAAGTCAATTGGTACTACAAAGAAATATATATATATATATATATATATATATATATATATATATATATATATATATATATATATATATATATATATATATATATATATATATATATATAAATACAAAACTCAAATATTTGGGTGTTCAGCGGAAGATAGGACAAAGAAGTACTCTTTTTAGTAAACCAAGCTTTCGCAAATCTTTATTTGCATCATCAGGGTGCTACAATAAACAAAATTAGTACAAAATACAGAAAAAGAATTATTTTGCATCTTACACTAATTGAGGTTAGTTGTCGTGATGTTTATCAAATGAAATGACCAACTCATTTGACCCCTACAAATGATGGCGAAAACTATCCAAAATTGTTTTTAAAAAAAAGGTTCTTTAACAAATACATATTTAAAACACTTTAAAACACATATACATGAACACTTAAATTAAATTATGTTAAAATAATTACAGAACATTAAAGGTATTACCTTTACATTGTTATCATTAAGATCTAACGTTCTATCGTTTTAAGTTGGCAGTAACGAATTCACAACCAATTCTTTTGTTTCTAATAAGAATGTTTATAACCTAAATTTTATTTTATGACATGTTCTGTAATTATTTTAACATAATTTTATTTAAGTGTTCATGTATATGTGTTTTAAAGTGTTTTAAATATGTATTTGTTAAAGAACGTTTTTTTAAAAAACAATTTTGGATAGTTTTCGCCATCATTTGTAGGGGTCAAATGAGTTGCTCATTTCATTTGATAAACATCACGACAACTAACCTCAATTAGTGTAAGATGAAAAATAATTCTTTTTCTGTATTTTGTACTAATTTTGTTTCTTGTAGCACCCTGATGATGCAAATAAAGATTTGCGAAAGCTTGGTTTACTAAAAAAGAGTACTTCTTTGCCCTATCTTCCGCTGCACACCCAAATATTTGAGTTTTGTATTCTATTTGATCAGCGTTGATGACAAGCGTTTATCGCTTTTTCACTATATATATATATATATATATATATATATATATATATATATATATATATATATATATATATATATTAATATATTAAGCTTTTTCTGATGTTTGAAACGTTCTAAACGTTTGGCATTCTTTTCTTCAGGTAGCTGAAGCTTCCTCCAAAGATGTGTTAGTTGCTGCTCTGGAAACCTCAGAGTCTTCTAACATAATTGCAACAAATTGGTCGCATTGGTCCTTTAGTGATACTTTTCCAAGTTAAAATTCTCCTATCCTAACTTAGCTGCACTGTACTGATGATGATTAAATAGTCAGAAATACGTATTTACGGTTGCCTTTCATCCTTTATGAATTTGAAATCTATTAAAAAATTAAATTTAACACATTGGTTGCCACAAGGATGACCGGCGATCTTAACTAACAGACTACAATTATGCCATTAGGATCACCGGTGGTATTTGTGCGTATTTAACTTTCAGAATTATTATAACGGTCGGCACTGTGAGGGTGCTCAAATAGTTTTACTGTGGCACACTAGAAACCCATAGCTTGCTTATGTTCTTTTGTTAGGCGCGATAATGTCGTAAATAGTTTGTAACGACAGTTGAGAAAGGCGTTGTAGAATTGATTAGTAGCATTCATTATCAAGTTTTTCTACGGAATTAGCAGTTTTTTTGGTGAATTTAAAATTATTTAAAGTAAGTATATGTAGTTTATTGGTTTTAAAATCTTGTTGCTAGATTATTTGTAAGGATAAACAAAATATTACAGTATTTACTTTACATAACCTCAAATGTTTTTGCTTACATTTAATTAATTAAAAATAGTGCTAGTAAAGTACTTTTGTTAATTGGAATTTGTCTTTCAGATCATGGATAATTTACTAAATACAAGTAAAACGCAGCGTATGTCAAATAAAAGGACAGAGGCGGAGTTGCTCCAATTGTTAGAGGGGGAGGATTTTGATGAATTTTTGTTATCAGGTTCAGAATACAATCCGAGTGACTAAGAAAAATCTGATAAAGAACGTGAATGTAACAGTGATTCAAGCTTATTGGATGAAAATGCGCAACAATTGGTAGAATCTAACGACCAGCAAAATAATGACCATGAATGATACGAAGTTGACTGTACTCATTTATGTCTCGAGATACAGTTTCCTGGTAATGAATAGTATGTCTATGATGATAGTTATCCACAAAATAGAACCGAACTAACTTCTTTTCATGTATACAGGAAACTGACCGATGATGAAATTTTACAACTTATTGTAGAGGAGACTAATAGAAATGCTGGGCAAGTAAAAAATGCACAACGTTATAACAGATCATCCAGAATTCATGCATGGAAACCTACCAATAAAGAAGAAATTTTAAAATTTTTGTGTTGTATTATGTATATGGGAATTGTCAAGCTTCCCAAAATTGCTGATTATTGGAGTAAGTCACTGAATAGTAATTGTAGGAAATATGAAAACGAATTGGTAAATTTAAGATTGAATTTTAAATAATATGGTTCAACAAGTTATGCACAAAATTGCTTACCTTAAATTGGTGTTCTTTAGGATTTGGTTAATTATGCAGACCCAAATGTGATTACTCAATTTATCACTGCTCAAATCACTTCAATGGATTCCTTCTATGAAATTCCTGTTGGACGCGAGACGGTACCGCCAGATACGTAAGGTCCCGAATTCTTAACTGTTTTCGTTGACGGTTGGAAGCGAAGTCGTACATTGTCGGTTAAAATCTACTCATTGGAGCATGCCCATTTGGATATATGAGCGATTGTGTGAGTGGAAGTAAAATCATATTATATCGCGCTTTTGAATGAAATGCGACCAATAAGCACATAAGGTTATTCTGCATCATTTCAAGGAAATATAATTATTAAAGATCTAAAGCTTATTCTACCCGAAATAAATTAAATATTATAATAATATTCAATATTAAATAAAGAAATAAGGATTCCCGAACAGTCACCATTCTATAATTTTACTTTTATTTCTTCTGTATTGACCAGAAATAGATTTCAGCTTCTTTTGAGATTCTTACGTTTTGCTAATAACACGGCTGCTTTACCAAACGATCATTGCTATAAAATTAAAAAAATTATTTGAAATGACACCATTACGTTTTGATCAACAATGTAATCCTGGCTCAATACTAGCTGTTGGTGAAAGTATGATTCGCTTTCGAGAAATACTACTTTTCAAACAATATATACGTTCAACGTGCCACCGCCATGGCTTGAAACTTTTTAAATTATGTAATCCTGCAGGTTATACTCTAAAAATGATTATGTATACCGCCAAAATGGCTAATAAAGGGCAGGATTTATCGGGAAAAATTGTACTAGATTCAGCAGACTATCCACAAAAAAAAAGAGTTGTAATAACTGATAATTACTACACGTCTGTGCCTTTAGCAAAACAAGTATTAGATGCTAATAGACACTCATTAGGGACACTACGTAAAACGTAAAGGAGAGATAATTGGAAAGGAACATTGCGATGGCATTGTAATAGGCAAATGGCACGATAAACGTGATGTCCTCTTCTGGACGACCAGACATGGAATCGACATGAAAGAGACAGGTTAACATAAGAAAGATGATGTAGCTATAATTAAACCTGAAGCAATAATTATAGACTACAACAAAGGAAAAGATGGTGTTGACGTCTCAAATCAACTCGCAAGGTATTTCTCACCTCTGAGAAAAACTGTTCGCTGGTACCATAAAGCTGCAATTGAAGTTTTATTGAATACGGATGTCATCCATAGTTTAATAATATATAATTCCTTCAACACACCAAAACGGCAAGTTATCTCATTTCGGGACAGGCTAATCTTTAATTTAGTCAATTGCAGTCCGATGCCTGAACCTATTACTACTATACAGCATATGCTTGTTACATTTGACGCCAAAACTACAAACAATAGGAAGAAGACAAAACATTGTAACCAATGTTACACTGAAACAGTTGCAACAAAAGGCAGTAAAGAAGTTCAAAAGAAACCCAAACTTGTTTCTACATTTTGTAATGTTTGCGAAAAATTTTACTGTGTGACATATTTCACTAAAAAGCATTAAGTTGTTAACGATCACGGGTGATACTAGTGGCACATACGTGTGTAATATGTTACTGCAGTGCCATTAGGATCACCCGTGATCTTGCTATTATTTTCAAAATCATTTGTAAGAATGTAAAATTACTTTGTATTATTAACCATTTGTGTGAATAAATATTGTTTTGTAAGCATTTTTCACTTTGGCGCTTGAGGAACTTACCTAACACTTTTATGGTGGCAGTCAATGTGTTAATTTTTAATTTTAGTTAATTTCAATATAATTAACAAAAAACATTTATTTATTGAGTTTTAAGTCATATCTCTGGATCCTTTTAATTACAGTTGCCAAATTGTTTATTAGATGTTATTATGTTTTAGGGTTCTTTTTTGAGTTCAGAAATATCTTTTTAAAAAAAGAAATTCTTATAAATTAATTTTTTTATCTGTTTCGTTTCAAATTTTATATCTCTGAAATGTTGTTCTCAAAACACTCGGTTGTGAAATGTCGCTAATATTCTGCAGTGTTCCTTATTTTTTTCATCAAAAACGCTGTAGCTAAACTCCTTCCTTTAGTATACTTACACGTACTCTAGCTCAAACGTCCTAACGATCCTTTCGATCTCCTTCCCCTACCATAAATCTCCTTGTAATACTGCAAAACTCAAACTGCAACTTCTGACAATCAGCATTCATAGATCAGAGCTGCTACCATTTTTTTAACTCTTCACAACTTAACCATTCATAAACTCCGGCACTCAATCAGGATTCGATGTTCTTCTTTCTAAGGTAAGTAACAGATAACCCAACCTTGTCTGCTTTCCAAATCGATCATCATCCAAAATCTCCTTCCACTCTTTCTTTTTATCCAATCATCTTTCCGTATTTTAACACAAACCGAACTTTCCAATTTCTCAAGAAATCACTCAACTACGCCTAATTAGCTCATAAATCAATGCTATGAATTGTACAAAAACCGGGAGATATGTAGAGGCAATATGGAGATTTCAAATTTGATGCTTGAAATGTTGTCAGATTTCCCATTTTTCTGATATAAATAGTAACTGTGGATTTTTAAATACCCACTTTTATTGAAATCTCCACTTCAATACCACAAGTTGACTTTTCTTAAAATGTAAAGTTTTAAAAGAAGAGTCATTCTCAACTTATTTAAGCAATTATACCAAATTTTCTCTTATGTCTAATTATTTGGACGTTTGTTAATTTTTTACACTGTTTCCCTTTCGCTGTAATTTTTCGTCCCTTTGGTGGTGACTCACCCTGAATATATATACAGGGTGTTTCGTTGGAAAAGTAACATACGTTAACTATAAAAAGGGAACAATTAGGCGATATCAAAACCCCCATACGTAATGGGTCTTACTTCATCAATAACAAAGATACTGGATGTTTTATCTATTTAGCCAACTTCTTTATTAATTCACAATTTTTAACCACACTTTATATTTTCTTTATATTTTGCACGCGAGTATTAAGGTATCCAATCGATTAAACTCAATTTGTCTGTCCATTTAAAACGTCACTTTCTTGGACACAAGAGAAATTTGCACCTATGTCCACACGAAAATTATTATTATAAAAGTTGTTAACTCTTAAATCAGAATTCATATTAGGAATACAATTTATAAAGTATTCATTCATTGCAGAAATATCACTTAAATTTCCTGATAGTTGCGTAGTATTTTTAGTATCTCTACCAAGACCTATCATTTTTAAGGAATCCTTAAGATCTCTCCCGTTTCTATTATCCAATTTGTTTGAATAGAAGGCTTTTTTCTCTTCTGGCAGCTAAAGTAAACCTATTTCTAATCGTTTTGTATTTCTCCCAAGTTTGCATCTTTTTATATTTTTTGTACGTACTCAGTACTTTGTCCCTTTCTCTTTTCATAATTATGAACTATTTTTATAAGTCTAATTTATTAACTTTATTTATTATAAAATGTTATAAAATGTATTATAATAAACACTTAGTTTATTAAAGTCTTTATTTAATTTATATATACAATATTACAATTATCACTAAAAACTAGAACACAACTACTTTAATTTATATTATTTATTTACAATATTTATTTTCAGACTATTTACACTAATCTATTTTCGCGTTACAATTCGACGACTCGATATCATTATTCAGACTAACCGTTTTCAATAAAAAGATCCTCTTTTCGCCTGTGGTAATCGTCGAGCTGTTTGACGAATTGACTTAGCATTATCAGTATCAATTTTATGATTAACAACGGCAGTTCTTCCTGTCTTTCCTCCTTTAGGTACGAAAATATCACGATACTGCCGAAGAAATTTTCTTAATTTCCTTTTTTCCATCTGATTTAGAGACTGTCTAGCAACTGCAACCATTTGGTCGAATTTGTTGTTGCAATTATCGGATGTTGTCGTCGGACGGATTATGGATGTTACAGGTACACAAGTTCCTACTTTTTTCTCTTTCTTGATGGTCACTGGGTAGTTATTGACATTGATAAATCTCACAGGTATTTTTTTAGCCGAAGTCACCAATTCCTTTCCAATTATGTCTCCTCGGCCAACCTCGTCGTCATGGTTCCAAGGCTCATAACAGGTGTCCCTTCGCACAATTCCCTGTAACCGCGCTACTATGATCGTTTTACTTCTCGCAGAAACGACTGTATCTTCTTTAACGGCTGCTTGCACAGTGTTGTCATCATGTCATCAAAATCAAAATACCTCCTCGTTACCAGCTTTGATTACCTTATTCTTAAAATCCAATTGGAATCCATGCATATTCATTACGTCCATTCCTAATATAACATCCTCTTCGACGTCAGCAACTATAACAGTATGGACGAACTTTTCTGCACCAATTCCTAATTGTACCTGGATTTCTCCATGAATGTTGGCATTTTCGGCTGTAGCGGTCCGAAGGCGCAACCTCGTTGGTAACAGTTTCTTACGGCTGTTTATAACTGTCGGGCGTATAATGGTTCTGGTCGCTCCGGTATCCACCAACAACGTATGCTTTTTACCATTTATTTCTCCATCTACATATACACTATCTTCACGACATTTCAAAGAAGCTATTAGTATGAGAGGGTCTTTGGAAAAGTTCCGGGTCGAAGGTGCACCCCTAAGGCCGACCCGTTCTAGTTTTCCTGATGGTGAGTTTCTTAATTTGCGTCGTAACTATGGTGCTTACATGAACTTCGTACGTGTCCTATTTCTCCACAATTCCAGCATCTTATGGTCTTCATTCTCTTGTATGTAATACTTTTCATCATATTAACGAGCTGTTGTCAAGTTTATTTTCATTTCTTTCCTCTTTTACAGTCCTAACTTTACTGTACCCTCCAGAGCCTTGCGTAGCTGACTCTTATTCGAGGGCGGCGGATAAGAGATCAACCAGCGAATTGAGACGAGCTAATCGCAGTGTTCTGTGCATTTCGTGATCACAAAGACCATCAATAAACGTTTGAACGGCCAACTTTTCCATCATGCCTTCGGGAGCTGTTGGATAAGCATATCGCACTAATCTGGCAATATCTACCTCATATTCTTGAAGAGCCTCATCTCTCTTTTGTGTTCGATCTTTAAGCTGCGACTGATATACATGCTCCAAATGTTCGTGGCCATATCGAATATTTAACCTCTTTTTAAGTTGTTCGAAACCGTCCGTCTCCTCTACGGCTATGGTCTGAAGCACATGTAAGGCATCTCCTCGAAGAGCGGTAGTCAGGTTTACAGCATTTTCTTTTTCAGACCATCCATTCGCCATTGCAGCTGATTCGAACTGTTTCATGTAGTTGTTCTATGACGATCTTCCGTCGAAAGTTTGGACTTTAACATGAACAGAACCTCCACTTCCTTCAAATTTCGGCCGTGTTTCCAACTTACATTTCGTCTCGTCTTCCTTTGTCTCTACTGTAATTGGATTGTATCCTCTCTCTGCTGTGTCTGTTTCCTCCATCTTCCTTTCCATCTCTTTCATATTTTCTTCGATGGCCAACATATCGGCAGCAACTTGGTTTTTTAACGAAGATATTCTATCGTCGAGGGCAGACATCTCAGAACTGACTTTAGAGATGTTAGCAGAAACTTTGCTTTCCAGAGAAGAAATCTCGTTAGAAACTTTGTTTTCTAAAGAAGCGATGTCGCCGGAAACTTTCGAAATATCGCCAGAAACTTTCGAAATCGATGAGATGACTGCAGCAGATTTGTCTTCAAATATATAAGTTTCCGGATCCAAACCCTCTTGCTCCAAAGCGTTCGTTAGTCGTTGGACTAAATCAGCCTTTTTTCTGGTAGAAGCTAATCTAGAAGCTTTCCATGTCGGTGTCGTGGTTCTGTATCTCTTCGAAATCTCGTTCCAAACCAGCATGGTCATCGTCAGGTTCAACTTCTGGCGCAGAATCAGAGAGAAATTCCACATAAAGCTTTTCAAGATATGCTTGTTGCTTTTCAAAACTCATATTCAAAAAATCTGTAAAAAAAATAAGTTTATATCAACCAAATATACAAAAAACCTAATCAGTAGATCCCTCCCAATTATAAATTACATAAGTATTTTTTATTTACTCCAGAAATAAAATATTTTAAAATTGAATCTTATCTGAAGATTTGTGACAACTTGTATAACGTGCGGACTCACGTTCCGCAATTCAATAAGCAGCAGAACTAAATGCACTAGACAACTCTCACAATTGTACTGAGTAGAGTATCCCCTGGCTTGAAGCTAGCGAGCACGCCACTACCGAAATAAATTCAATCAAATAATTTATCGTCAGAAATCGACAAATAATTCGACAAGCGGACTCATAGTCCACACGTTAACTCTGAAAGGTTAATTAAATTAGGAATATTATTTTCCATATTAACGTTTTGTCTTTCATTACGTCCGTGTAGTCTTGCGGTTATGGCAAAGTCCGAAATAGTTTTTCCGTTTAGATCCAAGAAAACAAAAGAACCACCTGAAGACACAGAAATTGTTATGTTCCTCCTTTTTTGTTTGTGTAAATACATTGTGATAACAAAAAAACTATTTGTGTATGTAAATCCGAAGACGTGACGAGTAAAAAGCTATTGATATCAACGGTCGATATGTGGTGTTTTAGTTGTGTTCTTTATTATCTTTATAAATTATTCTTTTAGTAGGATTTAAAACATTTATATATTATCAAAAAACGGTAACTTACATAGAAATATAACCTAAGTACTCGTATAAAATGATTTGATTTGTTACATTATAAATTGGTAAAATAAAATGTTGCCCTCCTATATGACGCAAACATAAAATATATTATTTTCTTGTAAACATTTCAAACCAAAAAAATCTTTATTTCAGTTCATTGCGGACATTGCGTTGGCGATCTTTCACTTATGTGTCACTTGAGTCTTCTTGTTCTTGTAACCTTGAGTGACATGATGTGCACACTGCACATGTTTTGATCAACCTGGTCCTTCGTGATGTCTAACATAAAGCACAGCGACAACGCTTTGTTTGAGCTACAACTTAATGGTTTTAACTCTTAAAGGTTTTAATTCACGAAGGTACTTTTTAAAAAGACCCTTTAATAACTTTTACAACTATACTGCACTGCTTTATTGATCGAAAATAACTAATTTAATTACAATAGTATTTATTTTATATAAAAATTAAATGCTGACAAAACTGCTGACTGGGATTGCTGAATCCCCTTGGGAAGTTTTGTGAGGGATGAACAAAACTGAAGGTATAGATTCTGGATCAGCTGTATCTTTTTGTTCTTCTTCAGTTGTCTTCTTTTTCCATATCTCTCGTAACTTGTAAACCAAAATAATGATAAGGGCTGTTGCCAGGATATATAATGATGTTGTTCATAAATGATAATGATCCATTGTTTTTAAAGACACGGGTAGGAGTCTTTCTTGTTCTGTTGAGGGTTTATGTAGTTCATCTAATTGGATTCTATCTAATTTTAGAGGCTTTACTGTTGGATCTTCCCTTGAAGTTTAATTTTTATTTTTGGCAGGGTTAACGGTTCTTCCTTTATTATTGATTTGGAGTTGATGTAAACTTCTTTGTTGGTTCTAAACTCACATCCTGGGGGTAGTTCTATTAGAAATGTTCCTCTGAGTACTTCAATTTTGGAAGCAGAACAGTGGGTGGAGATTTTAGTAGCTTTTGTAAAAACAGCAATATAGTGAGCTTCCGATACTTTTTGGATAATTGTCGTGCTAATTGTGATCGGCACGTTTCGACATTCGGCGGATAATTTTAGGATTTGATTGATGCAGTCGTCGATTCCTGTATTTTCCTGTGGGAACTTCTCTAGACAGATAAATTTCTTTGGTTCACTTTTTCTGCATGGTAGGTCCGTGTATTGGAAAAGTTCTGAATTAGAAGCCAAATATGGTCCAGGTGGAATAATTATTGTGTTATTTATGGTTGGAAGTGAACATAGATGAAAATATCTGAATACTTTAGAATAAAGAATGGGGAAATGTAAGATAAAGACTAGCGTGGTTGTAGTAGTAACCATCTACTTCTACTATCTCGTAATATCTCATCAGGTCTTCTTTTTGGAGGTATGGTAGCTGAGAAGCTGGATGATGTTCTAGCATTTTCTGGATAGTCCATCTTATTTCGTCTGGTTTTATAAGTCCATTATGAAGAGTTTTGACTTTTGCGAATGTGATTACTGTCTGTAGGTCATCTAATATTTTGTATATGGCATGGTTTGTAAGGCTAAATTACTTGCATGTAATGGTTGAAATCAAAGATGAATTGGTTTAAGTCTGTCCGGATTTTGTTAGGTCTCTGCGGTTATTATTTCTTGATTGTGGGTTAGTAGCGTCAATGTTTTGTTGGTTGAGTTCGAGTGACTGAATTGCAGCATTGTATCTTTCTGCGTCTTCTTGATCTAAGTTTCCTGAGATGGATTTTATAATATTTCCTAATCCCTTGATAAGGCCTCTTTTATTTCTGGTTGCTGGATAAACTGAATCGAATTTCTATTGGGCTGCTTTGAGAAGATACTGCAATGTTTTGTCGAAGTTCTGTAGACTGTCGAAGTACGGATGACTTAGTCCATTTTGTATAGCTGTGGTTGTAGTTTGATATTGATATTCCAATGTTTCTATTTCGTGTGCTATTGGTTCCAATTGGAAATAGTGGATGAAATCATGGGTGCTAGTTTGGATTCTGGCTTCTCCAAGCTTAACTGGAAGAATACGTGGATTGTCTAGAAGGTCCTGGATTTTCACTTCTTGGGCTGTTACTAAGATACATCTGTAAAGTATTTTTGCGGTTAGTTTTTATTGGTGGTTGATGTTTAATATTTTTCTTATGCACCGTATTATCTTGGGTATCAACAGTAACAGGATTGTTGTTTTTGATTATTTTAGGTGAAAATCTGGAGAGCAGTTTGTTTCGTTTTACTGTTTTTCGAGTGTAGATTTTCGTGCTGGGTTTATATGTTATCGGTGAGTGTCGTTTTTCGTTTATCTTTTCAATGTTTCTCTGTTTCCTCTCTTGCAATTTTTTATTTATTTCTTTATACATCTCTTTTGTTTTCAATCTGTGCTCCTGTGTGTAATTATTTATGAGTGTTCTATTAATATCAATGTCAAATGGATCTTGAGCATCTATATGACCATTAAAGACGTTGATGGGCTTCTGTTTGCTAGCTGTGTGAATAGAGTTGTTGTATGCCATAATGGCGTATAGCATCCGGTCTTTTATGTTAAGTGTTTTCCTTTTTTCTTTTAATATTTAAAGATGCTATATGATTGTGGAGTGAAACCGCTCGACCATTCCATTGGATTGCGGGTTATCAGGTGTTGTGTAGTGGATTAAGATCTTATGAGTGTCTACGAATTCTTGAACATGTCCATTTTTAAATTCAGTTCCACTGTCGAAAATTACCATATGTGGTAGTCCATGGTGGATAATGAATAGCAGGAATGCGTTTGATTCTTCTATTGGATACGCTTGACCGTATTTTGGAAATGCGTCGATGATGGTAAGGAATTTATGTGAACAATTTCCAGTGGTTTCGTTGGTGTTGGGAATAACATAAACTTAGGCTTTTCAGAATTTCTGTCGTATTTGTTTGTTTGAGAAGTATCGCAGAGATTAATATAATCTTCTATATCCTTTTTCAACGTTGGCCAGTAATAGTGTTTTCTGATTTGAATTTCTGTTTCGTTAATTCCTCTATGATTTGTCTTTCTAGTCTTGTACGATGGTTTTCTGTCTTTATGGACTGCTTATATCTTCTAGTAAATTGTTGCATTTTACAAGATCAAATGCAGAATTCTTGAATGTTTCTCGAAGTAGAAACGTAGTAGTTTCTACTTCGAGAACTTCTACTAAAGCACTGTTCTGTTATAGGTTTTGCAGGATTGTAATTTACCAATTTGTATATGATCTGGTTGTTGTAATAATTCATTGGTCTTTCGCTGATTGGAATTCCGAGTATTGGGTTTTTCTCTGTAGAATGCTGGGTACTATCTGTGTTGTCGTCTTGTTGATATAGCGAACTTGTTGGCTGACTTTCAATCCTCTGATTTTCTTCTTGTAGAAGTTCGTTTATTACTTAGATTTCTTCTGCAGTTAGGTCATCCATAGGAGCTACTTCATCTGGATCGCATACTGAGCTTGGATGGTTGATCATGGATATGTTGTCATCTTCTTTTCTGGATAATAGACTGATTATTTCTTCTATGTGCTCGTCAATGGTACTTATTTCTTTAGTGTGGATTTCAACAAAGGATAATGCATTAGCGTTCGTATTGGATTTTCCTTTTTTATATATGACTTCATATTGGTCGAATATTTAAGCTCGGTCTCGTTCAGTGTTCTTGATACATATGCAAGGGGTTTGTCTTGTCCTACAGGACCCTGTGACAGGATAGCACCTATAGTAAAGTTGCTTGCATCTGTGGTGAGATTATAAGGCTTCGTAAAATCCGGATATTGTAGAACTGATTCGTTGGTTAACAAGTTCTTGCAGATTTTAATACAGTTAAAGAATTGTTTATTGTGTTCTGTCTTGGCATCTTTCTTCAAACATAAGGTGAGCGGTTATGTTATTTTTGCGAAATCTTTGATAAGCTTTTTGTAATATCCAAGTTGTCCGAGAAATCCTCTAATCTTCTTGGTAGTTTTTAGTATGGGATAGTCTATGATGGCTTTGATTTTGCTTAGATTTGGTTTTATTCCTTCGGGAGTTACGACATGACCCAAAAATTCAACTTCTTTTTTTAAAAATTTGCATTTATCTATCTGTATCTTGAACCTAGTTTCTCGTAGTCTTTCGAAGATTTTCTTAAAGTTGACCATGTGTTCCTATCCATATCCATCCATATATACTAAGCAGATTTCTCCTATGAGTCCTTTAAGCACATTGTCCATTATTCTCTGGAATGTAGAGGGTGCATTCTTCAAACTAAAAGGCATTCTAAGGTATTCATAATGACCATTTTCCACGTTAAATGCTGTTTTCTGTATATCTTCCTCTGCCATTGCTATTTGGTGAAATCCACTGGCTAGATCGAGGGTGAAAAATTATTGTCAGCGTCCGAGTTTATCAAGGATGTCCGTGATATTTGGGATTGGATACCTATCGTCTATAGTCTTCTCGTTTATCTTTCTGTGATCAACTACGATTCTCCATTTAATTTTTCCAGAGACGTCTGGTTTTTTCGGTACGACCCAAATTGGAGATGACCAGGGTGACTGACTTGGTCTAATGATGCCTTGATCCAGCATTGATGTTATCTGTTTTTGAACCTCTTCTCGATGTACGTGTGGATATCGATATGAATTTGTGAAAACTGGGACTTCATCCGCTGTTCGTATATGGTGTTTTATTTGATTTGTAAATGTTAAAGTATCATCAGGATTATGGAATATATCTGCAAATTTTCTGCATAATCCTCTGATGTGCATCTCCTCTTCTGGATTTAGATGATCTGTTCTAATAAGAGAATCGATATCTATTATTGTTTCTGTTTTCATAGTAATGATGTCCGAAGTATACAGGTGATATTCATAAAGATCTATTGGATTGCTTCTAAGAGAATCGGTGAGTACTACTTGAATAGGTTCATCAGTGTTGTTGATCATTTCGGTCCAGGCTAGTTGATTGCAGGCTTCACTGACAGTTTCTCTTAGAATTGCTTCCTGTATTTCTTGTTTTGGTATAAGTATAGTCCCTTTTTTTTGTTTTACTGGTGTGTGTACAAGTCGTACTTGTGTGATTGTTCTGGGTTCCAATTGAATTGTATAAAATTGTGTTTTGTTGGTTTCATAATAAAAGATAGGGAGAATTGAGTGTGCTGTAGTTAGTGTGGATGCTGGGAAATTAAGATGTGCTTGTAGAGATTTTAAGTTATCGAGGCCGATAAGACCAAATATTTTATGGAATTTAAAAAGGTAGAATTTTTAATTAATATTAGAGTTAAATTCTGGAAAGATTAGAATTTCGGCACAATATTCCTGTGAATGGTTTTGAAATATTGAACTGACTACGAACGGTTCATGTTTGAAAAAATTTTGGATAAAATTAGGATGCAATTTCGGGGTTAAGAAATTATTTGGTACCACTGTATCAAGAAGAAGTTTAAGGGGAGGATTTTTAATTTCGATATATGGAAGTTCTTTTTTGTCTGAATAGGAATTGAGTTCGATTACGTTTCTTCGTTTTCCTCTTAAAGTTTTGGAAAATTTACATATTCTTCTTCGTATTGGACATTTTGCTAATCTTCTACGTGGGAGTCATCTGAATATGCGTCCTGATTTGGATAGTAATATGCCTTTTCTCCATAGTAGGCATCGGTACCGTTTTCGTCTTGTTGTTCAATTATGAACAGCTTTTCTAGGGTCAACTTTGGCGTGTGTGGTTGCTGTGGCTGTGGCCTAAAGTTTCTGAAGCTTGAACCGCTGTTCTTTCCGTTTGGCGTGTACTTACAGACATCAGTGTTGGTTTGTACTGTTGTGGTGGTCTGCTTGCCCATGGGTTATGTCTTGGAGGTTGTGTGTTCGCCATGAATTGCTGCCTTGGTGGTTGGAATCGAGCGGGTTGTATTGGCCATCTTGGGGTAAATGTTGGCTGTTGTGGTCGGAACGGTCCTGGATTACTTCCAAAAAATGGTTGATGCAACTGTGGCCTGGGCATGGGTTGTTGCCATTGTAGTGGTGTTGTGAACTGCGGCTGTTTTTGGGGTTGTATGTGGGTACAAATCTTATTCGGCAATGATAAATTGAAGAATGAAAGCAAGATTTGTAGGCCTCATTGATCGTATCCTGGAATCCTGTAATCCTGGTAAGAACGTAGTTAGGGCCTGTTGTTGAAAGAATTCCTTTTTGCTCCTCTTTATGCCCCAGAGATCCTTTAACATTATTTTGTTGTCGTGCAAAGTTCCTGCTAGGTATAAAAGGCCTATGAAGGCCTTGAGTTCTGTCATGTCCGTGTCAGTTGCATCACGTTGTCGGTCAAAGTGATCTCCTACTTCAAGATGAATCTACTGGTTTATGAACTTGACTATTGTTTGTAGCATTTTATCAGAAAATATCTGACTCCAACATTCTATATGTAACTTAGCTAGTCGTGCTTTATGTATTACTCCTGGGAGACGTGTAGCCAAATTATGTGGCTCAGTTTTATCTTTTCCAAAGTAAAATAAATTGTCGTCGGTCAATCTGGTTCTTCTTCTATCCCACTCTCTTCAGTATCAGAGTCACCTACTCTTTCATCCGTTGGCTGATCTTCCGTATCTGTGTCCGGTTCATCCTTGAAATCTTCCACATAGGGGCATCTTCATTTTCGTCCTCTTTTAACATAAATTTTCGAAGATATTCTACATCATTCGGATTATTTAGGTTGTAAATCCGCTTTGCAGCCATTATACTGAAAATAAAAATATAAAATAACACTCACACTAAAGTAAAACAACACTTACACGTTATGTCGCAATTTATCAATATGATACAATACGCTTGTATGTAAACACACTCAATCACTAGGACGTTACGCATACGACTGAGCGGTAGACTAAACCGGTCTAGGAAGGTACTATGAAGGTAGGTGGTTCTCCTTACTTTAGGGTTCAATAATAGCATTGAACATTGGCGAGCTTGTAACATTTTGATACACATGCGACCGACGGAGGGTTAATTAAAGATGAATATTGGTTATAAATTATTTGTCGCATATAATAAACAAACAATGAAATATTAATATTATACCAATTTAGATTAAATATTGGTATTAATTAAAACTAAGTCACATTAATTTTTTTTTCTATTTCGAGCTCTCGCAATTCACATAATTTCAGATTTCAATATTTAATGAAAATATTTTTATCTATTTGCTACTTCCGGTTATAGCTTAGAACTTGGTTCTTTTAATGAGACCCCCTGTATATTTTTTAATTTTAGAAATATTCACGTTATTCTTTGTTAACATTTTTTGTTAATACTTCCCTATACCCGTTGTGTATATTTTGAACCGTTTTTGAGTTATAATTGTCTTTATACGAAAATTACACTTTTCCTCTATATAATATATCCTCTAACGTAATTTGAATAAAAGTTTAAATTCCATATAAACTTATTAACCAAATACAGCATTATCGTTTACAGTATAAAGTTGCCTTTTTCATTATACAGGGTGCTGACAAAATTATCATAAATCCGGCATCCTAAATATTTGCCTAATATGTGATTCATTATTTTAGAAAAATATGTTTTTCACTATCGATTTGTATTAGTATTCTCTATACCTATTTCTTGCAGTTTTCAAATAAATCAACTTTATACATTTTTGTCACAAACAATTTATTTATCAAGTACTCTGTGGAATATTCTGACAAAAATATCAGTTATTGTTAATGTCTAATAGTAACCTTGTTGTATGCCATTGGGTGACAGTTTATAATATTAATTTGTAGTATCCAGAACTTGCCGTGTTTTTGCTGAGAGATATCCTGAGAAGCCCCGACCAAATCATAAAAAAAAAACGTTTGTTGAACAACTGTTTCCAGTTTGGTCAGTTTATAAGTAAAAGGACCCAAGTCGGTAATAAAAACTTAAAAATAGATATCTTGGGCTATTTTGCAGCTAATTCAAATTCATCCTTACGGTAATGTGAGCAATTGTTACAGGTATCGACTCAAATAGTTCACAGAATTTTAAAATTTATTGGACCCTTTATTCGTATACACTAGCACAACTTTAACATCCTGGAGATTATGTAAGACGTATAGAATTTTGTGAATGGATTTTAATGAAATGCCAAGATCAAGACAAAATCATTACAAAAAAATTATTTGGTGTGGTGAGTCGAAGTTTACACAAAATGGTATGGTTAACCGCCATAACAGTCACTTCTGGAGTGACGAAAATACTCAGGTCACGTGGGATAGTAATTTCAAATATTCGTTTCGTTCAATGTTTTTTGTGCTGTGAAAAAGAATAAGATAGTCGCTCTCATGATTTATGACGAAAATTTAAACGGAGAGCGTTACTGCAACATTTTACGACAAGTAATTGTACCAGCACTGCACGCTTTACATAATAATAAGGCTAACGAGGCTTGTTTTCAACAAGATAGAGCTCCCGCTTACAATATTCGGGGAGTCGGCAAATTGCTTGATGAAGTATTTAGCGATAGACGGATAGCTAATAAACATCCGTTTCACTGGTCACCAAGATCCCGTTGTCACTGTTAGATTACTATATTTGGAGATATGTTAAAAATAAGGTATTCTCTGAACCTCCCACTACTGAGGAAGCTATAATAAATAAAGTCCTTTAAATTTTTAACGAAATAGATAAAAAATCAATATCAAGAGCTACTACTGAAAATCTGATTAAAATAGTTCATAAATGATTGGATGTTGATGTGTAATATTTTGAACGGAAAAAACGGAAAAGTGTAATTTTCATATAAAAACCACTATAATTCAAAAACGGTTCACAATAGGTATAGTGAAGTATTAACAAAAAAAGTTTAGAAAATAGATAATAATATTAATATATATATATATATAAATATATATATATATATATATATATATATATATATATATATACATAATACTAATTGTTGGAGGTTCTTAAAGCGAGATACGGCGAAGATACTATTCCAAAAGTAACGGTTAATAAACAATATTCCTGAATATCCGCAAGGCTAGAAAATCTCCATAACACGCGTTGATAATCCGTCTGTTCAGGAGCTACTAAAATATTATGATACATCCGACGAATGTCCGCACACAGCGCAAAACGATTAAGTCTAAATAAAAGCGAGACTATGTTCTGTTGTAACTTAGGACCAACCAGTAAATAGTCGTTCAAAGATCTGCCAAGACTGGGACTTTTCTGAGACGCATTATACACAACTCGAATTTCATTTGAAACACTATCTGGTTTCACAACGCAATGATGTGGAATATAATACTTTCCCCTTTTCTTTTCGACATTAAGGACTAACTGCATATGACCTAAATCAAGATACTCCTGCATATGAAAAGAATATTCTTTTTTCAAACTTGGTTGACGAGATAAGCGCCGTTCTAATGATAGCAGTCTATTTAAAGCAATATCATAGATCATAGCTCTCTTGCAAACAAGGCACCGATTCACGAAAAGGCAAAGACACAACATATTTACCCTAGACGTCCCGATTATGCGTTTCCCGATAAATTTTCTCGCACAGAGCGTCGTCTGGTTCTGAAACTGGCTTTTCCGATATGTTTTCCAGTTCCCAAAATTTCGATAATGAAGAATCTAGTGGGTCTTCAATATTTGAAAGACAAACAAGCGAAGTCGACGAAAGGTTAGGTGTGCTAGTAGGTCCTAACAAAATATATCCAAAAACGGTATTTAGGACATCAGGTTGTCCCGCTTTACCTTCAGTTTTACCCTCTAACAACACCTTCGAAAATATGCTACAACCAATTAACAAATCAATAGATTGAATACAGTTAAATTCGGGATCGGCTAACTTCAAATTTTTAATATAATTCCACGTCGATACGTCAATTTTGGTGCTCGGCAAATCCGAGCAAACCCGATCTGTAATAATAGCCTCCAAGTGAAACACCGGTGCCTCCTGATGATGAGGTTGGATAGAAAAACTTATTTGACCTTGATTCAGATTCGTTTGTATCGAATTAAGTCCGTTAACTTCAAATGAACAAGGAGTTTTAGGCCAGCCTAGTCTACTGGCAGCTTTTCGACTAATGAACGAACTCATTGAACCCGAATCTAGAAGACATCTCAAGGTCTGTTTACACCTCTTACTATCAATCGCCTGAACTAAAACGGTACCGAGCAAGATTTCCTTTTTTGTCTCGTTTTTCTTCCCTACGAAACTAGCAGCACAATGTCATATTTCAGGTGAATTTTCTGTGGACGACTAACTATTGGAACGATTTCTATCAAAGTGCAACAAACTATTATGAAGGTGACTATTACATTTACTACATTTAAAGGCCTTTGAACACGACTTAACAGAATGATTAGCCTGATTAAGATACCTAAAACACGAGGAAGATTTTTTACAAAATTGGTATCTTTCTTTTGGAGATTTTTTCAAAAACAACGAGCACTGGTTAATAAAATGATTTTGTTTACATAAAGCACAACATATTGACGACGAATTTGTAACAAAGGATGAACTACGATTATGCTTGACTCATTAGAATGTTTATAATTACACTTTGGCTCCGTATAATCTGAGGCCCGCGACGATTTCTTAGATTCACTTATGCTACTATTCAAATTATCGTAAGCAATGTACTGAGGTTCAATAAACTCGACCAATTTTTGAAAAGACAGGATTTTATTTGATTTATTTTCTAACTCAAATAACTTTACTGAATCCGTGTCTAGTTTCGACAAAAATAAATTAAACATAATAAAGTCCCAATGTTCTGTCGGAAGACCTAATGTTTTCAATGCGGCTAAATTTTCTAAAAATGTGTCTACTAATTTAGCCAGATTTTTCGAATTAACTACCGATATTTTCTGTATGCCCATGATCGCATCCCAATGCGCCGTCGCACAACGACGAACATTTGTGTACCGTTTAACAATTAGATCGTAAGCAATTTGATAATTATCGCTATTTACTGACAAATTACGAATCAAACTAAGTGGAGTTCCTTCTAAACATTCTTTCAAATACTTAAACTTTTCTACGTCTGCTAGGCATGCGTTATTATGTACAACCGAATTATATAAGTCTTAAAATGAAACCCCTAAAATTTAGGCAGCTCTATTTTAGGCAAGCAAATATTAGATTGTGGAACTACTACCGATCTAAACGGTTCTGGAGTTTCAAATTGTGGCTCAAATAATTCCGCACTAAATAGTTTTATTTTATAAAATTTTTCCAAAAATAACTCCCGAACATTTTCTTCAACCCTTGTATCCGTGTCTGGTACAGAAAGAATATTACCATTACCAATAATATTTGTGTGATGTTTTAAGAATTCTTTATGAATCGAATTTAGTTCTTCTACTCTAATTTTAAATAAAGGTCGGATCGAAATATCGCTTAAAGATTTAAAACGCAAATCGAAAATTACCTGAATATCATTTAAAGCAGTTTTTCTTGAAAATTTGAGCTTTTTATTTTTCTCAAAATACAAACCTATAGAATTTCCAATCTCCGAAAATTTTTATCAAAATGTATTTTGAGAACGATTTCCGAAGTGGAAATTTATATATATATATATATATATATATATATATATATATATATATATATATATATATATATATATATATATATATATATATATATATATATAACTGTTTTGGATGGGTTGGAGTCAATAAAAGGGCTATTGGTTAACTATTTTTTTATTCTCGAGCTTTCAATTGTGTTTACAATTATTATCAAGAGCTAAAAAAGACAAAATACTTACAAGGTTGAACTAAAAAGAAAAAACAATTTTTGTTAACTTACCAAATAAACATTAGTTTAGTAAGTAAAAAATTACTGCTAATACATGTTCAAAATATTTAATATAAAAATGTTTTAATCCAATAAATGTTTCTCCGAAAATTTTATAATTTTGAAAACATTTTTTTAATACAAAAATAATTGAATTTATAAATAAGTTCAAATAGCAACCAATTACAAATAGCCTCAATGTCATAAATGCCAACATAAAATTTTTATTTTTGACAATTATATTGCCAAAAGTAAAATTTCGTTTAAACATTCTTTTTTGTTTAGTAACAAAAAGAAGAAGATTTATTCACCGTTGACAGATGTCTGAAAGAATGTAACAGATATATGGAGAATTAAATATGACATTTTACAAGTTTTATATATAAATCATAAAGAAAGAATATAATTATAAATTTTGCTTAAATTTTGAATTTCTGATCTTTTGTTTAAACTATTATCACTTTTGCTAATACAAACCATTTCCAAAAAAGTCCTTTTAAATTTATTACTTTCACTACATAAAATTTTAATGTTATCAAAATCCATAATATGGTCTTTATCGATTACATGCTCTGCCAAAGCACAAGATGGTTTTTTAATTCTGCAATCATTTTTGTGAGAAATAATGCGATTTGATTTGTTCCAAACGAGTCACAAGTACTTTTATATATATATATATATATATATATATATATATATATATATATATATATATATATATATATATATATATATATATATATATATATAGATACGTACTGAGATGTGAACAACTTGCACACTTGCAGAGGTCTTTATTGTATTAGCAGATACTATGGTCTAACATCTAACACTTAACTATTTAATAAAATTAACTAAATATTTTTTTTTTATTTTAGTTGACCTGGATGTAAATTATGATGCATCACTCAGTGATAGCTACCATCAACAAATTTATACATCTCCTATAAAAGTAGGGGAAGGCTGTTTTGGAGTTGTCTACAAAGCTATAAATAAATTTACCAATACAAAATATGCTATAAAAGAATTTAGACGTACATTACCTTCCTACATGAAATATACTGAAATTCGTAAAAATGAGAAATTGGGAATCCACCAAAACTGTGTGAAATTTTATATGGCGTGGGAAGAGTTTGGGGAGGTATATATGTTGATGGAGGCTTGCCAAATGAACCTTGTGGAATATTCGAAAAGAAATATTATACAAGAATCGCTTTTGTGGGATTGCTTATACGATATGTGCAAGGCCTTGAAATATCTGCATGAGAAATTACTAATCCATCGAGACGTGAAAGCTACTAATATAATGCTTTACGGCACATACTTTAAGTTGACAGATTTTGGAACGATTATTGATTTAAATGTGGTAAGTTACCAAAAAAATTGGTATAAGCAAATCTGACAACAGCAGCTATGTCTTTTGGCGCATATGATTAAGTGTAGCTAATATTATTTTCGCCAAGAAATCTAGTTTTTTGTTGTCGGTAGTTTTCATATCGTTTGAAATTCGTTCGAGCACTTTCTTTGTTTTTGCGGCCATACATTGGTGGATTTTGTTTTTTAATGTCTTGTTTGTTACGATAGAGCCTAAGTTACTCTTGTATTCTGCAATTAATTTTAATTTAGATTGATTGTTGTGTATCTCGATCAACAACTATCACTTTGACTTTTTTAATTATAAGCGTTTAGGTCTGTTTGAGGTCCATACGTGGATCTTATAGGATTTGAGAGATACTGCACTTTATTCAATAGTTTAAAATCACCTATTATTCTATTGCAACTATTCACTATTCATCTATAGCAGACTTACCGCATTAAATAGTGAGGGGATAGTTATTTACTTTCAGACGTTGAAAACAGGCTTGATTTTCTGAAAATGTTCGACGTTTCCGTTCTATAGTAAATTTTTGTGCTTTAAAACAATTCGTACTGTCATGCTGCCCTTCACAAAATATACACCTGTAAACCTCATAATTTACTAACCCAGCAGCGGTCACTAAGGGCTGATCAGTTCCTTGCCTAGGTAATTTTTTGTTCATTTTGAACTTCACTATGTAAAAAGCTCATTAGCTCACTCAATCTTGTTTCTAAAGTTGTAACTTCCGCAGTTTCTCCGATATTTTCCATGGACACGGAAACATAAGGCCTTAAAAACTGTGAAGATCTATGCCATAGTCAATCATATCTTCTGACAAACATGACTCAATAAGAGGATACAATATCCCCGCATACTTGTCAGCAGTTATGCCTAAGGTCTCAAGTGAACGAAGTTGACTCTCAATCATATCATAAAAATCAGAAAGATTACAAAGACTACTAGAAACTCGACACTCAAAATCAACTTTAAGAGCTCTCTAATGTAAACTTTAATCTGGAGAACCTATTTGCCAAACCTAGACTGCAAACTTTGAATAATTTTTGAGTAATTGTCTGCTACTGCAGGAAAACGCTCCACTAATCGTCTAGCCTTACTAGCCTCTACAGTGGCTTATATTAAATAAGCTATCTTATCAGTCAAATCAATTGATGGATCATCATGCACTACTTTGAACTGTGGCCAAAAAAGAAGCCAATCTTTCAAGTCTCCATTAAATTTCTTGAACTCGATTGGAGGTAATTTAAATTTGCACTTACATTTTATACTTGATGACTCTGAACTTACTTAACCTGGTTTGTCATCATATTTGTACTTAAGTTCAAAGTACCTTTCACTGTATTTATCATTTGCCTTCATCTCACTGATTAACTCTTCTTCTGAAGCTTTTTCCAATATACTTTCAAGTATCGCACTTTCCACTTAACAAAGCTCATTGTACTTTACTTGTAAAAGTTACCACTGTACGCTTATTTTTTGCCAGGGTCGAATGTCCACCGGTTCAGCTAACAAACTGTCCAAAACAGTAGCAACTTTCGTAAATGCACTACGAAGCACCGTTCTGCGTTTTTTTTATCTGATTCCATTTTTCACTTAAAAAGGTGAACTTTAGCCGAGCCTCACAACAAAAACAAAATTATCCGCCGGAAAAAAGTTTGCACTAAAATAAGCGAAAACAACTAACTTTTAAACACATCCGTATATAAGTCCTATCACGGTCGCCAAATGTTACGTTAGGAATGTCCTACTGTTAATTTTACGCAAGAGATTCCTGGTTCTAAAAAATACAAACTTAAATTTCTATTACAAAAAATTTCTTTTGTATTAAAATACACAAATGTGGCTTTAAAGTTTTATTTAATACAGTTTGCTTAGGTGGTACAAATTCGACTGACCAAATTTCTTATAATATGATATTCGAAACTCCTTATATTCCCAGACGAAAAGGTCGTAAAATTTAATTGCCTTACACCAGCCCTCAGCCGGAGAGACTGAAACCTAAATAAAGTTTAGGTGGTGGTATATGGAGAAGGAGATGATAAATTAGAGAAGAACTAGCAAAGAAGTTATAATAAAAAGAATGGCTGAGCTCAAAAGAACACAGAGACACAAAACCTCAAGCACGAATTCGGGCTAGCCTCACTACACTAGAATTTGGCTTTGACATAAGGGGAAAAGAGATCTTTTTATCCAAAAGAATACAATATAATAATGCACCGGAAAATCTGGAACTATAAAAGGGGTAAGATAAGAGAATATACGGAGATGCCTAGGAAAATACTGAAATGGGCGCCAGCTAATTTCTGAAGGAAATTAACGAAAAAAATAAATGAAGTTATGAACAGCAAGGAATAAAGTACTATTGATTTAATACCCTGTAGTAATGTTTAAAAACCGAAAAGATACTATTGACCTTGTTCTGCTATATTATAACTGTAAGCAGGAACTGAAATAAAAGCAAAACTACTTGTAACAAATATATTTATAATATTAACAACTAACAAAACTCACCTATATCTATATATAGAAAATATAATTACAGTAGTGGGGCTACGGTATGCGAGGACCAAAAAGCCACGACAAAATGAAGGACCCCCACTAGTGGGCCAAACAAAAAGGTGTATTAGTAAATATATAATCTAAGTCCATGGGAGAAGCGAAATCTTAACACTAAGGTTAGTTACGAAAGTTAAATCCTAGATAGGTAAGGTAGGGAATATAAATACTAAAAAAAAACCGTGACGGTTATACAAAAGAAACTACCTTACCTAACAAATATACGACTAATATGTGTCGAAGCAGCTAAACACCAGATCTATGTGTAAGTGTTATGCTTACACATAGATGCTGGGAGATATCTAAAGTGATCAAGTGTGATGAGTATGGCCAACAGACTCGGAAAGATATATATATATATATATATATATATATAATTTTTAAAAACCCTGATACATAAATTTCTTCCCTTCCCTTTTAAAACCCGCTATACAAAAATCATGAACCCCTTCCCTATCAATGAATCTAGTTTAATTAATTAATAACTATTTACCTAACTTTTTATAGCTGATACAAAAACTGTAATAAGTACTAACCTTGGTATATGCATATACAAAGTTGTAAATTACAAGAAAAACCTTAACCCTGAGAAACTTGTTGTTAATGTCTGTCACAACACTACAGCTGTCCTGGTTAGGTCCCCTTAAGACTCTGACGGTCCTTGAGGCTCCGAAAAAAAAAACGAATGACGAAGAACGCTGTGGTTCTGGAGACAATCGGTTCCTGGTTACCAATGGGTTGAAGTAGGTGTTTGGTTAAATTACTTCTAATATTAAACGTTATCCTAATCGGGTGAAATCTACAAAAAATAACATTTGGAGAAACATCAAGGCACCCAAAGATGACCGTCAACACATACTCTTACATCGAATTACCACAATAAACAAACATTTTATTTTATCAGCTGATTGTCATCCTGTCTATTTATTGCGTCTGCGCATTTAAAGAATATCTAGTAAATTAGGCATGAAAGTTTTTATACCGAGTAGGTATACAAAAAAAAACAGAAAAAACTAATTAGGTGTCCGATAAATTTATGATCTAGGCTCAAGGCCACATGATACATATGAGAAAACTCGGATTTTACACTTTTAATATTTCAAAAGACAATGAAAATATCAATAAAATGATAGGCCTATAAAACTAAATGATTTAATTGCTCACCTGGGTTTTAAATAATTATTTCAGTAGATTTGGAAGCCGGGTTTTAAATATTCATTTCTGCAGATTTGGAAGCCGGTTTTTTTCAATCAAGATTTTTATCATTTGTTCCAATTTCTCCCTTGATGTTCGGGGAAAACATTAAATCCAATCCCAGATTTTCTACCCGATTTTAAGACAAAAAAAAATGCCGGTTAAGGCTTGGAGAAATACACCTCTCTGTGTGAGTTGTTGGCCAAAACTGCCTTTAGCCGAGCACCTCTTGATCACTTTAGTTTGCGCATCGTCTCGTCTATTGCCCATAAACGTTTCATAAACGGGATTCTGAGGGGTTTTAGGATTTTAATAATAAATTATATTAATTAATTATATGTTAGCAGTTGTGACTGCTACAAGACGATACGCTGATTAGGGAATTTTTGAAATGAACATATTAAGTATTTACTTGACAATACGTTCTCAACAGAAAATAATAAAAGTTGTGGGGGTATATATAATTACCTCGCATATTAATATTGTTTTACGTAGGTACGTTCAGATTACGGATTTTTTAAAAATATATACCAGGGGTCTAGTCTAACCGACAAATAAATCTCCAAGCTGAGGACTTAATAGATCGCAGCGTGGAAACTGCTCTACCAGATACGATACCCTGCTAGGTAGGTAAGTCGTCTACAGACAATTCCGAGTTTAAACTTCGAAAGTATTTTAATACCCATGTTCTTCCGTCTAAAGATCTAGCCTACTGGCAAGGATCGATCCCACCGTAAACCCATAATCTCAACGAAAATAAGGGCTCGTGAGACATAATCAGAGGTTGGACCCGCGGGTTCAAGCATAATCCTAGGGATGATAGCTTCAAACCATTACCCCTGTCATTTTTCCTGGTTATGGGTGAACAATCCAACGCTTGTCGAATTCTGCTCGTTATCATAGGAATAGCCGTTATACCTGTGGTAACTTTTTAAGCCAAAAGGTTCAATAGGCCGTCCTTTTGCAGTCCCTATGCATACTGAACATTAGGATCAAACCAGCATTTGTCCTTTTGACGAAACCTCACTCCCTATTATTGGCTCAAGAATACCGTGACAGTCGCCGCCTCGGGAGCAAACGACTCATGCATTTCGTCTTACCAAGTGAGTATAGAAACAACGAAAGTAGTAGATCACTCGGGGAGAAGAGGGAGACTTGATCCCACCGTTACATTTTTTCAGATAACTTATTTTACAGCCGATCTAGAACCGTGATAATTTAGTGAAACATTAACAAACTTATCACGGTTTTGAGTATTATATACCCTAAAAGTATATATATATATATATATATATATATATATATATATATATATATATATATATATATATATATATATATATATATATATATATATATATATATATATATATATATGTGTGTATTACAGGATCCAACTTGTAAATACAATACATTTTGGAGACGGCGATCGCCGTATTCCCGTTCTCCTCTTCCAATCCTCCCGGTCCAAGGCATGCTCCTCCTCCAAACCTCTCGATTCCATCGCTTTTCTAATTCCTTCATTTCATGAGCGTCGAGGTCTACCTCTTTTTGTTCTTCCAGGGGGCTTCCATCTGTGAAGTTTTTGGGGCCAACGTTCGTCAGGTATTATCAATAGGCGTCCAAACATTTTAAACCTCTTCTTTCTATTCTGTCAATGACCGTTTCTGTAGCATTCATGTTATTTATTATAGAATCGTTGGTCTTCCTTTCCAGCCATGATGTTCTAGCACTTCTTCTCAAAATAATCCATTTCAACTGCCAACAATCTTCTCTTCAGGTCTGCATTAATTGTCCATACTTCAGAGCCATAGCAAAGAACTGATTAAACTATGGTTTGCCCTATTCTTTTTTTGTTCCGTTTGGAAATGTTGCGATCCCACGATAAGGAGTTCAGACATCCTACAATTTTACGTCCCTGATTAATTCGGTGTTTAATTTCGGTTTCTGCCAAGACGTTCTTATCAATGAGTGCACCTAAATATTTAAATTTTTTCACTTATTTAATTTCCACGTCCTCGTCTATCAACACTTTAAACCTTGCATCTTAATTGATAACTAAATATTCTGTTTTCTTCATGCTGACTTGTACCCCCATTTTACATATTCTCTGTATAGAAGCTCCATAGTATGCCCTATACAAATAGGGCATACAATGGACTCCAAAAGCATTTCCACTCAAGAAACGTTCAAAGAAGAACTAAAATTATTATATACAAAACATTGCTGAGGCCGGTCCTCACATATGGAGCAGAAACATGGACTCTAACGCAGAAAGATGAAAGACTTTTGGGAATATTTGAGCGTAAAATACTCCGCAAAATATTTGGAGCTATAAACGACCAAGGGCAGTGGCGCAGAAGATATAATTTTGAATTGTATCAGCTCTTTGATGAGTCAGATGTCATAACGTTCATTAAAACACAGCGACTTAGATGGGCTGGACACATAATACGAATGCCAGAAAATACGATTGCTAAAAAGCTAACCACAGGAACACCTGTAGGAAGAAGAAGCAAAGGCCAACCGCGAATTAGGTGGTTAGATGGAGTTGAAACCGACTTACGGATATTAAAAATCAGAAGATAGAAACCGAACAGAACGGCGACGAATCTTAGAGCAGGCCAAGATCCACAGAGGGTTGTCGAGCAAAAGATGATGATGATAGAAGCTTTATTATAAATTCTAGATCATAAGAATCTTGAGCTAGGACGACTTGGTGATCCGCAAAGTTCAGGGAGAACAGTACGTCATTTCCTATGGGGATTCCCATTCCCTGGCAGTGGTTTTTCCAATTTTGAAGGGCTGCCTCAATATATAAATTAAACAGTAAGGGTGACATACTGCATCCTTGTCTTAATCCTTTAGTTACTTTTATTAGCTTTGATAGTCTATTTCTGATTTTTAGGTAAGTAGTGTTATCCCTGTATACTTCTGTGATTATTCCTAAAAGGTATGACCTAATGCTGAGTTGTTGTAAAGCTTACCACAATTTTTATGACATAATATGACATAAGTCTTGGAACTGTATCATACTCCTTTTCTAGATCGATGAAGGCTAAATATACTTCGGTACCAACCGCTATTCTTTTTTCTATTAATTGTTGGAGTATAAACAAGTTATCATCAGTGCAAGATCTACCAGGCGTAAATCCACTGTGGTCTTCGCTAATTAGATGTCTTATATCATCTTGTATTTTTCCATTTATTATCTTTCCAAACAATCTCCCGAAACTAGGTAGGACACTTAATCCTCTGTAGCAGTTAGGATTTTTTCGATTATCCTTTTTAAAGATGGACACGGTTGGTGATCGGTTTTCCATTGAGGTGGTACTTTAATTTGTTGGCAGCATTGATTCATTAGAAAAGTTATTCGTTCTATTAGGAGTGGACCTCCTGTTTTAAGTAACTCTACAGCTATATTGCCAGGTCCTGGAGATCGCCCGTTTTTCATTTTAATTAACGCAGTACGGACCTCTTTGTTAGTAGTATTAATGTTACTATTTATTTGTCTCTCCATACTATATTCCCCTCCCATATATTCCAATCTGGACTCTTGGAGTAAATTTTTATAATATTATTATAGATTATTATAGATTAGTGATAGATCTCCATGCTTCCGTAGTCTGAGAACCACCAATCAAATTTTCAGTTTGGACACATTTTTGTTCCCAGAAATTGTTTTTTGCTTCTTTTATTTGATTGCCTACCTCTCCGTTTTTCCTTTGATATGGTACTATTGCTAGATGTTTTATTATTTTACACGCTTTATTTTATTATTATTTTATGTTTTATTTTATTACACCCTAAAAGTACCCTGCTAATAAATAACAAGTTTTTGTTGAATCTAGTAATAAGGAAAAACTAATCATGTCTCCTCGTACATCGAGAGAGCTTGATTATGCTTTCCCAGATTTGCGATACTAAAATAAAACCAAAAATTGAATGCTAAAATCTAACCTTACTCAGTTATGACTTATAACAAATAATATTATTAAAAATATAAACACTTTCTGGCAGAAAAGTATACTCAAAAAGTTATAAAAGTGAAAAAAAAATTATTGTTGAATATTTAACATCCTCAGTGATTTAGGAAAAACAAAACATCCTATGCGCTTACTGAAGCTCCTAAAAGTCGGACTTAGTAACTTTTTTAAAATTTGGACACGTGCGACCTCACCCATGTCTTCTTTTTCTGGCCAATTACAAGGTTTTGTCAACCCTTTTTGGGCAAATTAGGTTTTAAAATACTCGTTCTTTTTTCTCATTTTCTGTCCTATGTAACGATGGACTAAGTTTCTTTCGGAAAAAAAGCTTACAATTACCCAATCTTGCATACTCAATTCAAATTCATCACCTGCTTCTGTTTCACATTCAGTATCTGTCTCTACTTGCATTTCATGCCACCTGAACTTGAAGATTGCCTCAAATTCCTAAGTTTTTGTTTAGTTATTTTTTTTAGTGCTCTTAGTTTGCTCTTTTTCTAATTTTTTCTGGTGTAGCTATGAAAATTTTCGTAGTTGCTCGCTTTCTACCTTTTGTTGAAGTCGTGTACCCGGCTTTAGGATGAGGTCTGATCATTTTTATGCTAGTAAAAGTGGCAGAAGTAAAAGGTTGGTTATTGTGCTTTATTGATGGTTGTAGCTGTTCATTTTGTAAAGTATATATGAAGTGGTTGTGCAACATCATACTGACTTAAAGTGAAATTGTTTTCCGCATCATCGCGATCAGTAACACACGCCGACATAAAATCTTCATCGGTAGAAATATTGGAATTGCAAAGCCATATACCCGTAACTCTGAATCCTCTCTCAATATTACATGGAGTAAAAACTACGGGGAAAGCGTAAGCTAAGCATCCTCCGACTTCGTATACTGTAATTGTCCTTCCTGGGTGAGTCACCATCCAATCATCACAGGCAGTATTATAAAAACTCTTGAGAGGGCCAAATGCACTCCTGTATAACGCCTGGAATTTATGAGACTAATGTGGTGGTATGGTAAGAAGAATTATTCCGTGTTCTTTGGGACACGTTATGGCTTACAGACTAACATGGCTATCATGATTGTCCATTATGATTCAATTTTTATTGTCGGTAGTCGCCTTTACATGTTTTTGAAAATGTTCCAAAAATTTGATAAAATTAGAAGCAGTCATCCATCCACTTTCATAAACTACGCTGATGGTACCTGATGGATAATCAATCATGCGATGTTGCCAAAGTTTTCGAGGGAAAACCATAAAAGGCGGTATATGGTTTCCAATTGCGTTGATTGCACAACAAACACTTACTGTTGCTCCGCGTTCCCCTGAAGTAATTTTACCAACCTGTTTTTCACTTTTTCATGCAATGATTGCTTCCGGAGACCGTAGTGATAAGGTTTTCGTCTTCATTTTTATAGCATCTTCTAAGTTGATACGGCTTGTAGTTGCTAGTTGATCTGCTTTTTCATTTCCCCAGATACCAGTGTGCGATGGTAACCAAATGAAAGGAGTGTCCTTTCCCATGAAATGAAGTATTTCTAATTCATCTTTTATTGCTTGTATAATGGGATTTGTTGTATAAATTGCTTTAATTTCAAGAACGCATTAAATGAATCTGTAATGATGACGCACTTCATCGTGTTACTAGTTTTGAAAAAAGTTAAGGCTTTTAATATAACTGTGGTCTCTGCTGTGAGTATACTACAACTTGTAGGTAAGTGTATGCTATAGGAGTTTTCTTCGTCAGAATAGTAAGTAGCAGCATGTCCATCTGGGGTTTTAAAGGCGTCGGTAAATACTTGTAAGTAGTTGGGGTAATGGGATATGATTTCTGCAAAAAGATGTTATCGAGATAATTATCTAAGTCGATCCATATTAAAATTTGTGACTTTTATTCTTTCTATTAGATGTTGTTGTCTATTAGTTTGTTGTCTTTTTAAAAGCGAGGATACCAGGGTGGAAAATTTGAGAGAAAAGAGGATGTTGTTTTTGAATTGAAATTTTGGCAATGTAGTTCAGTGATAATTAGTGATATTAATGGCAATGATTTAGTGATAGTTTTATGTAATGAGTAATTAGTAATGAGTGATTTATATTTAATAAGTTTAAGTTTATTAATATTTTAGTATCTGCTCCCCAAACTTTATTAGACAGAATTTTGAGTATATTTAACCTATATTGACAGGAATGTTGTAGTTTGTTGATATGCAAGTTCCAATTTAAGGTTCTGGTAAAAGTTAAACCTAGAAAATGAGCTTCTTCTGATTGAATGCCGAGATTTGTTTTTATTAAAAATTATGTATTGTGTTTTTTTCTGTACAGAAGTTATACGCAATTTTTTACGTCCAATTTTCAAGCAGAGTGAAAAAATTTTGTAAAATTTTAGTTTCCGATTCTATATTGTTTGATTTAGTATAAACGACGATGTAGTTTGCATAATTACTGGCTTTAATAGGTGCTCTAATTTCATTAATAACACTATTGATAGCAATTAAGAATAATTTTGGGCGTATTATGAAATCTTGAGGGATTCCATTATCTAATGTTCTTGTTGAGCCTTTAAGGCCATTTATCCTAATTTATATTGATCGATTATTTAAAAAATTGTTTACAAATGCTAGTATGTTACCTTGAATCCCGTTATCGCCTTGATTTTTCAAAATGCAGTGTCTCAAAAGGTTGGCTTATATAAAAAAATATTGCAATCAGTTTTTGGTTGTTTGCAAAAGCTTCATTAATTGAGGTTTGTAAAGTAACATGGCTATCTGACGTCAATCTGCCCTTTCGAAAGCCACTTTGATAAGGGGAAAGGAGATTTTTATTCTCCAAGTGCCATATTAGACGAAGGTTTAAAATCTTTTCCAAGATAGGAGAGAAGGTTATTTCAACATTTTTGGATCGCTGTCGGCGAACGTATCTTTTTAATGTCATAACATTTATTTGATAACGACTTACCGTTCCCTTAAGAGGCATACCGTTATTAATAACGTCTAAAACAGCTTATTTTAACCTCTGGTTGTCGACTGGTGTTCTTTTCTTGGCCTATTCCCTCCTTTTGTATTGACGAGACATATCTATAAAATAAAAAACACTCATCTATAAGGAGTTCCCCGTGAGAGGATGAGAGGAGACTTGATCCCGGGATCATATCTCGCAAATAAGAGGGAAGAGGCCATTTTAATATTTTAGTCTATAAAAATATGGCAACAAATTAGAACTTATTGCAAACTATTCTTCTTCTTCAAGTGCCATCTCCGCGGCGGAGGTCGGAAAACATCATAGTTATTCGGACTTTTGAGACGGCTGCTCTGAAAAGTTCATTTAATGTACATCCGTACCACTCTCTCAGGTTGCGCAGCCATGACATTCTACGCCTCCCTATGCTTCTCTTTCCTTGGATATTTATCTGCATAATAATTGGAGCAAGGTGTATTTTTCTCCACGTATAATATGTCCGAGATATTCCAATTTTCTTGTTTTAATTGTATTTAAAATTCCTATTTCTTTATTCAGTCTTTATTACTCTAAAATTCAGATTTCAGTCTTTCATTGATGTCGCATTCAAGTTCCAAGATTCCATTCCATAAAACAAAGTCGAAAAACATAGCACCTCGCCAACCTAACTCTTAGTTCCAATTTTAAATCCCTTGTACATAGCACTCTTCTTATTTTGTTGAAATTTGCTTTAGCCTTTTCTATTCTGATTTTGATCTCGTAAATGTAATCATTTGTGGAGTGAATCATTGTTCCCAGATGTGCATATTTGTCCACTTGCTCTACGTTGGTTCCGTCTATTAGAATATTCTCGTTATTTCTTTGAGTTTTCGATATTCTCATATCAACCTATGCAAAACGTAAACTAAATTATTATGGTGTTAAATAAAAATTATACGAAAATCTCACCTAAACGAATAAAAGAAAATCATATATATATATATATATATATATATATATATATATATATATATATATATATATATATATATATATATATATATAATCATATATATATATATATATATATATATATATTTAGGGATTCTACAGTATTCACTGCCTTCCCTCGCTCAACCGTTTCCATCTCTTTCTGTTGTTCCATTCTCCATCGTTTAGTCCTCTCTTACTCATGGCGTCGTCTACTTCGTTCCTCCAGGATTTTCGGGGTCGTCCTCTTTTCCTCCTTCCTATGGGGCTCCATTCGGTTATTCTCTTTATCCATCTGCTGTCGCTAGTTCTTCATACATGTCCATACCACTTTAGTCTCATAAAAGAAAATCAACTTGGAATAATTCTGAGAACACTTCTCGGTAGGGACAAAACAATTTTAATGAACACCTGCTGTTTGTTGTGTATTCTAAAAAAAAACTAAATTACATGGGATCTAATGCCATATTAACAGCCACGCTATGTTGCCGGTTTTTTAATTTTAGACTGCTTTACTGAAATTTTAAAGAGTGATCAAGTCTCCCTGTTCTGCCATAATCGAGTGCAGAGCGATCGAACGATTTGATCGATCCAGCTCTCTGGATCGCGTGTGGACGCGATTTTTTTAAATCGAAGTATTTGTGACGTAGTGGAAATACCCATAAGAGCGTGTAGTAAAGTGGAGACCTCGAATTGGAGGCCGGGATTGAATAGCTTCGTAAGTGGAAGCTCTGTGGCGATATTCATAGCTTCTTCAGATGAGGCGATTTGCGCTCGATTTGAGTAGCACGTTTCGCAACGCGCATTTTGTTTCGTCGGTCTACATGAGTCGTTTTTCATGCGAGTTTTCGGTCAGTATTTAGAATAGAGTTGGACGAAGCAAGTTAATTGTGGCTTGCGTATCGTAACTTGCGTAACCACAAACACTACGGCCACTTGTTATAGAAAATGACGTCATCGAAGCAGTTAACGAATTTGTATACCTGGGAACGCTCGTCAATACTGAAAATGACACTACCGCAGAGATAAACCGCAGAATTTGCACGGCTAATAGATGCTATTTTGGGCTTAATCTCCTTTTTAAATCTACAGTTATATCAAGAAATACAAAAGTAAAACTCTACAAAACAATAATACGCCCAGTCCTAACATATGGTTCAGAAACCTGGACTTTAACAAAAAGTAATGAAAACATGTTAGGATGTTTCGAAAGAAAAATACTAAGGCGCATCTATGGAGCGGTAAATGAAAATGGTGTCTGGAGAAGACGATACAACTTCGAACTCTATAGGATATACCAGGAACCAGATATCGTAAAACACATAAAGATAGGACGTCTAAGGTGGGTAGGCCATGTTATGCGGATGGAGCAAACCGACCCAGCTAGAAAAACGCTCCTTGATAGACCTATTGGTCAAAGAAGAAGAGGAAGACCCAGAACAAGATTCCTAGATAACATAGATGAAGACATGAGAAATATGGAAATACGTGCTTGGCGGAGGAAGGCGATGGATAGGGACGACTGGAGAAAAATTCTTGGGGAGGCTAGGACCCACACAGGGTTGTAAAGCCAAAATGATGATGATGTATCGTCAATGAAAAAGCCGCAAAAGAAGAGAAAATAGACGGTTTAGGGTTCATACCATTTTACATGATATAATGCCTCACGGTATGTTTGTGACTCTATACCCAAATTTAAGAAATAATGAAAATAAATTGTTTAACTACTTTGGCATGTCCATAAAATCGTTTAATGATTTGGTAGAAATCATAAAAGAAGATTTATCCCCATGTGAAAACTATATAGTATATACTGTTTCTACAGAAGAAAAAACTTATCATTACGTCATTACTTTAAGGTAAAAAGTTATTTGGAAAAGGTTAAAAAATATAGTAATGAAAGAACCCGACAAAGAAAAATGGGAACACACCACAGAAGAATTAGAAAAATTTACACATTTTCCGAACTGCATTGGAGCTGTAGACGGCAAGCATATTCGCGTTACAAAACCCACATAATCTGGATCAATTTACTACAACTACAAGAATTTTTTTCTACGGTCCTATTGGCAGTCTGTGATGCGAACTACTACTTCATCTCAATATACTGCGTTGGTGCAATAGTTGGTGCGTACGGCAAGAGTAAACATTCCACAATGTTTAAGGACTCTTTATTTTATAAGAAACTTACAAACAATACATATCCCAAATACAAAAGCAATATCAGATATTCATACAACACCTTTACCTTATGTTATTGTTGGAGATATGACAAAAATTTAACACATAACAAAAAACATTTCAATTATCGATTATCCAGAGCAAGACGATATATTGAGTGTTATTTTGGAATCATGGTAAACAAATGGCGAATTTTTCATAGGCCAATTAATGTGAACATCGGTTTTGCAAAGAAAATTATTAAAACTTCCTGCGTCCTTCATAATTACGTAAAGTTTCTTTAGCAGTAAATGGTTGACTTTAATTAGTATCGACTATAAACATCCTGGGTTAACCGATAATAGTATAAAAGGCCCTGTTTCATGTAACAATGGTTTACCTGAGGTACACGGCCTTAACAATGGGCCAAGTCAGATAAATTTAATAATATTTACGACCGTACTAATTAAAATCACCCATTTTCTACTAAACAAACTTTACAATTACGAGATGGTTATAGTTATGAGAATACCCTATACAAAACTTAACTCACAGGTTTGACCACCGATTCCTCGAGGCCTGGCAAATGTTACCTAAATACAAGAGACACATTTGCCGAATATTTTGTTAATGAAGGCCAACTTCATTGTTAACTAATTGTAGTGTACAATTGTAGTATGTTTTTTCTTATCCGTATCTGAAGTGCCACAAAAGATTTCTACAATTTCTTCCCAAACTCCTCCTCTAAAATTTCTCTTTGAATACTCCGACGATACCATATCCTATTTTGCTTTTCTATATCATCAATAAATAATTCTGTATCAAAATTATCTGCTTTCACTTTTATCGGGCTTACATTCACACTGGGATTGTCGCGCGAGGACTGGACGTCCTAACCTAGTTTCTAGTATCTCTACTCACGCGTAAAATAGACGTTACTCGCGCAAGTCGAGGTTCTGGAGTTATGTATGCATTTTTTATATATATTCATTGTAGCGTTGGTTTTTGTGAGTGTGTGTTTATCTTCTGTATTGGGTGTGTCTGCTGTCCTGTTTTAGGCTTGTGCCTCTTCAGGACGTGTTTCCTTTTTTGGTGGGTGTGGCACTGGGATTTTTGAGTGTCCACTGGTGTTGCGGTGTGTGTTGGTGGTTGTGCTGCTTTACTATTCCTGGACAATCGGGGGCGAAAGGGATAGAAGTGAACGGTTCCTTTCAGAATATTTTTGGTCTAAAACAGAATTAGTAAATATATGAAAATTATATGTTTATTAATTTAAAAAATCAATTTAATTTTTGAGTGAATGTCGCGACGCGTGAGGGCAGCTGTGGACTGGTACCTCGAAAAACGACGGGGTATCATTGTGCAATGGGATCGGAAAACCACAGAAAACCGATCCCCCCCCCCCCCCCGTCGGTGTCAGTTCGAAGTGAACTTTCGGTATTATAATATGCGACGGTAAAAGAGGGGAGTTGCCTCCTGTATATCAATGTATTCGTCAGGGAGCTCGTTGCTGGCGAGTTCCAGCAGAATGGCGGGTAGGAATGGGAGTTTGGGTTTAGGTCGTCTTCGGAATACATTGCCGAGGGATGAGCAGGTAGTTTTGAGAATGCTTTGGGCTCTGAGGTTTTGGCCCCGGATGGTGCGAATTGTATAACTCCTGCTCAGAGAGGAAAGCCTCTCATTGATGGGCTGGATATTCGAGAGGCGATGAATGAGTGGAGAGGGATAGTCGCGTCGTTTTCTGTTAAGTTTACGTAAGATTCTCCTTTCCAGTGAGATTAGTCTATTGTTGAGGTGCTTGGGCATCACAGCACAGATGCAAGATCTGTACTCGATGACCGGTCTGATAAATGTTTTGTAAGTATGGATAAGTGTGCGTGGTTGAGTGCGGCCGAATCTGCCAGTAAGAGCGTTGAGAAGTCCGAGTCGGCTCCTAACCTTATTACAGGTTTTTTCAGTGTCGTCCCTCCAGCTTAGTGTTTGTGTAAACAACACGCCGAGGTAATCGACCTGATTTCGGAGACGGAGTCGTTCTCCCCATAGACTCAAATTGTGCCTTTCGGTGATGATATATGTAATGTATTGGCTGCGATATGGGTGTGTGAAAAGGATCATCTGTGTTTTGTTAGGGTTAGGTGTCACTCTCCATCTCTGGCACCATTGTTCAACAAGGAGCAGATGATCTCGAGCGAACCTAAGTACAGAGTCGACGTGTGGTGTGGTAGTAAGGAGTGCAGTATCGTCTGCGTATAGTAAGGTAGTTGTATGTGTATATCTGGGATTGGTGAAGTCGCTGTCGTATATTGTATAAAGTATTGGTGCCAACACGGAACCCTGAGGGACTCCCGCAGTGGGAGTGAAGGATGTAGAGTATCGATCACGCTCCTTGACTGTAATCCGCCGTTGAGAGACATAGGAGTGGATGAGTCTGACGAATGGAGTAGGTAGCCCGATGCTCACGAGTTTCTTGACCAGTCCCACATGCCAGAGTTGGTCGAAGGCTTTTTGAACATCGAGGAAGATGCCTAGTGACAAATTGCCGTCGTTCAGACTTTGTGTAAGGTGTGTGACGATTTCAGTCAAGGTGGGATGATGTTGTGTTCTGTGGTGAAGTCTACGAGTCTTTCTTTAAGGATCCTCTCTAAGACTTTCGCCAGGGAGTTCAGGAGAGATATCGGCCTGTAAGAGTGTGGGTTGGTACGCGGCTTGCCCTTTTTCAGGAGCATAATTGTATGTGCTACTTTCCAAGGTTTTGGGAAGTAACAGAGTTTAAGAGTGGCATTGACTATGTTCGTCAAGTATAGAGTGACGCTCAGCGGGAGGTGACGCACACAGTTCCTGGCAATCTTGTCAGGCCCCGGTGCGTTTGATTTGCCGATTTGGCAGAATTGTATGAATGTTTGGTGATCCACAGGCGCCATGATTGGATGTTCATGGGGTGCCTGAGGGTCGAAAGGGGTTCTGAGCAGTCGTGTTATGTCTCTCACTGCGCGATCACAGAAGGCATGATCGAATCTCGGATCGTCTGGAGATACTAAGGTATTCTGTAAGTGGGTTTTGAAAGCTTCTGCTTTCTGTTCGTTTGAGTTAATAATTTGATTGTTCACCACAAGGTGAGAAGGATTATTGGTTTTTTGTTTGGTTAGGCATTTGAATTTTTGCCAGAATTTGCCGCTGTCGCGGTAATCAAGACTGGAGGTCGCTGCAGCCCATTGTCTGGACTGCAGATTGTTGACCTGCAGTTTGATCGCCGCAGACAGACGGTTGTATTCTGTTTTGACAAGGGGATTGCGTGTGCGTTGGAATTGACGGAGGAGACGTCTCTTTTGTTTGATTTTATCGATGATAAACTGAGGTAGAGGTGATTTGTTAGGGTTGATTACCCTATTAGGGACCGACAAATCAACTGCTTGATTTATCAGGTTAGTAATTACCGTGATACCTCGGTCGATATCATCTGGGTACATAAAATTGCCTAACTCTGGAGTGTTATTTCACAAGTATGTTTGGAAGAGTTCCCAGTTGGCGCGTTTGTAGTCTCTTATTACTTTAGGAGGGTCAGGAGGTGGAGGATTTAGTATCTGTTCCTTAACCAGCAAAGGAAGGTGATCCGATGTTATAGAATCGCCCAGGAAGCATTCGTCAGCCAGTCGATCAATTAGGTCGTACGTGCATACGATATGATCGATGACTGACAGGCCCTGTGGACCCACAAACGTCGGTTCACGGTTACGAATGCGGTGTAGGGGGAGGTTAAGGAGCAAATCCGAGAGAACATTGCCTGCACGGTTCGATGCCGTGTCGCCATATCTGGTGTGTCTGGCGTTAAAGTCTCCTAGAATGATAGCCTTATTCAGGCTGGAGACGTAGTCAAACAATGTCTCGGACAGCGGTTGTAGAGGATGCTTGTAATAAGAGACTAGGGTGATGGTCTCGTTATTGTCGAGGTGGATGTCAACTGCCAGGAAGTCTTCATCATTGAGAAGGATGTGAGGAGGAATGGTATGTGGGGAAAAAGGGATGCCATACTTGATCAGGAAGCCTATGCCGTGAGAAATTTGGCTTTTTGGTCGGTGTAATGTGCAGTATCCTGGAAAGATGGGATCATGTTTGGCGAGGGTGTCGGAGAGGGCAAGGATTTGAATATTGTAGTGTTGGAGGATATGTTTGATGAAGGGGCGTTTTCTCGCAACACCCTGGCAGTTCACAGCACCAATCGTACTGTCCATTAGAGGGGCAGGAAGGTGATGGACGCTTTGTTGCTATGAGCGACAAGAGTGCTCTTGTGCCCAAACATCAAAGTGGTAAAGTGATTGGTAATGTCGAGGATAAGTTGGCGACGATCAGGAAGGAGGTTGATAAGGATGAGCGAGGTGAACTCCATGACCGTCTTCATGTCGGAAGTTAGTTCATATGGAGGATCTCGCTTTTCGGTTGAGATTGGTTGTGTCTCTTGAGGAGTCTTAGGTGTTTCCCTTCTGTGGGGGCATTTGACCGAATAGGCCGCATGGTCTCCGCCACAGTTGGGACATTTAGGTGATTGAGGTGTGGGACAGGCCGTGGATTTATGGTCTTGGCCACAGGTAGGGCAGCGGTACTGCTTTTGCGGGTACTCCGTAATGGTATGCCCGTTCTGGCTGCACCTGCCGCAGTATTTTGGAATGGGAGGAACTGGGTTTGCGTTAAGTGGTAATTCTACGTGGAGTCGGAGGCCGTCCATAAAGATACCTCTGGTCAACATCTCCGTGTACTTAAGTTCACTCGACGTGACCAGCTTTACGAACGTAGTGGGAATATTGGACTTAGATATGATCCTCCATCGACGAACTACGGGGATATCCATGTCGGTGAAGGCTCGGGTGAGGTCGGCGTCAGAGTAGACTCTTTCGACTCCCTTGACGACGACCATGTATGTAGGTTTGGAAGAGCGGGTGGGATTTCTGGGTGTTGGAATATGTTAGGGTGAGACGAGGACTTTAGGATCGCCCAGCGCATCACGGAGCTTACGTTGTAACTCGACATGATTTACCGGGTGGAAGGTAGTTAGGTGTGCAATTTGGGTAGGAAGGACCTTGACAGTCGAGATTTGGTTGAGAAGGATCTCTCGAGTGTTTATGATGCGGAAGAAATCTCTTTGGGTCGATTTCTCTAGAGGAATATTGGTGATGGTATAATTGAAGGATTTGGGTTGAGTGGAGGTAGTGGCCTGGGATGCAGGGACGGAAGGTCTGGGAGTGGTGGTGGCGTTAGCGTATGATGCGGTTGTGTTTTGTGTGGAAGGTGGGATGATAGGTGCGTGTGTTTGTTGTGAATTTCGGGTATTTGTTGGTTGTGTGTTGACTGTATTAATTAGTTGTGGAGATTGGGTGTTTGTCACTAGAGCGGCATGGGTGGATATAGGTTGGGTGGTATTGGTATGTATGGTGAAGTTTTAAGTATATTATATGGTGAAGTTATATGTATTAAGGATAGCAGATGACCGGGTCAGCTGCAGTTGAGCTATCAACCGATCGATCTGTTCTACGGGTAGGGTGGAAATTATATCTGACATAAAAGTGTCGTGTCAGATAGGTTATTGGTGATATTGGATTGAGTGGTATCTGGGATGTGTAGTGTAGGTGGGAAGGAAGAAGTGATCGGTGGAATGGTAGTGTTGGTTGGTGTGATTAAGGTCTGTGTTGCGGGTGTCCTTTGTGAGGGTAGCGGAGGGAAGTCGTAATTGTCGATGGAGGGCATGTCTTTGGAGTGTTGCCCAGGGTCGGGTGGTTCAGCAGGAATAACTCTGTTCGACCTGTTGGAGCGGGTCGACCTTGGCATTTTCGAAGTGGATGGCTAGGTAAATTACACCCAGATGACACCTTTTTTCAAGCACCTTGTGCAATGTGCAAGATGGCTGGTAAGCCGGACTATACTTAACTATTTTGAGCTAGCGGTCCCCCGTAGATATTATAAATGTAATTGGTTAAGTGCAGATTTGTGCCGGCACGACCGTTCACAGACTCCGACGGAAGCTGTAAGCCCCGGCAACGGCCTGCGTGGATGGCTTCTTACGGACCACCCACTAAGCCTACACCGTGACCAGCAGAATCTCCGTCAGAGAGTACAAATCGCCGGTAGACCAGCAAAAAACACAGCACTTACCTTGTAAACTCCAAGTACGGCCACGTGGCGACCACGTGGTTGGTTTCACCAGGTTATCTCTTCATATTCGCGGCTTTGTACTTCTTGGCCGGCTTCCAGCGGTCAGAGCTTGGCTTTGTCTATGACAGCCGTCTGACCCTCTGCTATGAAAACCTAAAAACCTAAAAGCACTAACACTGTACACTACGTACTCACTACAGCGAACGGACGAAAAGGGTCAAATAAATCTTATAAATATCTATATATATCTATATAAATATATATATATATATATATATATATATATATATATATATATATATATATATATATATATATATATATATATATATAGTAAACTCTTAAATATTGGGGAAATCTGCAAGAAATACTCTAATGTGTATCAATTGTTTCGCCGAACGTTTTCGCCAAAGAGAATTAATTTGGCTTCTTCAGGGCTGAAAGAGAATAAATTATAATTAGCTACCATATATTATCTATTAAAACATTATTGATCTTACCGTAACTTAGAATTGTAGAGTTAGAATATTAAAAAACTTTGCTAGTAACATAGTGGTGTTTTTTGTTACTATGTGCAAAAAAAGTTTTTTATAAGGATTGAAATGTATGGTAGCTTCGAACTTGACACGTAAAGGCTTACCCAAGGTTAATCGAAAAACCCAATGCAACTACATTTAAAAGGAGGTAATTCTTTGAATTGTCGGCAATAACTAAATTTTTGATTTTTAGATAGTTAAAAGTGAGGTTCTGTTTAAGCCAGAACGCAAGCGCTGACAACTTCATTATTAGTTCGTATGAATCTTTATGTCGTTAAGGTTCATTGGTAAAAAACGAATGAATTTAAATCCCAGTAAAGGGAAATATTATTTTGATTTTCTTTATTTAATTATATTATATTGTTCATGTATTATTGAATCTTATTGAGACGTATCTAAGAAAAGCAAGGGAATGTTATATATTTTTTGTTAATGAAAATTAATTATAAAGGTATGTTAGTTGTTAATGGATATATCAGTCAAGTTAGTAATCTGTGATATAGTATTGTTCTTGGTATCTGATTTAAGTAACAGGTGGTATATATCGCTTAGATTTTTGATGTCACTCTTAACATTAATGGAGAAATCGTTAAGGAAAATATAAGACATTTCAATGAACTCTCTTTTAGATTTATTGTTCTTACGGTGGAGAATTGTGGTGTTAGTATAGTCCATGAGATGACCAGTGGAATGGACATGTTTGGCTAATGCACAACGGTCAGGGTGAAATCGAGAATCCTTTTTGTGTAGTGTAATACGTGATTTCAATAATTGAGATGTTTGACCGATGTAGGTATTGTTGCAAGAGAGACATGGAATGTTGTAGACAATATTACTAAGCCTATCTATGGGAGTCTTATCTTTTATCTTAGAATAAAGATTATTAATTGTTAGGGCTGATCTACAAGCTACATTAAGTTTAATGTTGTTATTATTATTGCCAAAGCTATTTTCAACACTTTTCAGAATCCTTGTTAACCCCGGAGTGATATCTCTGAAATATGGTAATGAAAAATATTTGTTTATAGGAGTATCCGAGACTGGGTTCCCACTTAAGACATCAGGATCAGCATTGTTAGTCGCGAAGGAAGGTGAAATATCTTCGTCATGGATAGTATTAAACAAAATCTTATTAACTAATGGTGTTGGATAAGCGTTTGAAATAAAAAGTTTCTGTAGGATTTGTAGGTTTTTTGTATGAAATGAAGGATCTGATAGTTTTGTTACTCTATTTTTCATCTGTTTGATTAAGTTGACTTTGGTAGAATTATTATGGTATGAGTTGTAGTTAAGGTATCTACCAGAATGGGTCGGTTTTTGATACCAATCTATTTTGATGTTGTTGGTTTCCCTGATCATCCTTATGTCGAGAAAGGGGACGGACCAATTACCATCTTCCCACTATAGTGAACTGGATGTAGGGGTCATAACCATTAAAAGTGTCTAATAGTTCATCTACCTTGTCATTGGGTATAGCCAAAATGATATCATCAACATATTTTTTAATAAATGGAATATTAAAGGATAGTAAAGGAATCACTGAGTCTAATACATAATCCATAACGTAAGTTGCAATGATAGGAGAAATCTTAGCTCCCATAGGGGTACCGAAAGTTTGTTGATAGAATTTATCATTAAATGAGAAGTAAGTGTTGTTAAAGAGAAATTCGACGATGCTGATGAATCTGTCGTAAGACATGGAACAACAACCTCTAATACGGTCCCAGTTAATCTCTATTGATGTCAAACATATTCCTAGATGAACATTGCTGAATAAGGATACAACGTCAAGGCTAACGAGGACATAATTTGATGGAAGTATGTAGCCATTATATTTATTTACCATCTCAAAAGAATCTTTAATGTAATATTGACTTTCATAATTATATGCATTAGTAAGTATGTCTGTAACAAAAGCTGAGATATTTTCAGTGGGTGTTCCAATGGAAGCTATTCTGCTGGTTCGTCCCATAGTAACCTTAACGACATACAGATTCATACGACCTACTGAAGTTGTCAGCGCTTGCGTTCTGGCTTAAACAGAACCTCACTTTTAACTATCTAAAAATCAAAAATTTAGTTATTGCCGACAATTCAAAGAATTACCTCCTTTTAAATGTAGTTGCATTGGGTTTTTCGATTAACCTTGGGTAAGCCTTTACGTGTCAAGTTCGAAGCTACCATACATTTCAATCCTTATAAAAAACTTTTTTTGCACATAGTAACAAAAAACACCACTATGTTACTAGCAAAGTTTTTTAATATTCTAACTCTACAATTCTAAGTTACGGTAAGATCAATAATGTTTTAATAGATAATATATGGTAGCTAATTATAATTTATTCTCTTTCAGCCCTGAAGAAGCCAAATTAATTCTCTTTGGCGAAAACGTTCGGCGAAACAATTGATACACATTAGAGTATTTCTTGCAGATTTCCCCAATATTTAAGAGTTTACTATTTAACTAATCTGCAAAGATTAAATTTCTTTTCTCTATATATATATATATATATATATATATATATATATATATATATATATATATATATATATATATATTGTGACGATTGGGGTTTATAGAAAATAATTTATAAGTTATATACTACATAATATTAGATATAAAAAAGTATTTGATTGTTTTAAATAAGTTATATACTAGAGAATTTTATAAAAATATATTTATGTGAGGGCATTTTTAATAAATTAGCATATAATAATTGTAAAAAGTTGTATTTTAATGTTGTAAATATATTTAAGTGAGCCATGTGCATAGGCAACCAAAAATACTCTCGAAGTGACAGATAGAAATTAAGAATTATAAGGAATATAAAGTGGGGTTATAATAATATATTGTTTGAAATGTGTATTTTATTAAATTAGAGTGTTAGTTACTAATTTGAATGTTTATTCTGATCTGAAAAGCCTAAATGTCAACAAAATTATCAATGGAACATTAACGAATTCTCCAGAGTGCAGAGTGTGACCATTGTTTACGGTCGAACATTCTGGAATAATGATTATGTCGGTGGATGGAACAGATATTTTTTCGAGAACATCCATATCGAAGAAATAGAACGAAATTGGAACATGATCTCTTACCAGATGGTTCTAGAATATCCAAAAAGATATAAATACCCGTGATTTGGATTCAAGATGGAAGTTTTTAGTCAGAAGTCAGGCCAGTTTATTATGAAAGTTAGTAGAAGATAGACACAATTAATTAGTGAAGTCAATTGTTCACAGTTTTAGTAAGTCAGTCAAGCAGTTTAATAAGAAATATGAAAGTTAGTTGGAGATAGTCCAATTGTTTAATATAGTGAGTTAAATGAAGATTAAAAATTATGCATATATTTAATGCACATTTATAATTATACACAAATAATTATTGAAGATTATAAAAGTATATTAGAAGAATATTGGATGGACATTGGAAGGAATTAAAATTATATTATGATTGGAGATTAGTATAAATCAACTTATAATAATTGGATATTGGTATATTGAAAAGAAGAATAAATATAAATGGTGTTTGCTGGTTTGTTTGGTGGTGTATAAATGCTGGTGAAGAAAACTATATCTTAAATTGGTAGAAGCTGATAATTGAAAAAAAATAATTTCACAAAAACAAGGATAACCGAAGTATGAAGACATTCAGTGATGATTAGAATCTATATAGTGGAAAACAGTTCATTTAGGCATTCAGTGAAAGAAAGGTACAAAATTTTGTTAATATAATTTAGTTAATGTCATAACAATTTCAATTTTGAAGATAGTTTGTTTAAATTTTACATTGTCTATAGAATTTAATTAGTTTTATAAGAGTATCAATTTAAAGATAGTTTATTTAAATTTACATTGGCTAGGTTAGATATATATGTGTGTTCCATAATAGTTATAATAAAGATAATTTAAAAAAGTACTTACAAACTAATTCTTTGAGAACCGCGATAAAAACCCTATATTATTAAAAATACTCATTGCTCATCATTCAAACAAAAAATACATCTTAACAATATATATATATATATATATATATATATATATATATATATATATATATATATATATATATATATATATATATGTATATATATATATATATATATATATATATATATATATATATATATATATATATGTATATATATATATATATATTCTAATGATTTCTCTTGCACTCTTCTGGGTTCGATTTGTCTCCCTTTTGAAGAGAGGTATTAGGATGCTTGATCTCCATTCTTGAGAAATTCTGTTTTGTTTTATTATTTTTTGGATTAGTTTCAATACTTGTTTGGTCAGATCTGGTCCTCCGTACTTTAGGAGTTCATTCGGTATTCTGTCCTCTCCTGGTGATTTTTTATTTTTTAATTTCCTTAATGCTTCCTTTACCTCTTCCTCCTCAATACTTATTTCTTCGTTTGTCGTCACCTCTGGTGTTAGTGGTTCATTATCGTCACCTTTAGCAAATAGGGATCGAAAGTAGTCTACCCATGTTTCCTTCTGAATATGTTTAGTTTTTATTAGTTCGTTCATCTCTTTTCTTTATCCTCTGATCATTCTCCATATTTCTTTTTGTGTTCCGTAGAAGTCGTGTTCCATCTGTTTTGAGAAGCTCTTCCAGAATACTTAATATAATAGCCCAAATAGCATATTTTCCACACTCTTTCTAACGGTGTATCGTTTATTGTAATTTGGGCGTTAATGTTGGTGTTCTTACTAATGATCATTATTTTTGTTTTCTTACAATTTAGTTTTAGGTCGTATTTTTACATGTTTCTACAACATATCCGTCATCCTTTAAAGCACTTGCGCACTATCTGCCTGTAATACGGTATCGTCTGCATATCTAATATTGTTTGTAAGTTCGCCATTTACTTCAATACCATCTTTTGATCCATTCAAGGCTTCTCTAAAGATATTTTCAGAGTATATGTTAAATAATGCTAGTGACAGTACACAACCCTGTCTAACTCCTGTTTCGACTGTGAAGGTCTTGGACAGTTCATTTTCGAATCGCACTGTTGCCTTTTGGTGGAGATATAAGTTTGAGATTAGTCTTAAAGTTGGACATCGAGCCCTGATGTTTTTAGGATCTCGATTAATTTCTCATGTGATACTTTGTCGAATGCCTTCTCAAAATCAATGAAACATGCATACACATCGCAGTTACCATCGCTGGCTCTCTGTTTTAGAACTTGTAAACAGAAAAGTGCTTCTCTTGTTCCGAGTCGTTCTCTGAATCTAAATTGAACTTCACCTAGGTGTTCTAATTTGATGTATGTGCATGTGCGCTTCTTCTTTTTTTACTTTTATTGTGTTATTTTGGTAGATATTTTCGATCGTTTTGATTATTCCTAAAGGTATCTCCCTTGCGTACAATAAGTGGATAACGTCCTTTAATTTGACCCAGTCAAATGCCTTCTTAAGGTCCACGAAACGTAGATATGCCAGTTTGTTGTATTTTAATGATTTCCCTTGCACTTGCTGCATTATAAATATAGCGTCGGTGCATGATCTTCACGACCTAAAACCTTGTTTTTTCTTTTACTAGTGTTACAATTGCATTCAGTATATTACATTCAGCAGTGGTTAGGTCACATAGAGAGAATGAATGGTATGGAGCTACCAAAACATATTTATAACCAAATAATAGATTGAGTGAGAAGGAGAGGCAGACCCAGAACACGATTTAAGGATCAGGTGGAGGAAGACTTGATAATGTTGGGAGTACGAAACTGGAAAGCCAAGGCGAAGAATGGAGACTTATCCTTGAGCAGGCCAAGACCCACCATGTGTTGTGGAGCCAATGATGATACTGATATTACATTCATATTACATTTCTTAGCGTTGGTTTTTCGGAAGTAAAATGAATATTGATTATAACCAGTCTTTTGGTAAGTGACCAGTCTCATATATGTTGTTGAATAGCTTCGTAAGAGCTGTGATTTGGTATGCCTCTAATAGCTTGAAAGTTTTACCATGTAAACCGCCACTTCTGGCACCTAAAGGCTTGCAGAACCACCTCAATTTATTAGAAGAATGTTTAACATATGACGAATAAAGGTTGACAGCAGCAAGTTTATTCAAATTACCTTTTAGTCATCTTCTATTTACCATAAGGCGTAACAAATGTCTTCAAGTTCTCTTTAATAATACAGTAATTCCAATAAAATCAGAACTAAAATATCTAGAATTTCACTAAGACGAAAAACTTACTTGGAGAGCACACGTCAAGGTATTAAAAACTAGACAAATGAATTGGTTTATCACAAAACAGTCACAATTATCAATTGCTAGAAAAATAACTGGATATAAGGCAATTTTGAAGCCAATTTAAACATCTAGTATTGAACACTGCAGATGCACCTGTACAAAAAGGGTGTACATATGTGAAATTATGACTATAATTTCAGTGTATGAGGACTGTATTACATAGGGCTGGTTCAAATAAATTAGGCTAAGTAGTAAAGGGTTACACAGATTATAGCAAATTAAGTTTATATAAATTCTTGCCAATACTTCTGCTGCATACGCATTCGCGGTGCTGCACACCCATTTTACAGGCTTTTACTCGAGGTTGTTCCTCATACGGGGAAGCTCTCCGGGTTACCGGTTTCTGAATACGTGTCTCGCGGTACTAAAACCGATGTACATATACGATTTAAAATAGTACTTGCGGTATTTTTAACTACAAGCGGGAGAGAGAGAATGTCTGCTGTTAGCGGCAGTCAACAGTAGAGAGAATACCTCTGTTACTAACGATAGTCAGCAGGGAATAGAGAGCGTCTGTTCTCAGCGATAGGTAATAGGCAAGAGTAGTACGTCTGTTTCTAACGATAGGCAACAGGCAAGAGCCTGTCTTCTTGTTTGCTATTTTAAAACTGTCTGTATTTCTAAGTTAAACTAAGGTAATTATTGTAAAATTGTGGTAGAATGACAGTAATACAGCGAAAAAATGACATGATTTTTCGCATGTGAAAAAATTGAACAGCACCAATTACCAAACGCCAAACAATACCGTACAAAACCCTACCTGCCATGATAAACGCACCTTGGTTCATCTCCAACTTAGTAATAGATGAATTTTTGAAAAAACTTATGCATTAATGATGAAATTCGATCACGAGGAGAAAAGTGCAAAAATAGGATCACGAAAACCAATTAGTATTATTGTAGTGTTGTTTACACAACTCCTAACTTGTTTTTTTATATATTTTAAGGTTTAGATTGTAAATTTGCGTTCAATAAAAAAAAATAAAAAAACTATTACCTGTTTTACAATCGTGCTGTTATTTCAGCAATTCAATTTTTTGATTGTTTTTAAAGTGTAATTAATTTTCAATACTTTTGAAGTCAAATTCAGATGTAATTGCATTGTACTGTAATCAACAACTTAAAATTTTAATTTATTTTATAGCAACCTGTAACCACAACAATGTCACAAAAGCGAACAAACAAAGATGAAGTAATCAGAAGAAATCTCCAAGCCAATATAAAACCTGCATCTGACATCATTGACTTAGGATTTACATTCACGAGGTTGATGAGTGAAGCTCGCTGGAGTTCGCCTACTACGAAAGAGGTAGCACCTGAGTGTAAGTATTAACTATTTATGGTGAAAAAGTAATAACGTGGTGATCTATTTGACTATTTAAATATCCTGTAAAAAAATTATTGGACAACGTAGACACATCGCTATAGAATATAGGTACTTATTAACGAATTTACATTGACTTTTTAGTTTCTGATTCATTTCGAGCGATCATCAAACGAATGTTAGGAACTAACTTTATCACCCCACCAACAGCAGCAGAAATTTTAAAATTTGACGACATGAAAGCAACCGCTGAAAGATGGCAAAAGAACTTGAGAACCGTATACACTGTAAGTTTACACCATATATATATATATATATATATATATATATATATATATATATATATATATATATATATATATATATATATATATATATATATTTATGGTAAGAAAAAATATGATCTAAGTGGATCAAGTTATACAAAGCCATTAATTAAATAAAAAAAAGTATAATATATTACTTCAACAACCTTACCTATAACCTACAACTCAATTTGTCTCATACTGTATTCTCGTGGATCAGTGTCTCTCTGGTGTTGTATTTGCAAGTAAGAGAACCAAAAGGTCAAACATTAAAATTATGAGATCTAAATTGTAAAAATCCAAACATACAAATCATATGTTCCTAACGTGTTGTACAGTAAGGGTACAAACCCTTACATTGTAATGTTATACCTATAGATTATCTTAAATCATATATGTTGTCAAAAGTGAGTCATGTCACGAGCAGTTATGTTTGGATTACATAAACTTATTTTTTATACACAGCCTTGCCTTATCTCACTTAGATTCAAAGTCCGATAGGGTAACCCTGAGTTAATTACTATTTAACTGGGAATAAGCCACAATTAAAGGTTAAAATACGTTTATTGACGTTTCAATTTCCACTTCGGAAATCGTTCTTGATTTTAAATAGAGAACGATTTCCGAAGTGGAAATTGAAACGTCAATAAACGTATTTTAACCTTTAATTGTGGCTTATTCCCAGTTAAATAGTAATTAATTTAAAATGCCACAAGAAAATAGCTTCAGAACAATATTATGGTAACCCTGAGAGAATGTACAAAACGTGAAAGAGATTTATTATTGGAATATTATTGTATATTTTTTTCTTTTTTACTGTTTAAAAAAGAAAGGTGTGAAAATAAAACTCAGGCAAGCCATCATTAGTATATACAGACATACAAGGAACAGAATCAGAACCGATGATATGGAATCCGAAGAGTTCATAGTAAATGAGGGTCTACGGCAAGGAGGAGTCCTAGGCCCCATACTGTTTAACATTGTCTTGGATGATATAATTAAAGAAACTAGAGCAGAAACATTGAAATTATATGCCGGACCTAGAAATCTAGATGCAGTGTGGATCTCAGAGTGTGCATACGCAGATGATCTAGTGATATTTGGGATAAATGAAGAGGCACTCAATCGAAATTTACAAGTATGGAACGCTGCTCTAATTAAAATCTGAGAGAACAAAAAATGCGCATAAACCACCTGACTAAACAAAAAAAAAATGCGCACCTGGATGAGTAAACCTCTGCATGAGCGACATTTCAATGAGATCAACCAAGAATATGTCGACAATACAGCGTCGAACTATTGGTTGATATCAGGAAAGATGTTTTCGGAGACAGAGGGTTTCCTACTTGCCATACAGGCAACTAAACCATATTCTAACTAAAAATTACCTGAAATATATTGTTAAAGACTCTCAGGTCCAAAACGACAAATGCCGATATGGATGTCAAGCCCAAGAAACCATCCAACATCTTACGGGGGCTGCCAAGCGTTTGTCGGAACTAATTACAAAGAAAGCCATAACTCAGTAGGAAAGATTCTTCAGCAAGAACTAGCTAGCAAAAGACAGTACCAATTATTCTCTATACTACTGAAGTTAATGCGAAGAGCCCCTTACAGACCATAAAACAGCTAGGTCTTAATGAACATCTCTATAAAACCATGCAAAGAGCAGTACTGCTCTCAGCATCTAAATCGTAGCATCTCAGCATCTAAGCGTAAGAAATTTTTTGGGAGATACTGCAACGTACCAAGTCACCTAGGGCTCGATAACATGAAAAGAGTCCCACCAGAGCTCAATCCTCTTGATACCGTAGGTATCTGGGATGAGTGAATTTTCTCCTTAAAGGAAGTGTGAGCCGTATGGCGGCAGAGTGTTAATGACGCGGGGCGCTGTTATAAAATCAGCTACAGCCCAACAGCAACCACAAGCGAGCCAAACAACAACAAGAGCTTCAAGAGCTGCGCTGAAACATAAGCCGGCGATCACTTACAGCGGAACCACCTAGACAGCGCATGGAATGGAATGTGTACATGAATGAAAATATTGTGTGCTTTTATTATAAAGTGAAAAATCTCGGTCAAGAAACGATAGGCTAATGACCTGCTAGCAGCTGTATGTCGAATTTTGCAGGGAGTACCCAGAAATCCAAGTATCTGAGCAATGAGTAGCAGACCAATACCGGGTAATTATAAGAAACAATCTTATTCTAGACATTAGACTAGAGAGCTAGTTGTAGATCAAAACGCGAAAGACTACTTGGGATCTTTGTGAGAAATACTTCGATATATTTTTTGGACCTTAAATGAAAATGGTCTATGGCGCCGAAGATATAACTTTGAATTATATTTTAAATTATACTAGATGCCCAAACTATCCAGCAAAATATCTAACGATGTGCCACATGGTATACTTCCTATTTAAAATTAAATGTTTGTGGTACTAGAAGGAAGGGTGTGGATAAATAACAGATATCTATATCTATCTAAAGATGTTCGCTTTGGAATAAAACTCGATCTGCTTTAGGATTATAAAAAATCAAATGGATATTCCCAATGTGGACTTCTTATGTAACTATCCCTGTATAATAGTAAACTATCTCTAAGGCTTTTAATATCTTTATAAATAATATTTTGTAGACGGAGAACTTAGACGATCTGGAGGAAAAGTTTAATATTCCAGAAAATGTTGTTGCTGTTGGTAATCCAGAACTTTTAAATTTACCGGGTTGCTCAAAGGACCTTTAAATGTTCAGCGAGTAAGTATAATCTTTAATACATACATATATATATATATATATATATATATATATATATATATATATATATATATATATATATATATATATATATATATATATATATATATATATATATATATATATATGGTGGTGAATCGTCAAACGGGCCATAGGAAATCCAGTGGAAAATTCTAAATTGTTGAATTCTTGCTTCCCTAATTGAACAAATCCCCTTCGTTGGCGCAGTGAAGATGTTCGTTCAGTTGTAATGGAAACACCAAATAATAGTAGCAGAGTTTATTGTTGAGACGTACACTATGGGTGTTGACCCGGGATTACTTTGAGTAGAGACTGATGAACTTGATCGTTGAAGACTATCAAGTTTGTTGAGTGAATATTGAATGAATTCTTCTCTAGGCAAGTGATCTTAGTTTTATATAAGTTATAATTGGGTCAATATATTCGCGGACCTAGCGTGATATGCGTATTTAATTTATGTAAATTGTTTAACTTTGTCAGCACTTTTGACTGATGTCCAAATTATATTATTGATAGTTGACCAAATGTGTATGTAACCTAATTAACTACGTGTGTGTATTTAATAACAAATAGATTCATTCGGTCTACTGGGTGATAAAATTATACTGTCCAATTTCGGATATGAATTCTGAAGATTTGATATTGGACATACTGCGGAATCGGGCAATCTGGCCCAAGTGTCAATACTCAAAGTTTACATATAAGTATTACATAACATAGTAAAATTCAAACATGATAAATTATAAATAGTTTAAGAATAATCAATAATCTTCCAACCGTACCCTAGCTATCAATGTCCGACTCTATCTCTAGATTAAAATTAGGGCAATTGGATGAAAATGTGGAAAGTGGGATGTCAGCTTGGGAAGTCGACGGTACATTGTTGTGCCTATTACTAACTAATACAGGTACTTCCTGTTCGTTAGTCTGAGTTTGTGGATTCCCTGAACGACATAGTCGTGCAACAGGACGGTACTTCCATAACGTGAGTATCCCAATTATGACCATTATAGTAATGATCCCGGTGGCCACAAAATAATGCCAATTAGATTCGTGAATCGATCGCCACTGCGTATGCGTCATGTCTTGTTCCAGACTCTCCTCCTCAAGTAACACATGACGTAGCTCTCCTCCTGGTATGTCAAGGTAGGTGTTTAGAGGCGTGTTAAACCTGCGGGGTTTAAACTCGTTCCAGTACTCTTTCGCTCCGATTTCCATCGCAAATAATGGATATGTGTATCGTGACTGGCGTGATAACTAGCCAGAGGTTGGGAGTACCCATCTTACTCCATTGAGCTGTCTGTATTGTCCTGGCTACCACTGGACATGTGCTATTCTTAGATCGCTCATAAATTTCTTCAAGTATGCAGTTTGGTTGGGTATCCATGTTTCTTATAGCCGTTGGTGAGCACGCTATCTGCGCCTTTGTTAACAGTAAGCACCTTTCTCTATCTTCCGCGGTCAATTCGAAGTAGTGCAGTGTGTTATAATCTACGACCAGTAGATTCCTTGGGGCGACAAATGTGCGCAACACCGACCCCTCAACGTTCAGTGGTATGGCCGTGACTTTGAGCATGCTGTACTTATTTTTCCCTGTCACTTTGAAGTAGCCGATGACTGTTATATATCTGTCGTCATGACTGACTTCTGTTTCTATAATGGGTTGTCGTCGTATTTCGACCCCTTGAGGCAGTATCTGCCCTGCTTTCCCTATTAATTTGGTTATTTCACCCGGTTTCACTATATCAATGAAGTGTCCGTGGTTATAGTGAAGGTTTAATATTCCCTCGTAAAATTGAGTATATTCGTTTATGAAGTCCATAACTTGTAATGCTATCGTTTGTATTCCTAACGTGCTATATTCGGTTTCTAGTTTTTGTGCTTTGTCTTCTACTTCGTTAAGTTCTTTAGATATTTCTTGTAGACCTGTGATTAGTGCTTTGTTAAACTTGTTCATTTGCTCGTTTATCCTGTTTTCTGTGTGATTGATTGATGTTATTGTTTCTAACATTATCTTCGCCTGGTGCTGTGGTCCCTTTATTAGCTCCTTTTGGTTATTATCTAATGCTTCAATGTTACTGTAGGCTTCGTCATTCACTCCAAATACTGAGGTTAATATTGTTCCTAATATTCCTCTTCTTTCCCTTCCTTTTATTTCTACTGTCAACCCCTCGCTTACTGACTCTGCCTTTCTTTGTCCTTCCTCTAACTTCGCTATTATATCCTTACAATTCACGATTTTTATCTCATAACACAGTTCTTGTACGCCTTGTATCATATTTCCTATTAGTTGGTGCTCTGTTCGAATTCTTCCTTTTTCGAGTAATACCTTTATTCGAAATGTTCCCCGGTCTATGACGACCTCTCCAAGGTCTTCTGTGAAAAATCCTGGTACCGGATTATATATTTTATACGGTTCTGCCTTTATGGGTTTTAATATCGTTAAAAACATTATAGCTACTAGTATTTTCTTCCATCTTAGTGCTGCTGCCTTCTTCGGCTTTTCCTGTTTCTCTTCTTCCAGTCGTATTATCTTATGTTTGGGTCTTTTAGTCAGTTTCCCGTTTGCCTTTCTCACTATTACTACTCTGGTTAATCCCTCCGCTCCAGGGTGTGTTTCTGTTACCCTCGCTAATGGCCATCTGACTGGAGGTGTATCCTCTTCTTTAATTATAACTATTTCTTCTTCTTTTATGTTAGGGTGCGCCTTATGTCATCTATTTCTCTGTTGTAATTGGTGCAGGTATTCCTGTTTCCAAATTTTCCAGAAGTCTCTTTTTATTTTCTCCAATAATCTCCACCTCGTCGGCATCTTCAAATAAGTCGTAAGCTCTTCTTCCCGATTTGGTGATAATTTCTCTCCCTATAAGGAAGTGAGCTGGTGTCAGGGCTATTTTCCCTTCAGGGTCTTCTGATGACCCACATAATGGTCTCGAGTTCATACATGCTTCCATTTATGCCAGCACCGTACTTAATTCTTCATATGTTAGAACTGTTTCCCCGATGATTCTTTTCAAGTGATATTTCATTATTCGCACTGCGCTCTCCCATAATCCTGCGAAATGTGGTGCCTATGCAGGTATGACATGCCACTGGATACCTAGTGCCAGTAATCCTTGTTTTATCTCGTCATCTATTTTTTGATTTTCTTTTTTCAACAAATTTGCTGTTCCTACGAATGTCGTTCCGTTATCGCTGTATACGTTGTTGCACTGTCCTCTGCGTGCCGTAAATCTCTTGAACGCTGCGATGAATGTATCCGTAGACATATCGCTTACTACCTCAAGGTGTACTGCCTTCGTTGACAGACACACAAATACTGAGATGTAGCCCTTATAGCTCCTCTGTCCTCTGCCTCTCGTGGTACTTATTTTTATTGGCCCGGCATAATCTATCCCTGTGTTAGTAAAGGGATGACTCGGGTTCACTCTGTCTTTCGGTAGATCTCCCATTAATTGTTGTGCTGCTTGGCTTTTATACCTCCTGCACCTTAAACATTTTGCTAGATGATCTTTCACGGTTCTTCTGCCGTTGATTATCCAGTATTTCCTTTTTATGTACTGTAGTGTTTGTTGTAATCCGCTATGTAGATTTCTTGCGTGACTATCTGTTATAAGTAACTTTGTTAATGCACTATCCTTTGGCAAAATTATCGGATGTTTTTCTCCGTACTTTAGATCTGTGTGTCTCAGTCTTCCGGTGACTCTTAGAATTCCTTGTCTATCCAGGAATGGTACCAATGACGCTAATTTATTTTTTTTGTCTCATTGCTGTTTCTTCTCCAGCTTATTTATTTCTTGTTTGAAGTAGGCGTGCTGTGTGTGCTTTATCACCTTTAATAGCGTTTCCTCTAATTCTTGGACTGTAAGCTGACTTTGTCCATTGTCCTTCTTTTTTCTGCATTTGTCTGCAAATCTCCTACAGTATGAAAGTACTCTTCTCATTCTTTCTAAATTTTAGAATCTCTCGCATATGTCCTCCTTTATCGTTGTCGTGTGCACCGTTATTTTCGTTTTGACTTCCTCGTCATTTGTCTCTGGTATTTCTTCTGATTCCTGCGTTAAAGTTTTGTTACTAGTCAGCCAAGTTGGTCCCTTCCACCATAGCTCTGCTTCTAATAATTCTGATGCGGTACTTCCACGTGAGAGGATGTCCGCTGGATTTTCCTTTGTATCTACCTTATGCCAATTTTTTGGTCCTATAACGCCTCTTATTTCCTCTACTCTGTTGGCGACGAACATTTTACACCTTTTTGATGATCCCCTTATCCAAGCCAGGGTTATCGTTGAGTCCGACCATGCATATACCTCAATGTTTTCCCTGTTCAATGCTTGTAGGGTTTTCTTCATTAAATTTGCTAGTAGTACCGCGGCACACAGCTCGAGCCTCGGTAACGTCGTTTTCCCTTTCAATGGTGCGACTTTCGATTTTGCTATCATTAGATTCGTTTTAATTTCTGGGCCTAATACCCTTGAGTAGATTACCGCTCCATATCCTTTCATAGACGCATCTGCAAATCCATGTAGTTCTACTCTGTTTATCTTGCTTAAGTTGTTCCACCTGGGCAATGTTATTTTCTCCAGATTTACTAATTGCGCCTCGTATGTATTCCACCTGCTTTGTTGGTTGCTAGTTAATTCTTTATTCCAACTGGTCTTTTGCTCCCATAATTCCTGTATGAACATTTTCGCCTGAATTACTACAGGTGCTATCCATCCCAGTGGGTCGTATAGTTTTGCTACTTCTGACAGTACGTGTCTTTTCGTTATTTTCTTTGCCGTCGTTATTCCTAACGTTTTCCGTACTTCTTCTTGTTTGAATGCCTTGGAGTCTACGTTCCTCATATCCTCCGGTACGTTCTCCATTATTTTTTCTTCGTTGCTCAACCATTTTCTAAGAATGAAACCTCCTTTTCTGAACAGTTGTATTAATTCCTTTTGGGCTGTTTCTGCTTCCTGCACTGTCTCAGCTCCTCCTAGTATATCGTCTACATACATGTTTTCTTTTACAATTTTCGATGCCAACGGGAACCTCGCTCCTTCGTCTTCTTGTAATTGTTGTATTGTTCTTAACGCTAAAAAGGGTGCTGCGGCCGTGCCGTATGTCACCGTCGTTAAGTTATACTCTTGTATGTAGTCCTTTGTGTCCTTTCTCCACAAAATTTTTTGATATTTTTGGTCTTCTTCTGCCATTCTGATTTGTCTAAACATTTTTTCCAGATCCGCTGAGTATGCTACCTTATTGGATCTCCATCGTAATAGTATAGTTGTCAAATCTTGTTGTAATTTCGGCCCTGTGTGCATAATATCATTCAGGCTTACTGCCGATGAGCTTTCGCTTGATGCATCAAACACGGCTCTTATTTTTGTTGTAGTACTGTCCTCTTTTCTCACTGGATGATGAGGTAAGTAGTACCCATCTCCCTGGTTTTCTGCTATTACCATATGACCTTGGTTTTAATAATCTTCCATGAATTGTCTGTAATTCGCTTCTAACTATTTGTCTTTTGCAAACTTCCTTTCTAGTTGCATCAATCTGGCGAATGCTTGCTGTTTAGATTCTCCTAACTTTGCGACGTCTTCCCTAAACGGAATTTTTACTTCGTATCTACCTTCTTCATTCCTTTTTACAGTCTGTCGATACAGTTCTTCACATTCTTGTTCTTCCACTGAGAAACTTGTGTCCTGATTTACTTCTTCTAATTCCCAGAAGTTCTTTATTTGTACGTCCATTTCTTGTCTTGATATCATACAGCATACTTCTGCTTTTATATTCTCCCTTTCTCGTGCTATTCCCGAAACTATCCATCCTAGTTTGGTGTTTTGACTCAGGAGTCCATTACTTATTCTGTGCATCCCTTCTGTCAATATGTAACTGTATTCTTTTACTCCTAGTAGTAAGTCTATCTTCCCTACCTTGTAATATCTTGGGTCTGCCAGTATTGCATTTTTCTCGTTATAGTCCGGTAGAATTATATCCTGTTCCGGTAAATTCCTTGTTATCTTCGGTAGTACTAGTGCTTCTATTTCCATCTCGAAGTCACTTTCGTAATGAGTTTCGATTAAAAGTTTCATACTCCAGTTGGCTGTTTTTTCTCCTGACGAGCCTATCCCGGATATGGTCGCTTGTATGGGCTTCCTTGTTGTTCCTAGCGTCGTCGCAGCTTGTTCCGTTATAAATGCGCATTGTGACCCTTGGTCGATTAGTGCTCTCATTATGTGTGAATCTCCTTTCTCATCTCTTATGCGTACCACAGCTGTCGCTAGTAATGCTTCACCTTCCTTATGGCTTGCACAATTTACTGAATTCTGCCCTCTTTGTTGGTCGTTGCTATTCCTATGCCCATTGGTATCTTGTGTATTTTCTCGCCTTCCGTTATTTTGTTCTCTGGCGTTGTATGGATTATTATTTCCTCCTCTGTACCTATCAGCTTGGTACCCGTTTCTTCTATTGTTTGAATCTCTTCCATTTCTTTCTTGTGTTTGTTCTCCTTTCGTTTCATTGGAGTTTCTTTTGTTGCTTGTGTTTCCTTTTTCATAATGCAACATATGGTGGTGGTCTCCGCCACAGTGTCTGCACCTATATTGTGAATAACATTGTTATTCTTTTTTATGTGCTAGGCAGTTTGTACACAATCCTTTTTCTTTTATCATCCTGTTCCGGTCTCTTACATTGAGTTCCTGAAATTCTCTGCAGTTCGGTACTCCGTGATCTCCGTTGCATATCACGCAACGTGTTCTTGGTTTCCTAAGAGATCCTCCTTGCTTCTCTTTTCTTTTTTCTGACTCCAGCAGTTCCAGTGTCTGAAATCTTCGCTGTAAGAATGTTTGTGTCGATTTGTACGTCGGTATCTCTCTACTGTCTCCAATGAGGTTTTCGTACAGACTCCTAGTTTCATTGTCCCATTTCGTTATGATAATTCGGGCTATCAATGGGCTCCCCGCTTCCGTGTCTGTTCCTCCTATGGCTTCCAGACTTTCGTGGAAGGTGTCATGTAGTGATTTCAATGCTCTAGCAGAAGATTCCTTTACTTCCTGCGCTAGTAGCATCCTGTCTATTAATTTAAACAATATCATCCTTGGGTTCTCATACCTATCTTTTAGCATGTTCCAGGCCACTTCGTAGTTGGCCTCGGATATGTTTAAGTGTTGTATCATTCTGTTGGCATCCCCTCTTACTTGAGTTTTTAGTTACTGCATTTTTTCTGCGTTTGATAACTGGTCGTTTTCATGTATTACTTTAGTAAACAGATCGTGGAAAGTTCTCCACGTTTCATATCTGCCTTCATATACAGGGATTTTTACCTGCGGTAATGTCACACTGCCCCTCCTCTGTGTGCTTTCTGGCCGTTGCATTCCTGGCCTTATTTTCTTTAAAACTTCCCTGACTTTCCTCTTTAGATGATTTATTCTCTCTACTTCTCCATTATCTGTGGCGTCTAGTTCCTCATTTACTGCTGCTTCAATCATTAGTGTATTCACCTTTTCCATGTATTCTCTTAACTCTGACTGCAATTCTTCATCCTCCTGCAAGTCTTGTTCATTTTCTGGCCGTAATAATTCCTCGATTCTTTGTTTTCTTATCTGTATCTCCTTTACTCTCGGTGCTTTTCCTCTTTTCAGCACCCTTCCATATTCTTCCAACAGGGTTTTCCCCTCAATGTATGTCTTAAATACCTGATCATAGTATTTTGTTTCAAAATATTTTTCTTTCGTTATACCCCCGTCTAGCAGCTTTTCGTGGTTATTCAAAAATTTTGCCCAATATTCTTCTAATTTTTCCTGTCTATCCCGGATGTATTGTTGATTTTTCCGAGATTGGGAATCTTTTTTTGTATTTGAAACGAGTTTCGCTATTTCTGCTCCTATTTCCGCTTGCTTAACGTATACACTTTCCATGAGTATTTTTATAAATTTTTACATTCAGCGGTAAATATATTAGACAATACGAAATGTACGTTATTTATTAAATAAGTATACCTGTACTAAGACACTTTCTTTTCTATCGGAATGCGCAATTTAGCGAAATATGAGTTTGACCTTGCCTGCTGTGCTATTCTTTGTACTGAGGTAGGTCAAGATATAATCCACACACTCTTATAATGATATATATATATATATATATATATATATATATATATATATTGTTATCAAAATAAATGAAATTATTTGCTACGTAATTATTTTAATTTTTCGAAATAAAGTATTTAATTGAAATTAAAAGCAAGCTATATGTATGAACGTTTCTTTTTTCAAATTGTCATACAAAATGACTGTTTAGTAAAGTTTAGTTGTGAATTACGTTTATTTTTGTTTTATCAATTCTCTGTATTATTTAAATGGTAAGTATACATTCTAAAGTACATTATTATACGATTGATAGAGCGGAGATTGTTGTTCTAAATTGTTAAATTGTAATAAAAAAAAACTTGTTACATTGTAAGATTGTAAAAGTTGGAAGATTTTGTAATTATTCAAAAACTTACGGTTTTTTGTGTTCTTAGACGTTGAGGATCCCTCGCTTCTGGTGGGTTCTGCAATCGGTCCTGTCCTTTGGCTGCTCTGCGGCTCTAGTATGGCTCTCGGCTTTGGTACTGCTCTCGGCTCTAATATGGCTCTCGGCTTTGGTACTGCTCTCGGCTCTAGTATGGCTCTCGGCTTTGGTACTGCTCTCGGCTCTAGTATGGCTCTCGGCTTTGGTACTGCTCTCGGCTCTAGTATGGCTCTCGGCTTTGGTACTGCTCTCGGCTCTAGTATGGCTCTCGGCTTTGGTACTGCTCTCGTTCTCCCGGGTCTAGTGGTCTCTCTCTGCTACTGAGGGTGTTGCTGGCGTGGACTGTATAGGCTCTCTCAAACTTCCTTGAAGTATTCTGTTTCTCGATAGGACCATGAACAAATTTCCTTCGTTGGCTCAGTGAAGATGTTCGTTCAGTTGTAATGGAAACACCAAATAATAGTAGCAGAGTTTATTGTTGAGACGTACACTATGGGTGTTGACCCGGGATTAGTTTGAGTAGAGACTGATGAAGTTGATCGTTGAAGACTATCAAGTTTGTTGAGTGAATATTGATTGAATGCTTCTCTAGGCAAGAGATCTTAGTTTTATATGTTTTAATTGGGTCAATATATTCGCGGACCTAGCGTGATATGTGTATTTAATTTATGTAAATTGTTTAACTTTGTCAGCACTTTTGACTGATGTCCAAATTATATTATTGATAGTTGACCAAATGTGTATGTAACCTAATTAACTACGTGTGTGTATTTAATAACAAATAGATTCATTCGGTCTACTGGGTGATAAAATTATACTGTCCAATTTCGGATATGAATTCTGAAGATTTGATATTGGACACTAATTATTTTAGACCAAAAGCAAAAAAAAAACTATTTGTAAAGGACTGAAACATGTATTGAAAGGGGATAACGATTATATGAAGATAGAACAACAACAAACAAAGCGACTACAAAAAGAGCACTAGACAGCATCTTTGATCTTAATGAGTGTAGAGTTACATACCAGCAGATATCATAGGTCACTATGAATAAAAATAAATTTGCTATAAGATAAATTTTGATTTATTGACTTAAAGAAGGCATCTGGCTGAGTAAAAAATAAACAACTGATCGAATCTTATTTTGCGACATAGGATATAACAAATATATTAAGGTAGCAAAAACAAACTAGGCGACTACCAAAATTGCACTACACAGCATCTTCGTTATTATTGAACGTATGGTTATGGTTATGGTGATGGTAGATCGGAGTAGGGTCCAACTGTAAGCCTTTCAGACACTTAGAATTAAATAGTACTAAAGAGCCCTCCAATCACAGGTTTGAGTTCCACAGGCAGAGTAGATGAGCCCTATATTGCCAGGGCGTCAGCCCGTTCGTTCCCATCCATGCCTGTTTGTCTCGGTACACATAACAAGTTAACCCTATTGGTCAGCGCATTATCATTAGGTGCTCTTGCACTTGCTGATGATGATTTTTGCACTTTAAAACTCAAAAACCAGCTTAGAGTATCCTAAACGATGCTAGAATATACCTAATACATTTCTTTATGTTTTTCAAGAATTTAATATGGATTCTTCGATAATTCTTTGCCTTAGGTTTGCAACACTTGCTTGTTTAATTTTATAATTTTACTTTTAAAGTATGCCAAATAAAAATAATCTTTAGGATAAAAACGAGTAAACGAGAAAACATCCAGAAAATGCCTGATCTAAAGAACGCCGAACAGTTACACCAAAATAAGCTAGAGCTTCGTTTTCTTCAAACTCCATTTTATTAGAATTGGCTCCAAACTTATTTTTCAGGGCAGATACAATTTCAGTACTAAATAGCAGTTCATAATTATTTAAATTTTTAAAATTGTTTTCACGTATCCACTGTGGGTTTACGTCAATTCAATACTTTAAATTTGTACGATTTACATTCCCACAGAGTGTAAATATTGCTTCGTCGGAAAAACATTTTTACCGAAGTTCTCATCATTATTATTACACGACTAAAATGTAGACTTTAATCGTAGTCAACTTTATAATTCTTGCAACAACTGGATTTTGTAGGGTTTAAATTAATTCTTATGTAAAACACGTAAGTCTGAATAATGACCTACATCATGTATTTCTGTAGTTTTGCGTAAGGATGTATGTGGATTTTTGTCGAAACTCTGCATTCAATCTAAAAGTTTTTATAATTTAAATGGGAATAAGCCACAATTAAAGGTTAAAGTAAATTTATTGACGTTTCAATTTCCACTTTGGAAATCGTTCTCAAAATACAAATCTTTCTCAAAACTAATGTTTGTGTTTTAAGAACGATTTCCGAATTGAAAATTGAAACATCAATAAATTTACTTTAACCTTTAATTGTTGCTTATTTCTTTTAAACAATAATTACTTTAAAATGTCACAAGACAAATGACAAAAGAGCTTCAGAACAATATCTAAAGTTTTATTGTAATGTATAATAGTTCATGATCTATCTGTTCGAATGCCACCTTTTATTCGTTCGGTGTCCTCAAAGCGCTTTACAATTTTTTGTATAGTACATCCACTATACAAAACTATAATTTTCCAACATAAACATGCCTCATTCTGGTATCAAAGAGACCGCCTTTCAAATCAAGGTTGTCAGACATATTTCCTAAAATTCCTAAGGTTATATTTAAAAAATATTCTCTATTCTCTATTCGTTATTATTCAATTGCTAGTCAACGAACGACACTCTTAAAAAATAATATGAACATATTCTCAAAAAATATATATATAAATTAATTAACTAGGTACTAATATTTCCATGGACTCTTCACTAATGAATTAAAGCAACCGTGAACTTTGTATATATTACTTATATTCTAAGTAATTTTCGAATATTGGCAACATTGTAGTCTGGAGAGAATTTGAACGTTCGACGTTGCCCTGTTGGTGAATTTAGCGGTAATACTTTTATAGATATAATGATCGACTTTTAAGAAATCAGACAACTTTTAAGAATCCAAGTTTTCAAAAACGGTTTCAAGAATTGTATTATTTTTTTCCAAATTTCATTGATTTTATACCTTACCTGGAAACATGAAAAATTGCAGATATATTAATAATGGTATTAAGGTTATATTCACTAATTTTAAACTCATGCATTATGGCAACAGCGAATCGCAAAGCCGTAAATTCTAATGAACACCTGTTTGTCTGGCTATGTGACACCCTAAAATATTTCCTTTTGCAAAGGCGGAGGCTTATTATAAGGTTTAAGTAATATAAGTTATAAGTAATATTATATTTTTCTAGGATGGCATTTTTTAAGATGCATCAACTTCTGTGTTATCAATAAATAATGACAATTATGTTAATGACAGCTCCGCATTAAAAAATAAAGATTTGCACGTAGTTTTAAATATGTATGAGTGTTTGAAAAAAGAAAATTCATTCAAAGAGAATTCATGTATTAAAAAATCGGGTATAAGACGATATATACAATTATTAAATTAGGCACAGTTACAGATCATTCCTTAAAACGAAAGCGACCAAATAAAAAATTGGGTAGGATTGACACTGCTGCAAAAGACGTTATTCAGCGAACAGTTTACAATTGATAATGCAATTGTTTCGAGAATTCATGTATTAAAAAAATCGGGTATAAGACGATATATACAATTATTAAATTAGGCACAGTTACAGATCATTCCTTAAAACGAAAGCGACCAAATAAAAAATTGGGTAGGATTGACACTGCTGCAAAAGACGTTATTCAGCGAACAGTTTACAATTGATAATGCAATTGTTTCGAGAATTCATGTATTAAAAAAATCGGGTATAAGACGATATATACAATTATTAAATTAGGCACAGTTACAGATCATTCCTTAAAACGAAAGCGACCAAATAAAAAATTGGGTAGGATTGACACTGCTGCAAAAGACGTTATTCAGCGAAGAGTTTACAATTTTTACAAAGAAAATAGAGTGCCTACTTTAGAACTGATTCGTGAAAAATTAAGAGATTTCCCTGAATATAATTATATATTCCGCCGAATTCAGTGATTGTTATGGATAATGCGTCGGATCATTCCCGCATATTAAATAAAATACCTAATAATAACACGAAAAAGAACGAAATTTTAAAATTTATGCAACTTAAAAACATCACTGTTCCTAAAAAGATTCCAGTAAAGAAAGAATTAATTAGAATGATCAAAAGTCGGAATTTTAAAAACGAATACATTATTGACACCATTTGCAGCAGGCACGGCCATACTCTTTTGCGATTACCCTCATACTATTGCATTTTTAATCCAATTGAAATGGTTTGGGGTACCGTAAAAAAACGATTGCGAAAATATAATCAGTCACCAACATTAAGCGCAATGGCCATTGAGAATATTCGAGAAATAATTAGTGGCATTAATAGCGATGTGTGGAAAAATTGCGAAGCTCATGTTGTAAAAATAGAAAACGAATATCCTGTTTTACCGGCAATAGCACCGATAGTTATCCAACCTGGGAATGATTCGACTTCAGAAGACTCTGACGATTCTTTTCAGTCCTTCTAATTAATTTCTTTACAGCTATCGCGATGCATCTTGAACACTAGTATTCATTATTATACAGTGTGTCGCATTTAAGATGAAGACACCTCTATATATCAGCTACTAAAATACATACAGATTTGACATTTTGCACAGTCATACATGTTGATAGTGCACATTTTTTTAAGATAGTCATCTGAAATTTTAATTTTAAACGCGGCTTACTGCGAATCCACAAACAGGGTAAATTTTCGATATTTTGCTTCGCGTTAGAGAAATCGGAAAAACTTATTTGGAAAAGTTGTTCCACTTATTGTAACCGCACATACCAAATTTCATGACAAAATTCGCAATTTTAGTTTTTCAGTATTATTCGTAATCTCGATCCTAAATCTACAATTGGCTGTCTAAAGATGCATCTCGGGACAGCCAACTGTCCGTTTTAGAATCCTGACTACAATTGAAGAGCTTATTTCCAAAGTGTCTTAAATCCATATAATGAAATCCATAAAATTACAGATTTTCATACAAATTTAACATACAAATTATACAATTTTACAATTTTCATATGCACTTTTAAATGGTAAATAAGAAGTTGTTTTGGTACATATAACTTTATTCTAGACTTGAAGAAATCTATAAAGTTTAAAAAAAGAAAATTAAAAAAATCGAAATTTTGGATTTAAGACACTTTGGAAATAAGCTCTTCAATTAATGAAAAAAGTAAAAGTGCGAATTTTGACATAAAACTTTGTTATGTGGGGTTATAATAATATTTGGAACATCTTTTCCAAATAACTTTTTCAGATATCTCTAACTCGAAGCAAAATATTGAAGATTCACCCTGTTTGTGCATTAACAGTAGGCCGTGTTTAAAAATTAAATTTCAGTTGACTATCTTAATTGCTGGATAGACAATCTTTTAAAATTTTCTGACAGAATGAGACATTATTTACAGATAATTGTAAAAAAATATTATGGTTTATGTAAAAACTAAATAATAAGTCCAATATTCTTATAAATTAATAAAATTAACAAGCTTTAATTTGAAAGAATTAATTTGTTATTTATTCGATGTTGTGAGCCCGCTCCCATTTGAAAAAAAAACTGATTCTGTCCTTTGAAGAGTCCTATTCAAAAATGCCCCGTTTAAACAAATTGAAGGTTGAAGGGTGCCGGACATTTTTGCCGGAAACAATTCATATTCAAAAGATCACCTTTTTCTGCCAAGGAAAATATTGCTCCGATTTCTCACCAAAATCAATGTTGATACTTTAGTTTAGATACTCTTGAATCTCAAAAATACTCATTTACATATTTTTCAAGCCTCGAAAATGCATAATATTAGGTATCGCATTTTTCGGATTTTAAATCGCCTGTATCTCCAAAACTATTAACTTTTGAGAAAAATGACATAGATCTTATTTAGAGTCACCCAAAAACCTAAAAAATATTTTTTGGAGCACAAAAGGTGATATTTTGAATTTGTTTAAAAAATTGTTTAAACAATTTCTGCCCAAAAATTGAGAAATTTTCCTGAATATAATTATGTAAAAATTAATAAAAATTATATGATTTTTCTTGAAATATGCGTTTGATAACTGATCCCTTTTCTTAATTTCCACGCCAATGGTCGGCATTGGCATCAAAGAATCTCAAAAGCAGACGCTTGGCAAATTGACGATGGAAAAAGTATACCGTCGTCTTATGATAGAAAAATGAATTGGAAAAGTATTACTGAACAAGTTAGGTACTTTACAATTCGCTCTTTTTTATTAAAAACGTTCTTTATTTTAACTCATAAAATAACTATTAGCTTTAGTTATTAATACAATTTATTTTACAAAGCTTTTTAATAAACGTCAAGCTATTGTTAGTTTTAAAAATTATTGTCAAAATCACAGAACTCTAACTTTACTGAATTCCTTCAAAACTCTTTGGCACTAAGAAGTTTTATTTATTTAAGACCTTCACGACCAGACAAAATACCAAGTGTTAGATATTGTTGAACTCGTATTGAAGTAGGAATTACAATAATAATACAATCTACAGAGTATTTTATATAGAAAACCAAAGTGATTAATAATATCAAAAAAACCTTAATGCTGGCAACATTGCAAGAATCACATTTAAAATCTCTATATTACAGAATAGGCGTATCTTATTTCCTGTACAATTCGGACCATCCATTTAAGAGATAATTAGGCGTTTTCAGACTTTTAATCCACTCTGTATATACAGAGTTGTAAATCGTCAAATCGGCCATAGGAAACCCAGTGGAAAATTCTAAATTATTAAATTCCTGCTTCCTTAATTATTTTACACCAAAAGTCAAGAAAAACTATTTGTAGGGGACTAAAATATGTATCGAAAACAAATATTAAAATTTTTCTACGAATTAAACGTATTCCAAAATTTTGCAAGAATATAATATATTTTTCAATCCACCCCTTAAAGTCAAGCCACACGCTGTGCAAGAATGTGTATGACATGTTGCGTGTGGTCATATTGATGTTTCTGATATTTGACAATATTTAAATTGCCAAAATCTTTATTTTGTGATTTATTGTTTAAAAAACAATAAAGTTGATTAAAAATGTATTCAGTTTAGGAGAAAGTAGCAATAATAAAAATGTTTTATTCAGGCAATAGTGCGCGAATTGTCAGTTCTTTATTTTGCGTAAGATATCGCAATAAACTAATTCCAAGTCATTTAGCAATTCAAAGGATTTTACAAAATTTTGAAAATACTGGGATCGTGATTTCTAATTGTGCCTTTACAAACAATATTGCTGAGGTACCAAGAAATTAAGAAAATCAAAATTAAATAAATGTATCTCGGATCATTGAAGACCAGTTTAATATTCATAATTCCAGGATCTTAAAAATTTTGAAAATGAATAATTTCCTTTTATATAAATTTCAATTTCATCAAGAACTTAGAGAAAGAGATGTTGAGTGACGAGCGGAATTTTTGTTATGAAATTTTAGAGAGGGCTAATGCAGACAGACAATTAAAAAAACATTTTGTTTAGTGATGAATGTACATTTACTTTCAATAATAAACCAACGGTTTAATTTAAAGGATTTGGTCGACAAGAAAGCCTGAGGATATTATTGAAAGCCATACCCAATATCGTCGACAAATAAATGTCTGGTTAGGAATAAACAATATTATTGGTACATTTTTCTATGAGAAAAATTTTAATTCAAAAATATTTTAAACTTGCTACAGGAAGAGATTTTACCCGGACTTGCAGAAGTAGCTCCAAATGAAGAAGAAATTTGGTTTCAAATAGTTAATTAAAAATCCTATTTTTATCACAATCACAACCAATAATTGTGGTTTAATTCCATAAAACATAATATTTATCTTCACCATGCTACATGACGGTACACTGAACGAGAAAAAAGTAGCCATCCTATAAATTCCCAAAAATAAAAATTCGAGCAGTAAATGCAGTAGTTCCATTTGGTTCATTTACTGAGACAATTTTGACTTAATGCATGATAATAACAATTATCAATTAAATGAATATGAATTAAAAATCGTAACAACTTTCTTAAGGAGAAATAAGAATTAATACTTTAGAATGGCCAACCTGGAGCCTTATCTGAATATCATCGAACATCTTTGGGATAAACTTCATCGTAGGGTTAGAAGTCAAACGGGCCAGCCAGAAAAAAGAAGAAGCTTCCTGAAAAAGCATGTTTTTATTTAAAATTTGTTCCTTTTCCTCCTAAATCGTATGCAAACGGTTATTGATGTTTTAGGGCATAATACCCGATATAAGACAATGTTGTTCAAGTTCACCCTTAATTTTTGTTATTTTTTAATTCGTTTCGATATTACACTATTTTCTTTTGAAGCCTTCTAATTAAATAAATTATGCTAAAGAATCAAGCATTAATGACTATTTTTTGTATTAAAAACAAAAAGATATTGAGTATACAATATAAAACAGTGCATAAAACTTCTAATGAATTTTTATTTTTAGAAATTTATAGAGTAGCCACTTTTTTGCCGATCAGTGTAATTTACAGATCAGTATACAGTATTTACAGAAAATACGTAACTTAATGTCTTATTGTTATCGCAGTCTAGTAGCTCCTTCTACAGAAGCTTAATAAACTACATATCAAGATACTATAAGAGCAGGTAATTTCAAAACTATAGTGGATTTGCAAAAAATGCCAACTTACGCCAAAAATCAATTGCCGACTAAATTTTCAGAGTACAAAAATCAAAACTGATGGTTTCAAATCACCACACAGCTGTATACTAAAACGTGGTACTAATTGTGGATTTTATCACGACTTAAATGAATTAAAAGTATAAATACTGCTTATATAAATACTATAAAAGAATCTGTAATTGTTTTGGTTTGTCATTTGTAACCTCGGAAACCTTTTTTGGATGGTGCTAGAAAGGTCACCAATGGAGACACTGCGGACGGCAGCCAGATGGTTGGTGGAGAGCGAGTCGTGGGTTTGGAAACTAGCTTTTGAAACCGGGAATGGGTCCAACGGACAAAATAAGTAAAGATAGGATAAGAAATATTAGAAAAAATACAGAAATAAACAAAAAGATAGATGGGTAAAATTACCAAAGATACGATAAGATAGGGAACAGGGCGCCACTTATTTTTTGGGGTTTAAGGAGAAAATTAAGAAACCTTAGCAAAGAAAAGAAATAAAGAAAGATATTTTGGTTCTGAGACCAAATCGGAGGAAAGATACCAACAGTTAATTATTAAATTAATTTGGTCAACACACTATATAAACGAATAATAAACATATAAGGTGGACTCCGTCCATCTACTTACCTACGAAATTTAATCGGCCTGATTTTTCTTCTGGTCGAAGGTATAATAATATTTAAAGATAAAAAGCAAATATTCAGAGTTATTATTGTATTAGGAAACTTGTTAGGAGTCGACAAATAAAATACATACATAAAACAAAATCAATATATTCAACAACACAATGATGTCGGTAGCTGAATGTACATACGCTGAAGTAATAAAAATTGACCATCAATTATGAAATGGTGGTGTACACACAAAAATAAGCAGTAATATGAATAATAAGTACCTTTACAAATACCACAATGTAATAATGCACACATTCAATTATCAACGAAGAGAGCCTGATAGTGAGTAAAAAAAAATTCAACCAAAGTTAATTAAAGAAGGGTCTCTCTTTGCTGTTTAATGAGCATATCTCGAGACACTGGGTTAAAAATGTATAACAATTATAAGTTGATTATCTATCTCACACTGTTATTTAATGATGGAAAGTTCGTAAGAAAATATTGAATGTTCTCTAAATTGAATGCAAAAATCAGTAGTTACCCTCAACTACAGGTGAAGACATGGATGAACTTAGATTCGCCCAGATGATTGAAAAAAATATGATACCATACCATATTATTCGCCCAGATAAGTGGAGATACTAAGATTATGGTAACTTACAGTAATTCCTGATGACTGTTGCACTATTTCACTGAAGTTAATTTAATTTACTATATTACTTTAGTTGTATCAAGCACTGAAGTTAATTAAAATTAAAGGTACTTTATACCAATATTTAATATAATATGATAGTAGATCAAAAAACTCAAATATACAAGTGTATACACACTTAGAAAGAAAATGCACAGATAAGGTAACAAAGAGACGATAATGAGCGAAGCGCCCCACCAGAAGTAGGTCTTTTCTCAGCGAGTGTCCAACAAGAAGTAAAGTTCTTCTCTCCAAAAATTTGCGAAACTACCCAAGAAGGTGGAATATCTCCCACTCAAAAATGATAGGACATTATCCATTTCTGAGAAGGTAAAGTTCTAACGACTATCGGAAAATTCGAGGTAAATACAGTACTAATAACTTGAAACGTATATATACTTCGGCGATATTTAATAAATCTATCAAAAGAAACAGACGAAACCGGAATGAAATTAACTAAAGATTAACCGAACCGTCGTCTTTAAATAAGTAAGTAGATTCTTTCGTAATATTTCGGTAATTTTCAATAAAATTTCCTAATGTTCAACACGACCACCCGCGTATATACATATTTGCAATTACGGTCATCGGCGTTTCATCCACAGGTGTAAAGGGATTAGAAATAATTTAATATATTAATTATAAAAAAAATGTTACACATTATTATATGGGACTTAACCACAATTGATTATAATGAGAAATAAATTTTACATATTTATGTTTGATTTTTCGAGTTTGATTCAGAAATCGTTTTTTACTTTTTTTAATTCATTCCTTGACTTGACTGTAAACATTTTTGAATTTCTAATTACAATTTCTATAAATATCTAATTTCTCATTGGTTTGTTTATAAAGTTTTATCCGTTTTACGGGACATTTCCCGGATTATATAGGAAGTTCATAAGTACTCATCTGCTGACTAGAATTAGACTGTCGTTACATTGTCTCCATTCTCGATTAGATCGTTTTTGATCTTTTTAAACTACTAGAACCTTCTGCTGGTTACGCAACTTCTTCACTATAAAATGTTTTAGCAACATCGTTAATCTGAGAGTCGCAAATTTTTAAAATAAGTCATAAATAGTCTGCACCAAAAACAAAAAAAAAAATTTTTTAAAAAAAGACAAGGTTTTTTTAACTTGGCTAAAGTGCTAATCTGACCCAAGAACCTTCCTCCTTTTTCCGGGCTTAGGACCGGCAACAAGATCATTGAGTTAGTATGTCAATGATCCTGTAGGCGGAGTTAAAAAACCTGGACTTACCGAGATACAAAACTACTTCGCTAAAATTAAAATTTGCAACAAAAAATAAAATATTGCCTATTAAAAATTAATAAAAATTAACAGAGTTTTATAAACCTGTCTATATGTTTAATTTATTAAATAGAACTATTTAATTGGTATCATTTGAAAGATATCATCCTTATACTAAAACAGACAAATTCCGAAGTACTTTCTCAACACGCCAACGTATTAACATTATAAAGACTGATTTACAATATAAAAGATCTAAGTGAAATTAAACGCCTCTATAAAAAAAGAAGAACAGAAGTGTTGAAATGGCTAACTTACTGCTCAATTAACTTCCAATATATTATATTAAACGAAACAACTTGACTTAAACACAACGAATGATAGCACAAAAGTCATATCAAAGATATTAGGTAAAAGTAGAACTGACAATTCACAAACAAGAAAAGAAATTCACATATTTAAAAGACTTAGAACAAATTGGTATAAATTCCAGAAAACTTTCATTTTCTCGAAAATAAAGAAGAAACTACACAAAGAGCCGAGATAACTGATATTCCAAAAGAAAGATTCAGTGTTTTCACGTCTTAGGTTTCTACTGAAACATTTAGGCGTCGAATGTCGCTGTGGACCGAGCGCCGGCGACTGGCTACTAACTGAAGGTTTTTTCTAGAATACCATTTACCAGCTGTCTGTAAGCATCTATAGGGCCAGATTTTTAATTTAGGAAGAAGGACAAATTGAAATTTTTTTTATTTAATATTAGTAATGACGAAATAATAAGAAAATGCCTAAAATAAGTTTATACAACATCAGACAGGTATGTTTTAGAAACAAGAAACAATATTGTTACGCACTAGTTGTACCACCACTTCAATTAAACCACCAAATACTTCATATTAATTTCTAATATTCAAGCATAACTAGGTAAGAAATAGAGGAGTAGTATGAAACCATCATATAAGCCAAATGACAACATAGAGAGTAGTAAAAACGGCAAGATCAGTAGGAAGACCACAAAAACGATGGAATGACAACTTACTGTCATATTTTTAACTTTATCTTGAGATAGAAGATTTTATTTTTCTCGAAAATGAAAAAGACACTACACAAGAGCCGAGATAACTGATATTCCAAAAAAAAAAAGATTCAGTGCTTTCACTAGTCTTAGGTTTCTACTGAAACATTTAGGCGTCGAATGTCACTGTGGACCGAGCGCCGGCGACTGGCTACTCACTGAAGGTTTTTTCCAGAATACCATTTACCAGCCGTCTGTAAGTAGTATCTATAGGGTCAGATTTTTAATCTAGGAAGAAGGACAAATTGAAACTTACTTTATTTAATATTGTTAATGACGAAATAATAAGAAAATGCCTAAAATCGGTTTATACAAATTCAGAGAAGTATGCTTTAGAAACAAGCAACAATATTGTTATGCACTAGTTCTAAGACCACTCCAATTAGACCACCAAATACTTCATAATAATAATTTCTAATATTCAAACACAACAAATCACAAAAATAGAAAATCACCAGGAGAGGACATAATACCGAACAAACTCCTAAAGTAAGGAGGACCAGATCTGACCAAAGAACTATTAAAAATAATCCAAAAAATATAAGAACAAAACAGAATTCCTTAGTAATAGACATCAAACATCCTAATGCGTATATTTTTAATGCGGAAATTACAAAATAAATCATTAGAATATTACAAACCGCCATATCTATGTTTTGTGGACCTTACAAAGGCATTTGACCAAGTAAAATTAAGAGACTATACCCGCTTACTATATGCAAGAGATATACGTCTAGGAATAATTAAAACGATCAAAAATATCTACCGAAACAACACAATAAAAGTAAAAGTAGTAGAAGAACTAACCGTCCCTATTAAAGCTGGCAATAAGATAAGACAGGGAGATTCCCTGAGTCCTCTATTGTTTAACATGATTATGGATGAAACAGTAAAAAAGTAAGAACTAAAAAATGATAAAAATGGGAGAAAACAACTTAAAATAATCTGCTATGCAGACGACACAATACTACTCTTTAGAAGTGAAGTTGATTTATAACATATGCTGCATCAATTTAATAAAACCGGCAGAAAATTTAACAGGATAATTTTCCCAAAAAACACAAAATGCATGGTTACAATAGCAAATTTACTAAGATGTAAGTTCGAGCGGGGGAGGTCGAATAATAGAACAACTGATCGAGTTTAAATATATCTAGGCATCACATTATACAGCTACGGAAAGCTCGAAATCAAAGTGGAAGATCAAGTAAGTACAGCAAACAGAGCCGCAGGGTACCTAAATGAAACAATATAAAAAAAATATCGGGAACGAAACGAAAAGCCGAATTTACAAAAGAATCATCAGACCAATAATGACCTACGCGACAGTACCAAGACCTGACACAAGGAAAACAAAAATATGTTAGAAACAGCAAAGATGAAAAAAGTTAGAAACATTGATGCTAAAACACTATGAAACAGAGCTGGAAGTACAAATATACGACGTAGATGATAGGTTAAGAATATTTCAAACTGGTTAAGAAATAGAAGAGTGGAATAAAACGATCACATAAACCGAATGACATCAAATAGAGTAGTAAAAACGGTTAGAGACGCTTCCCCAATAAAAAGACGATCAGCAAAAAGACCACAAAAACGATGGAATGACAACTTACTGGAGACACATTGAAAAACAGACAGGGTCATGTCTATATGAAAAGAAAATATAGAGAAGAAGAGCAAAACACAAAACCGTTTAATTTCCATGTAATATTTTTAAGTTTATCTTGAGATACAAGATTTTTTTTCTCGAAACTGAAAAGGACACTACACAAAGAGCCAAGATAACTGATATTCCAAAAGAAAGATTCAGTGCTTTCACCAGTCTTAGGTTTCTACTGAAACATTTAGGCGTCGAATGTCGCTGTGGACCGAGCGCCGGCGACTGGCTACTCACTGAAGGTTTTTTTCAGAATACCATTTACCAGCCGTCTGTAAGTATCTATAGGGTCAGATTTTTAATCTAGGAAGAAGGACAAGTTGAAACTTGCTTGATTTAATATTCTTAATGACGAAATAATAAGAAAATGACTAAAATCGGTTTATACAAATTCAGAGAAGTATGCTTTAGAAACAAGCAACAATATTGTTATGCACTAGTTCTAAGACCACTTCAATTAAACCACCAAATACTTCATAATAATAATTTCTAATATTCAAACACAACAACACACAAAAATAGAAAATCACCAGGAGAGGACATTATACCGAAAAAACTCCTAAAGGAAGGAGGACCAGATCTGACCAAACAACTAATAAAATTATCCAAAAAATATAAGAACAAAACAGAATTCCTTAGTAATAGACATCAAACATCCTAATGCCTATGGCCTAATGATTATGGATGAAATAGAAAAAAAGTAAGAACTAAAGAAGGATAAAAATGGGGAAAAAACAACTTAAAATAATCTGCTATGCAGACGACACAATACTACTCTTTAGAACTGAAGTTGATTTATAACATATGCTGCATCAATTTAACAAAACCGGCAGAAAATTTAACAGGAAAATTTTCCCAAAAAATACAAAATGCCTGGTTACAACAGCAAATTTACTAAGATGTAAGTTCGAGCGGGGGAGGTCGAATAATAGAACAAGTGATCGAGTTTAAATATATCTAGGCATCACATTATACAGCTACCGAAAGCTCGACATCAAAGTGGAAGATCAAGTAAGTACAGCAAACAGAGCCGCAGGCTGCCTAAATGAAACAATATAAAAAAAATATCGGGAACGAAACGAAAAGCCGAATTTACAAAAGAATCATCAGACCAATAATGACCTACGCGACAGTACCAAGACCTGACACAAGGAAAACAAAAATATGTTAGAAACAGCAAAGATGAAAAAAGTTAGAAACATTGATGCTAAAACACTAGGAAACAGAGCTGGAAGTACAAATATACGACGTAGATAATAGGTTAAGAATATTTCAAACTGGTTAAGAAATAGAATAATCTGCTATGCAGACGACACAATACTACTCTTTAGAACTGAAGTTGATTTATAACATATGCTGCATCAATTTAACAAAACCGGCAGAAAATTTAACAGGAAAATTTTCCCAAAAAATACAAAATGCCTGGTTACAACAGCAAATTTACTAAGATGTAAGTTCGAGCGTGGGAGGTCGAATAATAGAACAAGTGATCGAGTTTAAATATATCTAGGCATCACATTATACAGCTACCGAAAGCTCGACATCAAAGTGGAAGATCAAGTAAGTACAGCAAACAGAGCCGCAGGCTGCCTAAATGAAACAATATAAAAAAAATATCGGGAACGAAACGAAAAGCCGAATTTACAAAAGAATCATCAGACCAATAATGACCTACGCGACAGTACCAAGACCTGACACAAGGAAAACAAAAATATGTTAGAAACAGCAAAGATGAAAAAAGTTAGAAACATTGATGCTAAAACACTATGAAACAGAGCTGGAAGTACAAATATACGACGTAGATGATAGGTTAAGAATATTTCAAACTGGTTAAGAAATAGAAGAGTGGAATAAAACGATCACATAAACCGAATGACATCAAATCGAGTAGTAAAAACGGTTAGAGACGGTTCCCCAATAGAAAGACGATCAGTAGGAAGACCACGAAAACGATGGAATAACAACTTACTGGAAAAACAGACAGAGTCATGTCTATCTGAAAAGAAAAAAAAGAAGAAGACCAAAACACAAAACCATTTAAATTCCATGTAATATTTTTAAATTTATCTTAAGATAGAAGATTTTATTTTCCTCGAAAATGAAAAAAACACTACATCAAGAGCCGAGATAACTGATATTCCAAAAGAAAGATTCAGTGTTTTCACCAGTCTTAGGTTTCTACTGAAACATTTAGGCGTCGAATGTCGCTGTGGACCGAGCGCCGGCGACTGGCTACTAACTGAAGGTTTTTTCTAGAATACCATTTATCAGCTGTCTGTAAGCATCTAGAGGGCCAGATTTTTAATTTAGGAAGAAGGACAAATTGAAACTTGTTTTATTTAATATTATTAATGAAGAAATAATAAGAAAATGCCTAAAATAAGTTTATACAAAATCAGAGAGGTATTTTTAGAAACAAGAAACAATATCGTTATGCACTAGTTCTAACACCACTTCAATTGAACTACCCAATACTTCATCATAATAATTTCTAAAATTCAAGCATAACTAGGTAAGAAATAGAACAGTAGTATGAAACGATCATATAAGCTGAATGACAACAAATAGAGTAGTAAAAACGGCAAGAGACGGTTCCCCAATAGAAAGACGATCAGTAGAAAGACCACAAAAATGATGGAATGACAACGTACTGGAGACACATTGAAAAACAGACAGGGTCATGTCTATATGAAAAGAAAATATAGAGAAGAAGAGCAAAACACAAAACCGGTTAATTTCCATGTAATATTTTTAAGTTTATCTTGAGATAGAAGATTTTATTTTTCTCGAAACTGAAAAAGACACTACACAAAGAGCCGAGATAACTGATATTCCAAAAGAAAGATTCAGTGTTTTCACCAGTCTTAGGTTTCTACTGAAACATTTAGGCGTCGAATGTCGCTGTGGACCGAGCGCCGGCGACTGGCTACTCACTGAAGGTTTTTTCTAGAATACCATTTATCAGCTGTCTGTAAGCATCTAGAGGGCCAGATTTTTAATTTAGGAAGAAGGACAAATTGAAACTTGTTTTATTTAATATTATTAATGAAGAAATAATAAGAAAATGCCTAAAATAAGTTTATACAAAATCAGAGAGGTATTTTTAGAAACAAGAAACAATATCGTTATGCACTAGTTCTAACACCACTTCAATTGAACTACCCAATACTTCATCATAATAATTTCTAAAATTCAAGCATAACTAGGTAAGAAATAGAACAGTAGTATGAAACGATCATATAAGCTGAATGACAACAAATAGAGTAGTAAAAACGGCAAGAGACGGTTCCCCAATAGAAAGACGATCAGTAGAAAGACCACAAAAATGATGGAATGACAACGTACTGGAGACACATTGAAAAACAGACAGGGTCATGTCTATATGAAAAGAAAATATAGAGAAGAAGAGCAAAACACAAAACCGGTTAATTTCCATGTAATATTTTTAAGTTTATCTTGAGATACAAGATTTTATTTTTCTCGAAACTGAAAAAGACACTACACAAAGAGCCGAGATAACTGATATTCCAAAAGAAAGATTCAGTGTTTTCACCAGTCTTAGGTTTCTACTGAAACATTTAGGCGTCGAATGTCGCTGTGGACCGAGCGCCGGCGACTGGCTACTAACTGAAGGTTTTTTCTAGAATACCATTTACCAGCTGTCTGTTAGCATCTATAGGGCCAGATTTTTAATTTAGGAAGAAGGACAAATTGAAACTTGTTTTATTTAATATTATTAATGAAGAAATAATAAGAAAATGCCTAAAATAAGTTTATACAAAATCAGAGAGGTATTTTTAGAAACAAGAGACAATATCGTTATGCACTAGTTCTAACACCACTTCAATTGAACCACCTAATACTTCATCATAATAATTTCTAAAATTCAAGCATAACTAGGTAAGAAATAGAACAGTAGTATGAAACGATCATATAAGCTGAATGACAACAAATAGAGTAGTAAAAACGGCAAGAGACGGTTCCCCAATAGAAAGACGATCATTAGAAAGACCACAAAAATGATGGAATGACAACGTACTGGAAACACATTGAAAAACAGACAGGGTCATGTCTATATGAAAAGAAAATATAGAGAAGAAGAGCAAAACACAAAACCGGTTAATTTCCATGTAATATTTTTAAGTTTATCTTGAGATAGAAGATTTTATTTTTCTCGAAACTGAAAAAGACACTACACAAAGAGCCGAGATAACTGATATTCCAAAAGAAAGATTCAGTGTTTTCACCAGTCTTAGGTTTCTACTGAAACATTTAGGCGTCGAATGTCGCTGTGGACCGAGCGCCGGCGACTGGCTACTAACTGAAGGTTTTTTCTAGAATACCATTTACCAGCTGTCTGTTAGCATCTATAGGGCCAGATTTTTAATTTAGGAAGAAGGACAAATTGAAACTTGTTTTATTTAATATTATTAATGAAGAAATAATAAGAAAATGCCTAAAATAAGTTTATACAAAATCAGAGAGGTATTTTTAGAAACAAGAAGCAATATCGTTATGCACTAGTTCTAACACCACTTCAATTGAACCACCCAATACTTCATCATAATAATTTCTAAAATTTAAGCATAACTAGGTAAGAAATAGAACAGTAGTATGAAACGATCATATAAGCTGAATGACAACAAATAGAGTAGTAAAAACGGCAAGAGACGGTTCCCCAATAGAAAGACGATCATTAGAAAGACCACAAAAATGATGGAATGACAACGTACTGGAGACACATTGAAAAACAGACAGGGTCATGTCTATATGAAAAGAAAATATAGAGAAGAAGAGCAAAACACAAAACCTTTTAATTTCCATGTAATATTTTTAAGTTTATTTTGAGATAGAAGATTTTATTTTTCTCGAAACTGAAAAAGCCACTACACAAAGAGCCGAGATAACTGATATTCCAAAAGAAAGATTCAGTGCTTTCACCAGTCTTAGGTTTCTACTGAAACATTTAGGCGTCGAATGTCGCTGTGGACCGAGCGCCGGCGACTGGCTACTCACTGAAGGTTTTTTCCAGAATACCATTTACCAGCCGTCTGTAAGTATCTATAGGGTCAGATTTTTAATCTAGGAAGAAGGACAAGTTGAAACTTGCTTTATTTAATATTCTTAATGACGAAATAATAAGAAAATGCCTAAAATCGGTTTATACAAATTCAGAGAAGTATGCTTTAGAAACAAGCAACAATATTGTTATGCACTAGTTCTAAGACCACTTCAATTAAACCACCAAATACTTCATAATAATAATTTCTAATATTCAAACACAACAAAACACAAAAATAGGAAATCACCAGGAGAGGACATAATACCGAACAAACTCCTAAAGTAAGGAGGGCCAGATCTGACAAAACAACTATTAAAAATATTCCAAAAAATATAAGAACAAAACAGAATTCGTTAGTAATAGACATCAAACATCGTAATGCCTATATTTTTAATGCGGAAATTACAAAATAAATCATTAGAATATTACAAACCGCCATATCTAAGTTTTGTGGTTCTTACAAAGGCATTTGACCAAGTAAAATTAAGAGACTATACCCACTTACTGTATGCAAGAGATATACGTATAGGAATAATCAAAACGATCAAAAATATCTACCGAAACAACACAATAAAAGTAAAAGTAGAAGAAGAACTAAGCGAACCTATTAAAGCTGGCAATTAGATAAGACAGGGATATTCCTTGAGTCCTTTATTGTTCAACATGATTATTGATGAAATAGTAAAAAAAAGTAAGAACTAAAAAAGGATAAAAATTGGACAAAAATAACTTAAAATAATCTGCTATGCAGACGACACAATACTACTCTTTAGAAGTGAAGTTGATTTATAACATATGCTGCATCAATTTAATAAAACCGGCAAAAAATTTAACAGGATAATTTTTCCAAAAAATACAAAATGCATGGTTACACCAGCAAATTTACTAAGATGTAAGTTCGAGCGGGGGAGGTCGAATAATAGAACAAGTGATCGAGTTTGAATATATCTAGGCATCACATTATACAGCTACGGAAAGCTGGACATCAAAGTGGAAGATCAAGTAAGTACAGCAAACAGAGCCGCAGGATGCCTAAATGAAACAATATAAAAAAAATATCGGGAACGAAACGAAATGCCTAATTTACAAAAGAATCATCAGACCAATAATGACCTACGCGACAGTACCAAGACCTGACACAAAGAAAACAAAAATATGTTAGAAACAGCAGAGATAAAAAAAGTTAGAAACAATGATGCTAAAACACTATGAAACAGAGCTAGAAGTACAAATATACGACGTAGATGCTAGGTGAAAAACATTTCAAACTGGTTAAGGAATAGAAGAGTGGAATTAAACGATCACATAAACCGAATGACAACAAATAGAGTAGTAAAAACAGTTAGAGACGGTTCCCCAATAGAAAGACGATCAGTAGGAAGACCACGAAAACGATGGAATAACAATTTACTGGAGGAACATTGAAAAACAGACAGTCATGTCTATCTGAAAAGAAAAAAAAGAAGAAGACCAAAACACAAAACCATTTAAATTCCATGTAATATTTTTAAATTTATCTTAAGATAGAAGATTTTATTTTCCGCGAAAATGAAAAAAACACTACATCAAGAGCCGAGATAACTGATATTCCAAAAGAAAGATTCAGTGTTTTCACCAGTCTTAGGTTTCTACTGAAACATTTAGGCGTCGAATGTCTCTGTGGACCGAGCGCCGGCGACTGGCTACTAACTGAAGGTTTTTTCTAAAATACCATTTATCAGCTGTCTGTAAGCATCTATAGGGCCAGATTTTTAATTTAGGAAGAAGGACAAATTAAAACTTGTTTTATTTAATATTATTAATGACGAAATAATAAGAAAATGCCTAAAATAAGTTTATACAAAATCAGAGAGGTATTTTTAGAAACAAGAAGCAATATCGTTATGCACTAGTTCTAACACCACTTCAATTGAACCACCTAATACTTCATTATAATAATTTCTAACATTCAATCATAACTAGGTAAGAAATAGAACAGTAGTATGAAACGATCATATAAGCCGAATGACAACAAATAGAGTAGTAAAAACAGCAAGAGACGGTTCCCCAATAGAAAGACAATCAGTAAAAAGACTACAAAAATGATGGAATGACAACGTACTGGAGACACATTGAAAAACAGACAGGGTCATGTCTATATGAAAAGAAAATATAGAGAAGAAGAGCAAAACACAAAACCGTTTAATTTCCATGTAATATTTTTAAGTTTATCTTGAGATAGAAGATTTTATTTTTCTCGAAACTGAAAAAGACACTACAGAAAGAGCCGGGATAACTGATATTCCAAAAGAAAGATTCAGTGTTTTCACCAGTCTTAGGTTTCTACTGAAACATTTAGGTGTCGAATGTCTCTGTGGACCGAGCGCCGGCGACTGGCTACTAACTGAAGGTTTTTTCTAGAATACCATTTACCAGCTGTCTGTAAGCATCTATAGGGCCAGATTTTTAATTTAGGAAGAAGGACAAATTGAAACTTGTTTTATTTAATATTATTAATAAAGAAATAATAAGAAAATGCCTAAAATAAGTTTATACAAAATCAGAGAGGTATTTTTAGAAACAAGAAACAATATCGTTATGCACTAGTTCTAACACCACTTCAATTGAACCACCTAATACTTCATCATAATAATTTCTAAAATTCAAGCATAACTAGGTAAGAAATAGAACAGTAGTATGAAACGATCATATAAGCTGAATGACAACAAATAGAGTAGTAAAATTGGCAAGAGACGGTTCCCCAATAGAAAGACGATCATTAGAAAGATCACAAAAATGATGGAATGACAACGTACTGGAGACACATTGAAAAACAGACAGGGTCATGTCTATATGAAAAGAAAATATAGAGAAGAAGAGCAAAACACAAAACCGGTTAATTTCCATGTAATATTTTTAAGTTTATCTTGAGATAGAAGATTTTATTTTTCTCGAAACTGAAAAAGACACTACACAAAGAGCCGAGATAACTGATATTCCAAAAGAAAGATTCAGTGTTTTCACCAGTCTTAGGTTTCTACTGAAACATTTAGGCGTCGAATGTCGCTGTGGACCGAGCGCCGGCGACTGGCTACTAACTGAAGGTTTTTTCTAGAATACCATTTACCAGCTGTCTGTTAGCATCTATAGGGCCAGATTTTTAATTTAGGAAGAAGGACAAATTGAAACTTGTTTTATTTAATATTATTAATGAAGAAATAATAAGAAAATGCCTAAAATAAGTTTATACAAAATCAGAGAGGTATTTTTAGAAACAAGAAACAATATCGTTATGCAGTAGTTCTAACACCACTTCAATTGAACTACCCAATACTTCATCATAATAATTTCTAAAATTCAAGCATAACTAGGTAAGAAATAGAACAGTAGTATGAAACGATCATATAAGCTGAATGACAACAAATAGAGTAGTAAAAACGGCAAGAGACGGTTCCCCAATAGAAAGACGATCAGTAGAAAGACCAAAAAAATGATGGAATGACAACGTACTGGAGACACATTGAAAAACAGACAGGGTCATGTCTATATGAAAAGAAAATATAGAGAAGAAGAGCAAAACACAAACCCGGCTAATTTCCATGTAATATTTTTAGTTTATCTTGAGATAGAAGATTTTATTTTTCTCGAAACTGAAAAAGACACTACACAAAGAGCCGAGATAACTGATATTCCAAAAGAAAGATTCAGTGTTTTCACCAGTCTTAGGTTTCTACTGAAACATTTAGGCGTCGAATGTCGCTGTGGACCGAGCGCCGGCGACTGGCTACTAACTGAAGGTTTTTTCTAGAATACCATTTACCAGCTGTCTGTTAGCATCTATAGGGCCAGATTTTTAATTTAGGAAGAAGGACAAATTGAAACTTGTTTTATTTAATATTATTAATGAAGAAATAATAAGAAAATGCCTAAAATAAGTTTATACAAAATCAGAGAGGTATTTTTAGAAACAAGAAACAATATCGTTATGCACTAGTTCTAACACCACTTCAATTAAACCACCTAATACTTCATCATAATAATTTCTAAAATTTAAGCATAACTAGGTAAGAAATAGAACAGTAGTATGAAACGATCATATAAGCTGAATGACAACAAATAGAGTAGTAAAAACGGCAAGAGACGGTTCCCCAATAGAAAGAGACGATCAGTAGAAAGACCAAAAAAATGATGGAATGACAACGTACTGGAGACACATTGAAAAACAGACAGGGTCATGTCTATATGAAAAGAAAATATAGAGAAAAAGAGCAAAACACAAAACCGGTTAATTTCCATGTAATATTTTTAGTTTATCTTGAGATAGAATATTTTATTTTTCTCGAAACTGAAAAAGACACTACACAAAGAGCCGAGATAACTGATATTCCAAAAGAAAGATTCAGTGCTTTCACCAGTCTTAGGTTTCTACTGAAACATTTAGGCGTCGAATGTCGCTGTGGACCGAGCGCCGGCGACTGGCTACTCACTGAAGGTTTTTTTCAGAATACCATTTACCAGCCGTCTGTAAGTATCTATAGGGTCAGATTTTTAATCTAGGAAGAAGGACAAGTTGAAACTTGCTTTATTTAATATTCTTAATGACGAAATAATAAGAAAATGCCTAAAATCGGTTTATACAAATTCAGAGAAGTATGCTTTAGAAACAAGCAACAATATTGTTATGCACTAGTTCTAAGACCACTTCAATTAAACCACCAAATACTTCATAATAATAATTTCTTATATTCAAACACAACAAAACACAAAAATAGGAAATCACCAGGAGAGGACATAATACCGAACAAACTCCTAAAGTAAGGAGGGCCAGATCTGACCCAACAACTATTAAAAATATTCCAAAAAATATAAGAACAAAACAGAATTCGTTAGTAATAGACATCAAACATCCTAATGCCTATATTTTTAATGCGGAAATTACAAAATAAATCATTAGAATATTACAAACCGCCATATCTATGTTTTGTGGACCTTACAAAGCCATTTGACCAAGTAAAATTAAGAGACTATACCCACTTACTGTATGCAAGAGATATACGTATAGGAATAATCAAAACGATCAAAAATATCTACCGAAACAACACAATAAAAGTAAAAGTAGAAGAAGAACTAACCGACCCTATTAAAGCTGGCAATTAGATAAGACAGGGATATTCCTTGAGTCCTTTATTGTTCAACATGATTATTGATGAAATAGTAAAAAAAAGTAAGAACTAAAAAAGGATAAAAATGGGAGAAAAATAACTTAAAATAATCTGCTATGCAGACGACACAATACTACTCTTTAGAAGTGAAGTTGATTTATAACATATGCTGCATCAATTTAGTAAAACCGGCAAAAAATTTAACAGGATAATTTTTCCAAAAAATACAAAATGCATGGTTACACCAGCAAATTTACTAAGATGTAAGTTCGAGCGAGGGAGGTCGAATAATAGAACAAGTGATCGAGTTTGAATATATCTAGGCATCACATTATACAGCTACGGAAAGCTCGACATCAAAGTGGAAGATCAAGTAAGTACAGCAAACAGAGCCGCAGGATGCCTAAATGAAACAATATAAAAAAGATATCGGGAACGAAACGAAATGCCTAATTTACAAAAGAATCATCAGACCAATAATGACCTACGCGACAGTACCAAGACCTGACACAAAGAAAACAAAAATATGTTAGAAACAGCAGAGATAAAAAAAGTTAGAAACAATGATGCTAAAACACTATGAAACAGAGCTAGAAGTACAAATATACGACGTAGATGCTAGGTGAAAAACATTTCAAACTGGTTAAGAAATAGAAGAGTGGAATGAAACGATCACATAAACCGAATGACAACAAATAGAGTAGTAAAAACGGCAAGAGACAGTTCCCCAATAGAAAGACGATCAGTAGGAAGACCACGAAAACGATGGAATAACAACTTACTGGAGGAACATTGAAAATCAGACAGAGTCATGTCTATCTGAAAAGAAAAAAAAAAAGAAGAAGACCAAAACACAAAACCATTTAAATTCCATGTAATATTTTTAAATTTATCTTAAGATAGAAGATTTTATTTTCGAAAATGAAAAAAACACTACATCAAGAGCCGAGATAACTGATATTCCAAAAGAAAGATTCAGTGTTTTTACCAGTCTTAGGTTTCTACTGAAACATTTATGCGTCGAATGTCGCTGTGGACCGAGCGCTGGCGACTGGCTACTAACTGAAGGTTTTTTCTAGAATACCATTTACCAGCTGTCTGTAAGCATCTATAGGGCCATATTTTTAATCTAGGAAGAAGGACAAATTGAAACTTGCTTTATTTAATATTCTTAATGACGAAATAATAAGAAAATGCCTAAAATCGGTTTATACAAATTCAGAGAAGTATGCTTTAGAAAGAAGCAACAATATTGTTATGCACTAGTTCTAAGACCACTTCAATTAAACCACCAAATACTTCATAATAATAATTTCTAATATTCAAACACAACAACACACAAAAATAGAAAATCACCAGGAGAGGACATTATACCGAAAAAACTCCTAAAGTAAGGAGGAACAGATCTGACCAAACAACTATTAAAAATAATCCAAAAAATATAAGAACAAAACAGAATTCCTTAGTAATAGACATCAAACATCCTAATGCCTATATTTTTAATGCGGAAATTACAAAATAAATCATTACAATATTACAAACCGCCATATCTATGTTTTGTGGTTCTTACAAAGGCATTTCACCAAGTCAAATTAAGAGACTATACCCACTTACTGTTTGCAAGAGATATACGTCTAGGAATAATCAAAACGATCAAAAATATCTACCGAAACAACACAATAAAAGTAAAAGTAGAAGAAGAACTAACCGACCCTATTGAAGCTGGCAATTAGATAAGACAGGGATATTCCCTGAGTCCTTTATTGTTCAACATGATTATTGATGAAATAGTAAAAAAAGTAAGAACTAAAAAAGGATAAAAATGGGGGAAAAACAACTTAAAATTATCTGCTATGCAGACGACACAATACTACTCTTTAGAACTGAAGTTGATTTATAACATACGCTGCATCAATTTAACAAAACCGGCAGAAAATTTAACAGGAAAATTTTCCCAAAAAATACAAAATGCCTGGTTACAACAGCAAATTTACTAAGATGTAAGTTCGAGCGGGGGAGGTCGAATAATAGAACAAGTGATCGAGTTTAAATATATCTAGGCATCACATTATACAGCTACCGAAAGCTCGACATCAAAGTGGAAGATCAAGTAAGTACAGCAAACAGAGCCGCAGGCTGCCTAAATGAAACAATATAAAAAAAAATATCGGGAACGAAACGAAAAGCCGAATTTACAAAAGAATCATCAGACCAATAATGACCTACGCGACAGTACCAAGACCTGACACAAGGAAAACAAAAATATGTTAGAAACAGCAAAGATGAAAAAAGTTAGAAACATTGATGCTAAAACACTATGTAACAGAGCTGGAAGTACAAATATACGACGTAGATGATAGGTTAAGAATATTTCAAACTGGTTAAGAAATAGAAGAGTGGAATAAAACGATCACATAAACCGAATGACAACAAATAGAGTAGTAAAAACGGTTAGAGACGGTTCCCCAATAGAAAGACGATCAATAGGAAGACCACGAAAACGATGGAATAACAACTTACTGGAGGAACATTGAAAAACAGACAGTCATTTCTATCTGAAAAGAAAAAAAAGAAGAAGACCAAAACACAAAACCATTTAAATTCCATGTAATATTTTTAAATTTATCTTAAGATAGAAAATTTTATTTTCCTCGAAAATGAAAAAAACACTACATCAAGAGCCGAGATAACTGATATTCCAAAAGAAAGATTCAGTGTTTTCACCAGTCTTAGGTTTCTACTGAAACATTTAGGCGTCGAATGTCGCTGTGGACCGAGCGCCGGCGACTGGCTACTAACTGAAGGTTTTTTCTAGAATACCATTTATCAGCTGTCTGTAAGCATCTAGAGGGCCAGATTATTTTTTTAGGAAGAAGGACAAATTGAAACTTGTTTTATTTAATATTATTAATGAAGAAATAATAAGAAAATGCCTAAAATAAGTTTATACAAAATCAGAGAGGTATTTTTAGAAACAAGAAACAATATCGTTATGCACTAGTTCTAACACCACTTCAATTGAACCACCAAATACTTCATCATAATAATTTCTAAAATTCAAGCATAACTAGGTAAGAAATAGAACAGTAGTATGAAACGATCATATAAGCTGAATGACAACAAATAGAGTAGTAAAAACGGCAAGAGACGGTTCTCCAATAGAAAGACGATCATTAGAAAGACCACAAAAATGATGGAATGACAACGTACTGGAGACACATTGAAAAACAGACAGGGTCATGTCTATATGAAAAGAAAATATAGAGAAGAAGAGCAAAACACAAAACCGGTTAATTTCCATGTAATATTTTTAAGTTTATCTTGAGATAGAAGATTTTATTTTTCTCGAAACTGAAAAAGACACTACACAAAGAGCCGAGATAACTGATATTCCAAAAGAAAGATTCAGTGTTTTCACCAGTCTTAGGTTTCTACTGAAACATTTAGGCGTCGAATGTCGCTGTGGACCGAGCGCCGGCGACTGGCTAGTAACTGAAGGTTTTTTCTAGAATACCATTTACCAGCTGTCTGTTAGCATCTATAGGGCCAGATTTTTAATTTAGGAAGAAGGACAAATTGAAACTTGTTTTATTTAATATTATTAATGAAGAAACAATAAGACAATGCCTAAAATAAGTTTATACAAAATCAGAGAGGTATTTTTAGAAACAAGAAACAATATCGTTATGCACTAGTTCTAACACCACTTCAATTGAACTACCCAATACTTCATCATAATAATTTCTAAAATTCAAGCATAACTAGGTAAGAAATAGAACAGTAGTATGAAACGATCATATAAGCTGAATGACAACAAATAGAGTAGTAAAAACGGCAAGAGACGGTTCCCCAATAGAAAGACGATCATTAGAAAGACCACAAAAATGATGGAATGACAACGTACTGGAGACACATTGAAAAACAGACAGGGTCATGTCTATATGAAAAGAAAATATAGAGAAGAAGAGCAAAACACAAAACCGTTTAATTTCCATGTAATATTTTTAAGTTTATCTTGAGATAGAAGATTTTATTTTTCTCGAAACTGAAAAAGACACTACACAAAGAGCCGAGATAACTGATGTTCCAAAAGAAAGATTCAGTACTTTCACCAGTCTTAGGTTTCTACTGAAACATTTAGGCGTCGAATGTCGCTGTGGACCGAGCGCCGGCGACTGGCTACTCACTGAAGGTTTTTTCCAGAATACCATTTACCAGCCGTCTGTAAGTATCTATAGGGTCAGATTTTTAATCTAGGAAGAAGGACAAGTTGAAACTTGCTTTATTTAATATTCTTAATGACGAAATAATAAGAAAATGCCTAAAATCGGTTTATACAAATTCAGAAAAGTATGCTTTAGAAACAAGAAACAATATTGTTATGCACTAGTTCTAAGACCACTTCAATTAAACCACCAAATACTTCATAATAATAATTTCTAATATTCAAACACAACAACACACAAAAATAGGAAATCACCAGGAGAGGACATAATACCGAACAAACTCCTAAAGTAAGGAGGGCCAGATCTGACCAAACAACTATTAAAAATATTCCAAAAAATATAAGAACAAAACAGAATTCGTTAGTAATAGACATCAAACATCGTAATGCCTATATTTTTAATGCGGAAATTACAAAATAAATCATTAGAATATTACAAACCGCCATATCTAAGTTTTTTGGTTCTTACAAAGGCATTTGACCAAGTAAAATTAAGAGACTATACCCACTTACTGTATGCAAGAGATATACGTATAGGAATAATCAAAACGATCAAAAATATCTACCGAAACAACACAATAAAAGTAAAAGTAGAAGAAGAACTAACCGACCCTATTAAAGCTGGCAATTAGATAAGACAGGGATATTCCTTGAGTCCTTTATTGTTCAACATGATTATTGATGAAATAGTAAAAAAAAGTAAGAACTAAAAAAGGATAAAAATTGGACAAAAATAACTTAAAATAATCTGCTATGCAGACGACATAATACTACTCTTTAGAAGTGAAGTTGATTTATAACATATGCTGCATCAATTTAATAAAACCGGCAAAAAATTTAACAGGATAATTTTTCCAAAAAATACAAAATGCATGGTTACACCAGCAAATTTACTAAGATGTAAGTTCGAGCGAGGGAGGTCGAATAATAGAACAAGTGATCGAGTTTGAATATATCTAGGCATCACATTATACAGCTACGGAAAGCTCGACATCAAAGTGGAAGATCAAGTAAGTACAGCAAACAGAGCCGCAGGATGCCTAAATGAAACAATATAAAAAAAATATCGGGAACGAAACGAAATGCCTAATTTACAAAAGAATCATCAGACCAATAATGACCTACGCGACAGTACCAAGACCTGACACAAAGAAAACAAAAATATGTTAGAAACAGCAGAGATAAAAAAAGTTAGAAACAATGATGCTAAAACACTATGAAACAGAGCTAGAAGTACAAATATACGACGTAGATGCTAGGTGAAAAACATTTCAAACTGGTTAAGAAATAGAAGAGTGGAATGAAATGATCACATAAACCGAATGACAACAAATAGAGTAGTAAAAACGGCAAGAGACAGTTCCCCAATAGAAAGACGATCAGTAGGAAGACCACGAAAACGATGGAATAACAACTTACTGGAGGAACATTGAAAAACAGACAGAGTCATGTCTATCTGAAAAGAAAAAAAAGAAGAAGACCAAAACACAAAACCATTTAAATTCCATGTAATATTTTTAAATTTATCTTAAGATAGAAGATTTTATTTTCCTCGAAAATGAAAAAAACACTACATCAAGAGCCGAGATAACTGATATTCCAAAAGAAAGATTCAGTGTTTTCACCAGTCTTAGGTTTCTACTGAAACATTTAGGCGTCGAATGTCTCTGTGGACCGAGCGCCGGCCACTGGCTACTAACTGAAGGTTTTTTCTAGAATACCATTTATCAGCTGTCTGTAAGCATCTATAGGGCCAGATTTTTAATTTAGGAAGAAGGACAAATTAAAACTTGTTTTATTTAATATTATTAATGACGAAATAATAAGAAAATGCCTAAAATAAGTTTATACAAAATCAGAGAGGTATTTTTAGAAACAAGAAGCAATATCGTTATGCACTAGTTCTAACACCACTTCAATTGAACCACCTAATACTTCATCATAATAATTTCTAACATTCAATCATAACTAGGTAAGAAATAGAACAGTAGTATGAAACGATCATATAAGCCGAATGACAACAAATAGAGTAGTAAAAACAGCAAGAGACGGTTCCCCAATAGAAAGACAATCAGTAAAAAGACCACAAAAATGATGGAATGACAACGTACTGGAGACACATTGAAAAACAGACAGGGTCATGTCTATATGAAAAGAAAAAAAAAAGAAGAAGACCAAAATACAAAACCATTTAAATTCCATGTAATATTTTTAAATTTATCTTAAGATAGAAGATTTTATTTTCCTCGAAAATGAAAAAGACACTACATAAAGAGCCGAGATAACTGATATTCCAAAAGAAATATTCAGTGTTTTCACCAGTCTTAGGTTTCTACTGAAACGTTTAGGCGTCGAATGTCGCTGTGGACCGAGCGCCGGCGACTGGCTACTAACTGAAGGTTTTTTCTAGAATACCATTTACCAGCTGTCTGTAAGCATCTATAGGGCCAGATTTTTAATTTAGGAAGAAGGACAAATTGAAACTTGTTTTACTTAATATTATTAATCACGAAATAATAAGAAAATGCCTAAAATAAGTTTATACAAAATCAGAGAGGTATTTTTAGAAACAAGAAACAATATCGTTATGCACTAGTTCTAACACGACTTCAATTAAACCACCTAATACTTCATCATAATAATTTCTAAAATTCAAGCATAACTAGGTAAGAAATAGAACAGTTGTTTGAAACGATTATATAAGCCGAATGACAACAAATAGAGTAGTAAAGACGGCAAGAGACTGTCCCCAATGGGAAGACAATCAGTAGAAAGACCACAAAAACGATGGATGACAACTTACTGGAGACACATTGAAAAACAGACAGGGTCATGTCTATATGAAAAGAAAATATAGAGAAAAAGAGCAAAACACAAAACCGTTTAATTTCCATGTAATATTTGTAAGTTTATCTTGAGATAGAAGATTTTATTTTTCTCGAAACTGAAAAAGACACTGCACAAAGAGCCGAGATAACTGATATTCCAAAAGAAAGATTCAGTGCTTTCACCAGTGTTAGGTTTCTACTGAAACATTTAGGCGTCGAATGTCGCTGTGGACCGAGCGCCGGCGACTGGCTACTAACTGAAGGTTTTTTCTAGAATACCATTTACCAGCTGTCTGTAAGCATCTATAGATCCAGATTTTTAATTTAGGAAGAAGGACAAATTGAAACTTGTTTTATTTAATATTGTTAATGACGAAATAATAAGAAAATGCCTAAAATAAATTTATTCAAAATCAGCGAGGTATTTTTAGAAACAAGAAACAATATCGTAACACCACTTCAATTAAACCACCTAATACTTTATCATAATAATTTCTAAAATTCAAGCATAACTAGGCAAGAAATAGAACAGTAGTATGAAACGATCATATAAGCTGAATGACAACAAATAGAGTAGTAAAAACGGCAAGAGACGCTCCCCAATAGGAAGTCGATCAGTAGAAAGACCACAAAAACGATGGAATGACAACTCACTGGAGACACTTTGAAAAACAGACAGGGTCATGTCTATATGAAAAGAAAATATAGAGAAAAAGAGCAAAACACAAAACCGTTTAATTTCCATGTAATATTTGTAAGTTTATCTTGAGATAGAAGATTTTATTTTTCTCGAAACTGAAAAAGTCACTGCACAAAGAGCCAAGATAACTGATATTCCAAAAGAAAGATTCAGTGCTTTCACCAGTCTTAGGTTTCTACTGAAACATTTAGGCGTCGAATGTCGCTGTGGACCGAGCGCCGGCGACTGGCTATTAACTGAAGGTTTTTTCTAGAATACCATTTACCAGCTGTCTGTTAGCATCTATAGGGCCAGATTTTTAATTTAGGAAGAAGGACAAATTGAAACTTGTTTTATTTAATATTATTAATGAAGAAATAATACGAAAATGCCTAAAATAAGCTGTACAAAATCAGAGAGGTATTTTTAGAAACAAGAAACAATATCGTTATGCACTAGTTCTAACACCACTTTAATTGAACCACCTAATACTTCATCATAATAATTTCTAAAATTCAAGCATAACTAGGCAAGAAATAGAACAGTAGTATGAAACGATTATATAAGCCGAATGACAACAAATAGAGTAGTAAAGACGGCAAGAGACGCTCCCCAATAAGAAGTCGATCAGTAGAAAGACCACAAAAACGATGGAATGACAACTTACTGGAGACACATTGAAAAACAGACAGGGTCATGTCTATATGAAAAGAAAATATAGAGAAGAAGAGCAAACCACGAAACCATTTAAATTCCATGTGATATTTTTAAATTTATCTTAAGATAGAAGATTTTATTTTCCTCGAAAATGAAAAAGACACTACATAAAGAGCCGAGATAACTGATATTCCAAAAGAAAGATTCAGTGTTTTCACCAGTCTTAGGTTTCTACTGAAACATTTAGGCGTCGAATGTCTTTGTGGACCGAGCGCCGGCGACTGGCTACTAACTGAAGGTTTTTTCTAGAATACCATTTACCAGCTGTCTGTAAGCATCTATAGGGCTAGATTTTTAATTTAGGAAGAAGGACAAATTGAGACTTGTTTTACTTAATATTATTAATCACGAAATAATAAGAAAATGCCTAAAATAAGTTTATACAAAATCAGAGAGGTATTTTTAGAAACAAGAAACAATATCGTTATGCACTAGTTCTAACACCACTTCAATTAAACCACCTAATACTTCATCATAATAATTTCTAAAATTCAAGCATAACTAGGTAAGAAATAGAACAGTAGTTTGAAACGATTATATAAGCCGAATGACAACAAATAGAGTAGTAAAGACGGCAAGAGACGGTCCCCAATAGGAAGACAATCAGTAGAAAGACCACAAAAACGATGGAATGACAACTTACTGGAGACACATTGAAAAACAGACAGGGTCATGTCTATATGAAAAGAAAATATAGAGAAAAAGAGCAAAACACAAAACCGTTTAATTTCCATGTAATATTTGTAAGTTTATCTTGAGATAGAAGATTTTATTTTTTCTCGAAACTGAAAAAGACACTGCACAAAGAGCCAAGATAACTGATATTCCAAAAGAAAGATTCAGTGCTTTCACCAGTCTTAGGTTTCTACTGAAACATTTAGGCGTCGAATGTCGCTGTGGACCGAGCGCCGGCGACTGGCTACTAACTGAAGGTTTTTTCCAGAATACCATTTAGGAAGAAGGACAAATTAGAACTTGCTTTATTTAATATTCGTAATGACGAAATAATAAGAAAATGCCTAAAATCGGTTTATACAAATTCAGAGAAGTATGCTTTAGAAACAAGCAACAATATTGTTATGCACTAGTTCTAAGACCACTTCAATTAAACCACCAAATACTTCATAATAATAATTTCTAATATTCAAACACAACAAAACACAAAAATAGAAAATCACCAGGAGAGGACATAATACCGAACAAACTTCTAAAGTAAGGACGACCAGATCTGACCAAACAACTATTAAAAATAATCCAAAAAATATAAGAACAAAACAGAATTCCTTAGTAATAGACATCAAACATCCTAATGCCTATAATTTTAAAGCGGAAATTACAAAAGAAATCATTAGAATATTACAAACCGCCATATCTATGTTTTGTGGATCTTACAAAGGCATTTGACCAAGTCAAATTAAGAGACTATACCCACTTACTGTATGCAGGAGATATACGTCTAGGAATAATTAAAACGATAAAAGATATCTACCGAAACAACACAATAAAAGTAAAAGTAGAAGAAGAACTAACCGACCCTATTGAAGCTGGCAATTAGATAAGACAGGGAGATTCCCTGAGTCTTCTATTGTTCAACATGATAACGGATGAAGTAGTAAAAAAAGTATTAAAAAAAATAAAAATGGGAGAAAAACAACTTAAAATAATCTGCTATGCAGACGACACAATACTACTCTTTCGAAGTGAAGTTGATTTATAACGTATGCTGCACCAATTTAGTAAAACCGACAGAAAATTTAACAGGACAATTTTCCCAAAAAATACAAAATGCATGGTTAGAACAGCAAATTTACTAAGATGTAAGTTCGAGCGGGGGAGGTCGAATAATAGAACAAGTGATCGAGTTTAAATATATCTAGGCATCACATTATACAGCTACGGAAAGCTCGAAATCAAAATGGAAGATCAAGTAAGTACAGCAAACAGAGTCGCTGGGTGCCTGAATAAAACAATATAAAAAAAATATCGGGAACGAAACGAAAAGCCGAATTTACAAAAGAATCATCAGACCAATAATGACCTATGCGACAGTACCAAAACCTGACACAAAGTAAACAAAAATATGTTAGAAACAGCAGAGGCAAAAAAAGTTAGAAAAATTGATGCTAAAACACTATGAAACAGAGCTAGAAGTACAAATATACGTCGTAGATGCTAGGTGAAGAACATTTCAAACTGGTTAAGAAATAGAAGAGTGGAATGAAACGATCACATAAACCGAATGACAACAAATAGAGTAGTAAAAACGGCAAGAGACAGTTCCCCAATAGAAAGACGATCAGTAGGAAGACCACGAAAACGATGGAATAACAACTTAATGGAGGAACATTGAAAAACAGACAGAGACATGTCTATATGAAAAGAAAAAAAAGGAAGACGACCAAAACACAAAACCATTTAAATTTAATGTAATATTTTTAAATTTATCTTAAGATAGAAGATTTTATTTTCCTCGAAAATGAAAAAGACACTACATAAAGAGCCGAGATAACTGATATTCCAAAAGAAAGATTCAGTGTTTTCACCAGTCTTAGGTTTCTACTGAAACATTTAGGCGTCGAATGTCGCTGTGGACCGAGCGCCGGCGACTGGCTACTAACTGAAGGTTTTTTCTAGAATACCATTTACCAGCTGTCTGTAAGCATCTATAGATCCAGATTTTTAATTTAGGAAGGGCAAATTGAAACTTGTTTTATTTAATATTATTAATGACGAAATAATAAGAAAATGCCTAAAATAAGTTTATACAAAATCAGAGAATTATTTTTAGAAACAAGAAACAATATCGTAACACCACTTCAATTAAACCACCTAATACTTTATCATGATAATTTCTAAAATTCAAGCATAACTAGGTAAGAAATAGAACAGTAGTTTGAAACGATTATATAAGCCGAATGACAACAAATAGAGTAGTAAAGACGGCAAGAGACGGTCCCCAATAGGAAGATGATCAGTAGAAAGACCAGAAAAACGATGGAATGACAACTTACTGGAGACACATTGAAAAACAGACAGGGTCATGTCTATATGAAAAGAAAATATAGAGAAGAAGAGCAAAACACAAAACCGTTTAATTTCCATGTAATATTTTTAAGTTTATCTTGAGATAGAAGATTTTATTTTTCTCGAAACTGAAAAAGACACTACACAAAGAGCCGAGATAACTGATATTCCAAAAGAAAGATTCAGTGCTTTCACCAGTCTTAGGTTTCTACTGAAACATTTAGGCGTCGAATGTCGCTGTGGACCGAGCGCCGGCGACTGGCTACTCACTGAAGGTTTTTTCCAGAATACCATTTACCAGCCGTCTGGAAGTATCTATAGGGTCAGATTTTTAATCTAGGAAGAAGGACAAATTGAAACTTTCTTTATTTAATATTCTTAATGACGAAATAATAAGAAAATGCCTAAAATCGGTTTATGCAAATTCAGAGAAGTATGCTTTAAAAACAAGCAACAATATTGTTATGCACTAGTTCTAAGACCACTTCAATTAAACCACCAAATACTTCATAATAATAATTTCTTATATTCAAACACAACAAAACACAAAAATAGAAAATCACCAGGAGAGGACCTAATACCGAAGAAACTCCTAAAGTAAGGAGGACAAGATCTGATCAAACAACTATTAAAAATAATCCAAAAAATATAAGAACAAAACAGAATTCCTTAGTAATAGACATTAAACATCCTAATGCCTATATTTTTAATGCGGAAATTACAAAAGAAATCATTAGGATATTACAAACTGCCATATCTATGTTTTGTGGACCTTACAAAGGCATTTGACCAAGTAAAATTAAGAGACTATACCCGCTTACTGTATGCAAGAGATATACGTCTAGGAATAATCAAAACGATCAAAAAGATCTACCGAAACAACACAATAAAAGTAAAAGTAGAAGAAGAACTAACCGACCCTATTGAAGCTGGCAATTAGATAAGACAGGGAGATTCCCTGAGTCTATTGTTCAACATGATAACGGATGAAATAATAAAAAAAGTAAGAACTAAAAAAGGATAAAAATGGGAGAAAAACAACTTAAAATAATCTGCTATGCAGACGACACAATACTACTCTTTCGAAGTGAAGTTGATTTATAGCTTACGCTGCATCAATTTAGTAAAACCGGCAGAAAATTTAACAGGTTAATTTTCCCAAAAAATTTAAAATGCATGGTTACGACAGCAAATTTACTAAGATGTAAATTCGAGCGGGGGAGGTCGAATAATAGAACAAGTGATCGAGTTTAAATATATCTAGGCATCTCATTATACAGCTACGGAAAGCTCGAAATCAAAGTGGAAGATCAAGTAAGTACATCAAACAGAGCTGTAGGCTGCCTAAATAAAACAATATAAAAAAATTAAAATATCGGGAACGAAACGAAAAGCAGAATTTACAAAACAATCATCAGACCAATAATGACCTATGCGACAGTACCAAGACCTGACACAAAGAGGACAAAAATATGTTAGAAATAGCAGAGATGAAAAAAGTTAGAAATATTGATGGTAAAACACTATGAAACATAACTAGAAGTGCGGATATACGACGTAGATGCTAGGTGAAGAACATCACAAACTGGTTAAGAAATAGAAGAGTGGAATGAAACGATCATATAAGCCGAATGACAACAAATAGAGTAGTAAAAACGGCAAGAGACGGTTCCCCAATAGAAAGACGATCAGTAGGAAGACCACGAAAACGATGGAATAACAACTTACTGGAGAAACAAGGAAAAACAGACAGGGTCATATCTATATGAAAAGAAGAAAAAGAGAAGAACAGCAAAACACAAAACCATTTAAATTCCATGTAATATTTTTAACTTTATCTTGAGAAAGAAGATTTTATTTTTCGCGAAAATGAAAAAGACACTACAGAAAGAGCCGAGATAACTGATATTCCAAAAGAAAGATTCAGTGTTTTTATCAGTCTTAGGTTTTTACTGAAACATTAAGGCGTCGAATGTCGCTGTGGACCGAGCGCCGGCGACTGGCTACTAACTGAAGGTTTTTTCTAGAATACCATTTACCAGCTGTCTGTAAGCATCTATAGGGCCACATTTTTAATTTAGAAAAAAGAACAAATTGAAACTTGTTTTATTAAGAAAATGCCTTAAATAAGTTTATACAAAATCAGAGAGGTATGTTTTAGAAACAAGAAACAATATCGTTAACACCACTTCAATTAAACCACCAAATACTTCAACATAATAATTTCTAATATTCAAATATAACAAAAAGCAACAATAGAAAATCACCAGGAGAGGACAGAATAACGAACAAACTCCTAAAATACGGAAGACCAGATCTGACCGAATGAGTAATAAAACTATTCCAAAAAAAAAATTGAACAAAACAGAATTCCTCAAGAATGGAGATTAAGCATCCGAATACCTCTCTTCAAAAAAGGAGGCAAATCGGACCATTAAACTTTCAAAGGAATTAATTTATTAAACACAACAGTAAAATTAACAACCAAAATGATAACAAATAAATTATAAATAAATAAGTAAAAATAAATAAATTGAATGAGATTATAACTGAGGGTTTTTTCTAGGATACCATTTATCAGCTATCTGTGAACATCTATAGGGTAAGAGTTTTAATCTAGGAACAATAACAAATTGAAACTTGTTTTATTTAATATTATTAATGCCAAAATAAATAGAAAGTGCCTTAAATAAGGGATAAATTTTCAATTATCAAACATAATAAAACACAAAACTTTTCCATGTATTGTGTCCAACGTGACAACGTGATGGTGCAACAAATAATACCAAAGATATACATCAAAGTTTTAAGTTATAAGTAGAGCTGAAATATTAACAAACATGAAAAGAAATTCAGGTATATTGAAGACTCAGTTATATAGATTAAATAATTTACTCAAAATTTGTTGATCTTATCACTAAAACGTTTTGCTAGAATACCATTTACCAGCTGTCTGTGACTATCTATAAGGGCAGAGTTTTAGGTAGGAAGATAAATTTAACCTTATTATAGGGAATATATTAACCGGAAATAATCCATAAAAAGAATGATATGCAATAGAAAGATGGACAATAATAGAAATCTTTTGTAAATACGTATTTCTGACTCATTGGTCGTCATCAGTACGGTGTAGCCAACTAATAATAGCAGAGAAAAGTTAATAAAACGGGTGAATGAATAAGTATATATTTTTAAAAAATAAAAAAGAATTAATGGCCAAACTTGTTCAAAAAGAATTTATAAAATTTAATAAAAATATGCTAGGCAACCGCAAATACATATTTACTAAGATTATGCAGGTTTTTTGCAGTTGTTTTTCAGCTGGTCTTCATTATTCATGTTCATTGGTCCTTTTTAACTAAACTGTGAAATAATTTTTTCCGTTGCTGTACAGGTTTTGCAAGTACGGTACAAGTGTTGACTCCGCATTCAATAAAGACCCTTATCCTACAATAAATGTAGCCTATCTGTAAAGTTTTATGATTAGAAAATATTCTTTGAAAAAAAATGTGTAAAAATACGAGAGAGAATGAAGAAGAAGAAGACATGACAATACCAAACTTAATAGGGTTCTAACACCAAATAGAACATATATGATAAGTTTTAAGGAAGATTTAAAAATACGTGAGAGATTGAAGGAAAAGGAAAAGAAGACAAGTCGATCGCAAAATCAAAAGATCATTATTACACCATGGAAAACTTATGTGCCAAGTTTTAGAACCCCAGAAGTTTGCTTTTAACAAAATTAATAGGCCTTAGAAAATTAAGAAGAAAAAAAAAACATGTTAAACCAAAATTAACAAAAAGACTTTGAGAAGAAATTGACGCCAAATTTACTAGAGTTCCAATATGCTTATACCAATAGAAACGTAAAGTTTTAAATACCTAAGATTTTCGTACAAAACACAAAACAATCTGAGAAGAAGAAGAAAATAAAACAGTTTATTTATAATATATTATTTATATTACATTACAATAATCCAACTAACTTTCTTCTCAATATTTAGTTTAATACACAAACTGACCTATAAACTATAATAATATTAAAATTTTTAAAAACTCACCTGAAAAAAATTTCTAGAAAAATCTTCACTGGAATTCCTTACCTGCCAGCGAATGGCCACTAACTGAGGGGCTCCTGGAAGGTGCGCTGTATATATTCCTGATTTGCATGCTGGATTTGTACCGGTTTGTTCTGGTTCGATATTGGATTTTTCTATGTGAAGGATATGGGTAATGGAGGTGATTAGATTGAACATAAGGAGCGGGAATAGAAATGGTTCATGAAGGTTTGGGGATGGGAATAAGAAATGATAAACGAAATAGTGTGATTCACTTTGCAGTGGCATGGGGTTTGGCTGTCATTAACGTTTTTTATCACGTTCTTTATGAAGACTGAAGACCAATATGTTACCTATAGTGGCGGGGGAGGGAAAGTGAGATCGATTTTGTTCTGGAGTGGAAGGATGAGTGTGTAACTAGTCAACATCGATTGTTGATAGTGAATGCGGAGATAAAGTTAAGGCGGACAGAAAAGCAAGTAGGATACCAGAAAGTGAAGTGGTGGAAGTTAAAAGATAAGAGTAGAGTGCTGGAAGAGATTGAGGAAAAAAGTAAATGACTGGTAAGATGCGAACGGTAAAGTTGTGGTGCGAGAGGGAGAGGAAATACTAGATTAAACATCTGGTAAAGGACCTCCTAGAGACAAATAAACTTGGTGGTGAACAGTGTAATAGAAGGTTAGAGAGAAGAAAAAAGCTAGAAAGCGGTATGGCAGATCTAAAAGAAAGGAAGATAAGGATATATACAGGTAGCAAAGCGCGCTATAGTTACTACTAAGGAAAGCTAGTCTGCACAGCTGTATGAAGAGTTTGAGACACAGTTTGAGTTTGAGAGGGAATTGCTAAAACAAGGGACCAGTCATCAAAGGACTTGACCCTCGTGAGGCAGATTAAAAGTGCAGATGGAAGAGTGTTAAGAACCGATTAACACTTTAACGATATTGAAATAAAGCAAATGAGTACTTTAGATAGTTGCTAAATGAAGAAAAATAGAGAATAGACAGAGGATGTGGGTTCCCAAATGTGAATATATTACCAGGGATAGCTAGACACGCAAGTTGTTGAGGGGTTAAATAGGATGAAAAATGGTAAGGCAGTGCGACCTGATGAAATACTTGTGGAGGTTTAAAAGGCTCTTCGAGAGGAAGCAGTTGATATTTTGTAGCAAATGATGATTAGGATATATGAAGAAAAAAAGGATGTCCAATGCATGGAGAGAGGGTGTGACGATATCATTGTAAAAAGATAAAGGAAACATTTAGGACTGTCAGAACTATAGAAGGATAAAGTTAATGTCGAATACAATGAAAATCTGAAAGAACACTGTAAAGTAAAGGTTAAGGAGAGAGACATCCATAGGAGAAGAACAGTTTGGGTTTGTGCCAGGAAGAAGAACAACGGATGCCTTGTTTGCTTTGAGACAGTTGATAGAAAATTAAGCGAAAAGAAAAGAGAGCTATATTTGGTATTTATAGATCTTGGGAGCGCGTACGATACAGTTCTTAGACAAGGTCTATGGAGATTTATGGCAGAGAAATGGGTTCCCGATAAGTACATAGGGCTCGTGAAGGAAATGTATGAGGGAACATACACCAAAGTAAGGACTTGTGCGAATAGACGACCGAAATCTTACCATTCACGGTTGGTTTGCATTAAGGCTTATTACTAAGTCCTACCTGTTTAATGTTATTATGGATGTACTGACAGAAAAAGTAGGGCAAAGAGCTGCTCGATCAATGCACTTTGCATGATATCGTGTTAGTAGAAAAGAGCAAAAAAATGTTGAGGGGAAGTTGGGGTGTTTAAGAAAGGCTATTGAAGAGGGAGAACTACGGGCTGATTGGTTTAACTGGAAGCGAATGAGCGAGTTACTTTGTGATAGAAAAATTAAGGAAGAGCTGAAAGGAAAGATATAAAAGAGTGTGGTGAGACATACGTTGGTGTAGGTTTAAAATATTCAGGAAAATAAGATGGAGGTAGCTGAAATAAAAATATTACGGAGGATGTTGAGTAAGACTTGAAATGACAGGATCAGAAAACACTTAATTGGGGAAAGAGCCGAGGTGACTACAGTTTTAAAAAATACTCCAGAAAAAAGGCTGTGGTCATGTCAGACGTAGACATGAAAACTATGTGGGATGAAAGATCAAGCTGCTAAAAGTTGATGGAAGGAGATGTAGAGGAAAACCGAGGAGAATATGGAAGGACTGTATGGAAGAGGACTTGAGAGAGAAAGATTTAGATGAAGAAGAACCGGTAGACAGAAATAAGTGGCGACGAAGAGTAAGGAACAGCGACCCCTGGAAATAAAAAAAGCTAAAGAAGACGAAGAAGAAGGATAAGGATGGTAAAGCCTTATTTTAGGCTACTTGCTCCAAGCATTCCTCTTCTTGGAGTTTTTCTGTATGTTTGGGACGATTTTCTGTTAATGACTTAAGACCGACGTCGGAGTCGAGGTGGGAGTTTGATGGAGCTTAACGTTATGCAATGAGTTTGCGAAACCACAGAAAACCAATCTTCCCATGTCCTTGTGTAAATAAAATCGACTATGAAGGAGTTATGTAGTTTTGTCGATGGCTAGTGGGTGCATTATAGGAGCTAGAGCGTAGGTGAGATATAACGGGATTAAAATCTGGTCTGTATAAATCTTTGATTTATAGAAAAGTTGAAGGTTGACACTACGATTGCGTGTCCGTACATATTTCGGAAGATCTCGTTAGAGATATTGGTAGGAGTTTTTTCAGGTAAGACGTAGAAAAAGATCATGGGAATGAGATTAATTATCGATTTTATGTCGGAAGTGAGTTCGTATGAGGAAATTTGTTTAGGGTAGTGACTGTATGTGTGTGTTTCTATGTTGTGGAAGCACTTTTTCTGGCGGAACATTTGTGTGAATATACCGAGTATGTGCCGCAATAGTTTAATCCGGATGGTGCATCTGCCATTTATATTTATGATTTTGTTCGCAGTTTGGAGAAATAGTGGCTCTTTGTTGGTATTCTGTATTGTGACATTCGCTTTGGCAGCATCTAGAACAATATTTTAAGCGCAGGGGGATGACGTTATTCGATCTAGGGATCTCACAACGAATAATCTTCAGTGTTTCAGTGCTTCTGAGAATTTGTGTTTTCAGAAGTTCTCGAGTTCAGAGTTCTCGAAAACTTAGACAAAGTGTATAGGGATGTTATTTTAGTGGACAATTAATCTGACAATTTAAATGTTAGGGAAGTGGCCTTGTGACTAATGGTCTTCAATGTTTTTTTTGTAAAAAATTTTTGTTACCGCCTGTCATGACGAGGTGGAGGTTTGATTGGATTTTGGTTGTAACTTTTGTGGAGTGTTATTAAAATATATAGAGTCAATAGTGATTATCACGATATTGCTTCTTAGTTTTGTCTAGAATTCGTGGATATTTAGGGGTTAAGGTTTAGGGTTATGTGTTGAGGGATGCTGTTATGTCTAATGAATAGACTTTTAAGTGGGCTATGTTATTGGGAAGAAGTTCGTTTGATTTTAAAATATTGTTGAGAAGTGTTTTGTTGGCAATCGTTTGGTGGGATGTGTTCTATAAGGTATTTGCTTTGTTGTTTTGTTGAGTTGTCTTGTGTTTTTTTTTTGTTGCTGTGTGTGTGATAGTTGTAGGAGATGGATTTGATGGGTTGTTTGAGTTGATTGTTGTGTAGATTGAGTTGTATGAGTTTAGTTTTGTGTTTTTTGATTGTAAGGTTGAGGGTAAAGATTCAATGTTGTGTATTGTGTGTAACTGTAATGTTAATGAACTGTAATATGGAATATAAGGTATAAGGGGTGATGTGTTGATTTTGGATTTGGTTGTAAGTATGGTGGATTTGTATTTGTAAGGAGAGTAGACTGAAAGTGACTTAAATTTTGATAAATGGGTAGATTTTGACTTTTAAATAAATAATCGGTTGAATCTGTCTTGATTGCTGAATTATTAAGGAATGCGTGCATTTATATTTGTTTATGTGATGTTTTCTGGGACTGGACAGCGGTGTGGGATGGGTGTGTTTTGGTTGGATTTGTTTGTGATGGTTAGGTATTTGGCTCCGGGTAAAACTGCGAGTTTTTTCTGCAGAGGTTTGGTATTAATGGGGTTCGTTGTATAAAGGTAGGCTATCTTATTCAACTTGTTCACGTAGACTGCAAATAAATTGTTTTCGTCTTCTATCATATGCGAAATGATTAGGATTAGTGGGGTTTGACTGCAGAATTTGGTTAGAGATGTGGTTTATCATGTATTTTGTATCGTATTAGTGTGCTGCATTGAGTGATACAAGGGAATCTCCGTTCTACTAATCCTAATAGTTCCGTATACACACCACTGCTTCCCTAAGTTCCTCTGTTGTTTAAATCGGGCGTCCGTCTATATTAATGGTCACTCGGAACAACTGGGATGACCGTACGCATACCGACTGGTTGTTAATCTCCTTTAACAGGAGATTATTATTCGGCTATTAATAACTCGAATAGTCTATTTGTATAAGTTTTAAGTTGAGATCCTTTGATGGTTTTGTTACATAAAATTATTTGTGTAGTGTGTTATTTTTTTGATGTCATATTTTAAAGAGTTGCCTAAGTTTAACGTGTCTAAGAAAATTTGTAGTTGGTTGTAATACAATCTGATTTATGGAGTGACTATGAAAGATGAGTTTTGATGTGTATTTCAATGTGTGTAATGTCTTTGTTGTGTGTAGTTAGGAATTTGTGTGTTGTATGTCCTGTGACTGTTTTGAATGTCACTTGATGTGTAAGTTTTTTGAATAGGTATCAGATCTGAAATGATCCAAACTATGACCTGGAGGATGGTAATTGTTGTGTTGTGTGTTTGTGGTTGCGTTATATGTAAACGGAGGATATAGTTTTTTATTGGAAGATGGCTATTTTTAAGTAAAAACTTCTAAAGCGATGTTGAACACTTTTTTGATGGGAAACAAATCATTACATACGCGACAGATTTTTGCGACCGTCATCAATACGTAAATTGTTCGCAAAGTGGCACAGCTCGAGAACTGTTATTCGGATCGTGACATGTAAGGTCTTGTCGGAAAGAGAAAAAGGTAGCTAGTACAATTAAGGAAAAAACAAACGTATCGGCAATTCCAAAGGGGCATTACGTTAGATCTCCGTTTATATTGGTCCTATTGCAGCATGTGGTACATTAAATGAAAGAAGAGGGAATAAAATTATATTAAGATAAAAACAAACAAGACGACTACCAAAAAGGCACTGCACAGTATCTTGGTTATTAATAAACGTATAATTACATACGATATATAGACACTACGGATGAAAATAGATCTACTAAAAACCTACTAAAGTCAAAAAATTTTGATTTATTGACTTTAAGACTCTGTGTGAAAACAAAATAAACAACGGATACAATTCTAACATGTGATATATAAATGAAAGAAGAGGGGATAACGATTATATAAAGAAAAAATAACAAACAAGATGACTACAAAACGAGCACTAGACATTATCTTCAATCTTAATGAGTGTAGAGTTAAAAACCAGATGTCATAGGTTACTATGCATAAAAATAAATTTACTATAAGACAAGTTTGGAGTTGTTGACTTAAAGAAGGCCTCGGGCTAAGTACAAAATAAACAACCGATCGAATCTTAATTTGCGACCTAAGATATAGCAAATATAGGTATTAAGATAGCAAAAATAAACCAAGCGACTCCCAAAATTGCACTACACAGCATCTTCGATATTATTGAACGTATGGTTATGGTTATTGTAGATCGGATCAGGGCCCAATTGTGAGCCCTTCAGACACTTAGACCTGACTAGTACTAAAGGGCCCTCCAATCACAGGTTTGAGTCCCACAGGCAGAGTAGATGAGCCCTGTATTGTCAGGGCGTCGGCCCGTTCGTACCCCTCCATGTCTGTGTATCTATTGGTCAGCGCATTATGAGTAAGTGCTTTTTAACTTGCTGATGATCGTTTTTGCACTTTTAAAAACCAGCTTAGAGTATCCTAACCGATGCTAGAATGCATCCAATACATTTCTTCATGTTTTTCAAGAATTTAATATGGATTCTTCGATAATTTTTTGCCTTAGCTTTGCAACACTTGCTGGTTTAGTTTTATAAATTTTACTTTTAAAGTATGCCAAATAAAAATAGTTTTTAGGATAAAAACGAGTGAACGAGAAAATATCCGGAAAATGCCTGATCTAAAGACCGCCGAACAGTTACACAAAGATAAGCTAGAGCTTCATTTTCTTCAAACCGCATCTCATTAAGATTGGATCCAAACTTATTTTTCAGGGCACATACAATTTCATTACTAAATAACAGTTCATAATTATTTAAATTTCCTTTTATAAAAAATGACCCAATTAACTGAGTACTTACTATTTCCGATCATACATTCAGTTCTGGTGGTCTTTGAGTATTGTTTTCACGTATCCACTGTGGATTTACCTCACTTCAATATTTTAAATTTGCCCGATTTACATTCCCACAGAGTGTAAATATTGCTTCGTCGGAAAAACATTTCTACTGAAGTTCTCGTCATTTTTATTACACCATTAAAATGTAGTCTTCAGTCGTAGTCAACTTCATTTAATTCTTGTAACAACTGGATTTTGTAGGGTTTAAATTAATTCTAATGTAAAACACGTAAGTCTGAAGAATGACCTACATCATGTATTTGTGTACTTTTGCGTAAAGATGTATGTGGATTTTTGTCGAAACTCTGCATTCAATCTAAAGTTTTTATAATTTAAATGGAAATAAGCCACAACTAAAGGTTAAAGTAAATTTATTGACGTTTTAATTTCCACTTGGGAAATCGTTCTCAAAATACAAACATTTCTTAAAACTTATGTTTGTATTTTGAGAACGATTTCCGAAGTGGAAATTGAAACGTCAATAAATTTACTTTAACCTTTAATTGTTGCTTATTCTTTTTAAATAATAATTACTTTAAAATGTCACAAGAAAATAGCTTCAGAACAATATCTAAAGTTTTATTGTAATGTATAACACTTCATGATCAATCTGTTCGAATGCCACCTTTTATTCGTTTAGTGTCCTTAAAGCGCTTTACAATTTTTTTTACCGTCGTCTTATGATAGAAAAATAAATTGGGAGAGTATTACTGAAGAAGTTAGGCACTTTACAATTTGCTCTTTTTTATTAAAAACTTTCTTTATTGTAACTCATAAAATAACTATTAGCTTTAGTTTTAGCTATTGTTAGTTTTAAAAATTATTGTCAAAATCACAGAACTTTAACTTTACTGAATTACTTTAAAACTCTTTGGCACTAAGAAGTTTTATTTATTTAAGACCTTCACGACCAGACAAAATACCAATTGTTAGATATTGTTGAAATCGTATTGAAGTAGGAATTCCAATAATAATACAATCTACAGAGTATTTTATATAGAAAACCAAAGTGATTAATAATATCAAAAAAAAACTTAAACCTGGCAACATTGCAAGAATCACATTTAAAATCTCTATATTACAGAATAGGCGTATCTTAGTTCCTGTACAATTCGGACCATCCATTTAAGAGATAATTAGGCGTTTTCAGACTTTTAATCCACTCTGTATATACAGAGTTGTGAATCGTCAAATCGGCCATAGGAAACCCAGTGGAAAATTCTAAATTAATAAATTCCTGCTTCCTTAATTATTTTACACCAAAAGTCAAGAAAAACTATTTGTAGGGGACTAAAATATGTATCGAAAACAAATATTAAAATTTTTCTACGACTTAAGCGTATTCCAAAATTTTGCAAGAATATAATATATTTTTCAATCCACCCCTTAAAGTCAAGCCACACGCTGTGCAAGAATGTGTATGACCTGTTGCGTGTGGTCATATTGATGTTTCTGATATTTGACAATATTTAAATTGCCAAAATCTTTATTTTGTGATTTATTGTTTAAAAAACAATAAAGTTGATTAAAAATGTAGGTATTCAGTTGAGGAGAAAGTAGCAATAATAAAAATGTTTTATTCAGGCAATAGTGCGCGAGTTGTCAGTTCTTTATTTGGCGTAAGATATCGCAATAAACTAATTATAAGTCATTTAGCAATTCAAAGGATTTTACAAAATTTTAAAAATACTGGGATCGTGATTTCTAATTGTGCCTTTACAAACAATATTGCTGAGGTACCAAGAAATTTAGAAAATCAAAATTAAATAAATGTATTAACAGCAGTTGTAGAAAATCCTAAAATAAATAAATACTCATAATTCCACGGTCTTAAAAATTTTGAAAATGAATAATTTCCGTTCATATAAATTTCAATGTCATCAAGAACTAAAAGAAGGAGATGTTGAGGGACGAGCGGAATTTTTGTTATGCAATTTTAGAGAGGGCTAATGCAGACAGACAATTAAAAGAAACATTTTGTTTAGTGATGAATGTAGGTACATTTACTTTCAATAATAAACCAAATGTTCAAAATTAAAGGATTTGGTCGACAGGAAAGCCTGAGGATATTATTGAAAGCCATACCCAATATCGTCGAAAAATAAATGTCTGGTTAGGAATAAATACAATATTATTGGACCATTTTTCTATGAGAAAAATTTAAATTCAAAAATGTTTTTAAACTTGCTACAAGAAGAGATTTTACCCGGACTTGCAGAAATAGCTCCAAATGAAGAAGAAATTTGGTTTCAAACCGTTAATTTAAAATCTTATTTTCATCACAATCACAACCAATAATTGTTGTTTAATTCCATAAAACATAATATTTATCTTAACCGTGCTACATGAAGGTACACTGAACGAGAAAAAAAGTGGCTACCCTATAAATTGCCAAAAATAAAAATTCGAGCAGTACACGCAGTAGTTCCATTTTGTTCATTTACTGAGACAATTTTGACTTAATGCATGATAATAACAATTATCAATTAAATGAATATGAATTAAAAATCGTAACAACTTACTTAAGGAGAAATAGGAATTAATACTCTAGAATGGCCAACCTAGAGCCTTATCTGAATATCATCGAACATCTTTGGGATAAACTTCATCGTAGGGTTAGAAGTCAAACAGGCCAGCCAGAAAAAAAAAAGAAGCTTCCTGAAAGAGCATGTTTTTATTTAAAATTGGTTCCTTTTCCTCCTAAATCGTATGCAAACGGTTATTGATGTTTTAGGGCATAATACCCGATATAAGACAATGTTGTTCAAGTTCACGCTTAATTTTTGTTGTCTTTTAATTCGTTTCGATATTACACTATTATCTTTTGTAGCCCTCTAATTAAATAAATGATGCTAAATCTCATGCAATGATGCTCAAGCAGTAATGACCATTTTTGTATTAAAAATAAAAATATGTTGAGTATACAATATAAAACAATGCATAAAACTTCTAACGAATTTCTATTTTTAGAAATTTATAGAGTAGCCACTTTTTTGCCGGTCAGTGTAATTTCAGAACCTTGATTTACATTTATATTTATACAGTAGTATACAGTATTTACAGAAAATACGTAATTTAATGTCTTAATGTTATTGCAGTCTAGTAGCTCCTTCTAGAGAAGCTTAATAAACTAAAAGTCTATCAAGATACTATAAGAGCAGGTAATTCCAAAACTATAGTGTATTTGCAAAAAATGCCAACTTACGCCAAAAATCAATTGCCGACTAAATTTTCAGAGTACAAAAATCAAAACTGATCGTTTCAAATCACCACACAGCTGTATACTAAAACGTGGTACTAATTGTGGATTTTATCACGACTTAATTGAATTGAAAGTATAAATACTGCTTATATAAATACTATAAAAGAATCTGTAATTGTTTTGGTTTGTCACTTGTAACCTTGGAAACGTTTTTTGGATGGTGCTGAAGTCACCAATGGAGACACTGCGGACGGCAGTCAGATGGTTGGTGGAGAGCGAGTCGTGGGTTCGAAACATACTTTTGGAACAGGAAATGGGTCCAACGGACGAAATAAGTAAAGATAGGATAAGAAATATTAGAAAAAATACAGAAATAAACAAAAAGATAGATGGGTAAAATTACCAAAGATACGATAATATAGGGAACAGGGCGCCACTTAATTTTTTGGGGTTTAAGGAGAAAATTAAGAAACCTTAGAAAAGAAAAGAACTAAAGAAAGATATTTTGGTTCTGAGACCAAATCGAAGGAAAGATACTAACAGTTATAAACAAATAATAAATATATAAGGTGGACTCCGTCCATCTACTTACCTACGAAACTTAATCGGCCTGATTTTTCTTCTGGTTGAAGGTATAATAATATTTAACCTTCGGCCAGGCGCACTCTAAATAATTACATTATCAGGCGCGCTACAACAATTTGCTGCCATGTAGTTTCTTATTGTTTTCGACTTTATTTATTTTGTCAAAAAATAAGAACGCTTTAATAATTTAACTAATTTTATTAAATTGTAGAGAAAAAACTTTTAATTTATTTGATCATTTCAATTAATACATACAATATTAGATTTAGAATGTCTTTTACAAGTGAATGCACTACATTGTGTACATTTCATAGAGGTATACGACTTGATTTTTTCACTGTAACAATTGCAGCATCTACCACGTTTAGCAGGATTTTCGTCTTCTTGATGGGATACTGGTTGCTTCGGAAACATCCTGGACAGGAACTCGGTTATATCACGTGAAAGTGTTTTAATTTGTGATCGTGTATGAAGGTGTTCTTTCATCAAGTTCATTGCAAGGTTTTTGAGAAAATGTCTCCTTTTGAGTGATTTTCTAGAATTTGCAGCGGAATGTAGAACCAAAGCATTTATGCCTCCAATATTCATTAAATTATAGAATATAACACACGGCCATCTTTTAGTAATTCTTCAAACACTGTATGATGAACATAATTTATCTACAGTATCAACTCCTCCTTTTGTTTTATTATAATCTAAAATCAACTGTGGTTTCTTAGTATCCATGTCAACTGTACTTTCGTTGTGCATAGACGATAATAATATGACTGACTTACTTTTACGCGGCACGTAAGAGGTAATCATATAATCTTTTTGAAATCCAAATATGCTAGATTGAACTGCCCTTGATTTATGTGGAAGAAATTCTTGAGGAATTTCTCTTTTGTTTTTCTTCAGCGTCCCAAGCAGAGTAACTTTCTTCTGCAACAAATATCTAGCTAACGGAATACTAGTATAAAAATTATCTGTTGTTATGTTTCTTCCTCTCATTTATATGTCAACTATCTTTGACAATTTTTTATAAATCTATCAAAAAACGATTTAATGGCCGACAGCTTGTCTATTTTACATCTATCACTCCTTGTATATTTATCATCAAATCTCTATGAACGTGCAATAAGTAGGAAACGTTTGTAGCTCATTACTGCTCGAACAATATCAATCCCTGTGCCATCTTTTTCCCAAAGTTCCATCACATTTGTGTGATTTACAAGAGGGTAGGGAGATTTTTTTTGGAAGGAAGGGGATTAATGACTTCTCGGTCTCAGGTCCTGCAAAGAGTGAGAGGCTATGGGCTTACGTTAGAAGCCGGAGCACTGCATAAGCAGAAATGTTTATCTCTTCTAGTCTCTACCTGTAACGGCCAGGAATAACAAAAACAAATTTCGAGTTTACAAGGTATTAAACAGATTGTACACTACAAAATATCAGTTATGACCAATAATATTTCGATCAGGCGCGAAGGGAGACGAGAAGAGACAAAGCAGGGAATTAAAGGTCGGACAATTCCGTATCATTAGATATACCTTGGGTTAGTATATAGATCTTAGTTACCTTAGCGTATTTAGGCTCTAGCTAATGAATACGCCTCCAGTCCTACAGGGATTCGAGATCGCGAACTTTCGAATCTCCAGTGGCCGGCACTATCCCGTCGAGTTAAATAGCGCGCTCACTGGCTGCGTATAGTCCGATCTCCGCACTTCTTGCGTGGAGCGTTCTAGAGTGCCCACTTCCTACTAGTCCCCCCTGGCGTAGGGCCACTCTCGGGCGCCGCGCTCTTACTGGCCGCTGGCCCGCTTCGTTCCGTTTTTATCTATTGCCAACTCGTACCTTAGATTCTTTTTGTCACGTCCGAAGTGGAAATTTGTTTCTACGTTTTCGCTGATTATGCCATCTATTTCATGTGATAAACTGGATCAGGCCATGTAAAACTTCTTAGTCAGCTCAATTCTTATCACTTGTTTAACAATTCGTACCTTGTATTAATTTCCAACAAGGTCTAAGTGTCGTAATTTTTTAAACATTCAGGCTTGTGTTAAACTGGGTCAATTGTTTTGTTTTTAATTTGAAATGTATACGTTAAACTGTGTCGAATTTATTCTTTATTAATTTGGAATATATAATAATTACTTAAATAATTATTACTCTTTACTAGGCTAATTATCCCTTAATTTTTCCTTCTTTATTTCCTTGCTATGTTTACATTACATTACTACATTTTGCAAACTGATTTCTTTGCTTATACCCTAAAATTTTTCAAAGTTGATCGAGGATCTATATGTCTCTGGACGCAAAACGTCAATGGTGAAAAAAAAAAAGAAAAAAAAATATTTTCAGAAAAGAAGTCCTGCACATAAAATAATATTTGCTGGATACTGTACTGTTTCTATACTAGAAAAAAAAATTTGGAATGCCACTGGCGAAACAAGATTTCAACGATGGAAGAAATTCTTATAAATATAAAAAAACTTGCAAAAGTTTACCAAAAAAAAAATAAAAAAATAAAAAACTGTAGAAGTGACTTAATCATCCCTATTTTCCGAATTAATTTCCCCAAACCGGGACCGCTGTCACCATCATTATAATAAATTAGGGTGGCTAAGCTGTAATAATTTAGGATTGAAGCTGCAAATAAATCTAATAAACCCCTCTAATAAATTGTCACCACTCTAATAAAGGCTGTCACCGTTGTAGAAGACGTCTGTCTCAATATCCTTATCAATGCATCTACAATTCTTAGGGGATACTTATCCCTGCGAACGGGGCAAGGCTTACTGGTTCCACTAGTCTGGACTGACTGGTTCCGCCCTCGCGGATTTACAAGAGGGTAGGGAGATTTTTTTTGGAAGGAAGGGGATTAAGGACTTCTCGGTCTCAGGTCCTGCAAAGAGTGAGAGGCTATGGGCTTACGTTAGAAGCCGGAGCACTGCATAAGCGGAAATGTGTATCTCTTCTAGTCTCTACCTGTAACGGCCAGGAATAACAAAAACAAATTTCGAGTTTACAAGGTATTAAACAGACTGTACACTACAAAATATCAGTTATGACCAATAATATTTCGATCAGGCCCGAAGGGAGACGAGAAGAGACAAAGCAAGGAATTAAAGGTCGGACAATTCCGTATCATTAGATATACCTTGGATTAGTATATAGATCTTAGTTACCTTAGCGTATTTAGGCTCTAGCTAATGAATACGCCTCCAGTCCTACAGGGATTCGAGATCGCGAACTTTCGAATCTCCAGTTGCCGGCACTTATGCGTCACACTATCCCGTCGAGTTAAATAGCGCACTCACTGGCTGCGTATCGTCCGATCTCCGCACTTCTTGCGTGGAGCGCTCTAGAGTGCCCACTTCCCACTAGTCCCCCCTGGCGTGGGGCCACTCTCGGGCGCCGCGCTCTTACTGGCCGCTGGCCCGCTTCGTTCTGTTTTTATCTATTGCCAACTCGTACCTTAGATTTTTTTTGTCACGTCCGAAGTGGAAATTTATTTCTACGTTTTCACTGATTATGCCATCTATTCCTTGTGTTAAACTGGATCAGGCCATGTAAAACTTCTTAGTCAGCTCAATTCTTATCACTTGTTTAACAATTCGTACCTTGCATTAATTTCCAACAAGGTCTAAGTGTCGTAATTTTTTAAACATTCAGGCTTGTGTTAAACTGGGTCAATTGTTTTGTTTTTAATTTGAAATGTATACGTTAAACTGTGTCGAATTTATTCTTTATTAATTTGGAATATATAATAATTACTTAAATAATTATTACTCTTTACTAGGCTAATTATCCCTTAATTTTTCCTTCTTTATTTCCTTGCTATGTTTACATTACAATTACGGCCATTGGAGTATCATCTACAGGGGTAAAGAGATTAGAAATAATTTAATATATTAATTATAAACAAAGTGTTACACATTATTATATGGGACTTAACCACAATTGATTGTTATGAGAAATAAATTTTACATCTTTATATTTGATTTTTCGAGTTTGTCAAAAATCGTTTTTTACTTTTTTTAATTCATTCCTTGACTTTACTGTAAACATTTTTGAATTTCTAATTACAATTTCTAGAAATTTCTAATTTCTCATTGGTTTTTTTATAAAGTTTTATCAGTTTTATGGGACATTTCCTTGATTATTTTCATAAGTACTCATCTGCTGACTAGAATTTGACTGTCGTTATATTTTCTCCATTCTCGATTAGATCGTTTTTGATCTTTTTAAACCACTAGAATCTTCTGCTGGTTACGCAACTTCTTCACTATAAAATTTTTTAGCAACATCGTTAATCTAAGAGTCGCAAATTTTTAAAATAAGTCATAAATAGTCTGTACCAAAAACCAAAAAAAAATTTGAAAAAGACAAGGTTTTTTTAACTTGGCTAAAGTGCTAATCTGACCCAAGATCCTTTCTCCTTTTTCCGGGCTTAGGACCGGCAACAAGATCATTGAGTTATTATGTCAATGATCCTGTAGGCGGAGTTAAAAAACCTGGACTTACCGAGATACAAAACTACTTCGCTAAAATTAAAATTTTCAACAAAAAATAAAATATTGCCTTCTAAAAATTAACAAAAATTAACAGAGTTTTATAAACCTGTCTATATGTTTAGTTTAATAAATAGAACTATTTAATTGGTATCATTTAAAAGATATCATCCTTATACTAAAACAGAAAAATTCCGCAGTACTTTCTCAACACGCCAACGTATTAACATTATAAAAACTGATTTACAATATAAAAGATCTAAGTGAAATTAAACGCCTCTATAAAAAAAGAAGAAAAAAAGTGTTGAAGAGGCTAACTTGCTGCTCAATTAACTTCCAATATATTATATTAAACGAAACAACTTGACTTAAACACAACGAATGATAGTACAAAAGACATATCAAAGATATAAGGTAAAAATAGAACTGACAATAATTCACAAACATGAAAAGAAATTCACATATTTAGAAGACAGAACAAATTGGTATAAATTTTAGAAAACTTTTTTTTTCTCGAAAATGAAGAAGAAACTACACGAAAAGCCGAGATAACTAATATTCCAAAAGAAAGATTCAGTGCTTTCACCAGTCTTAGGTTTCAACTGAAACATTTAGGCGTCGAATGTCGCTGTGGACCGAGCGCCGGCGACTGGCTACTCACTGAAGGTTTTTTCCAGAATACCATTTAGGAAGAAGGACAAATTGAAACTTGTTTTATTTAATATTCTTAATGACGAAATAATAAGAAAATAAATATAAGGTTGAATACTCGAATAAATGAACTTTGATCAGATAAAAGGCATATATCGAGCACAGTTTAATTAAATCTTGCCCAAGTACTTTCGATCCCTAGATCATCTTCAGGGGCATTTCGTCAATTGTGGCCTATCCGGCAAGAACAAGATGTCATAAACATATAATTGTACATTACACTACACTACAAATAGACAAACAAACACTTTAAAATAATTTGAGGAAGGCTACATTGCTTGAAGAAGTCGGAGACCTCCGACTTCTTCAAGCAATGTAGCCTTCCTCAAATTATTTTAAAGTGTTTGTTTGTCTATTTGTAGTGTAGTGTAATGTACAATTATATGTTTATGACATCTTGTTCTTGCCGGATAGGCCACAATTGACGAAATGCCCCTGAAGATGATCTAGGGATCGAAAGTACTTGGGCAAGATTTAATTAAACTGTGCTCGATATATGCCTTTTATCTGATCAAAGTTAATAAGAAAATGCCTAAAATCGGTTTATACAAATTCAGAGAAGTATGCTTTAGAAACAAGCAACAATATGAAGTTAAATGTGTCGATAGCAATTAAAGTAAATTGTATACTCACGCTTAATCAAGCCATTAAGAGCGATGCTGGGAATATTTATATTCCACTAAGCATCAACAATTTACCCATGTAAATTACTATCTTTCTTGTACTCATTGCGTCGAGTAAGGACGATAAATATGCGAAAATGGTTGCGTTTCGATTTAATTTGAGCTTCTTACCACTCCCTGACACGTGTTTCTGGGTCTTCCCGTCATCAGAGAGAGCTTGTAAGAAAACTCAAACTAAACCAAAAGCTGGAGTAGCCGGTGCGTTTTGGTTTGGTTTGAGTTTTCTTACAAGCTCTCTCTGATGACGGGAAGACCCAGAAACACGTGTCAGGGAGTGGTAAGAAGCTCAAATTAAATCGAAACGCAACCATTTTCGCAAGCAACAATATTGTTATGCACTAGTTCTAAGACCACTTCAATTAAACCACCAAATACTTCATAATAATAATTTTCATTATTCAAACACAACAAAACACAAAAATAGAAAATCACCAGGAGAGGACATAATACCGAACAAACTTCGAAAGTAAGGAGGAAGAGATCTGACCAAGCAACTATTAAAAATAATCCAAAAAATATTAGAACAAAACAGAATTCCTTAGGAATAGACATCAAACATCCTAATGCCTATAATTTTAATGCGGAAAGTACAAAAGATCATTAGTATATTACAAACCGCCATATCTATGTTTTGTGGAACTTACAAAGGCATTTGATCAAGTCAAATTAAGAGACTATACCCACTTACTGTATGCAAGAAAAATACGTCTAGGAATAATCAAAACGATGAAAAATCTACCTACTGAAAAAAACGATCTACCGAAACAACATAATAAGAATAAAAGTAGAAGAAGAACTAACCGACCTATTGAAGCTGGCAATTAGGTAAAAAAAGGGATATTCCCTGAGTCCTCTATTGTTCAACATGATTATGGATAAAATAATAAAAAAGTAAGAACTAAAAAAGGATAAAAATGGGAGAAAAACAACTTAAAATAATCTGCTATGCAGACGACACAATACTACTCTTTCGAAGTAAAGTTGATTTATAACGTATGCTGCATCCATTTAATAAAACCAGCAGAAAATTTAACAGGTTAATTTTCCCAAAAAATGCAAAATGCATGGTTACAACAGCAAATTTACTAAGATGTAAATTTGAGCGAGGGAGGTCGAATAATAGAATAAGTGATCGAGTTTAAATATATCTAGGCATCACATTATACAGCTACGGAAAGCTCGAAATCAAAGTGGAAGATCAAGTTAGTACAGCAAACAGAGCCGCAGGCTGCCTAAATGAAACAATATAAAAAAATAAAAATATCGGGAACGAAACAAAAAGCAGAATTTACAAAACGATCATCAAACCAATAATGACCTACGCGACAGTACCAAGACCTGACTCGTGGACAAAATATGTTAGAAACAGCAGAGATGAAAAAAAGTTAGAAACATTGATGCTAAAACACTATGAAACAAAGCTAGAAGTACAAATCTACGACGTAGATGCTAGGTGAAGAACATCACAAACTCGTTAAGAAATAGAAGAGTGGAATGAAACGATCATATAAGCCAAATGACAACAAATAGAGTAGTAAAAACGGCAAGAGACGGGTCCCCAATAGAAAGACGATCAGTAGGAAGACCACGAAAACGACGGAACAACAACTTACTGGAGGAACATTGAAAAACAGACAGAGTCATGTCTATATGAAAAGAAAAAATAGAGAAGAAGAGTAAAACACAAAACCGTTTAATTTCCATGTAATATTTTTAACTTTATCTTGAGATAGAAGATTTTATTTTTCTCGAAAATGAAAAAGACACTACATAAAGAGCCGAGATAACTGATATTCCAAAAGAAATATTCAGTGTTTTTATCAGTCTTAGGTTTCTACTGAAACATTTAGGCGTCGAATGTCGCTGTGGACCGAGCGCCGGCGACTGGCTACTAACTGAAGGTTTTTTCTAGAATACCATTTACCAGCTGTCTGTAAGCATCTATAGGGCCAGATTTTTAATTTAGGAAGAAGGACAATTTGACACTTGTTTTATTTAATATTATTAATGACGAAATAAGAAAATGCCTAAAATAAGTTTATACAAAATCAGAGAGGTATTTTTAGAAACAAGAAACAATATCGTTATGCACTAGTTCTAACACCACTTCAATTAAACCATCTAATACTTCGTCATAATAATTTCTATATTCAAATATAACAAAAAGCAACAATAGAAAATCACCAGGAGAGGACAGAATAACGAACAAACTCCTAAAATACAGAGGACCAGATCTGACCAAATGAGTATTAAAACTATTCCAAAAAAAATAGAACAAAAGAGAATTCCTCAAGAATGGAGATTAAGCATCCTAATACCTCTCTTCAAAAAGGGAGGCAAATCGTACCAGGAAAATTTCAAAGGAATTAATTTATTAAACACAACAGTAAAATTAACAACCAAAGTGATAACAAATAAATTATAAATAAATAAGTAAAAATAAATAAATTAAATGAGATTATAACTGAGGGTTTTTTTTTAGAATACCATTTACCAGCTGTCTGTGAACATCTATAGGGTCAGAGTTTTAATCTAGGAAGAAGAACAAATTGAAACTTGTTTTATTTAATATTATTAATGCCGAAATAAAAAGAAAGTGCCTTAAATAAGGTATAAATTTTCAATTATCAAACATAATAAAACACAAAACTTTTCCATGTATTGTGTCCAACGTGACAACGTGATGGTGCAACAAATAATACCAAAGATATACATCAAAGATTTAAGTTAAAAGTAGAGCTGAAATATGAGGTAATAAAGAAGAGATAATGATAGAATTCTACAACGAACTCCAAAACGCATTAGACAAATTAAGAAAGACAAGAGAAAACATAATAATCTTAGGCGATTGGAATTCAAGAGTAGGTAAGGGTATTAACAGGGGATTAGGATGCATTGGACAATATGGGGAAGAAAAATTAAATAGAAATGGAATTAAAATGCTGGAATTCTGCCAAACCAATGACCTGATAATAGGAAATACATTCAGTGAACAAACCATTAACGACAAATATACATTTGTGGCTGAAGAGAGAAATGCGAAAAACTTAATCGACTATATAGTCTATACGAGAAACCTAGAACAAAATATAAAAAACATCTTAACGGAAAAGGAACCTGAACTGTCTACACAACACAGGATGGTCACTGCAAAACTGGAGAATGAAAAAATGAAGGAAGTGGAAAGAAAAGAGTACAAGAAAGTAAATGTAAACAAACTAAAGATAAAAAGTGTGCGAGAATTTTACACGGAAGAAACTAACAAAAGACTGAGACGAATAGAGTGCCAAAAAGAAACATGGACAATGGAAGAAAGGTGGAATACATACAGTGAAGTATTAAAGACAACAGCAACTGAAGTGTGTGGAATCAAAAAATATAATAAACAGTTGAAAAGGACAAGATGGTGGAATAAAGAAGTGAAGACCGAAATAAAAAAGAAGAAAATAGCATGGAAAAAATACATAGAAACGGGATTAGAAGAAGATAAAGACAAATACTATAGGCAGAGACGATTGGCAAAAAAGACAGTTACAAAAGCAAAAGCAAAAACGTGGAAAGAATTTGGAGAAGAGCTTCAGGAAGAATATATAACAAATAATAGAAACTTTTGGACGACAATACGACACATAAGGCAGGGAAAACGAAAGGAAATAAACGCAGTAAGAGATACTTCAAACCAAATACAAATAAGCCCTGAACAAATAGCTAGGGTATGGAAAGAATATTATGAGAAAAAATTTGATACCGAAGTGATAAAGGAAGACAATATAATTAATGAATGCGAAGAAAACACAGAGCCAGTGCAAATAAGTAGAGAAGTAATAGAAGGATTATCAAATATAAAAACAGGCAAGGCAGGTGGAGATGATGAAATTGAACCGGAAATGGTAAAATACATGGGAGAAGAAGGAATAAACTGGCCATGGAAAATATATAAAGAGGCGTGGGAAAAACAAACAATCCCTAAAGACTGACAGAACAATATCCTCGTGCCAATATACAAAAAAGGGAGAACATCTAAACTGCGAGAACTATAGAGCAATATGTCTGTTATCGGTATGCTTTAAAATATATACGAAAATAATAGAGAAGAGACTGAGACAAGAAGTAGAAATGGTATTGGGAGAAGAACAAATGGCATTTAGACCGGGAAGGCAGACAAATGACAACATATATATCATTATAAACCTAATAGAAAGAAGCATAGATACGGGGGGAAACTAGTATTAGCATTCATACACCTAAGAGCAGCATTTGACACGATAGAAAGACATATTATAGGGAAATGCTTGAGGAAAATAAACGTACCCAATGCATTGATAAAAATATAGAAAGTACTTACAAAGAGGTAAAAGGAAGGGTACAAATAACAGGGGAAAGATCGGAAGCATTTAATTGGAAGAGAGGTATTAAACAAGGAGATAGTCTCAGCCCTTTGCTATTCATAATAGTAATGAACGAATTGAGAAGAAACACTAGAGTCAGAACTAATCAACTACAGACAATAATAGATTACCGCAGATTACAACCGGTAACAATAGAGTCCTTAATGTATGCAGACGACATAGTACTAATAGCAGATTCCGAGCATAAAATGCAGAAACTAATGGATATATGGGTAGAACAAATAGAAGAACTTAAAATGGAGATAAGCGAGGAAAAAAGTAAGATAATAATAATCAGCGGCAAAGGAGACAAGGAAGATAATCAAATAAAGATAAAATGTAAAAACTCAGAATTGGAAATAGTAACAACTTACGAATACCTGGAAGTATAATAACTAATGACGGAAAAATAGACTGGGAAATAACAAATAGAGCAATGAAATCAAACAAGTTATAATATGCGTTAGCCCCAATAATGGGAAAAAGAGAACTTGCACGAGAAACAAGAATAAAAATATATAATACAATAGTGATACCGACTGTGCTCTATGCAAGTGAAAACTGGACAATTCTGGAAAAACATAAGAGCAGGATAAACGCAATGGAGATGAGACATCTAAGAAGGATAGTTGGAAAGACAAAATGGGATAGATTGAGCAACGAGACTATTAGGAGAATGGCTAATCAGGAACCGATAATAAAAAAAATAGCAAAGAGACAAATGAACTGGTATGGGCATCCGATGAGGATGCAATCCAATAGAATAACAAGAAAAATTTATGAAGCAAAAAACATCGGAAAAAGAAAAAGAGGCAGACCAAGAAAAAAATGGATACAGCAAGTAGTAGAGGCGGGAAAACTTAAACAAAAATCACTCGAGGAATTGAAAATAATGGCAGTAAACAGAAAAGAATGGAAGAGGTGGGTAAATGGAAATTAAAATAGCTAGCCCAAATCCGACACCCTAATAAGGTAAAAGGAAGGGGAGAAAGAAAGAAAGAAAGAAAATAAAGAAGAAAAAGAAAACCATGATAAACCAAAATTAACAAAAAGACTTTGAGAAGAAATTGACGCCAAATTTACTAGAGCTCCAATATGCTTATACCAATAGAAACGTACTTACCAAGTTTTAAATACCTAGGATTTTCGTACAAAACACAAAACAATCTGAGGAGAAGAAGAAAATAAAACAGTTTGATTATAATATATTATTTATATTACATTACAATAATCCAACTAACATTCTTCTTAATATTTAGTTTAATACACAAACTGACCTATAAACTATAATAATATTAAAATTTTTAAAAACTCACCTGAAAAAAATTTCTAGAAAAATCTCCACTGGAGTTCCTTACCTGCCAGCGAATGGCCACTAACTGAGGGGCTCCTGGAAGGTGCGCTGTATATATTCCTGATTTGCATGCTGGATTTGTACTGGTTTGTTCTGGTTCGATATTGGATTTTTCTATGTGAAGGATATGGGTAATGGAGGTGATTAGAATGGACATATAGGTAGAGAAGGAGCGGGAATAGAAATGGTTCATGAAGGTTTGGGGATGGGAATAAGAAATGATAAACGAAATAGTGTGATTGACTTTGCAGTAGCATGGGATTTGGCTGTCATTAACGCTCTTTATTACGTTCTTTATGAAGACTGAAGACCAATATGTTACCTATAGTGGCGGGGGAGGGAAAGTGAGATAGATTTTGTTCTGTGTAGAGGAAGTCAGATAAAAGACGTTACCAAATGTAAAGACATAAGGATGAGTGTGTAACTAGTCAACATCGACTGTTGATAGTAAATGCGGAGATAAAGTTAAGGCGGACAGGAAAGCAAGTAGGATACCAGAAAGTGAAGTGGTGGAAGTTAAAAGATAAGAGTAGAGTGCTGGAAAATATTGAGGAAAAAAGTAAATGACTGGTAAGATGCGAACGGTAAAGTTGTGGTGCGAGAGGAAGAGGAAATACTAGATTAAACATCTGGTAAAGGGCCTCCTAGAGACAAATAAACTTGGTGGTGAACAGTGTAATAGAAGGTTAGAGAGAAGAAAAAAGGTAGAAAGGGGTATGGCAGATCTAAAAGAAAGGAAGATAAGGATATATACAGGTAGCAAAGCGCGCTATAGTTCTTCTTCTTATGGTGCCGTGCACCTATAGTGCGTTGGCGAATTATCTTAAGGTCAGACGTCTGTCTTTTGCGGCATGCAAAAGTTCGCCAGTGTTAGTTACGCCTGTCCAGTTCTTTATATTTCGCAGCCACGACATTTGTTTGCGACCTACTCCTCTCTTGCCCTCAATCTTTCCTTGGATAATTAGTTGAGGGATTGCGTATTTTTCCCCTCTCAGGATGTGGCCCAGGTATCCAATCTTTCGTGCCTTGATCAAGCTGAGCAATTCTCTCTCAGTATTTGCTCTTCTTAGGACCTCCTCGTTTCTCACCCTATCTGTCCATGGTATGCGGAACATTCTTCGCAAGGTCCACATTTCGAAGGCTTCCAACTTGTTAATGGAAGATATTTTCAACGTCCATGTCTCCATGCCGTATAACAATATGGAGGATCCCATTGGTCATTCACCATCATTCCCAAGTATTTGAATATTTTCACTTGCTTGATTGGAGCATTATCTACGTGCAGTTGTACTCTGAAAAATGCACCCTTTCTTATTGTCATGCATTTTGTTTTTCCAGCATTTATCTTCAGGCCATATGTTTTTTTTGTGGTGTTTATTTTATTTAGTATCAACTGCATATCATGTTCGTTATCTGTGATTATTGCGGTGTCGTCAGCGTAACGAATGTTATTTATCGGGTACCCGTTGACCTTTATACCACAATCAGTGCCTTCAAGTGCCTCTGCAAAAACATTCTCCACATAGAGGTTGAACAGCATAGGAGACAAAATACACCCCTGTCGCACCCCTCGTAAAATTTCGAATTCCTCTGTGTTTGTTGATTTGTTCAGCCTCACACGTGCCTTTTGATTCCAATAGAGATTCTAGATAACTCTTATATCTTTCTCATCAATATCAGCATTGTGTAGCATTTTTATTATTTCATCGTGTTTTACGGTGTCAAAAGCTTTTGCGTAGTCGAGGAATGTGATGACTATATCTTTTCGTTGGTTTTGTACCAGGGAATTCAAGCAGAATGATGCTTCGCGCGTTCCGAGTCCCTTCTTGAAACCAAATTGTGTCTCGCCGCTCAGCTCTTCTAGTTTTCTGAACATTCTTGTGTGGAGTATGCGAAGAAATATTTTAAGTAAATGACTCATCAAGCTAATCAGTCTGTGGTCCTTGCACCTTGTCGCTCTTTGTGATTTAGGCGCTATAGTTACTACTAAGGAAAACTAGTCTGCACAGCTGTACGAAGAGTTTGAGACACACAAGGGAATTCCTAAAACAAGGGACCAGTCATCAAAGGACTTGACCCTCGTGAGGCAGATTAAAAGTGCAGATGGAAGAGTGTTAAGAACCGATTGACACATTAACGATATTAAAATAAAGCAAATAAGTACTTTAGAAAGTTGCTAAATGAAGAAAAATAGAGAATAGACGGAGGATACGGAGGAGAATATATTACCAGGGATAGCGGGACACGAAGTTGTTGAGGGGTTAAATAGGATGAAAAATGGTAAGACAGTGCGACCTGATGAAATACTTGTGGAGGTTTAAAAGGCTCTTGGAGAGGAAAGGGTTGATATTTTGTAGCAAATGATGATTAGGGTATATGAAGAAAAAATGATGTCTAATGCATGGAGAGAGGGTGTGATGATATCATTGTAGAAAGATCAAGGAAACATTTAGGACTGTCAGAACTATAGAAGGATAAAGTTAATGTCGCATACAATGAAAATCTGAAAGAACACTGTAAAGTAAAGGTTATGGAGAGAGACATCCATAGGAGAAGAACAGTTTGGGTTTGTGCCAGGAAGGAAGACAACGGATGCCTTGTTTGCTTTGAGACAGTTGATAGAGAAATAGAGCGAGAAGAAAATATTTGGTATTTATAGATCTTGGGAAGGCGTACGATACAGTTCTTAGACAAGGTCTATGGAGATTTATGGCAGAGAAATGGGTTCCCGAGAAGTACATAGGGCTCGTGAAGGAAATGTATGAGGGACCATACACCAAAGTAAGGACTTGTGCGAATAGACGACCGAAATCTTACCATTCACGGTTGGTTTGCATTAAGGCTCATTACTAAGTCCTACCTGTTTAATGTTGTTATGGATGTACTGACAGAAAAAGTAAGGCAAAGAGCTGCTTGATCAATGCACTTTGCTGATGATATCGTGTTAGTAGACAAGAGCAAAAAAATGTTGAGGGGAAGTTGGGGTGTTTAAGAAGGGATATTGAATAGGGAGAACTACGGGCTGGTTCGTTTAACTGAAAGCGAATGAGTGAGGTACTTTCTGATATAAAAATTGGGAAAGAGCCGAAAGGAAAGATATAAAAGAGTGTGGTGAGACATACGTTGGTGTAGGTTTAAAAGATTCTGGAAAATAAGATGGAGGTAGCTGAAATAAAAATATTACGGAGGATGTTGAGTAAGACTAGAAACGATAGGATCAGAAAACACTTAATTGGGAAAAGAGCCGAGGTGACACAGTTTTAAAAAATACTCCAGAAAAAAGGCTGTGGTCGTGTCAGACGTAGATATGAAAACTATGTGGGATGAACGATAGAGCTGCTAAAAGTTGATGGAAGGAGATTTAGAGGAAAACCGAGAAGAATATGGAAGGACTGTGTGGAAGAGGGCTTAAGAGATAAAGATTTAGGTGAAGAAGAACCGGTAGACAGAAATAAGTGGCGACGAAGAGTAAGGAACAGCGATCCCTGAAAATAAAAATAGCTAAAGAAGACGAAGAAGAAGGATAAGGATGGTAAAGCCTTGTTTTAGGCTACTTGCTTCAAGCATTCTTCTTCTTGGAGTTTTTCTGTATGTTTGGGACGATTTTCTGTTAATGACTTAAGACCGACGTCGGAGTCGAGGTGGGAGTTTGATGGAGCTTAACGTTATGCAATGAGTTTGCAAAACCACAGAAAACCAATCTTCCCATGTCCTTGTGTAAATAAAATCGACTATGAAGGAGTTATGTAGTTTTGTCGATGGCTAGTGGGTGCATTCTAGGAGCTATAGCTTAGGTGGGATATAACGGGATTAAAATCTGGTCTGTATAAATCTTTGATTTATAGAAAAGTTGAAGGTTGACACTACGATTGCGTGTCCGTACATATTTCGGAAGATCTCGTTAGAGATATTGGTAGGAGTTTTTTCAGGTAAGACGTAGAAAAAGATCAGAGGAATGAGATTAACTATCGATTTTATGTCGGAAGTGAGTTCGTATGGGGAAATTTGTTTAGGGTAGTGACTGTATGTGTGTGTTTCTATGTTGTGGGAGCATTTTTTCTGGCGGGACATGTGTGTGAATATACCGAGTATGTGCCGCAATAGGTTAATCCGGATGGTGCATCTGCCATTTATATTTGTGATTTTGTCCGCAGTTTGGAGAAATAGTGGCTCTTTGTTGGTATTCTGTGTTGTGACATTCGCTTTGGCAGCATCTAGAACAATATTTTAAGCGCAGGGGGATGACGTTATTCGATCTAGGGATCTCACAACGAATAATCTTCAGTGTTTCAGTGCTTCTGAGAATTTGTGTTTTCAGAAGTTCTCGAGTTCAGAGTTCTCGAAAACTTGGACAAAGTGTATAGGGATGTTATTTTAGTGGACAATTAATCTGACAATTTAAATGTTAGGGAAGTGGCCTTGTGACTAATGGTCTTCAATGTTTTTTTGTAAAAAATTTTTGTTACCGCCTGTCATGACGAGGTGGAGGTTTGATTGGATTTTGGTTGTGACTTTTGTAGAGTGTTATTAAAATTTATAGGGCCAATAGTGATTATCACGATATTGCTTCTTAGTTTTGTCTAGAATTCGTGGATATTTAGGGGTTTTAGGTTTAGGGTTATGTGTTGAGGGATGCTGTTATGTCTAATGAATAGACTTTTAAGGGGGCTATGTTATTGGTAAGAAGTTCGTTTGATTTTAAAGTATTGTTGAGAAGGGTTTTGTTGGCAATCGTTTGGTGGGATGTGTTCTATAAGGTATTTGCTTTGTTGTCTTGTTGAGTTGTCTTGTGTTTTTTTGTTGCTGTGTGTGATAGTTAAAGGAGATGAATTTGATCGGTTGTTTGAGTTGATTGTTGTGTAGATTGGGTTGTATGTGTTTCGTTTTGTGTTTTTTGATTGTAAGGTTGGGGGTGAAGGTTCAATGTTGTGTATTGTGTGTAACTGTAATGTTAATGTACTGTAATATGGAATATAAGGTATAAGGGGTGATGTGTTGATTTTGGATTTGGTTGTAAGTGTGGCGGATTTGTAAGGAGAGTAGACTGTAAGTGACTTGAATTTTGATAAATGGGTAGATTTTGAGTTTTAAATAAATAATCGGTTGAATCTGTCTTGATTGCGGAATTATTAAGGCATGCGTGCGTTTAGATTTGTTGGTGTTTTTTGGTTGGATTTGTTTGTGATGGTTAGGTATTTGGCTCCGGGTAAAACTTCGAGTTTTTTCTGCATAGGTTTGGTATTATTGGGGTTCGTTGTATAAAGGTAGGCTATCTAATTCAACTTGTTCACGTAGACTGCAAAGAAATTGTTTTCGCGTTCTAACATATGCGGAACGATTAGGATTAGTGGGATTTGACTGCAGAATTTGGTTAGAGATGTGGTTTATCATGTATTTTGTATCCTATTAGTGTGTTACATTGAGTGATACAAGGGACTCTCCGTTCTACTAATCGTAATAGTTCCGTATACTCACCACTGCTTCCCTGAGTTCCTCTGTTGTTTAAATCGGGCGTCCGTCTATATTAATGGACACTCGGTACAACTGGCATGAGCGTACGCATACCGACTGGTTGTTAATCTCCTTTAACAGGAGATTAATATTCGGCTATTAATAACTCGGCAACTCTATTTGTATGAGTTTTAATTTGAGATCCTTTGGAAGTTTTGTTACATAAAGTTGTTTGTGTAGTGTGTTATTTTTTTGATGTCATATTTTAAAGAGTTGCCTAAGTTTAACGTGCCTAATAAAATTTGTAGTTGGTTGTAATACAATGTGATTTATGGAGTGATTATGAAAGATTAGTTTTGATGTGTATTTCAATGTGTGTAATGTCTTTGTTGTATGTAGTTAGGAATTTGTGTGTTGTATGCCATGTGAATGTTTTGAATGTCACTTGATATGTAAGTTTTTTGAATATCAGATCTAAAATGATCCAAACTATGACCTGGAGTTAAATCTCTGTTTTTATTGGTCCTATTGCAGCATGTGGTACATTAAATGAAAGAGGAGGGGATAAAATTATATTAAGATAAAAACAAACAAGGCGACTACCAAAAAGGCACTGCACAGTATCTTGGTTATTAATAAAAGTATAATTACATACGATATATAGACACTACGGATAAAATAGATCTACTAAAAACCTACTTAAGTCAAAAAAATTTGATTTATTGTCTTTAAGACTCTGTTTGAAAACAAAATAAACAACTGATACAATTCTAACATGTGATATACAAATCAAAGGGGAGGGGATAACGATTATATAAAGATAGAACAACAAACAAGGCGACTACAAAACGAGCACTAGACAGTATCTAATGAGTGTAGAGTTACAAACCAGATATCATAGGTTAGTATGCATAAAAGTAAATTTACTGTAAGACAAGTTTTGATTTATTGACGTAAAGAAGGCCTCGAGCTAAGTACAAAATAAACAACTGATCGAATCTTAATTTGCGACACAGGATATAGCAAATATAGGTATTAAGATAGCAAAAACAAACTAGGCGACTCCCAAAATTGCACTACACAGCATCTTCGATATTATTAAACGTATGGTTATGGTTATTGTAAATCGGAGCAGGGCCCAATTGTGGGCCCTTCAGACACTTAGATCTGACTAGTACTAAAGGGCCCTCCAATGACAGGTTTGAGTCTCACAGGCAGAGTAGATGAGCCCTGTATTGCCAGGGAGTCAGCCCGTTCGTACCCCTCCATGTCTGTGTGTCTCGATACACATACCAAGTTAACCCTATTGGTCAGCGCATTATCAGAAAGTGCTCTTGCACTTGCTAATGATGGTTTTTGCAGTTTAAAACTCAAAAACCAGCTTAGAGTATCCTAACCGATGCTAGAATGCATCCAATACATTTCTTCATGTTTTTCAAGAATTTAATATGGATTCTTCGATAATTCTTCGCCTTAGCTTTGCAACACTTGCTGGTTTAGTTTTATAAATTTTACTTTTAAAGTATGCCAAATAAAAATAATCTTTAGGATAAAAACAAGTGAACGAGAGAAGATCCGGAAAATGCCTGATCTAAAGAACGCCGAACAGTTACACCAAAATAAGCTAGAGCTTCATTTTCTTTAAACCTCATCTCATTAAAATTGGCTCCAAACTTATTTTTCAGGGCACATACAATTTTATTACTAAATAGCAGATCATAATTATTTAAATTTCCTTGTATAAAAAATTACCCAATTAACTGAGTACTTACTATTTCCGATCATACATTCAGTTCTGGTGGTCTTTGAGTATTGTTTACACGTATTTACTGTGGATTTACCTCACTTTAATATTTTAAATTTGCCCGATTTACATGCTCACAGAGTGTAAATATTGCTTCGTCGGAAAAACATTTTTACTGAAGTTCCCGTCATTATTATTACACCATTAAAATGTAGTCTTCAGTCGTAGTCAACTTCATTTAATTCTTGCAACAACTGCATTTTGTAGGGTTAAATTAATTCTTATATAAAACACGTAAGTCTGAAGAATGACCTACATCACGTATTTGTGTAATTACTATTTAAATTAAAAAAATTCCGAGAACGAGTGGAAGTTGGAAGTGGAAATTGAAACGTCAATAAACGTACTTTAACTTTTAATTGTGGCTTATTCCCATTTAAATAGTAATTACTTTAAAATGCCACAAGAAAATAGCTTCAGAACAATATTAAGAAACCGTATTTGTGTAGTTTTGCGTAAGGATGTATGTGGATTTTTGTCGAAACTCTGCATTCAATCTGAAGTTTTTATAATTTAAATGGGAATAAGCCACAATTAAAGGTTAAAGTAAATTTATTAAACATTTCTCAAAAACTTATGTTTGTATTTTGAGAACGATTTCCGAAGTGGAAATTGAAACCTCAATAAATTTACTTTAACATTTAATTTTTGCTTATTCCTTTTAAATTATAATTACTTTAAAATGTCACAAGAAAATAGTTTCATAACAATATCTAAAGTTTTATTGTAATGTATAACAGTTCATGATCTGTCTGTTCCAATGCCATCTTTTATTCGTTCAGTTTACTCAAAACGCTTTACAATTTTTTGTACTGTTGTCTTATGGATAGAAAAATGGTTTGGGAGAGTATTATTGAACAAGTAAGGACATTTATAATTCGCTCTTTTTATTAAAAACTTTCTTTATTGTAACACATAAAATTACTATCAGCTTAATTATTAATACAATATATTTTACAAAGCTTTCCAATAAACGTCAAGCTATTGTTAGTTTTAAAAATAATTGTCAAAATCACAGAACTCTAACTTTACTAAATTACTTCAAAACTCTTTGGCACTAAGAAGTTTTATTTATTTAAGACCTTCACGACCAGACAAAATACCAATTGTTAGATATTGTTGAACTCTTATTAAAGTAGGGATTCCAATAATAATACAATCTACAGAGTATTTTATATAGAAAACCAAAGTGACTAATGATATCAGAAAAACCTTAAACCTGGCAACATTGCAAGCATTACATTTAAAATCTCTATATTACAGAATAGGCGTATCTTAGTTCTTGTACAATTTGGACCCTTCATTTAAGAGATAATTAGGCGTTTTCAAACTGTTAATCCACTCTCTATATACAGGGTGGTGAATCGTCAAATGGACTATAGGAAATGGAAAATTCTAAATTGTTGAATTCCTGCTTCCCTAATTATTTTACGCCAAAAGTCAACAAAAACTATTTGTAGCGGACTGAAATATGTATCGAAAACCAATGTTAAAATTGTTCTACGAATTAAACGTATTCCAAAATTTTGCAAGAATATAATACATTTTTTAGGCCACCCTTTAAAGTCAGGCCACACGCTGTGCAAAAATGTGTATGACATGTTGCGTTTGGTCATATTGATGTTTCTGATATTTGAAAATATTTGAATTGCCAAAATTTTTATTTGGTGATTTATTGTTTAAAAAACAATAAAGTTGATTAAAAATGTATTCAGTTGAGGAGAAAGTAGCAATAATAAAAATGTTTTATTTAGGCAACAGTGCGCGAATTGTCAGTTCTTTCTTTAGCGTAAGATATCGCAATAAACTAATTCCAAGTCATTCAACAATTCAAAGGATTTTACAAAATTTTGAAAATACTGGGACCATGATTTCTAATTGTACCTATACAAACAATATTGCTGAGGTACCAAGAAATTTAGAAAATCAAAATTAAATAAATGTATTACCAGCAGTTGTAGAAAATCCTAAAATAAGTACTTGGACCATTGTAGACCAGTTTTTAATATTCATAATTCCACCGTCTTAAAAATTTTGAAAATGAATAATTTCCGTTCATATAAATTTCAATGTCTCCAAGATTTAAGAGAAGGAGATGAAATTTTAGAGAGGGGTAATGCAGACATTAAAAAACATTTTTTTTGTAATGAATGTACATTTACATTAAATAATTAACCAAATGTTCAAAATTATCGGATTTGGTCGATAGAAAAGTCTGACGATCTTATTGAAAGCCATACCCAATATCGTCGAATAATAAATGTTTAGTTAGGAGTATTTAAACATTATATTATTGGACCATTTTTTTATAAGGAAAATTTAAATTCAAAAAAGATTTTAGACTTGCTACAAGAAGAGATTTTACCTAGACTTGCAGAAATAGCTCCAAATGAAGAAGAAATTTGGTGTCAAATGGATGGATGCACGGCACACAATAACTGGGTGGTTAAGGATTTGTTAATAATAGCTTTAATAATTGTTTGATTGGACCTGGCTGTAACATTAAGTGGCACCCGAGATCGGGAGATCTAGCCCCAAACGATTATTTTTATCTTTGTTCTGGCTAACGTTAGACGAGAATTTGACAATCGATTGAGATAGTGCTTAGTACAAAATGGCTTATTGTTTGAACATTTGTTATAGTTTTATGTTTGGAAATTATCATAAATTATTATTAGGAAGGATCATAGTAAAACTATATTGAAATTCTTTGAATTGTTTTACAACCTTAAGTTAAATTGTAGTGTATTATAATATATTACATTAGATAAATATCTGGCAGTGCTTTTACGTGAACTGAGTACATTTTATTAACTTTATTGTTTTTTAAACAATAATATTTATTGCTTACAAAATACTATTTATTGTTAACTAGTAGTAGTACTACATTTTAATGCTACAGATCTTTTAAAGGTAAGATCATTTACTTAATTGTTTTTCATATTAGATGTATCGTTAATAACACTCTTTTAGATGAACTGATGATGCTCATTGAACACTGGACGAAACGTCTTTAATCAGTAGATAAAGTAGCACAACTCTTGTCTTTTTTATCTCCAAATTGACCGAAAAACATCCCATTCACTTACGAGTGCACTTTATATATATATATATATATATATATATATATATATAAAGTGCACTTTAAGTACGAGTGCACTTTATATATATATATATATATATATATATATATATATATATATATATAGATATATATATATATATATAGATATATATATATACATATACATATACATATCTATATATATATATATATATATAATATATACATATATATATATACATATATATATATATATATATATATATATATATATATATATATATATATATATATATATATATATATGTATATATATACATAGTTGTACAATTATGACTAGCAATTTACAAGATAATTGACCGTTTCCAGACTTTACGACTCACCTCGAAAACGTCTTAACCGTATGCGCCCATCGGAGCCATCCAAACAAAACCTAGATTCATCACTAAAGCAGACAAAATTTCATTACTCATTCCAGTTTTGCCGAGCTCTGCACTATTCTAAACGTCGAGCCTTATACAGTGGTGTCAAAAGAACACCAAAAGCTAACGGTAAGCTCTGAGTTTCATTCTAAGTTATCTTTAATTAACTATTCTTCTTAAACAGTAGCTGTAGCAGCAAGAAAATCATCTCTTACCGTCTATTTCTGAGAGCAAGAAGTCTAGGATGGCGCAAATTACGGCTTTATAATATTCTAGGACGTCCATACAATACATGATGCCAATAAGTCTCCTTATTGAACCACTTCCTCCAAACTCTTAACGCTATTGATGTATTAGCTTTAACATTGAAATTTCCCGTAAACCAAAACCGACCTCTTTAATACTTACAATGCGTCCATTTTCGAAGTCTCTTACATGACGAAATTGTTGACTACCGCAAACTCTTGGCATTTTAAATTTTTTAGGTAAATCAAAAATAAAGTGACTAAAAATTACAACTTAACTAAGGGTAAATGCATAAAAATAAATTTTCTTACCTTTTTTAGCAAAAAAAAAAAGAAAAAAACTTAAACACTTAAAGAAAAGATAGCGAGGTAAAAATTCTATCACATATAATATGTTCTTACATAAGACTTGTAAAGGAATATTTTGATCCAAATAAATAACCGTATACAAAGTGTTGCATTTTTTGGCCATCCGTGTATATATATATATATATATATATATATATATATATATATATATATATATATATATATATATATATATTGATTTATAGTATCAGCAATCGGTCAGGAAATTAAACTCTATTTGTTCAGTCTCAATATTTCGTCGCGATTTTGTGACTTGTTCAGGAGAAAACTGTAAATTTATTAGAATAATTAATTATTATATGTAAACAAAGTGAATATTTTAATACAACTATAAGAATAAAAATTTAAATTTTTTTTAGCATATCTAAATAAATGACATATTTTTTTGATTTTATTTAGGAGTTATGGTAACCGCAATATTTTATAGAGTGAATTCCCATTGTACAATTTTTAGTAAGTAGGTTAAAATAAACAATTACTATGACACTATTATCCATATTATAAAGTGGAAAGATGGAATTAATAGTACAGAAATGAGAAAGAATCAGGAACACGATAAATTGATCTATAAAATGTAATTGATGGTGTGTAGTCAGTTATTGCAATACTGATATTTAGGAATGTAATAAAATTATAGGTACAGTTACTAGAGAATTACTAAGTTTGTGTTTTAATGTTAAGATCTATCATATTATATATTGTTTAGTATGTTGCAATAACTTAAATGATTGGTGTCTGTCTTATAATTGATATATTCAGGAGTTTTATTAATGTGTACCATTTCAAGGAAAAGCCGATTTGTATAATTATCAACTTGTTCCAAGATTTTTACATTATTAAAGTCAAAGTTTGGTCCTGTCTTCAAGTAGTGGTCCACTAAGGCACAAGAGTTTTTTCGTATGTTACAGTCACTTTTGTGTTGCGTGACACGTTGCTTAAGCCACTGTTGACTTTGACCAATATAACAACTTTGACATTGACTGCAATTTATTCTATAAATTATATTACTCATTAATGAATTTGGAGTTTTAACTTTTATTTTTGAGAATAACCTTGAATTTAGAAGTGGATTATATTTAATTAATTTAATGTTCGGAAATGTTTTGAAAAGTGGGACAATTTGGTCTGTTAAATTTTTTACGAAAGGTATTTTTTTATATGAAACTGGTTGTGGATTATTTATTAAAGCTCTATTGTAAAAGTTAGTGTTATAAATAAGTTTTTTTAATATATGTTTTGGGTAGCCATTGTTTAAAAACATTTCATAAAGTTTCTTTAAATTGACATCTAGGAAACTCCGATCACAGATTGTCGTTACACGATTTTTCATAGATACAATTGATACAATCTGTCGGATGCAGTATCTTTTTGATACCAATCTAATATGATTTTGTTATCATTAGTTAATTAAATTTAAGGTTTAAGGTAAGTTTCTCTCTTTAAGGTCCTTTTCTGCTTCATTCAACCATCTCTTTCTTGGTCGACCTACTCTTCTTTTGTCACCAATCTGTGTATTTTTTAACATTTTTGGTATTCGTTCTTCCTCCATTCTTTTTAAATGTCCCAACGAATTCAATCTTGAAGCTCTTACAACTTCCGATATCGTAGACTCTTTAAAAAGACTCATTATCTCGACATTGGTTCTTCTTCTATATACCTCTCCCTCTTTAATAGCTCCAAAAATTCTTCTCAATATTTTCCTTTCCCATAGATTTATTTTTTTTCTTGTGTTTGGTTTAGCACCCATGTTTCGCTTGCATAGAGGACTGTCAGTCTTAAAACTGTTTTGTATATATGTATTTTGGCTCGTCTGGATACATATTTAGATGGTATAATTTTGTGTAAAACTCCTGCCTGAACGTTTCCTTTTTGTATTCTTGCGTCCAACTCACAGTCATCTTTTCCTCTCTCATGTATATTAGTTCCCAGGTAGGTGAAATTCGCAACTTGTTCTAGTTCTAGGGCATTATCTGCATTCTCGTTGATTTTGAAGATTAGCGGACCTCTTAATCCTGTTTGAGGTACTGCAAATTTCATGTACTTTGATTTCTTTTCATTAATGACTAGGTGAAGTTTTTCTACTGAGGTTTGTAAAACACTGCATGCGTCTCTCAATACGTCTGCAGATCTACCCAGAATAGCTACATCATCCGCATAAGCCAATATCTGATAGCTCTTTGTTCCTTAAGTCCCTGTTCTGTTTAAATCGCTATCTCTTAACACCCATTCTATGGTGTACACAGAGGGTCTCCTTGCTTTAAACCTTGTGTGGTTTCGAAACTGGCTGACAGTTTTCCGTTGTATTTGATCTTCATGCTTACATTACTGTTTGTCATTTTAATGAGTTTAATTAATTTGCTTGGTATTTTTAAATATTTTAATCAATTTGGTAATTTTTGTCGATTTACTGAATCATATGTTTTTTTTTAATCTATGAAGAAAGCGTGGATAGGAATATTATACTTATAGCTAGCACATTCTCTTGGTTTGCCTCAATGTAAAAATATGATCTGTGACTGATCTGCTTTTTCGGAAACCACATTGATACTCTCCTATTATTTGTTGTGTGTACGCTTCTAATTTTGCTTGAATACTCTTCGCTAATATTTTATATACTGTATCCAGCAAGGCTATTCCCCTATAGTTGAGCAGTCTTGCCTATTTCATTTTTTGTACACCGATATTAAGAGTGATCTGTTCCAGTATGTAGGCATTTCTTCCCTCTCTCATATAATTTGCTCATGCAATTTTTCTGCTAATTTTTCTCTTTCATATTTAATAAATTCTGGATTTATTCTATTTTATTCTATATATACGTTTCTCCCAAACACCACAGATTTAATATATATTAATGTGATATTAAAAGTCTGAGGTGCGCCAAGCAATTAATTAGCTAATTAATTAATTAATTAAACTTATTTAAATGATGCAATTATGATTCTATCACACTATTTAATTTTCTTATCTCAGGGTTATACTCGTGCTTCAATATCTATGCTTTACATATGATAGGTAAGGTCCAAAGAATACCGGAATAATAAAAAACTATATGATACAACATTATATATTGAAATAAAATTCATACTCAAATATCTTCAATAAAAAATATCTCATATAATGATTATCAAAATTTTGTAATGGTATATACAATATAAATTAAAATTTTAAATCAAAATTGTTGTTCTAAATCTCCTGATCAAAATACTCCTATCTTTTCTAAAGCAATTGTTAAAAAATATGTTGTTAATAAAGAAAAACTGACGAATGGTAAAACTATCTCTCTGATGATGAGTTGTCCAAATCCTTGTTCCTTGTAGCCTACACTATCTATGCTTAGCAGTCCCCTAGGTAATCAGCAATCTTACAACAAATTATTGCGAGCCTATCGTCTTTAATGATCTCCTTCAAATGCACGTATCGTTCAAATGATGCTAGCCTCTTCTGCTCTCGATAAACTGAATCTCTCGTTTCAGCCTGAACAGTGACTCTTGGAATATAAGTAGAAAAATATAACAATATTTTACTGGATCAGTTTCCGTCAGATACACTTACTCCACGAAAACTCACAAATATTAACTTCTACTGCTGACTGACTACCTCTGGAGAACCACCAGAGAACAACGACTGTTCGCCTTGAACACTTGGAAAACAACTGATTATCTTTTCTCCCTCAAAAATCTAGCTAAACTCTCATTCCTACATACCTATCCCACTTTTTTCAATCTCCTCCAATCAGAGTTCATCACACTTATCCCCATCTACCATTTAGATAACAAACAACAATTTTACCTACAATTATAAATTTCCTAAAAACTATTAACATGCTAATCGGTTTCTACAAATTCTTAAGAACTAACGGAGAATTATATTTTCTAAATATTTCTATTCTATTGTCTTATTCACTGTATATCGACGTACAAATCTATTTGGAAAACCCGCTCGCATTGTTCACGATTTCACTAAGCTCACTCACGTCACTCGAATATATTTTACAAAGAAAATAATTTATGCATATCTTTAAATTTTGTTTACTACAGGTAATCCAGGATAATGGACTTCCATTTCTTCGAAATATCTTTTATTTTGTACTTTGAACTATATTAAAAACAAACCAATATTATTTTCAATTTTACATATCTTAACAACTCCCCGCTGTTTTATTTGCCGAAAAACTCTTTGTTATTTTTTTTTTAAATGACACAAGTTTTTCCAGGATCAAATTATTTCACTATGTTATTAAAATCTACTCATGATACTGAAAGATGTCGTGAATGTTAAAAATACCCCGTATATTGTCTGTCTCTATGTGCGCTAATTCATAACTATTTACCCCATTTTCCGTATTGACCCTATATGGACCTTCAAATACCGGCATCAATTTCCATTTGGTATTCCGAGCACCACGTTTCTACTCCTTTCATTTCTCTTATGATAACTTCCTTTTCTTCCTGCTTCCTTTCTGTTTTATCATCTTCTTCTTCTTCTTCTCGTGCCACTCCTAGCGGAGATTGGAAATCATCATGGCCACTGCGACTTTGTTAGCAGCGCGCCTAAAAAGTTCAATCGAACTACACCCGAACCATTCACGTAGATTACGAAGCCACGATATTTTTCTTCTTCCCACACTTCTTTTGCCCTTAATTTTGCCCTGCATGATATTTCTTAAAAGTTCGTACTTTTCACCTCTCACAATGTGCCCCAAGTATTCCATCTTTCTAGTTTTTATCTCATTTAGAATTTCGCATCTTTTGTCTAAAGTTTGGAGTACTTGCGTGTTAGTGACGCGGTCCATCCATGATATTCTGAGAATGCGCCTATAGCACCACATCTCGAAAGCTTCGATGTTTTTTGTGGTCAACTGTTTTAGTGTCCAAGCCTCTACTCCATACAACAGGTTTTATCATCGGTTGCCAACAATTCTTCTGTACCTTCTATTGCCTGTTTTTCTTGTATATATATATATATATATATATATATATATATATATATATATATATCTTAACCTTCTAAAGTCCATTTTGTTACAGAATTCTTATCCATTATATGTAATTAATAAATTTCTTTTTTCTACCAGTTACACACTGTCTAGACATAGTCTGACAGACAATAGTCAAGTACAGGGTCATCCTGATATTTCAATAGGCACACCAGAAAACGACTCCCACAGCCTTCCTTCTTCCCATATATGTTACTACTCTCTGCCTTATTTCCCTCATTTGACTGAGAAGCTCGCAAAACTTCTAACATTGGCACCAGTGAAGATTGGAGTTAAGTCAGTTGGTAAACTTTTTTCCAAAATCAAAACTCCTCTAAACCCGTTAGAAAAGATCAATGTGGTTTACAATATCCCCTGCATGGATTGCAACCTATGTTACATTGGCCAGACTCGTAGATCCCTTAAAGGTCGACTAACTTCTCACAAGAGTGATATCAGATGCCTTAAACATTCTTGTACCTTGGCACAACACATTCTCACTTCTGACCACCGACCAGATTATGAACAGGTCAAAATTCTTTGTACAGAAAGCAACCATTTCAAGAGAAGTTTTCTAGAAATGTGCCACATTTTCCTTAATCCTTCCTCCATTAACAAACGTACAGACATCAACAACCTCAGTTTATTATACCATTTTCTTCTTTCTAACATCAAATGAGGAATTTCTCGAAGTTCTTTTGCTTCCTGACCGTATCACCTCCGTTTCCCTTAGACCATCATCACATCTTAGTTTCCTATCAACCTTCTTTTTATCCCCCATTAGTACTTCCTTATATCCAACCGTTTACATTTATACTGACTCATTCCTAATTTTACATAAAGCTTTATCTATTTCATAATCCATATTCTTATTCCTCATTCCATGACTTAATCGCCATAATAAATTTCAGATTTCAACCTTCCTTCACTACAAATTGGTTTTGTAGACATTCCAATCAAATAATTTTATTTTCTTCAACGTCCTCTGCGTTGCTGGTTTGCGCTTTTGTTGTATTGCGCATACTCATCTCATACTTCCAATAAGCTGCTCCGACGCACAACTATGAAAGGACACACATTTACTTCAACGAAAATACCGGTAACTTGACTTGGTTTTCCGGCTGGAACTTTTGAATTTGAGATGCGCCCTAAAGTGAAGTATAAGATGTTTTGTAAACGTTAACTTTGTTAGAAAACAGCTCTGTGCCAGTGTGTTTTTTTAAAATCTTTTATGTTTATTTCTACACTTTACTGTTAATATGTTTTTTTACGTACAATGTGACGGGTTTTTCTAGTGATTCGCAGTAGTTTTTATCCATTTTTTTTTCACCTTTAAAGTAATCTTTTTCTTATGGTTATACATGAATTCGACTACATATGAACATTTAAGCTAACATTACAACTTTAATATTGTTACCACGGATACTAAGAGAATGGTGTGTTTGTTTTACACCTTAACTTTCTTCACTCACCATTCGTAAGTTATTTTCCATGTTTTTTTATATTCTTACCTACCACCTTTGTATTCTTTTAGATTGAACTGATGAAGCTTGTAAATTAAATAAGCGAAACGTCTTCAAATATAGGAATGGAACTGTGATTTCCTTTTATTATTTCTCCTTTGACCGATATCCTCGTGACCAAAAGACTTATTTTTTTGAACTTACTTATTGTATATATATATATATATATATATATATATATATATATATATATATATATATATATATATGTAAAATCCTCCGGCATATTTATAGAGGAGTACAGGAGAGCGGGCTATGGCGTAGACGCTATAATTTCGAAATTTACCGCCTGTATGACAAACCTGATATTATTAGGTCCATCAATATAAACCGGCTGCGGTGGTTAGGTCACATAGAGAGAATGAATGAGATGGAGCCGCCAAAACATATTTATAACCAAAGAATAGATAGGGTGAGAAGGAGAGGCAGACCCAGAGCACGATTTAAGGATCAGGTGGAGGAAGACTTGAGAATGTTGGGAGTACGAAACTGGAAAGAAGGTGAAGAATAGGAGAGAATAGTTGACACTCAACAAGAAATTGGAACTTGAAGGAAAATGGCAATGTATAACAAACGTTGGGCATAATTAAAAATATTGTATAAAAGTAGTAACAGATGACACTAGTAAGTCTATCAAGAAACCAAAAAGCTATGGTTTGACGATAAATGTAAACTAGACACAGAAAAAGGCAACAAGCTAGGATTGGAAAGTTTAAGGCTAAAAACAAAAAAGCGGAAACACGTAACATAGAGCAAAGAATAAGTACAACGTGTGCTAAATTAAGAACTTATAAAACTTTAATAAGACCAGTGGCTACCTATGCCTTAGAAACCTCGATTATGACAAAAACTGAGCGATCAATGTTACAAGTATGTAAATGAAAAATATTAAGCGGAAAAATAATAAACAGTGGTTAACAAGAAAAAACTTGTTAAGCGCTACAATACGTGGTAAAAAAAAAGTAAGGCCTAGGACCAGAGGGAGTCATGAGGTTAATGAAGACCTGAGGTATTTCAATGTAAGCAATTGGAAAGAAAAAGCTAAGAACAAACAGTAATGGAGGAAGATTGTATATCAAGCCATGAGCCTGATTGGCTCGAAGTGCTGATATATTATTATTAGGTAAATACATGTATTTGAATGAAATAAAGTTTCAACAGAAAAGTATGAATGTGAAATATTAAATTCGGGCTGCTCCCCGTAGCCCTCCCTCACCAGCCACCACTGAACAAGAAGGTAATCATATAATTTTTCTGGTTTGAGGAGTTCTGTATATTGTAGATTTGTAATCTTCTGCTATAAAAATTGTGCTATTATGCATTTACAAATCAGGTATAGTTGAATATTATGTATTATATACCATATATCAAGTAAAGTATCCGAGACATATTTATAGGCGATATGATCGGTTTTGAGAAGTCCCAGTTTGTTGACTAGTTATTGATAAAACATCTTTCCTACTGAATCATGCCGTTCCTTATAATCAGTTGTAACAAATGTCTTGCAACTCCCAGGCAGATGTGGCATGGTTTCTTGGGCTTGATTTTCATATCGGCATTCGCTGTTTTGCATTTGTGGGGTTTTATCCATACATCTACCTGGTTTTTGTGGGTATTACGTAACTCTGAATAGCACGTAAGTTCTCTGTTTGTAGAAACATTTTTTTTAATGTTAACCCATAGTTTGACGATGTATTGTCGACATAGTTCTGGCTGACCACATTAAGATGCCGCTTTTGTAAAGGTTTTGCTACCCAAATGCGTATTTTTTCTACTTTTATGTACATTTCTTGTTCCATTAGTGTAAAGGGTGTTATCAAATACCCATATTACGCGAAGAGAAGTGGATATTTTAAGCTGCTTCTGAAAATAATTTCGTTAATCTTCTTTTCTAATCACACATCTATATCTATGAGTCCTTCCTCTTTATATCGCGGTAATGTTGTTCTTTCTATCACACTGCGAGGATTGAGTGCAGTGTTTTTACTTTTCCCTGAAGTGTGTGTTATTATTTTTTGAAAAAAAGGGTTTTCATCGACTTTCTATATAGTCTTTATATAATTCTTGAAACACTGAATTATTATTATTTGTAGAAGCGCAAGAGGATTTATGCATATGCGGATCCAAAAGAACGTAGAAGATGGCAGCTTTGTACTGGGACACAGCTTTGTACTGTAGCAAGCCCCTTTAAATCCATACCAGAAATTATTAAACACTTCTCAATAAATCGCCTACCAATTCGAGGAGCAGAACATATGTGCTTGTTACAACCAGTAATTGCACAACTTTTGTGATCAGGAATTAGCGAAGGATGATCCTGGTTCAGGTTTTCTGGTTGCAAAATATAATCTGTTAGAAGCTGTACGGAGTAAACGCAAACTGCTCGTATTATTTTCGCAAATTTTGTTTAAAAACAAAAAGCTTAAACTATTTTAACATTTAAGTTATTCTTATTTACTATATTTAATAATAGTTAACCACAACTTAAATTGATATATTAAATACGTTTATATTGAGTTGATTATTCACTTTTAAAATCGAAATTTCAAAGTAAACATATTTTCAGCTGAAATTATAGTTAATTCCCATTAAAGATAGTAAATAATATTAAGATACCACAAGAAAATAACTTTAGAATTATAGTAAAATTATTATTTTCAAAAGAATAGAATAATAGTAAGTTTCTCTAGCCAAATGGAGACTTATCCTTATATATATATATATATATATATATATATATATATATATATATATATATATATATATATATATATATATATATGTATATAAATATATATATATATATATATATATATATATATATATATATATATATATATATATAACAAATTAATATGATATCTCAGGGCTCTTTTACTTATTAAAAACAAAACGTGGCTGCAAAGTATTTTTTGCTAATTGCCTTTGAGGAAAAAAAAAGATAGACAATAGGAAAATAAAATTACAGCACAATTATGACTTACAAAGCAAATGTTATATTAAAAAAAAAACAATCAAATATTATTCTTATTTTCTAGGAATGTCTTTGAACGTATAAAATTCACTTTCCGAAAAAAACCACTTTCTAAAACTAATGCTAAACAGTATAATATACAGGGTGTTTGCGATTTCTGTTGGTCGGTGATTTGATTTTTGTCTTAATATTTTCTATTTGACTTTTGAAAATTATTGAACCTTATTAATTTATATATACATATATATATATATATATATATATATTGGTCTTTTTAAAATTTTAACGTATGTGGTTACAAAATGTCTATTATATTATTTCTATACGTGTTTCTTTCATTAATATTGTTCATATTTATTAAACCTTTTGATTTGATTGATATGCGGAATACTCCATTCTATAAGTTTACTATGAGTCATGTAGAGTTATTTATAAATTATAATGTTTTCGATAAAAAGTTGTAATTAAACAAGTCACTCATAGAGTGAGCAATACAATGTATCGATGTCTGTGGATCCTAAATAGATTCTTATCTTAAGATATAAAAATTTAAGGTTTTACCAGCTAATATTGCTGAGTGAATTATTTTATGGAAAATTTGTTACGAAAAAATAATATATTATATTATTCAGTAAAAACTTAACTTCAGTAATCATATTAATTAGTTATAATTACTTATATATTTTAGATGTAAAGTATATAAGCTTATTAGAAGTTTTCCTCCAAAAACCCTATATTAAAAATTAAAACAGTTAAAAAAAAATAAAGCCAAAAATTTCATTCTAATTTTAATGTTATAACATTCTATTTAATTATCTTCCATTTCGGAACTCATATTTTTGTTAGACTTAGTCTCCTCTACTAAAATTGATAAACCTGCTACTCCTTGACCAAATAGTACAGTGAGAGACAAGATCTATGCGAAATTTTAAAAACCGACCTACTGGTAATCCGATAACCGGGTAAAGACGGAACTTTTCCACAGAACTACCGACCCATTAGCCTACTATCATCAGTAAGCAAAATTGCTGAGCGAGTCATCTTGGCAAGATTAAGAGAAGAATCTGAGGCAACGGATGCAATCCCTGAAGCGCAGTTCGGATTCAGGAGCAATCACTCCTGCGAACTGCAAATACTAAGATTGACAGAGTACATCACTAAGAGGTATAATGAAAGAAAATATACAGCAACCGTCTTCTTAGATGTCAGTAAAGCCTTTGACAGAGTATGGCGCGACGGATTGCTGTATAAAATGAACGAAATGGGGTACAGTGAAGCGATGACATGTCTCCTCTCCTCGTACCTAGCCAACAGAAGATTCAGAGTGCGAATAGGGCCCACCCTATCCGAAGTCGGAATCATGGAGGCTGGAGTGCCACAGGGAGCCGTGCTGTCACCTTACCTGTACACCATATACACTTCAGATACCCCTGGTGGTGATCAACATACTATGCTCAGCCTTTACGCCGATAACACTGCTATAGCTGCTAGCAGCATAAATCCTGATCTGGCCACTAGATACTTGCAAACGGCACTAGACCATTTGCAATCTTGGTGTGTTACGTGGAAAATTGCCGTCAACCCGGACAAAACTCAGGCAGTCATGTACAAAAGACGGCACGGAATCCCCAACAGGGAACTATCTATCTTCGATACTCCGGTCGAATGGCAAGACGACGCCAAATATCTCGGAGTAACGCTAGATAAACGTCTCATCTTTACTAAACACATAAACAGAACAGTTCAAAAGGCAAAAATCCTTAAAAGTCAAATCTGAGGTTCAAAACAAAAATAAGAATGGCAAATGCCATCATTCTGCCAACCCTCACATACGCCTCAGCAGCGTGGGGGCATGCATGTGAAACAAACAGAAAGAAAATCCAAACTGTACAGAACTACATGATCAGAGAGGCTCTTAAAATTCCTAAATATGTGCCACTAAGGTACGTATATAGGGATTCGCAGCAAAAGAGCGTCCTGAACATGATGGTCGAACATGCATATGAGCTTTTTGAAAACCTCAGAAACCATCCGAACCGTTCGCTAAGAGAGTTGACAAACTACGATCCTAATATAAGGACAGTACATAGACGGCCAAAACAACAGCTGGCTGGATACAGGGGAAACCCTAATTGAACGTAAAGAAAGATATTCACATGAGAAGCCCTAATCTATGGCTTAGCAGATTTGGCCCACAAAAACACAAAAAAAAATCTAAAAACAAAAAAGAGCTTAGCTCACCAAAAAAAACCCCTAAATCCCTACCCAATCCCCCAAATTTTTCTTTTATGTTTTTTTATTATTTCAGTTATATTTATTTCACTAACCAGTTAAAAACAAAACCAAAAAACCCAAAAACATATACACGGGATGTGTGAGAGCATTATACACTTGGGAATGCACATCCCACCCACCCATTAAAACCCCTACCCCTATTATTATTTCACCTAAAAACCCACTAACAAAAATCTGTATAGGCCAATAAAGTAAAATCAATAAACAGGACAAAATCCTAATAAGTAAAGCCACAAGGCGGAGGCCCCTCAGGCACGCCCCCAAGGAAAAAGACCCTTCATGAATAGCCCTTCAGGATTAAGTTGCCACAGGCAACTCGCGAAAACTGAGCATCGAGGTCGTGTGCGACAAGCACGGGCTCGATGGCCAGGCCTATCGATCGCCCAGTCGGCAAGGAGACCAAAACTTGTTTTGCCAAATTGACGACTGTGTGACCGAGCACACAACAACCAAACAGATGGCCGACAGTTTGCTGTCGACCCCCTGATCGGACACACATTTTTTTAGGGTCACAGAGCCCAAAGTAAAGCCATAGTAAACTCAGTAAAGTAAATAGGGAGAAAAGCTACACTAAGCTACCCCTACAGATAGGTGGCCTAACCACAAGTCATGGAAAACGGAGGGTGTTTCTTTTCCCAAATCGCCCGACGTAACAGTTTAAGCCTCCTCTGCGTATGTCAGACGTAGAGGAGGGGTGGTGGAAAAACCTGGGGGTCAGATAGGTACCGAGCCAAAATGACTTGCTCTTTTGGAACGAGACCGGTCTGATCTTCGGACATGGGGGTCCCACTGTCTAGCAGTGGTACACTCATGTTCCATAGGGGTTGGGATGAACTCACGTGTGTGTGTGTGTGTGTGTGTGTGTGTGTGTGTGTGTGTGTGTGTGTGTGTGTGTGTGTGTGTGTGTGTGTGTGTGTGTGTGTGTGTGTGTGTGTGTGTGTGTGTGTGTGTGTGTGTGTGTGTGTGTGTGTGTGTGTGTGTGTGTGTGTGTGTGTGTGTGTGTGTGTGTGTGTGTGTGTGTGTGTGTGTGTGTGTGTGTGTGTGTGTGTGTGTGTGTGTGTGTGTGTGTGTGTGTGTGTGTGTGTGTGTGTGTGTGTGTGTGTGTGTGTGTGTGTGTGTGTGTGTGTGTGTGTGTGTGTGTGTGTGTGTGTGTGTGTGTGTGTGTGTGTGTGTGTGTGTGTGTGTGTGTGTGTGTGTGTGTGTGTGTGTGTGTGTGTGTGTGTGTGTGTGTGTGTGTGTGTGTGTGTGTGTGTGTGTGTGTGTGTGTGTGTGTGTGTGTGTGTGTGTGTGTGTGTGTGTGTGTGTGTGTGTGTGTGTGTGTGTGTGTGTGTGTGTGTGTGTGTGTGTGTGTGTGTGTGTGTGTGTGTGTGTGTGTGTGTGTGTGTGTGTGTGTGTGTGTGTGTGTGTGTGTGTGTGTGTGTGTGTGTGTGTGTGTGTGTGTGTGTGTGTGTGTGTGTGTGTGTGTGTGTGTGTGTGTGTGTGTGTGTGTGTGTGTGTGTGTGTGTGTGTGTGTGTGTGTGTGTGTGTGTGTGTGTGTGTGTGTGTGTGTGTGTGTGTGTGTGTGTGTGTGTGTGTGTGTGTGTGTGTGTGTGTGTGTGTGTGTGTGTGTGTGTGTGTGTGTGTGTGTGTGTGTGTGTGTGTGTGTGTGTGTGTGTGTGTGTGTGTGTGTGTGTGTGTGTGTGTGTGTGTGTGTGTGTGTGTGTGTGTGTGTGTGTGTGTGTGTGTGTGTGTGTGTGTGTGTGTGTGTGTGTGTGTGTGTGTGTGTGTGTGTGTGTGTGTGTGTGTGTGTGTGTGTGTGTGTGTGTGTGTGTGTGTGTGTGTGTGTGTGTGTGTGTGTGTGTGTGTGTGTGTGTGTGTGTGTGTGTGTGTGTGTGTGTGTGTGTGTGTGTGTGTGTGTGTGTGTGTGTGTGTGTGTGTGTGTGTGTGTGTGTGTGTGTGTGTGTGTGTGTGTGTGTGTGTGTGTGTGTGTGTGTGTGTGTGTGTGTGTGTGTGTGTGTGTGTGTGTGTGTGTGTGTGTGTGTGTGTGTGTGTGTGTGTGTGTGTGTGTGTGTGTGTGTGTGTGTGTGTGTGTGTGTGTGTGTGTGTGTGTGTGTGTGTGTGTGTGTGTGTGTGTGTGTGTGTGTGTGTGTGTGTGTGTGTGTGTGTGTGTGTGTGTGTGTGTGTGTGTGTGTGTGTGTGTGTGTGTGTGTGTGTGTGTGTGTGTGTGTGTGTGTGTGTGTGTGTGTGTGTGTGTGTGTGTGTGTGTGTGTGTGTGTGTGTGTGTGTGTGTGTGTGTGTAATCCGATATTGATACTTATTGTAACACAGACCCCCAGAGAGACATTTAAAGAGTTGTACTAATTTGTATCCAACATTCAAATAAAATTATCGGAGAAAGTGATGAATTTCGAATCATTTATTTGTGTACATAAATGTTTTTAGAAATGTTTAAATGTTTTACCAATTGATCGAAATACTGATTATTTTTAAAGTAAACTATCTCATAATATAGTATTTAGATAATTTACCTTCACCTTTTTTTCAAAATTAGGACTGGCAAAATAAAATATTTTTTCAGTTACGAAAATAAAAATTTTTCACTCTCATCAATTTTTCCCAATCGCTCCTAAAGAAGCATAACTTCAAAAATAGTTTCTATTTACTAACATGTCACATGCGATGCCACAAAAAGTTACTCATTGGTTTTTTTACTATTATAAATTAAATGATATACTAGCCACTTCGGAAATTCACATTCATTTGGGATCTTCCAGTTAGAGTTAACAGTTATTCCCACTCATCGTCATTATCGTTTTCTTCATCATTCTCAGCCAAATTAATAATAATTTTCTTCAAGGCTGGGACATTTTTCATGTAATCTTTTTCAATCTTCTTTACATGTTCTATTGCATTTTGTTAGTTTTGAGCACTGTTATTTTTGAACTCTGTTTTTATTAGTTCGACAACACTTTGGGCATCTTTTGGAGATGTGTTGTTCGTCCGGACATGGTTTTTTAACTGAGCCCATAGCAATTCTATGCAATATGCAAATTTGCTTGCCTCCAGAATGGGGTACATCTATTTGGCATTTTCTTGTACCGTTTGTCCAGGCTTTATCGTTTCGTGGGAATCAAACCAAGTCTCGTCCAGATAATAAATTTCTCGACACTCACTGCGGTATTGTGAAATTTTTTCGATATTCCTCCACTTTATTAGGCGGCTACTTTCCATTACGGTTTATCTCTCATTGACAGTTTTATATTTAAAACCATTTTTGGTCAAAAATCTTCCCAAAGTCTTTGTGCAACAATCATCAACAATATGCTTTTCTTTTAATGTTGCCATGATATTGTTTAGGTTAGGCATAACTTTAGCTGAATTCATATTATATATTTTCTCACTAATAGATTCCAATAGGTGAGGATGAATTTTTTGGAGCTTCCCAAATCCTTTCTTGTTGTTCTACTTTTCGAACCTGTCTTTATTAAACGGAAAACTGTTGCACAAGAAATTTTTGTTAAAACCGCCGTTTGCTTAACCACTTCATATTTGGTCATTTTTTTAGAAAGTCCATCAAATACATCTAACACCATATTTTGCTCAGCTACACACAAATTCTTCCTTTGCTGGGTACTTGGCCCCGCACTTTCATCTTCATCTTCTAAATTATCCGTAGATTCATTTTTGTCAGGTAAACGCACATCACTTTCCCATGGCCGCCACATATTTTTCTTTGATAAATACTATTTATTTATTTATTTATTTATTTATTTATTTATTTATTTATTTATTTATTTATTTATTTATTTATTTATTTATTTATTTATTTATTTATTTATTTATTTATTTATTTATTTATTTATTTATTTATTTATTTATTTATTCATTCATTTATTTATTTATTTATTTATTTATGTATTTATTTATTTATTTATTTATTTATTTATTTATTTATTTATTTATTTATTTATTTATTTATTTATTTATTTATTTATTTATTTATTTATTTATTTATTTATTTATTTATTTATTTATTTATTTATTTATTTATTTATTTATTTATTTATTTATTTATTTATTTATTTATTTATTTATTTATTTATTTATTTATTTATTTATTTATTTATTTATTTATTTATTTATTTATTTATTTATTTATTTATTTATTTATTTATTTATTTATTTATTTATTTATTTATTTATTTATTTATTTATTTATTTATTTATTTATTTATTTATTTACTTGTACTATATACTTATATACTAAATATATCACAACACTTTTTTTTGACAAACTCTGGCTGAAAAAACCACAAAATATACTGCTTATGAATGACCGATTCCGTTATTTAAATATTGTGACAATGATCCCGCCCCATTTAATTATTCTACGAAAATGTACTTATTAAGTGTTTAGCTATTACCGGAAATATAAAATTGTTTGTAAATCTGTATTTAGGTCAAATGCAGGAATTTCTCTTAATTATTTTTAAATGTTATAAACAAAGACATCATATTGTTAATAATATTTCACAAAAATATTGAATGACGATGATTTGGAATAAGTTTTACTTCTTTTTGTGTATATAAATAATTAGTGTTCAGTGACGAACCCACAAAACAAACTGTCTACTTATTTTCCTAACTGACAGTCGTAAGTTTAGAAAAAAGATGAACGCAAGTATTTTTTTAATAGTATATTGCGAGATTGTTTACTGCTAAAAACCATTGTTCCGATCAATTTGTAAAAACATTTAAACAAACTAATAATTCAAAATTCAACACTGCTCCGGAAATTTTATTTGAATGTTGGATAAAGGTTAGTACAACTCTGTAATGTCTCTCTAGGGGTCTTTGTTACAATAGATATCAATAACGGATTATCAGCAGGTTGGTCTATAAAATTTCGCATAGATCTTGTCCCTCACAATAATAAGACATCATCATTGAAGGCCTGTTATTCCTCATGCTGAGCCGTTTTTAGCTAAACAACCTTTCGTTGCCGCCTTGGTCGTCTTTTCCGTCATAAAAATTCAAATCAAAGTCACAAATTGCAAATTTGTATATTGATAATGGTGTCCGTGGATGATGCGGTTTTTTTGGCAAGGCAATCAGCTTTTTCATTACCACTAATACCAACATGGGATGGTACCCATATTAGAGTGATAGTTGTATTTTGGTTTATAAGAAGCTGATATGTGTCATGAATATCTTGGACGATAGGATAGTTGGTGGATATAGCATTAATGGAGTGTATAGAGGAAAGTGAATCAGAGCATATGGCTATGTGTGTATTTGGGTATTGTTGGGCATATTTGAAAGCATGTGAGATAGCTAGTAGTTCACCAGTGTGGATACTACACCAAGGAGAAATTTTAGAGAGTTCGGTAGGCTGTTGTACAGTGGTTACAGAATATCCAACACCACTTTCAGTCTTTGACGCGTCAGTGTAAAGAACTATGTTATATTTATTTTTGTTTATAAGTTCTAGAAAGAGAATTTTTAATGTACTAATGCTGGTATCCTCCTTGTTAAATTTGATGAGGGAAATATCATGATGTGGGAGTATGTTGGTCCAATAGTGATTTTTAGAGAATGGTAGAGTTCTGGTTTCAGACAAATTTATATCTTTTAGTAACGGTTGTAGAAGAATAGGAATACGATGTATAATTAAGTTACATGGAAGGTTATTATGGGGATGATGTGATGATGTAATTAAATGATATACTGGATTGGATGGATTGGAAGAAATTGCAGCAGCATAGGAGAGAAGAAGGTTTTCTCGCCTAAGCCATAGAGGAGGTTAATTAGCTTCACAGTGAAGACTTTCTGGTGGCCTAGAACGGAATGCTCCAGGACATAGACGAATAGCCGTGTTGTGTACTGTATTTAGTGAATTTAAGATTGATTTAGTACCAGACATATAGACGAAACATCCATAGTCGAGCTTGGAGCGAATTAGTAATCTGTAAATTTTCAGTAATGTAGTTTCGTAAAAGAAAAAGAACTCATTCGTCTGCTAAATTTAATAACTTTGGATTTAGAGTGGGAGAGGGTAAGTCCCAGAGAAGCTACTTTGTTTTGTAGGTCATTCATTTACTTCTAATTGTAGAATTTTACTAGTAGTTGCGTTGGATTTACCATGACAGTACATTATTAGGTCATCGGCATATAATACGCATTTGATTGGTGGAGCTATATTTTCACTTAACTTGCTAATCGAAAGAATGAATAAGGATGTGCTTAAAACTGAACCTTCAGGAACTCTATCATGTTGGATGTGTGGAGAAAAAAAATAAAATTAGTAGAAGCCTGATGTTCACTCGTTGACTTCTGAAATAGGAATGACTATGACATTTAAAGGATGACTTGATCAATAAAATTGTTTGGTCGAATCACTCCTCCCATTATCAAAATACAGAGATTGTTATCTTTTAATGTTATACGCCATAGAAAAATGTTCCTAGTTCTAATGTTTTATAAATAAATTATTTGTATTTCAATCTTATTTCATTCTTTATTACATATCTCTACGAAAAATGACAGAAAACCGAGTAGTAAGAATATCAAGGAACAAATCAATGAATAGAAGGATAAATAATGAAAAATATGGTCTAATAGTGTTCTTATCCTTCTTTGATTAACCTCTATTCATCCACTCCAGACATAGGTCTCATTCAAGTGCCACCACTAATCTCTGTCATGCTTTAAATATTGGTTTTTCTGTTGTAATTCGGATATATACTCGTCTTTTCTGGAACATGCCTCTATCTCTTTTCACAATAGTCTGGCAACAGGGTACCTTTCTGTACTATTCTATCTTACGTAAAGTTTTTCGTCGTATACGAATATGTATTCAGACCCCCATCTCAAAAAGTGGTATATACAACATAATGGTAGTCTGTTGCATTTAGAAACCATTCCAGACAAACAAGATTGGTTCTTCCACCAAGAGTGATGCCACTCTATACCATTATACTGCTGCCTTGCTGTCTATGACCCTCCGGCACGGTGGCCAATCGTTCAGCATTGTCAGATCTTCTTAAAATTCCTGTCCGTTTTGTATCGTGCAAAGTCAAATCAGGACTCATCTGTAAACAAAATAGATGCCCACTAACGTTTAGCCCAATTTAAGTGTTCTTGTGCACACTGAAGTTGATGAGCGCGATTTACTCTGAATAACACAGGCACTCTCACAGGCCTTCGAGCATTTAACCCTACCTCATGCAGTCTATTTCTAATGGTTTTTCCACTTCAACCTAATAAAACAGTCTTCAATCTAGTTGGTTACACTCCGTTCGCTGTATCTTTGCACATCATAGTTGTACAATTTAAATAAAAGCGTTTAAAGCAAACGTGTCTTTTCTTGATTCATGAAATAATTAGGAAATGTTTAATATCCCGTTAAACGTATTTATAGTGATTGTTTTTGTTTATGTATTGTACTGGATGTTAAAAACTCATTATATAATTGTTTTGAACGTAATTTTGAGTTTTCTACATATTCAACGTTATTATGATTATTGGAAGAAATGCTCTATTTGAAATACTGTAGTCGAGAAAGATGGACCCAAGATCAAACAGCTTAAATTCTCATATTTATTTATACACCAAAGCATCCAACAGCTTGTGCATACTTTTTGAACTAAGTTACTAACACAAAAAAAATTAACTAACTTTACAAAATACAACAATAAAAACAATGGAAAAAGAAAACTTTTGAAAATACATTAATTTGTAGAAAACTTAAAGGGTGTTACAAATTAGTGCTCAATCTGTTAGGCTAAAATAATACGACTTTTCTTATGTCGCATACCTAGAGACTTAGTATTTATTTTTTATACTAGCTGGTTTTTATCAATTTTTTTATTTGTGTATCGAACTTCTCTGTAGTTTCCAAAATAAAGTGTGAAAAGTTATGTGTAAAAGGTTTCATTGTTTTAGCCTAAAGAATGGATCAATTACTTTTTTACAACCTATTTCCACAAATATGACTAAATGACTAAATTATTAAAATAAATTGAAAAAAAAACAAAATATCAAAATTATATATTTCCTTCACTTTCAGAATCCGAGCTATCTCCAGGATTTATTATGATGGGTTGAACATCAATATCAACTATATTTTGCTCTCGGACACACCACTTTTGAATAATTTCATGAGTATGTCTTACACATTTTTCCCAAATCTCTCCATTACATTGATTAAGCGCCTCTTTCCACATATTTATAATAGCACTATCAGAATAGCCGTCCCTACCAATATGCTTATTGTATAATATAACTTGCAATTTGCTCAAATTAATTCAATAGCGTTGAATTCGCAATAATAAGGAGGTAATCTCAACACTTCATGACCATGCTCTCTAAGTAACCCATCAATAACATACACATTTTCTTTTTTATTCATTTTTGCAACCTGTCATAAATCAGGTTTTGTAAATTTTGGGTCAAACTGGATGTTATTTGTTGTCAGCCAGGTAACAATTTCATCTTTCTTTAAAGCAGTGGTAGGTTGCTTTTCTAAAAGAACACTATGATATGGAGCATTATCCATTACAATCAACGATGGTTCTTCTAAATTGGGAATTACTTGTGTCCTTATACACGTAGTAAAAATGTCGTTGTTCATTTCTCTATGGTAATCAATATGTTTAGACTTAGACAAAACAATAAACTTGCTTCAGAAACAAATCCTTTAGAAGAACCAGCGTGAACAATTATGAAACGTTTACCATCAAAACCTTCTGGTTTACCTACACTTTTGCTACTAGTGTCCTGCCAGGAAGTTGTTTTATTTCCTTTTGAATAAATCCATGTTTCATCCAAAAAAACAAGTTCTCTTGGATGCACACTTTCCAGATTTTTAAAGTACTTACGAAAGAATTTTGCTCTTTAAGCAGCAATATTGGTTCGTTCGAATAATGATCTTCGATTGTCGTCCTTTTTATATTTAAATCCTATATCTCTCAGTACAATGCTCAAGGATGTTTTTCCCAATAAAAACTAGTAATAATAGTGAAACTTTATTTTAGTGTTAATTTTGATGTGAAACATCTGTTGGCCGTGGTATAAACCAGATCGTTTTTATTTTGTACAATATCAACTTATACTTACTTTGTAGGTACATATTGTACACAGTGTTGTTTCGTATTGCCGTTTTAGTTCCTTGGGAAAGGACAGGATTGCTTTCTTTTCGTTTTTTAATTGTACATACTGTACGCCGTGATATTTTCAAGGCAGCAGCTACCCTCTTAAATTAAAAACAATTTTATGATAGGTAAATTATTAAACAACATACAATTCATTACAATATCTCTTGGACACAAGCCAAAGGTACCAATAAGGGTCATCCGTACCTTTTTTCCAACTCAAAATATTCATACAAATTCATCACGAGTTGCTGGAGTTGAGAATTTAATGTATTTCCAGGCATATTCTACAAATAAAAACCTTGAAAAAATATTCTGTTTGATATTTATGACAACAAATAATGTTTTATATCGATCCGTTAGACAAAGTTTTAGCCAGATTCAAAAATGATAAGTCAAATTAAAGGTAAGAAAATTTAACTGCAAAATTTATACTTACATCAAGGAATCCAACATTAATCGTTATAACAACTCTTTTTGAGAAAATTTATAAACTCAAGGCACGAAAATGTAATGGAAAATTAAACAATATGCATTATAATTTTTGTAAACACCACAACGTTGTGAACTTGACAACAAGCAGGTTCAATGATGAGAATTTATCACAGACAGTTGTTATATTACTGTCTTTGTATGATGTATTATTAAATGTTGGACAAGCGACTTAATTTCAACATTTTATATTCTGTGAGTAGAAATGAGACAAAATTTAAAAATAGTTCGTGAATAATTTCATACATGTGCAAAGATACAGCGAACGGACTGTATATTTGTACGGCCTGTATGACGTTCAGCCACATCACCAGTTTCTTGTCACCATAACCACAAATGATTAATGACACTTCAATTCGTGTGGAGGACATCAGCAACGTATCTTTGACTTCTGTCAGCTTTAAGCATCCCAATAGTATACCACTGCGCTTCGCGATTTAAATGACGTCTCTCCATTATTATAAATTGCAAAACTAAATAAAAATGCACATTGACATCGAAAATCGAGTACCAATAAAAAAATATTACCTTTTATCTTATAGACAAAAAACGCATATTGAAGTTAAATTTTTTATAGCCTTTCAAATTAGCATTTCCGTCCAAGTTGGTACAATAATCGACAAAAAGATTAAAAACACAAATTTACATTTGTATTTGCAGCTTACATTGATTTAAAGCTATTATTGTAGGTGTCGTCTAAATTATTTTGATGATTTTGATGTGTGTATTATATTATTATTATGATTAATTTTTTTTTGTTTTAATACAAGTAACAAAAACAAAATTTGATTAATTTATGAATTTTTTGTATTTTAAGATTTGTATTTAGAAAATCGCATCGCAAATGGCCATTAACGAAAAATTAATGGATTACATTAGGTACAATTACTGCATTACAATTTGGTTTATTAAATATTGTGGTACTTATTAACATATTTCAAGAAATTCAGAGTATTGTTATAAAGTTACAGTTGGCTCAGTTTGAAGCTTTTAAGACATAGGTGGGGGTTACCAGATGACGAATAGATGAAAAAGTACTCGTATTTTTACCTTGCGTTTTTTTTTAACAATAATTTATGATCACAATTTGATTTTTTGTCTATAAGTTTTTTCCCTTATATTTTAAATAAACAATATTTATATCATTTTTTCATATCAAAAATATCTTTATTTTCCTCTTTTTTAAATTAAAATTGATAAATAATTTACGGAGATATTTGCAAAAAAGCAGTTTTTTGCACTAATTTATAAATTTTATTAATTTTTTTTATTAACAAAATAAAATGTTATTAATACATTTAAACATCGAGGAGTTACCGTCTTTTAAATTTGTATGAAATTTCCCCCCGAACGGTCAAATAGTTTAAAAGTTATTTAATTTGTTTATCCCTGAGGCTAAATAGAGCAAGTTCAACTATTTAACTTGCTGTATTAATGATGCTAGACACATTTAGCAAATGGGATTCTTTAAGACGTATCTCAGAAGTTAAATGCATATTGCGTTTTCATCGAAATTATTTACAAAATAAACGTTTAAAAAAGGGGTATGTTTTTTACTTATAAACAATAACTTCTATATTTTTTAAGCTACAGACTTGTACGTACAACCATTGGATAGCTGGTAAAAAAACTCACAAAAAAAACCTTCTAGGACCAATAGGAACGGGACTATTTTTTAAAAATCATATCTCCATTGTTTATAAACATTTAAGAAGTACAATTTGCATAAATTTTGAATGAAAATCTAAATTGAAACTTATAGCTATAAAATTCATCCAATTTTTCGACTTTTATTTTTCGAAAATTTTATAACGTATAAGGATTTTTCTAAAATGGGAAATAATTAAGTCATGATTAGTGGAGTTTTTGTCAAATGAGGTAAGTTCAAAGTAATATAATGGTATGTTTTGAATCCAATATGGATTATGGTCATATTTGTATGGATGACATTTCAGGTATGGCAATATCAAGCAGATGCAAATGGTCTTTTATTCTTTTATAGAAAGGTTTAACACAACGGTGATTTGCATTGAGGTTGGGGAAATTATCAGTAAAAGTATTTCTATAGACAGGATTTTTTGCATTGTCCTTAATTTTTGTTGCATATGTTAAACTAAGGTAAGCTCTTCTATCATTTAACGACAATTAATTTGCTTCGCAAAGTAAACTTTCACTCGGTGTTGTGGAAAAGGCTCTCAGACATATTCTGAGTGCTGTGTTGTGTATAGTGTCGAGCTTTTTAAATATTGTACTGATTTCGATGCTGAGTCGTAAGCTATAGCCGCGTAGTCTAGCTGTGATCGTATAATAGTTCTGTCACAAATAACTCCTAGTAATTGTAGCGAATCTTTTTGTTGTAGTAATTGGTTGCATAGATATAATGAGATTGGTGTACTGACTTTGTTTTTAGAAAATACTATATTTAGTTTTAGTTGTTGAAAAGATAAATCCAGTTTCCTGTGACCATTTGTCAATATCTAACAAAAAACTCTGTGCAACTTGTGAGAGGTTGTTTAAGTTTTTGTATTGACCAAATATTACAAAATCGTCAGCATATAAGCGGCCTTTAAGCGGAAGTTTTAAATTTCGTAGAACATCATTTATGGCGATTATAAATAGCGTAGGACTTATAACAGATCCCTGAGGAATTCCATTTACTAATTCCACTTTTGACGACAAGTTACCATTTACTCTAACTTGCATATACCTTTTATATAAGAAGTTTTTTATAAATTCACGGCAGTGTCCTTTAATTTCTAAATCGTACAGTAATCTGATGATACGGTGGCGCCAAGCTGTATCAAAGGCTCTTTCAATGTCGACGAATATTCCAATACATTTTTGATTAAGGGAAAAGGCTTCATGTACACTGCTTTCTAGTCTATAATATTGTCTAGAGTTGATCTATTTTGTCGGAAACCACTTTGTTATGGAATAATAATATTTATATCTTCAAGTGTCCAGGGGAGACGACGGTTGGCCATTTTTCCTAACAGTTTGCATGCAGTACATGTTAGTGCAATCATAACCTATCATATCAGCAGTATATCAGCTAATATCATTAAATCAGTCATATAGTTTGTGTTGCTTCTTCTTAATCGAAGAAAATTTGTTCTCTGACTACAGGTACAACATAATGTGGACAAAGGTACAACACAGTGTCGTACCTTTGGACGATCTGTCAAAAAAATTTCATTTTTTTTAAAAATTTTTTTTTTTTAAAAGTAACTGAAACGAATCCATAGCCCTATACTTTGTCATTTATAGATAAAGGTTGTATCTACTTCTGTATGCTTCAACATTTTGAGCCAAACGACATATTGCCAAACGACAAATTTGCCCAAAGGTACAACACTCTCCCCTACTCAAGCATCTCCAATTTTTACTCCTACCACAAATAAACAAAACAAGGAACCAACCAAAACCTACGATGACATTATTTCTTCGCTAGAATCAATAAAAGACAAAATTAAAAACCGACCACCCCCATTCATATTAAACTATAATGAAGTATGCGACTTTCTAGTCAATCATGCTACACATCCCGAAAAGATCTGAAAGGACTACTCAAATGAACTTTCCGAATTAACCGATATCCTTAACTTTATTCACTGCACACTCACAATTCAAAACTAAAAAATAAAATCACCGGATTAAAAAAAAAGCTTAACTCCATTCACACATCTACAAATGAAGAGACCGACGAATCGCTATCACAGGTAGAATTTTAAAAATATAAATTTATTATACAATGGAATCTTAATGGGTTCTATACCCATATCGAACAATTTTATTAAAACTTTTAACAAACCAACTCTCTTCTAAAATAATGTATGTATCTTCAAGAAACTCACTCTAAACAAAACAATGAAATTGTTCGAAATTATCATTGCATCCAGAACCCACCTCTTTTTCTTAATTTATCAGAAATATATGACTTCTTAAACAATACCTTAAATTGTGAAAATCGTAAGTATATTTCACAAAGTCATAGTACCTAATGAACCATCAGAATTAAAAAAATTTCTAACATTTATATATGACCAGTAAACGACCAAGAGGAAGACCACAGATGAGATGGGTTGATGACATTAAATGGAAACAACAAATTGGAAATATGTTGCTCAGGATAGAGACCGATGGAAGGAGTTGGGAGAGCCCTATGTCCAAACATGGACGACTGAAGGCTAAGAAGAAGATATATGACAATTTTCAAAAAATTCTAAAAAGTAACATAACTAGATCAATTGTAAATCTAGAACTAGCAGCACGAGATATAATTGATAGTGGTAAGTACTTTCTCTCAAACTGAACACTTCTTCAATGGAACTCAAATGGGTATTTCGCTCATCTCGAATCACTGAAATTACTACATAATTCAAAAATATTCTCCCCTAATACTGTGTATACAAGAAATTCATTTCAAAGCGGATTCAGTAATAAGATTAAAAAACTATACTTCCTTCCTCAAAAATAGAATTACAGAACACGCTAGTAGGGGCGTTGCTATCTTTGTCAGAAATGATATTGAAGCTAAGCTTTCTTATTATTAATCTAAATACCAACCTTAAAGTCGTTGCAATTCGGGTCACATCAAAATGAAAATAAACATCTGCAATATATATAATCCACAGCCACATGAAAATCAAATACAGGATGTAAATAACTTACTACATCAGATACCATCTTCATTAATCTTAGTAGGGGATACAAATTGTCATAACACTACTTTGGGTAATTCAAAAACAGACAAATGCGGGAACTTATTACAAAACACAATCAATAATTCAAATCTACTACTTATGAATACTGGGGAACCCACCAGGTTTAATACCTATAAAGGAATCTTTCATCTATTCATATCTCACTTTGAAGTCCATCACTCGCAACTATATTGCAATGGAAGACACTAGAATACTTATATGACAGTGATGACTTTCCAATTATAATTGAGATCTTAAATGACAACAAATACAACATATCCAATTTACCAGACTTTAAAAAGAAAAACCGCTAACTGGGACCTTTTTCAGTATTATATTGATGAAAACTATGCAACTTCACATTAAATAGAAATATTGATACAAACATATGTACACTAAATAATATAGTAAGAAAAACGAAAGCTTGTAATACATCACCAGTCCCCTAGTAGAATGATCAGATTGCTAAATCATTAACTGTAAGCAAACATGCACTGAATACTCTTAACAACATAAAATAGATGCTAATCTACATGAATTTAAAAAAATTAGGGCAAAAACTCTATCTAATTAAAAAAAAGCAAAAAGGTGACCTGGTAAAACTATGTTTCCTCCATAAACCCCTCAACTCCTATCGAGACCATCTGGAAAAAGATCCGAAACTTTAAGGGATCAAACAACTACATCAATATTAATACCCTTTCTTACAATAATATTCTTATTGCCCACAAAAATGACACATTTAACGTATTAGCCAATGTGTATCAACTAAATTCTAAAAAATTTAAAAGAAAGACTAATCAAATTCTACAAGAATTTGATTACTCTCTAAATAGCCCAAAAAAATACCACTTCCAGTTCAGATGATATTCCCTCTATTTTCTTAAAAAATCTTCTAGAATCAGCTAAACTTATCCACCTAGACTTATTTATTGTCTTATCTATTGACTTATTTAACTCAATATTTTTCCCAAGATATGGTGCAATGTAATTATCATCCCAATTTTTAAAACCAACAAATCTAAAGACGATCCCATGTTGTATCGTACAATATCCTTGATATGCAGTATGTTTAAACTAGTGGAAAATATTATAAATAATAGACTATAGTATGGCATTTAGAAAACTCAAAAGTTATTGTCTTCCTTTCAAAGTGGTTTTTGTAAAGGCAGATCCAGTACCGATAACCTAGTATTGCTTGAGACTGAAATCCATAAACTATTTCTGCATAATCAAAAACTGCTAGCTGTCTTTATTGATATAAATAAAGCTTTCGACACTGCATAGAAATTTATTTTAAAACCATTACAAAAATGTGAAATTACGAGGTACACATTAGCTTTTATAAAAAATTTCTTATAGACACACTTTTTAGCAACAACTAATGGTTATAATTCTAGTCCAAGATCTCTTAAAAATGGAATTCCACAAGGCTCCATTTTACATTATTTCTAATTGCAATAAATAACATCTTGGACAAACTTAGATTACCGATTAAATCAAATATATACACAGAGGACTTGATTGTCTACCACTAAAGCAGAAATGTGGAATGTGCAGCTGAAATAATGTAGAAGTTGTTACACATGCTGGAAAAATGGTCACTTAAAAACGGTTTTAAATTTTCTCCTGAAAAAACACAATACATAATATTCATCAAATGAAAAAATATAATGTTAATTTTTAAACGGACATACCTACTCTAACAGAAACAAATGAAATAAATTGTCCGGGGTTAGTTCTAGATTGCACCCTAAACTGGAATACCCATATAAAAACAATGTCAACCTAAAATTAATCTCCTCAAAATTCTCTCAGACTGTACATGGGGAGCAGATACAAGAACCCTACTAAACTTATACCAATCACTTATACACAGCAAATTAGCCCACGGTGCAATATGTTATGATACTGCCAAAAAAACTAAACTCAATTCAAAAAGTATCACTAAGAATTGCCCTTGGTGCATTTAGAACTAGCCCAACCAGTATTAGCTAACCAATACGGTTTACACTTAGGGCGGCAACAATTGTCAAATTATGCAGCTCTAGTATTATCAAATTACCAAAAACCTATGCATTCAAATATTTGAAAACTTAAATTTATCAGTAACTACAAAAATAAACCTATAAACACACTCCCTTTTCATGAAAGATTAAAATACAGTGGTTACAACTGTGAGTAGTTTGATACTATCATAAAACCAACCTAGAACTTTCCCTCTTGGTCAACTAGTTCACCAATTGTAAATACATTCCTTACTTGCTATCCCAGAACATCAACTAACCCAACAGTAATACATCAATCATATCATGAAATAATATCCTTATATCGAACTTTTGAACATTGATGCATCAAAAAGCCAATCAGGGCTAGCAGTGGGTTATATACATAGAACAGACAAATATAAAATATATCTCCCTCTGAATTGTAGCATATTTACTGGAGATTTTAGAGACACTAAAAGTTTGCAGGAAGAAATTCGCACCTCATTAAGTTATATCTGACTCTTTAAGTCCACTAAAAGCTTTACATCAGTTATATGCATCAAATGAAATTATAATGCCAATAAAAAATGAATTTGTAATAATATCAAAAAAAATATAGAAAGAAAAACTTTTTTATGGGTGCCATTACAGGTGGGAATCAAGGTAAACGAAGCAGTGGACCAACTTACGAATGAAGCTACACTGGATGAAGGCACCCCTGAGTCAAATATGCTATCAAGAAACAACCGTAAAGCCTCTATCAAAAAACACATTACCAATTTATGGCAGAATAAGTGGAATTCCTTATCCAACAAATTAAAAGATGTTCTAGAAACTGTCACCACCACCTTACCACTCTCAGTCAAACATAGTGAGCAAGTAATAACTCGACTGCGATTAGGACATACTATTCCAACCCATATTCATTTAATAAATAACGAAACCCACAACTGCAAGATTACAATCACTGTTAAACCTATTCTGTTAGAATAGAATGCAAACATACATATATGAAAGAAGAAAAAATAAAAAATGATTAGTAATTGTTGTGTACAGTTTTTATCAATATTGAGCTGTAATATTATTCATAAATTGTTTGTTTATTAAGTAATTTTCTAACCAAAACCAAAGAATATGGACGCATATGCGTATTATCATGTATTATTCTTTACATACAACATACAAAACAGAAAAGAGGGTTATATTTCTTTCTTTTTCTTTGCCATTGCCAAAATCAACTTTTAGCTTATCGCTTCCCGGCCTCTGACACTGGCTATGGTTAAGATCAAAGAGTAGTAACTGTGTAGTTATAGGCAACTCACCACGCACCGCCGAAGCAAACCTCCTATACAATACATTCTCTCTTAATGTTCTTTAAAGGCAATAGATAATATGCAAATATTGCGGTTAATATTTGCATATTTTATACTTTTATTTAAAGAGGAAAATTGCAAATCATTTTTTCATGACCTCGGTATGTAAGAAAAATATCAGGCGCCATCTAGTGCTCTTCACAGAAAAGGGACAGAGAATGTCACTGTTGGTACAGACGATTCCTGTTGTTCCAAGATTCATTTAGAAAAACTACAGACAGGTAAGTTTAAAAATCCTTTTAAATAAGTTTTAAAAATCCTTTTTTTAATTTAATATAACTCTATATCATTTATAAAATATTGTTACATGCTAAATACGAAATATGGTCTTACAAATTACTATATTATAAACTATTGTGTATATTTCAGAATTATTCTCTCTATATTATTTACATTTTCTTTTGGGCATCCTTTTGTAAACATTTTATTTTATACTTTTAACATGTTCTTGAGTTTCAATAATACATACAATAGGAATATAATATTTTAACATTTTTATAATAGAAATAAATTTGACTAATATTTCATGCCCCGTTAAAATTTTCATTAAATGTCGTTCTAACTACATCAAGTCACCTTTGAATTTGAATTGAAAATTCGAGAAATGTCCAATCTGAATTTTCATCAATTTGTGGTTGAGTTGAAGAAAATGTCTTGTATTTAAAGATTTATTTAAAAGAAAGTGAGATTTATACAGGTATATAAGTGTTTAAACATTATTTAAATATCCTTGTTTAATTTAATATATTTATATCTTTATCCGGACATCCCTTTGGTAAATATTTTATCTTTATATCCTGTAATATACTTATTTCTACTTTTGTAATATCAATATAGTGTACATTTATTTAAAAAGTTAGATTAATGAGAGTAAGTACCTAATTAGAAATAATATATAAATCATTTTTGTTTTTGATGTAAATACATATTATAATGGAAATTAACAGATGGTGCTGTAGTAGTTGACAAATTTTAATAGGTAACAACCTGTTAAACAACTTTGAATTTGTTTCTCTACCTATATAACTGAAAATGAATATCAAAATTGGATTGAGAAAGATCGAAATCAAAGCATTAGGTTATGTTCATAATGTATAAGTAATTCATATTTACCCTATTGTTTACCAGCACTTAAAATCTATTTTCGCTGTTTACTACTAAATGTTTTGTTTTCTTGAAACGTATCCCTATTTTAATTTTTAACGCAGCTTCTATAGACAAGTTAAATGGGAGAGCAGACATACTGAAGTCCTTCCTAATCCATTTGTGGCATTAAGAGATTGTGTGAATGCCATGGTGTTTTCTCAATATATTTCTATAATAATCTTTAGCAGGTTAATAGTTGTTGTCTATCAATGTTCTAAGTCTTGTAAGGCTTCCGTCATCTTTGATATCGGAATAAATCCATCGGATAGATAGAAATAGATTATTGTCGTAGGTTTTACACAAATGCTAAATGTAACATAAACAATAAAAGATTCCTGTACTTCTGCTATCTGTTGTAAAATAAATAGTTTGTCTGTATTCTATGCCTATGTCTATCTCGTATAAAACCGGTTTAATTTTTAATTCTATAACCAATACTCTGTCTTATTTTATCATTAATAACTTTATTGGACAGTCGATTTATTATATTAATATTAATAACAATTTAGTATCTCTTCTTTTGCCTTTCTTAAAAATAGAAATTAAGGGCACCGTTTGCGCTCTAGTTTCTGTATTTGTAGGCAGCAGTTTTGCATTATGATATTCTGTTCTATAGACAGGGGCATAATGATTTTAATAATTTTACAGGAATGGGGATCTAACTACTTTTAACTAACAGCTGTTCATAATGTTTTTTTCATTCTGGTAAATGACCTAAATCAGTGACTGCTATGTTTGTAAGATCTCTTTTCAAGCTTGTCACCATTTTCCATGCATCTACTGACTGAGCTTTCCTAGTAGGTTTTCGATATTTTTGTTCCCAGAACCTGTTGTTTTCTACTTTAATTAATTTCCGTAGTTCGCTATTTTATGCTTGGGACTCCTTTATATGTTAGGCTAGCTTAGTTGTCAACTACCTCTTGTAAAAGTGTTTTTTTCTTTAATTATTTCCTTTATCTCATCAAGACAGCTAAGGAAGTTCTTCATTTTGGAAGTATAGCTTTCTTATCACAGGCTACAGATGGAGCGGTGGATCGATTATCGAATCAATTTTCGTATCGAGTATCGGATCTATATACACACTAGAAATTTTAGACTCTACTAATTATTTCCACGTTTTTCTATACAGGGCATGCTTAATCTAATTTTTTGGAGAGATGCGTTGGGTATCAACTTGCCACATTTTGTGGGGTTTTCTCCGCACTTCTTTTGGCCGATCTGTAAAATCGTGTATGTGTTTAGCTATCTGAGACTGTTGCACTATGTAACAGCCCCAGTACACCTTTTTTAGTTTAGTCACTATTTCAAGAACGTTCGGTAATTTTTCTATCGGACTGTCTCTTTCTTAGACACTTCAAAGGCTCGTTATGTTGTTTTTAACTGTTTGTGGATTAACGTAACGTGTCACTACTTAGATATGCTATAAGATCATATTGAAATACTGGCCAAATACAAGACTCAAACACTCTTCGTTTAAAAGTTACGGGAATTTTCTGATATTTAAGCATAATGTGTCCCAGTTTACAAAAAGGCAACCTGTATTGCACACTCATATATCCACTGCAGAACTCTCCAATTATTTTAAGTCCAAGGTAGATTATATTCATATAGGTTTTCCTGCATCGTTTTTATGGTTTTGTTAAATAGGTCACATATACTTCTGTAGTTTTAATTTCTTCATTTTATTGTCATTGCTAAACTAGATAAAGTGTACAATGAGTTGTTCTCTTTTTAGGCAATCCAAATTTAAAGTATAGCTAAAAAGGATTCATATATAATGGCTGGCAAAGGATCTAAAGAAGAGGTAAGTTATTAAAATATTCAGAAATGTATCTATTTAGTACCTATTACTTACAAAAAAATGCTGATTATTAAAGTACGTAACTTTTTGTTGTTTTTTTCTGTGGCAAAAAGATTTTTTGTCTAATGCCATCTCTCTCTCTCTCTCTCTCTCTCTCTCTCTCTCTCTATATCTCTCTCTCTCTCTCTCTCTCTCTCTCTCACACACACACACACACACACACACACACACACACACACACACAACTTTTGTTGAGGAAAGTACACAAAAGTGGACAACCAATTTATTTTGAATTTTTTTAAAATAGGTAAATTCTGAAATTCACGCTTTATGAGCATTCTAGTTCTACTTCGTTTAGTTTTCCATGATTTCAACTGATATTTTAAGAGTTTCAAATCCTTTTCTTATTTAAAAAAAATGATACAGCGAAATAAAACATAATCAAAGTTCGAAATATTATTTTAATTGAACCAAATTCAACAAAATCAAATATATAATAGAAAACATTTAACTAAAATTTTAAAAATTATTCTTCTATCAGCAAAAGTCACAGATGTATATACCTTTTTATCCCCTGTGAAGTCTGTGTGGGCTCACAAACTGCACATGATCAATATTGCCCATAATTGTTATTAGAAAATTTGCCGAGGCAAAAGGATTGCATTCCGCTTAATCATCATTAGGTTTTACAATTCTTGGAATTACTTCCATCACACCCGACTCTCCGCTGGAAATGCTAGCGTCTTCTTTACTACTGCTAGATAGATGATCATCTTTCTTTAAATCAAGTTTCCTTTTTAACAGTTGCTTTCCTTTTCTCAAAGAGATGCCTGGTGTGAAACCGCGACCACCTTGAATTTGACCATGGCGAGCTTCTTTATATTCTCAACATTTTTGAGTTTTAATTAGTTATGCCTTGTAGGGCTAAGAAGTAATGACTTTAGACTGACAAGCTTTCCGCCTTCTAGTTGGGGTTCTTTTTTTTTATATTTTCAGGTGGGACATATGTCGAATGAACTTGTTGCTTTCGAGGCGCTAATTTCTGGTGAAAAGATTCGTCTACCTATGCTGCAGATGTTGATTGTTGGCCTTATGTCAACGGTTGTCTATCACCGGTTTCATACAAAGAAGATGATAGTTGTTTATTCGCCTCTTCAATATATTCTGCATCTAAGAACAAATGCCTGTTAAGGGGGTATATCCCCGACAGCCTATATCTGTTGATAGTAATTTGAGTTTTTTGTCATTTGACATAGGCCATTATATTGTAAGCGTAGAGAGCACGTTGATTTTGCCTTAGCCACAGCCTGACTTATTCGCTTTAGTAGGTTTTCAAAGGAGT